>NW_026527013.1:114720491-115920491 GCF_024362965.1 Panthera pardus | reverse complement strand
TGATGGTAGACTTTCTTATACACTAGTCTAAATATATTTGTATAACTCTCTCATATATATGCCAAGGGATAGCTGTCATTTTGGGCACACAGAGAACATAGTAATGAGACGAGAATTAGCAACTGCAAGATCCAGTTCAGTAAAAATCAAATACTAAGATGATGCAAAGAAACTAGAAATGCTGAATAAAATATCTAATTTAAAAAATGCAAAACAGAGCTCACAAAAAAGGGAGAATAATTACCTAGCTACCAGAAATGAAAAACAAAACCTGAAAAAGCAAAGATCTTAGTAACTGTGCATATGCTTCGTCGTCTTTAAGATTATACTGGGAGCAAGTTGAAGCAACTTTCATTTCAGTGCCTACATGAAGTCAGTAGACATGGCCATTAGCCCAAGTCAAGTGGTCATGTGGGACTGAGATTTCAGCATTAAAAGAGGACTCTCAGATAGCTATTCATTGCAGATATAACAAATAATGAAAGCAAGGAAAAGGACAAAACTTTGCCTACTGGTGTGACTTGTCTGCCCATGCTTAGGCTCTGAATGAAAAAAAAAAAGTCTCTACAGGAAACTAAAACCCTAAATTGTACATCATGTTGGTTGAAAAACTAGATTTATATTGCCGCTAATAATCCAGGAAACACCAAACAGAGAAATTAACATAAAATGTTGGTGATTCCCTTGGGGCAACAGGCAGGTGTAAACACAAAACTACTTTTAAAGAGCATTTCCCCAATGCAAGTTGTAGCGAGTTTCTATGGGAAGACAAACAAAAAAGAAGTCAGAGTAAGAAAATCTGACACTCTGAGGCAGCAGTGCCTCAAGAACTTAAAATGCAGACCAACAACCTAAAAGAGTACAAAACACAGATATATTTAATATAATTAGAAACATAAAAGGGAATCAAAGGCCCAAGAAAATCATAAGGCAGAGGGCGCCTGGATGGCTCAGTCAGTTAAGTATCCAACTTTGGCTCAGGTCATGATCTTGTGGTTTGTGAGTTCCGGCACTGTGTCGGACTCTGTGCTGACTGCTCAGAGCCTGGAGTCTGCATCAGATTCCGCATCTCCCTCTCTCTCTGTCCCGCCCTGCTCATACTCTGTCTCTCTCTGTCTCTCAAAAATGAATAAACATTAAAAAAAAATTTTATTTATTTTTATTTAAAAAAAATTTTTTTAATCTTTATTTATTTTTGATAGAGAGACAGAGTGTGAGTAGGGGAGGAGCAGAGAGAGAGGGAGACACAGAATCCAAAGCAGGCTCCAGGCCCTGAGCTGTCAGCACAGAGCCCTATGTGGGGCTTGAACTCATGAACTGTGAGATCATGACCTGAGCCAAAGTCGGACGCTCAACCAACTGAGCCACCCAGCTGCCCCAGAAAAAAAAAAAAAATTTTAAGATAAGTCATTATGAAAGCATAGAAAAATTCAAAATAACAAAATAAAAATTGTAAAGATAATAATTAATAAACTATCATTAAAATTAAAGCTCAATGATGGCTTAGGCAAAAGATTAGACATGCTGCAGAGAAATTAGCAAGTAAAAGGCAGATTTTAAGAAATCATTCAGAATATAGCATAAATAAATAAATGGGAAAAGGAGAACTTTAAAAATTTAGAACATAAGTGGATAAAGAAATTGTGGTTTATATACACAATGGAGTACTACGTGGCAATGAGAAAGAATGAAATATGGCCCTTTGTAGCAACGTGGATGGAACTGGAGAGTGTGATGCTAAGTGAAATAAGCCATACAGAGAAAGACAGATACCATATATGTTCACTCTTATGTGGATCCTGAGAAACTTAACAGGAACCCATGGGGGAGGGGAAGGAAAAAAAAAAAAAAAAGAGGTTAGAGTGGAAGAGAGCCAAAGCATAAGAGACTCTTAAAAACTGAGAACAAACTGAGGGCTGATGGGGGTGGGAGGGAGGGGAGGGTAGGTGATGGGTATTGAGGAGGGCACCTGTTGGGATGAGCACTGGGTGTCGTATGGAAACCAATGTGACAATAAATTTCATATATTAAAAAAAAAATTAGAACATAGATGAGAAGGTTTATTCAATAAAAGTTGAAGAACAAAAGGAAAGAGAAAATAAGGGAGAGGCAACATTTAAAGAGATAATGTCTCTGAGCTGGTAAATGACATATATCCTTACATTTAAAAACACAAAAACCCTAAAGATTACACACACACACACACTTAGAAGTTATAAATGGGAGCACATGGTGACTCGGTTGAGTGTCTGACTCTTGATTTCAGCTCAGGTCATGATCCCACAGTTGTGGGATCAAGCCCTGTGTCTGGCTCCATGCTGAGCATGGAGCTTGCTTGGGATTCTCTCTCTCTCTCTCTCTCTCTCTCTCTCTCTCTCTCTCTCTCTAATAAATTAAAAAAAATAAGTTTTAAATGAATTCAGTGAAGTTGCAGGATACACAATTAATACAGAGATATCAATGACCTTTCTATACATAATAATGAAATACCAGAAAGAGAAATTAAGAAAACAGTTCCATTTACAATTAGATAAAAAAGAATAAATAGAAATAGAAATAAATTTAACCACAATGAGAGACCTGTGCTCTGAAACTATAAAATGCTGATGAAAGAAATTGAAGATGACACAAATGGAAAGATATTCCATGCTCATTGATTGGATAAACCAATACTGTCAAAATGTCCACACTACCCAAAACAACCTACAGATTCAGTGCAATCCCTATCAAAATACCAACAGCATTTTTCACAGAAATAGAACAAATGATCCTAAAATTTGTCTGGAGCCACAAAAGACCTTGAGTTGCCAAAGCAATCTTGAGAAAGAAGAACTAAGTTGGAGGTATCACCATCTCAGATCTCAAGATATACTACAAAGCTATAGTAATGAAAACAGTATGACACTGGCACAAAAACAGACATGTAGATCAATGGAAGAGAACAGATGTTCCAGAAATAAACTCAGGCTTATATGGTCAATTAATCCATGACAAAGGAGGCAGGAATATACAATGGGGGAAAGACTCTCTGGGAAAACCAGACAGCTACATGCAAAAGAATGAAACTAGACCATTTTCTTACAATACACAAAAATAAACTCAAAATGGATTAAAGACTTAAATGTGAGACCTGAAACCTTAAAGTTCCTAAAAGAAAATATAGGCAGTAATTTCTTCGACATCAGCCTTAGCAACATTTGTCTAGATATGTCCCCTCAGGCAAGTGAAACAAAAGCAAAAATAAACTATTGAGACTACACCAAAATAAAAAGCTTTCGCACAGTGAAGGAAACCATCAACAAAACCAAAGAACAACCTACTGAATGGGAGAAGATATTTGTAAATGATATATCTGATACAATGTATAAAGAACTTAAATAACTCAATACCAAAAAAAAAAAAAACAAAAACAAAAACAAAGAACAAAACAAAAAACAAATAATCTGATTAAAAATGGGTAGAGGACCTGAAAAGATATTTTTCCAAAGACATACAGATGGCCAATAGACACATGAAATGATGCTCAACATCACTTGTCATCAGGGAAATACAAATCAAAACCACAATGAGATATCACCTCATATCTGTCATAATTGCTAGGATCAAAGAGACAAGAAATAGCAAGAATTGGCAAGGATGTGGAGAAAAAGGAACCCTTGTGAACTATTGGTAGGAATGTACATTGGTGCAGCAACTGTGGAAAACAGTATGGAGATTCTTCAAAAAGCTAAAACTAGAAATACTATATCATTAGTAGTTCCACTATTGGGTATTTATCCCCCCAAACCAAAAACACTAATTCAAAAAGATATATGCACCTCTATGCTTATTGCAACATTATTTACAATAGCCAAATTATGGAAGCAACCTAAGTGTCCATTGATAGATGAATGGATAAAGAAGATGTAGGACATATATGTGATGGAATATTACTCAGGCATAAAAAAGGATGGAATCTTGCCATTTGTGACAACGTGAATGGACCTAGAGGGTATTATGATAAGTGAAATAAGTCAAACAAAGACAAATACCTTATGATCTCACTCACATGTGGAATCTAAAAAGCAACAAATGAATAAACAAAACAACAACAACAAAAAAATAGAAACAGATCCATAAATACAGAGAACAAACTGATGATTGCCAAAGGGAAGGGGGACAAAGGATGGGCCAAGTTGGTGAGAGGGAGTGGGAGATACAGGCTTCCAGTTATGGAATGAATTAAGTCATGGGGATAAACATACAACATAGGGAATATAGTCAATGGTACTGTAATAGCAGTGTATGGTGACAGATGGTAGCTACAATTGTGGCAAGCATAACATATAGACTTGTCAGATCACTACATTGCACACCTGAAACTAAAGTAACATTGTGTTGTCAACTATACTTCAGTAAAAATAAAAAAGCTAAAACTTAAAATAATAATTAAAACACAATAAATCCTTAGAAGAATAAATTTTTTTGAAATCCTACATTTTTTTAAAATTTTTAAAAAATTTTTTATTTTTTTTAATATATAAAATTTATTGTCAAATTGGTTTCCATACAACACCCAGTGCTTCTACATTTTAACACACCATTTGGAAATTTCAGACAACTCTGACAAGTTCTTAACAACAACCTAGGGAACAAGATAGATTACCTACAGAAGCAGGTAATCTATTATTTCAGCGCAATTTCAGTGACTACAAACTCCTGAAGAGCAACAGTGGAGGTTGAGTCAATGAAATACTAGCTTCAGAGTGTTGCAATAAATAAATAAATAACATACATACATACAGACAGACAGACATAATGGAAGATGTAGAATACCACATCCAGCTAGAGTGCCAATCAAGACTGAAGATGAAATAAAGGTATTTTCAGAAATGGACTGAAATAATTTATCATTTCAAGACCCAATCTAAAAGAACTACTGAAAGGGGCACCTGAGTGGCTCAATCAGTTAATCGTCTGGCTCTTGATTTCAGCTCAGATCATAATCTCACGGTTTGTGGGATTGAGCCCCACACAGGGCTCTGCACTGACAACACGGAGCCAGCTTAAGATTCTTTCTCTTCTTCTCTCTTTCTCTGCCCCTTATCTGCCCTCTCTCTCTCTCTCTCTCTCTCTCTCTCTCAAAACTAAATAAACTTTAAAAAATAAATAAAAGAACTACTGAAGGATGGACTTTAGGAAAATAAAATTGAACCAGAAAGAAAAAGTACACTGAAAAAACTGAACAAAAAATTGTTAAATATGGGTAACTATAATAACCATTGACTATATAAAGGAACAGAAGTATTAATATTTAGCTTGGGAATACAAACAAACGAAATGGCTAGAGAGGGTTACTGGAGTTAAACTCATTCTAATATCCTTACTTTGTTCAGAAGAAGGGTAAAAATATAATATGCAAACTAGTGGAGGAAAAACAGAGTATTAAGGAAACTAGATTTAATCCATAGAAACAGGAAAAAAAAAGAAGTAAAGAAAAAGCATGGCAAACAGAACAAAATAAGATGGTAGAAATAAATCTAAATACGTCAATAATCATGGTGAATGCAAATAGTCTAAACTTGCTAGTTAAAAGAGCTTACAGCTTACTTTATTTAAAAAACTATATTTTGTTACAAAAAATACAACTAATGGCTTGTAGAACTTAATGGCTCAGAAACGATGAAGGTAAATGGGTGAAAGAAGATAGGTGAATGCCAATTTTAAAAAGCTAGTGAGCTATCTTAGTATTAGACATACTGGACTTTTAGGAAATGTGCATTTGGGGAATACAGGGGAGTCACTGCAAAATGTTAATGGAGTCAAGTCTTTTCTGACACCAAAGTCTGTCTTAGCAGTTCTCCATGCTGCCTGTCCCTCATGACCATTGTGACCATATGTAATGAAACAGATAATAATTCTACTGATGGAAACATGATTTAAAATCCACACATGTATGGGAATGCAAGCTGGTGTAACCACTCTGGAAAACAGTATGGAGGTTCCTCAAAAAACTAAAAATAGAACTACCCTACAACCCAGCAATTGCACTACTAGGCATTTATCCACGGGTTACAGGTGTGCTGTTTTGAAGGGACACATGCACCCCCATGTTTATAGCAGCACTATCGACAATAGCCAAAGTATGGAAAGAGCCCAAATGTCCATCGATGGATGAATGGATAAAGAAGATATGGTGTGTGTGTATGTATGTATGTATGTGTATATATATATATATACATATACACATACATACATACACACACAATAGAGTATTACTTGGCAATCAAAAAGAATGAAATCTTGCCATTTGCAACTATGTGGATGGAACTGGAGGGTATTATGCTAAGTGAAATTAGTCAGTCAGAGAAAGACAAATATCATATGACTTCACTCACATGAGGACTTTAAGATACAATACAGATGAACATAAGGGAAGGGAAATAAAACTAATGTAAAAACACGGAGGGGGACAAAACAGAAGAGACTCATAAATATGGAGAACAAACTGAGGGTTGCTGGAGGGGTTGTGGGAGGAGGGATGGGCTAAATGGGTAAGGGGCATTAAGGAATCTACTCCTGAAATCATTGCTTCACTATACGCTAATTTGGATATAAATTTTTAAAAATTAAAATTAAAATAGAGGAAAGAAAAATCCACACTGTAGTCAAACTGGCCCAAGTTGGAGTTCCAGCTCCACCACTTACCAGCTTTGTTGCTTTATTTCATGTCACCCTTCTGTGCCTCAGTGTCCTCACCTGTAAAATGTGGCCAGCCATACTTGCCTCTCATGGTTTATAGGAGGATTGGAATAATTGAAGTAAATAAAAGGCCAGTTTATACTAGCTTCTCACAAAAAGGAAAACCTGAAAAACTTAAAACTTCAGAAGGCAAATTGCTATTTAGGATTTCCAGTTGAAATCATTTTTCTTATGAAGAGTTAATTATCCATGAAATTAAATATGTATGCATTCATGGAACCAATGTATTTATAATGTTAGAATATGAAGGTGGCTGGTCTAGAAATTACAAGACTTTCTTAATGTCTTCACAGCTGATGTTTTTCTATCGTGGGAATATTATAAAATTACCTTTTACAATTATCTAAAGAGAATAGTGTACCATAAGGTCAATTAGGGAAATGGCACGTGGTTGAACAGTTACATTCAGGTGTGTAAATGCGGATGGTTGGTTTAGATGCTCACTTGTAAGTAGTTCAGCACTCTGAGCATATTTTCTGTTAAAGCAAGATCACAAATGGGAATTTGTTTCCCAAGTAGGGTGACCAACTGTCCTGGTTGACCTGGAATTGGAGGGCTTCCCAGAATGTAGGACTTTTGGGGCCAAACCTGGGAAAGTCCTGGGGAAACTGGAATTTTGGGTCACCCTGCCAGGCCAGCACCCCCGAACTGATCTGCCTATATCAGTCACAGTTGCTGAAACTGTTCATGAGGACCCTGCTCTGTCAACTGGCAGTTTTTCCCATTACTGGGCATAGCACTTGATCTCTGACAGTCACCTGGGAGACCCCAGGTGCTGAGACTACTGTGGAGTCCATGTGTGGGAGACAACACTGTTGTCTCTGTTACGCTTTGTCACTTATACCCCAATGCAGCCTGTTCTATGCCAAGAACATCACTTCTTCCAAAAACATGGTGCTTTTAGCTCTGTGTACCTATTCTTCTCACATTGCTACCCAAAACGAGTCCCTCATTTTCAGGGTGGAGGTAGGAGCGTTAAGAGAGGATCAGATGCCATCTTATCCCCTCCCTCGTCTTTATACTCTCATGCACCCTCCCATTTGTATCAACCCAGATGATCAACATCACTCTGAGATGACAGTCGATGCTCACTCTTAGATGGATGGCTATTCACTATTTACCCAGACAGCCACCTCAGAATTCGAGTTGGAGCTTGCTTAGGCACCTGCACAGCCTTTCTTCTAGGAATATGACGTAGTTAATAATGACCTTGAGACCTGCCAAAGAGCAGCCTATTGAATAACTGCCATTCACCAAGTCCACTTCAAATGACACTCCCACTCCCTACACATACTAGTGAAAATGAGTTCAGCCTCCTCTGCTCTCCCATAGCAATTACTTTCTGCTTCTATTTAAACTTCAATCATGATCTGCCTCTTATTATAGTCACTTAAGCACGTGTCTATCTCCTTCATAAATTGTTAGATCTTTAAGAGCAGAGAAACTATCTCACTCATCTTTATATCACTCTTAGAACAGAGCAGAGTACCTGTCACAGAGAGACTGTTCAATAAATGTTTCAGGAATTGATAACATCCTTGGGACTCCAGAAACTCATCAGAGATCAGTTGGCTCTATTATGACTTGGTCAATAATTCAGTCTGTTACAAGGAATGACTATGTTAAATATGTTCTGCCAACTTTGCTTATTCTTGCATTAAAATTTACAGACCAGTTAATTTAGTAGCTTGCTTTGATTTGAAAAGACTTGGCAGTGATAGAAAAGATGTAGGAATCAGAATAAATAAAATTCAAATTATTCCAGGCAAACTTTCATTGAAAAGTCATTTGAATGATGCTGTTCCCTCCAGTAGATAGCACCCAAACAGTAAGATGCTACTTAATGAGCAAAAAGGGTAAAATGTGATTTTTATTATCTACTCAAAAGTTCTCATTTCAACTTTTTTTTAAATGTTTATTTATTTTTGAGACAGAGGGAGACACAGCGCGAGTGGGGGAGGGGCATAGAGAGAGGGAGACACAGAATCTGAAACAGGCTCCGGGCTCTGAGCTGTCAGCACAGAGCTCAATGCAGGGCTCGAACCCACGAACCATGAGATCATGACCTAACCCAAAGTCGGAGGCTTAACCGACTGAGCCACCCAGGCGCCCCTCATTTCAACTTTAAATTGCCTCATAGCACAATACTATAGCAGCCAAATCAATGAGTAAAGTCAAATTTCAAGTAAATACACTGTAAAAATCAAGTTTCAAATTGAACTAACTTCTGGAAAACAAAAAATCCTGAAATTAGGTTTAGATTGGGAATCAAAGGAATCTGTGCCTTATAAAAAAAAAAACAACTAATTTTTAAAAAAATACTAGATTAAATATCAAATTTATAAAAAATTAAAAGTTTAAATATCAAAATTGCCTAAGGACAAAAATAGTTGTAAGATGTACCCTACATTAAAGTTAATAAATTAGTAATATACATACTACGCTAATATGACATAGTAGTAATATGTCAATACGTTAGCAATGTAAGTGGTTACAATTTGCAAAAACTCCAAAATTATCATTAACTCAAAACCAGAGAAAAGTTATTAGTGACCCAAAAGGTATTTCAGTGAGTTTTGGTACCACAATATTCAAGGTTGGCGGGGGGGAAGTTATACGAACCTGATAAAAGAGAGAATCTAAGGTGAATCAAACTTCTGAGATGTCGGGAAAGAAGGGTCAGTTCAACCAATAACCCTAAGAGCAATGAAAAGCTATGTTTAAATAAGCTCCTGTTCTTTTGTCAAGGCCCTACTATAAATGGTACCTGTACCTCCTGAAAGAATCACAAGGAATCCTTTGAGGTTGCCCACCAAACATTGCATTTGTTGTGCTTCCTCTGGGATCACTCCCAGGTGTCACAATCAACTGCAGACAGAGCGGGCTCTCACTGAGCACCTACCATGCGTCCAGCAATAAGACAAGTACCATAACACATCATCACCCCATTCCAAGAATTGCAAAGTGTTTCAATTATGCAGCATTAGAACAAGCTGAAATTGATACTTAGCACACTAAAAAAATGAACCGAGATGACACATACGATTAATTATGTTATTCCTCTCTGATTTAAAAAAAAGATTCTGTGTGATTTCACACTGTGCTAATTTTTCTAATAGGTGGAAGAAAAGGCAATCATTTAGTTGTGACAATATCATAATCCTTCTACCCATGAACCACAATAAAAGAATATTCCACAAAACTATCTCGTTAAAAAGACGGTTTTACTTTATGGAAAACAGAAAATGTATTTGTTTGATTCTGAGCATTGTAACTGACTCCCATGTTCTGCATGGAGTAAAAAAAAATATTTTCTGTTGCCCACATAGTAATAAGTAACCATATAAGCATAATGCATGTATATTGGAAAGAAAGAGGGAGACAATGAATTTGTCTGTCATCAGCAGGACCATAGAGTCTGCGTGTGGACCTAGCTCTGGACCATGCATCAGGCATCTTTACTTAGCAGAAAGCACTGTGCCATGATGTGCAACTCCCAAATCAGGGCTGATTTTTCCTTCTCTTTATATCTGCTCTTCTGTCTTGACCCATATCTAAATGCGGAAAAAGGCTAGAAGATACTAAGAAAGCTAAAATATTGCAAAAGAAATAGTGAGCCCTTTTGTTTCTGAACTAGGGAATAGGACCAACCCTACAATGTTTATTCTCTGAACCTGTAAGTTTGTCCATAAGATCATAGTGAAGGCATCTCAGGCTGAGAAGTCTAGTCCTGATTGGTGGAATGAAGATTATGGGAGATAGCACTCTGCCCCTGGAACCAATCTATGGAAAAGCAGGTGGGATTTCAGGTGGGGAGAAATGGAGGAACACTGGGGAGAAGAGAGCTGGGCATGAGACTTGTTTTCATCCCAAATACGATCTTCCCTTCAGAACAGTAACCAGTGATCCAGGTCTACCACAAGGGCAAATTCAAAGTATAGATATCAAAAATAATTAAAAAGCACTCAAAATCTATATTGTTTTCTCATACCTGCATGTCCTCTGCTCCTATCTCACATTCTTCCTCTGGCAGTTGGTACTCCTGCTTCAAACCTCAGCTCAACATCAGTAGCTCCAGGAAGTTTGACCTGCCTCCTCCACTCTCCACAGCCTTGGGTGGGAGCCCCTTCGTGGCTCCTGTAACACCTTGTGCCCACTTCTTGTTAGAGAGAGAGGAGATATCTCTGCCCCTGAAATGGGGAATAATAGCTGTGAAGAGTCCCTTCCTCTGTTCTCATTCCTACCTCCTTTTGCTTAGTGGTGGTGGTTGGGGAGGGGGCTGCTGTTATTCTGGTTGATTCATTAGACCACAGGGCACTGTGGATGTGAAGGTCTGCCACACAGACCTCACTGTTCCTGTCACGCTCCACCAGGATGCATGAGATTTGGTATGAGGGACAGGGGTACTTTAAAAGTTCAGGCCTTAGTCAGGTGCCCTGATTCAGCTTAGGGCAGCCCTGCATTGGGTGTCGTTGGATACTTGCTCATCTGATACTCTGGTCCCATTTTGGCAGTTTATTCTATCTACAGCTCCTTTGTCTGGAAAATGCAAAGGGAAGCATGATGAGTGGGAAGATTCTAGCACCTAACTATATCCCAAACCTCTAAAACTCCCATCTTTGCACTTCCGACAATACACTGTAAATACCTGTCTCCCTCATTAGATGGTAAACTCCCTGAGAAACTATTATTGATCTTTATGTCCCCAGTGCTTAGTACAATGTACAATACATATTAGATACTCAAAAACTGTTGAGTGGATAAATGAATGGTGAGTGAGTTTGGCCATTCCTGTACCTACTTCACTGACCCAACTCCTGGCCACTCTGCCTCTGTTCCTATCGGGTAGATCCCTGACCATTCCCTACACAAGCTCTGGCTGACCCACCTCTCTGTTCACCCACCTCAACATCCATATTCTCTATTAAGCCTTGCCTAGCTAATTCTGCCCACACTCATTTCCTTTTCTAAATTATTTTGCACAATTTAGTATTTTTGTTATTCTCGATTTAAGTGTACTAGAGTTATGTTCTTAACTACGTTGTGAAAGACCTGGTGTCGACTAACTTCTTCCATGAAACATTATCAGGTGTGGCAGTGTTTGCAAATAGAGGAACTGCTGTTTGTCTTCCTACCTTGGATGAGGTGGGTAAAGTCACTTATTTTCCCTAGGCCTCAGTTTCCTCTTCTGTCTGAATGTGTCATGGGCATTGTGAGGAACAAAAAAGTGCAATGGTATCTGCAAAAACTTTATGCAGAATTTATACCTCTTAAGAATGTAGAATAGAGTTTGGATCAGCAAAGACCTTAATAAATGCTTGCAGATTTACTTGATAATGATATTGTTGCTTACAGGCATCTCATTTTAATGAAGGGTCACTTGTTCTTACTGTAACTCTAGTAAGGATTATTATTATTTGCAATGACAGATGGGTGACCTGGTACATTTATCCCTATTCCAAGGAGGGTCAGCAGGCTGACAATGTTTGAAAAATATTACTAGGGAATCTCTTGGAATGTATTTTTGCAATTTATAAGTGTTTACCATTACTGTATTTCTGAAAGTGAATTCTTGTTTATTAGGGATACCGTAGTCTATTTGGGCTGCTATAGCAAATTACCATAGGTGGATGGTTTAAAAAGAACAGAACTTTATTTCTCACAGTTCTGGAAGCTGGGAAGTCTGAGATCAAGGCACCAGCAGATTTGGTCTGGTGAGGGCCTGCTTCCTGGTGCATAGACAACTATCTTCTCATTGTGTCCTCATGTGATGGAAGGGATAAGGGAGCTCTTTGGGGTCCCTTTTATAAGGACACTAATCCCATTCATGAAAGTTCCATGCTCATGACCTAATCAACCCCCCCAAACACCCCACCTCCAAATACCATCACCTTGGGGATTAGGATTTCAACATATAAATCTGAAAGGATACAAACATTCAATCTACAGCAAGGGAGTTGTAATCCAACACAAGAATTATCAAAAACTTCATCTTTATCCATTTCCCTACTACCACTTACTTGTAACATTATCTTAACTTGAATTTTGATCCCAGTATAAACTTATGCAGAAAGTTGAGCAAGACCTATGATCCCCATGTCATTAGTGAGAACTCAGAAGTTTAGTAAATCTGAAGGTCAGAGAACCTGAAGCCACTGAGTCAGGACCACGGGGCTCACAACGGTATGAAGGTTCAGTCCTCTCTCTAGTAAGATGAGGTGAAGAGGTGAGTTATCAAGGCCTGATTGATAGTAAAAATGTAGGCTATTTAATATTCAGCCTTTTGGAAATTTAGATTTGGTAGGATAAGAGATTTAAACTTTTGTTTTAAAATCAAATTCCCAGGCTATCTTTCCAGGGTCCATAGATGTCATTCCTATTTGCTCTGCTCCATGTAACCAAGAGTTCTATATTTGGTGACGAATATTCAGATTATCTGTGCTGCCAAATGAATCTGTGCTGCCAGTCAACTTATTTTGCATAATAATAACTTCAGTAAAGAACTTTTGACGTGTGATAAGAATATATTAGGTTGGTAAAGAACTTTTGACGTGTGATAAGAAATTATGACTTATTCAACATTTTAAGATAAAAAAAACATTTTACATATTGGTGTGGTAGATCCCCCCACTTCTCCTGGCATAGGGAAGAGGAGATACGTTCCAGGACTCCCAGTAGATGCTTGAACCCGTGTAGAGTACCAAACCCTACATAAACTGTTTTTTCCTATGCAGACGTACCTATGATAAAGTTTAACTTATAAACTAGGCACAGGAAGAGATTAATAACAATGACTAATAATGAAATAGAACAATTATAACAATATACAGTAATAAAAGTTATGTGAATGTGGCCTCTCTCTCTCAAAATATTTTACTACGCTGTACTCACCTTATTCTTCTGAAATTTGAGATGATCAAACGCCTAAGTGATGAGATGAAGTGAGGGGAATGACGTAGGCGTTGTGACGTAAAGTTAGGCTACTAGTGACCTTCTGATGATTTGTCAGAAGGAAGAACATCTCCTTCCAGCCACAGTTGTCCGCACGTAATGGAAACTGCAGACAGCGAAACTATAGATAAGGATATTTAGTTCGAAGTACAAGGAAACAAAAATAAGGACAAATGTAGGAAAATCACAGAACAATTTCATTAAAGGTAATTATGTTCTGTAGTATCACTGTCTTCAATGGCTGAAGAAACAGAATTCTTTATATACAGAGAATATTTTTTATACTCTAAGATTCCCTAAGACGTAATGTATATGGGGGTTTTGTAAGCAATAAAACAACACATAAAAATATTTTTATCGTGTGGTCCAAAGTAAAATATAGGATGGGACCCATTTTCTCATTTTCTTTGTTTTGGAAATTACATGTAAGAACTCGGTACCATAAATTTTAAACTAAACCCATGCATAGGTACATGAAGGATGGGGAAAGTTTAATAACCTTTAGCTAAATTAATTAACATACCCCATGTTCTGTGAAAAAGTAGTCATTCCTACTCAGTGTATTCCTGTTTATGACTCAAATTCTTAGTGTATTGGCCTAAATACACGCATAGATCTGAGCTGTCTGACATGATAGCTGCTAAAAACATGTGGCTATTGAAATTAAAACCCAATAAAATTTAGAACTCAGTCCCTCATTTGTATTTGCTACATGCATGTGCTCAAAAACCACATGTGGCTGGTGGTTACTATATTAGAGAAGAGGACATTTTGCAGAAAGTTCTATTAGACAGCAATCCTTTCTGCTGATAGCTAAGGCTATCAGGTTAATGATGATTTCATGTGTATGTGGGGGAAAGTTCAGCAAATTATTCTAAGTTAGCATTCCTCTGCTCAATGTTTCCAAATAATTTTGTTCCCTCTCTCTTTCTCTCTCTCTCACTCACTCACACACGCACACACACACACACACACAGCTGAGTCTTGATCATCATTAATCATCACATCTTTATAACTTCCATAGTCACTGCTTTAACACTGGTGAAGCGAACCTTGAACCTCCTACTGAGTGAGATTGCGATGTAACGAATAACTTAAAATAATTCTGACTACTGCAACAACAGATTTTTTTCATTGAGGAACATACACGTTTGAATGCTTGGTACTTTATTTAAACACACGTATATACAAGGACAACAAAGGGAAACTCTGCAGAGTTGAGCACAGTGGCTGCATGCATTGGGAGGACCGGCAGACTCTAGTTTTACAGGATGAAATATGGGTTGAAAAATAGGAAAAGACTGGAGAGCAAGTTTCATTTCCCATCACCACATAGAAGGGTCTTCCAGCCTGTCAAACATAAGAAGCAAAGCACGTAAGAGAAGCTTCCCAGCCTCCTGGGAGGCTTACAGAAAGTGAGACATTCAGTTCTGAACTGAAAGATGATCAGAAACTGCTGAAAAGGCTCCTGTTGACATTCTAAATAGGAGGTCAGGTAGAATATCAGAGCAGGAGACAGTGGCATCATATGCAGAGACCCAGCTGAGTAGTTTTCACTCATGTTCACGGGAGTCTCAAGCAAATCTCAGAGTATTTAAGAGGCCCTGTATTTATCAAAGGAGCCAAAGAACTCTGCAATATTTCTGAAGATCAAAACTACAGGAATTACACAAAATGGTAACAAGAAAGTTATTGTTACTCAATTCTGAATATGCTTTTGTTTTCCTGCAAGGCTTTTTATGTAGTAAGATACTATTTTTATAAAGAACACTTTTTAATAAAATAGCGTTCACAGGCAACTTCGAAGCTCTCAAGTTTTGCCTCCTCCTAACGGCACAGGATTGAGGCTGTCTCCATCAGGGTGCAATTAACTGTATTTCATGCACCAACCGTTAGACTTTAAGCCACAAAACAAAGAGTAGCAGCAAGGTTATTAAGTTTGGATGGTTCCTTTCCTTACCCAAAGCAGATAAGGTTTACCCTAAACTTTTTACCATGGCAAATATCACACGCAGGTCAATGAAACCTTAAAGGCATCTATTGTTTAGTATTAAAAACAACCCTTATGAATTTTCCACCTGCTTCCCTTGCATTTGCTGTTTAAATCTGGGTTGATATCTCCAGACAAGAACACTGGAGTTTTATTCCAGTCCAAATTGTTACTTCCTTCAGAGAAAACAAACCCGACAACTTTAGACCTGCACCTTTGCCCAGACTGGCCATTTCAAGAGAGGACAGAAGGACGATGGGAGGGAAAGTAAGTGGCTCAGCAGGTCACCCCACTTGTTCCTGGGGAGAACCGCAATAAAGAGGGACACGCCAGTCACACTCACTGAGCAAGTGTTCTAGTGACCTCTTCTGGGGAACCTGGTTCTTGACATTGTCTAGCTTTGGGTTTAAGGCAGACAAGCTCCCACAGAAATGGATGAAACCATGTGCCACGTGATCGAGGTAGGAGGCATCAGACAGAAGAGCCAGAAAGTTATGAAAACAGAGGAGGGCCAGGCTGCTTCCCAACAGCCTTCATTGTCCAATATTTGACACCAGCTCTTGGCGGGCTCCTCTCCCCCAGATGGCTCCACATTCCCAGAAAACCCCAAGGTTACAGACAAGTCCCTAAGAATATTACGTCCTTAACATTCATTCCTTGAAGTTTCTTTGTGATATTGAGCTTGAAATATGTCAAAAAGTAAACACTAGCCCCCACCCAGCCAAGACTGATCTCCGGCTTCATGTAAAATGAGGAAGATTAGAGTAAGACTCATGAGTGATATCTGTAGGATTTTTAGACACTCCACATACTGTATGAAAACTAAAGATTACCCCGGCCAAAGATGGACTGCCGGTCATTTCAATGTAGAGATAGGGACTCACTCTATGTTCTCTCAATTCTAACACAGTTAGAAATTCTATATAGAGTCATTTCTGAGGTGAAAGTCACTTATATTTAAAATTCTCAAAGGAGCACCAAATAATCTGTGGTTGAAAATAATACCCCACAGAAGTTTAGAGATTTGCAAATTAGTCCATGAAAAGAAAGGTCCTCACTGCCCTTTTCCCCATCTCCATTTCTGCCAAAATGCTACCTGGTCTGGAAGACTCATTCCAATGTCTCCCCCCTCCCAGGCAGCCCTCTGGGATTTCCCTCCCCCATGCATTTTGAGCTCTGCAACAATGTCCCCACACAGGCTTTTCATACCTAGTTCTGGGAACGTTTTCTGTGCTTTCTCTCATCAAGAGGTCTGAAATCAGTGTCTCAGGGCTAGATCGTTTTCCATACCTTAAAAAAAAAAGGGGGGGAAAGTCTTTTATAACAAGTTTGAAATAGTCATAAAAAGGAAAAATATTTAGAAAAAAAAGGAAGATAGTCTCCCTCTTGGCTGATCATCTGCTAACAATATAATCTAGTTATATGAAATAGACACTATCAGAAATATTATTTCAAATTATAAATATATATAATTTGGGGGCACCTGGGTGGCTCAGTCAGTTAAGTGTCAGCTTTGGCTCAGGTCATGATCTCACAGTTCGTGGGTTCAAGCCGCTCTGTGCTGACAACTCAGAGCCTGGAGCCTGCTTCAGATTCGGTGTCTCCCTCTCTCTCTTTCTGCCTCTTCCCCCACTAGTGCTCTCTGTCTTTCAAAAGTAAGAAAATTTTAAAAAAATTATAAATATGTATAATTTTGCTTAAATAACAAGTTAGCAGGTTATTTGAACCAATAGCAATTTTTAGTTAAATTCTTGCCTTTTTATACTACCACAAACAATACATATATAGAAACTTTTATAACTAAGTGACAGGAAATAAAAATACATTGCAGTATGATTTTAAATGTTTCCATAATTAGTTAATTGGCTATAGTTCTGATGATATACAGCAGTTTAAATCTTAACAAAGAAACCAGATGATTGTTCAGAAACAGCCTTAGGAAAAAAAAATCATCAGACAGAAGTTCTTGACCTACCTGTGTCTTCGAATCTCAGTTTTCTCATTTGTAAAAAAATCACAACTCGTTTTTAAATTGGAGTCTTTGTAGAAATCCAATGTGAGTCACAACGTTTTGAAAGCAACTTAGTGAAACACAAATGCAAGGTATTGCTGTTGAAATTCACCCATTCTTACAGAAAGCAATAAACATGGGTCCTATATTTTCCATACTTATTTGGGGTACCAAAAGCTAAAAACCTTCTTTCATGCTCTAATTTAAACTGCCCTGTAAATATAAAGGAATCTCACTGGTCCGTTGAAAGACTGTGGAATCTTACTGGTCTTTTTTCTCCTAAAGCAGGATGTGGATAGGACTATATGTGAATGCAAGTATATGCTATTTGTTCCAGGTGAGTGCGGACACTGGTCTATCTCTATCTCTCTCTCTCTGTCACTGCTGAAGGGTCTACCAAGTTGCATCTTTTTCCCTTTCTCAGAAAAGACCTTGTATACCAGAAACCACGTTGTTCACAAATGAAAAACTAGCCTGGATGGATTGATTAGCTAATAAGCAAAACAGCAAAACAAAGTATACCCTGCCTATCAAGTGCAATTAAATCCAAATCTTTTGGAAAGATTTCCTATTATTGTTCCTTTGCTGGGGCTTAAAGGAAGCAAAAACAAACAAATTGCCCCCCCCCCCCATCATTTATAAGATTTCCTCAAGATTTTCTACAGTTGTGATGTCAAACTGTAGATTGTTGCTTATATACCTATTTATTCTGTTCATCCGTTGATTTTATTAACCTTAAAACTCTTGAGCAACCTTAACTCATTTATCTTCATCATGCTCCAGTGAATAGAGGAACTGACGAATGTTTTCTACAATTTACTAGTAAAGAAGCTAAATCTAAAATAGCAGGATTCACAGTCAGGAAGTGGCACCCAGGACAGCATTGTTCACTATTCTTCCTTCTCTGCTTAATTCTGGATTCTCCTGCTGCTCTACAATGTTTCACCTGTCAAAGATAGAGTCTCTGGGGGAAAAAAAAAAAATCTCAAATCTGGCTCTACATTGATATCACCTGGGAAGCTTGTAAACCACTGTAAAGCTCAGGTTCCACGCACCCCTGAGGTTCTGATTTAACTAGTCAAGGCTGCAGCCCAGTACTAGCATATTTAAAAAGCTCCCTAAGTGATTCCAATGTCTGACCTGGATGGATAAAGACTAATCTAGGGCTGGGTTTCTCAACTTTGGTACTATTAACATTTTGGGCTAGAAAATTCTTTGTTGTAGGGGGCTGTCCTAGGCATGGTAGGATGGTTAGAACATAAAGTCAGCCCCAGCTGGGAACCACTAATGTAGGGGACTGGAAAAGCCAAATGTGGTAGATCCATGCTCTAGAATAAATGACGCAGCTTTCAGGCAATGAACCAGGAGCGTATAGCTTAAAAACATGGACTGAGTAGAAAAAGGGAGGAGAGAGAATGATATCAGACTACCATTTGTGCCAAATGAAAACACCTATTCACAAATGATGCTGTAATTTTCAAAAATACAAAATTGTGCAGATGATTGGGTTTGTGGGGTGGGAATGGAGATGATGGGTGCAGATGATAAGCCTCTGATGGTTTCTAAGAGGGAATTCATATGAAGATGAGTCAAGAAACTCTGGTTCAGGATCAACTCATTCCCACCTAACCTGAATCTCTTCCCAAAAAATTCAAGCCCCTTTCCCTTTATTTTTGTTTCACCAAAGAGGTTGGAGATCACACTCAATGCTGATGGTAGTGACAATATCGAAGGAAAACTCAGTAGGAATGCTTGAATTTCACCACCCCTAAAAAGAAAAGCTTTCATAAGTGTTCTTAGATTCATGACCTGTAAAATGTAGATAATTATACTCACTTCAAGGCTTTGAGGTAAAGACTGGATGAAATAATGCCTAGGGAAACATTTTGAAATGCTAAAGCTTTATACAATGTTAAAAGCTTTCTTTATAGCAATCATCTTTGAAGAAATAAGTTCTACTATGTTATAAGTGACAAAATAAATAACCAACAAAGGTTTTCCTAGATAAACGACAATTAATATCTTTTTTATTTGAACAATTCTTTTCTCTATATGAAAGCATA
Organism: Panthera pardus; assembly: GCF_024362965.1. Classification (NCBI taxonomy): domain Eukaryota; kingdom Metazoa; phylum Chordata; class Mammalia; order Carnivora; family Felidae; genus Panthera; species Panthera pardus. The sequence goes on along the minus strand of NW_026527013.1, from coordinate 115,900,735 downwards.
AGCAAGAATTTGAAGCAATTAACTTTCTGAGAAGTCTACTAGAATATAAAACATTAGTGCTTTTTGCTAACTAAAATGAACAGACTTCAAGGTTCACAAACCAGTACTATTTAACTCCAACATTTTACGTATTTCTGATTCTATGTAAACTGGGACTTTCAAAAGCTTTTTAGGATGTCATATCCCTGTTTGATGAAACAGGAAAAAAATTATTTAAAAAAAAATACAAGTTTGCCCCATTTTGAATCCTTCTCAAGGACTCTCTGACTTGTAAACAGTAAAAAGTATGGTAAAAACAAAAAACAAAATAACACTTTACAAACCATAATTTAAATATGTTAACATTAGTGTTTTTAAAGGGTTGACCCTTTTTAGCTTATCAAGGTCATTTGATCTTGGAATTGAAATAAGATATTGAATGATTTAGAATTAAGATGAACCAATTCAGGTAACAAATTTTAAATCCTGTATTATAGTTTGGATGTGATTTTTTCCCCTAATATTTGATGCTGAGAGTGAAAGCATGGCATTTAATTTTAGCTTTCCGAGGGTTCAGAATAAAGTTTACAATTTTCCAAATTCCATGTAATGCCAGGGTTTATCCTAGAGTGACTAGTTTTCTTCTTAACAAAGCACTAAGTAGGCACTTCCTTCTCAAAACTCACCTGCTATAAAATGGGGAAAGTCTCTGCATTTTAGATCAACTGTTTTCATGCTAAATCTCTATTTATTGGCACCAGGATTTTTAAGTAAAGAGCTGAGACTGAAAAAAAAAAAAAAAAAAAAAAACCCCACTGTACAGAAGACAAGAAAATAGCTCTATTTGTTTTTTCCTAAATACTGTCATGCAATTTGCTCTGGGCAGCTTGGAAAATCTGGCAATATCTTTGGCAACCCAGCTGTTTCCTGGTTGGTGTGGTGGTTGTAGTTCCTACACATTCAGCTCACCCTTCTCCCTACAGCACTTCCCTAGAGCATTTCTGACCTGTTTTAGGGGGTCCTTTCCCATCCAGGTTTCCAAACAGTCCCCCAACTGCTCTAAGAACCAAAAACAGCAGGGAGTGAGTGGGAGAAGATGGCCAGCCACACAGCTTAGGGAACCTAAATCTGGGGAGGGGTGGGGTGACGATGTTGTAACTACGGTTGCAGAGGGAAAGTGTTCAGCGCCCTATGCAATTATGCAGGGAACTGAGTATGTGCCTGAAACTGTGCTGCCCTGGGTTACAAGCAAGAAAAAAAAACTGGTCCCTGTCCTCTGAGGTCCCCAGGATCTCAGCTCCTGCAGGCAGGGCGCTCCTTGAGTGGGTCCCGAGGAACCTACCCACCTCTGCCTGGTGATGAGGTTGATGTAGTGTCGCAGCGCTGAATAGTATCTGGCCATGTCCTCTGCCGGCGCGTCCTCTCCTGGGTTGTCTGGCTTGGAGGGGTACGCCTCGGCCAGCGCGCCCAGGCACACAAGCAGGGACAGGGCGAGGGTCATTCCGGATAGCCCCAGTCGCATGCTACCCAGCATCTGCCGGCACAGAAGGGAAAGCGGAGAATAGTGGGGTTTGAAAGGATACATACCTCGAACCTCCCTCCTGTATGTCCCTCGCCACCCACACCCCGCTACCACTCGAGAGGGAAGTGGAGGGTGGTGAGCACCGCGCCGCTTACTAAAGGCACCATCTGCCCTGCCCCACCCTTCTGCTCCACGCGAAAAGTCCGCGCAAATTCGGTCCAAGTCGCTGCGCGGAAGAGTCATGCAAGGAGAGGTGTGAGGCGTCGGACCAGAGCTCGCCTGAGCCAGTTTAGATAGTTTACAAACACAAGTAGAAGTTCCTTCCCGTGGGGTGAATAATTGTCACTTTCCTACCCTCCTCCCCAAACCCCGGCCGGAGGAGAAAAGTTTTGTTCTCTAATACTTTTGGTCTGTCTTTGCTGCAGGAGATCGGAAGTTATGGCTGAAGATTCCTTCGGGGTGACAATTTGGGAGAGAGGGGAGAGAACTCCCCGGGCAGGGCAGTCTCAGATCGGATCCCAAGGATCCGGGAAAGTGGCAGGGAGCTTCCAAACTCCGGGGAAACCTCCTTCCAGGCGTCGACCTCCGAGGAAACGGGGTTGGGGGTCGCGTTCCCCTTCATATCCTCCAAAAGATAACCCCAAAGGGACCGCGCGGCCGGGAAGGGGGAGGGGAGGGGAGCGGGAGCAGGGCGGGTGTGCAGTCGGAAAGGACCAGAAGGAGCAAGTGGAATTTAGCCTCCAAGAGAGGTCACCGCGCGTCGGGGCAGGAGAGCACCGAGAGAGGCGCGCAGGGATTGGGGAGCCGGGCACGACCCTCCCGTGGCCCCAGAGTTCCTCCGAGGGTGAGCCGGCGCCGTTCCCCAGCTCCCGCCCCAAGCCGAATGGGTCGTGGCACTCACGGTGGCTGGCGGGCGGGCGGGTGTGGCTGGGCGGCGAGGGCCGGGCAGTCGGGTGTGCCTCTCCGAGGAGTGAGAGCCAGCGGAACTGGTGTGGAGAGCGGGTCGCAACAGGGCTTTTATGGAGCTCCCTCGCCGCGGCAGGAGGGGCCTCAGGCAATCACGTTCGGGTGACTCCCACCCCGCCACTTCCCGCCCCCGAGTGGCGGGGGACGCGGGAGGGGGCTGGCGCCGTAGTCGCGCCAGCGGCGGCTCCTGTAGCCACCCACACCCAACTCTCCGACCCCAGACCCTGCCCGGGGAGGGGGGCCTGGAGAGGTGCGAGCGTGGGCGCGGGACCAAGCCGACGTCCGAGCCCCTGCCCTCCGGCCGCGCCCAAACCCGGCTTTCCCTCAGACCCCGTCTAACCTTGCCAGAGATGGAAGCAGCTCAGATCGTCTTTGTCGCCTGCCACCGGAACCCCAACCCGTTGGGCGCCAGGGTAGGGGGTACATGAATCCTCTATTTGATGGAGCATCTCCGGGACCCGCGCGGAAGTGGCGCGGGGCGCAATTCCTGTGCGCTTTCGAGTGGAGACAACTTGGGGTGCAGATCTTCCTGCGCGGAAAGCAGGTCCGGGGCGCCTGCTCCAAATCCTGAGTTTAGTGGCTCCCAAAAGGCCCCCTCCTGCTCCCAGGGTCTGAGAATGGGCTTCCGTGGCTTCGGCCCCTTTCCCCAGCTTGTGTTTCGAGGGGATCAGCCCGCTCCAAGTACACGCCCAAACGCTAGGAGCCCTGCTCCATCGGGACCCAAAGAGTGTGGCGTCCGAAAAGACCTCAGAAACGGGACACGGTAAACCCACTTGCTCACTTTGCTGGGAACGAGAGGCGTTTTGACCGTCTGGAGACCCATTAAAGCGCCATGGAACGAAAAATTCTGATCCAAAGCTACTGGCTAATTAAACGAACAGGAATTTCTTCTTTGTTAGCCCTTGGATAGTTACAAATACGCACGTTAACGTTGATTAAGAATGTGGGTTCTGATTGAAATCAAACAGGTTAAGAAAAGAAGAGAGAGATCACCATTAATTTGCATATCACATTAAACCTGTTGAATATGAATATGAATATGAAAGACGCAGAAACCATTCTTACAGAATCAGGATTTTATGCCCTAAAAGTTCCCTAAATGAATGCTCCTAGAAGTCAGACTCTTTCTAAATAAAGTGTTTAGGAAATTAAAGTGTTAAGTTACAGGCTGTTTTAATGTTAAAATGACAAGTGATTCTGTTAAATTGACACTTTGTTTTTGTTCTGTTTCCACCACACTGAGTTAAACATCAATTAATGTGTGGCAAGCTCTGAGCTCTCCCTGCCCTGTGGTGTGTGTGAGTGTGGTGTGTGTGTTACAAATTTTGAACACCACCTCCCTTTCACTTAGGTGAATGCTTCTCTTTCCATATTGCACAAACGTATGACAGGGACACAAATATCAGGGCTCTCAGAGTGGCTTCAGGGTTCTTAATGTCTGGTAAAGTTAGAACAAAGCACCTTCTCACTTACAGCTCTTTCTTGATCAGAGGAAAAAGCTCAGTCCACTTTTCAATAGATAATCTTATTTTTAGAGTGTATCACAAATAACACATCAGTCAAAACTTTGAAGGAGTCAATGAATTCGGAAGAAATCCCTTCTAAGGAGATGCACCATTCTTGCGGGGAGAAGACTGTGTTCATTTGATTAATTTAGCTTACAATAATGTCACTGGTATCCAAAACGAAGAGCTTATTCTCAGGGTTCAGCATTTAGAGATACATTCTTACATCCTTATCCCACTGGCCTTGGGCTATGAATATTACATCTCTTCTCTCGGGTGTTAGCTCCATTAGCTTCTATAGTTTTCTATGCTTCTACATGTAAAGATATACTTACAGCTTATAAATTTGCTTGCGTTTGTTATATGAAAGACACAAAGCAAAGCCAAAACGCCTAAAAATCAAAAGAACAGTTGCTCACCCCAGCATCTCCTTTCTAGTTGCTGAGCCATTTCTCTCCTGTGTTTCAAAATCAAGTTTATTTATTTAGTTATATGTATATGCATCCTTAGCAGCTTTACTGAGATACAAGTGAGATATGCTCATCTACAAATGTTTAAAATATTCCATTGGCTATATTCTTACACTCTGTGAGGTCATCACCACATTCAAGGTAGGCAACATATACATAACCACCAAAAGTGTCCTCATATCCCTTTCGTGTCAACATTTATGCTACTTCCTGCCTCTCACCCAGGCAACCATTTTTATTAATTTCTTATGCATCTTTTCTTTTTTATGAAAATAAAAGCAAAACTGAATATATGTTCTATTTTTCCTTTTTTTTAATATTTTTTTTAACGTTTATTTATTTTTGAGACAGAGAGAGACACAGCATGAACAGGGGAGGGGCAGAGAGAGAGGGAAACACAGAATCGGAAGCAGGCTCCAGGCTCTGAGCCATCAGCCCAGAGCCCGACGCGGGGCTGGAACCCGCGGACCACGAGATGGTGACCTGAGCCGAAGTCGGACGCTTAACCGACTGAGCCACCCAGGCGCCCCTATTTTTCCTTTTTTGTAAGCCGAAGAAACATACATACTGTTCAGCACCTTAATCTTATTTAATACTATATCTTGGAAATCTTTCCATTTAGACCTTAAAAGATTATTAACTTATCTCAAGCCCCTCTCCTCTCCTTCCAGGATGGAAGAGTGGGGCTGAAAGTTTCAAGTTCCAATCATGCCTTGAGTTTCCGGTGACCAGCCCTCATCCCCAAACTATCTAGAGCGCCCCGCCCCCCCCCCGCCCCCCCCCCAGCCACCAGCCATCCTGTCAGCAAACAGACACTCTTCTCACTTTAGACAGACCAAGGCTCTTAGAAGCTCTTGTCAGGAACCAGGTTAACCACCAAATATTAGAACAAAAGATACTCCTAGCACCCTTATCACTCAAAAAATTACAAGAGTTTTAGGAATTCTGGACCAGGAACTGAGAACAAAGACCAAATGTATTTATTATACCACAGGTGGTCAGATAAGGTCTCATTGAAAAGGTGACACTGAGCAAAGACTTGAAGAAAATGAGGGAATAAGCCAAGCAAAACAAAACAAAACAAAACTGAGCAGAGCATCAGAGGCAGAAGAAAACCTGATGTAAAGCCCCTAGGGTGGGTATGTGCCTGGCATTTTCCAAGATGAGCAAGGAAGCCATTGTGGCTGGAGCAAAGTGGGAGAGGAAGAGGATAGTAGGTGAGGTCAGAGAGGAGTGGAAGAAGAGAGATCATCCAGGACTGTGTACATATTTTTGTGCTTATATAAGTGAACTAGAGAGTCATTGCAGGTTTTGAAGCAGAGAAGTGATATGATCTGACCTATATTTTTAATAGAGTCACTCTCACTACTCTGTTAAGAACCTGATGAGCAGCATGAGTGGAGGTACAGAGGCCTGTCTGGAGGCTAGTAGATTAATCCAGTAGAGACATCATGATCACTAGGACTAAGGTGGTGGCAGGAAAGAGGTGAGAAATGGTTGGATTCCAGATATATTTTAAAGGTAGAGCAAAGAGTATAAGAGAAAGAGGAAGGAAGGAAGGAAGGAAGGAAGGAAGGAAGGAAGGAAGGAAGGAAGGAAGGAAGGAAGGGAGGGAGGGAGGGAGGGAGAGAGGGAGGAAGGAGAGAAGGAAGGAAAGAAGGAGAGAAAGAGAGAGAAAGAAAGAAGAAAAGAGGAAAGAAACAATTTACTGTTATCAAGATTGAAGGAGGGGAAATCATTACAAGCCTCACAGACATTAAAAGGATAATAAGCAACTTAAATAAAAGGATAATAAGGAATGTTATAAACAACTCTCAAATATAAATTCAACAACTTAGATTAAATGGAATAATTCCTCAAAAACCATAAATGACCAAAACTTAGCTATGATGAAAGAAATAGCCTGAATAGTATTATACCTGGTTCAGATTGTTCAACAGATTCCAAGTAAACCCATACCCTCCTCTTCTCTCAAAGACAAGCTGCTTTAGGCAATAATTTCCTCCCTGCCCTCCCTACCTGTCTGTCTCCTGCTTCCCTCTGGAATATACGTGGAAAGGCATGAGAAAACAGGCAAAGTAGGAGTTCATCACATTTGTTCCTTCCCTGTTTATACTCTGTGTTTCTCCCAGCTAGTAAAACAAATAAACAGAAAATGCCAGTTCTTAGCAGTTTGTCCCAGCTCTATTGTATAAACAGCTATTGTTCTCTCGTGGTAGAGAGAGATGACTGTTTAAAGACCCTCCTGACACTTTTCTTGGCTTCCTTTCCAAATCCCATCCCTCACACCATCTCCCTACTTCCCTCCGAATTGGGACCATCCACTTTTTCAGAACTTTATGTCTTCATATTTCTGTTCATTGTACTGCTTGTGAAGGAGTCAAGTATAAACTACAACCACTTTCTGGAATGTTCTCTCTGTAGATGGTATTTTTAAACTTACATTAGGAGACTGTGAACCTTAGTTTGGTTGTTTTCTGACTTTCTTTCTTTCTTTCTTTCTTTCTTTCTTTCTTTCTTTCTTTCTTTCTTTCTTTCTTTCTTTCTTTCCTTTCTTTTCTTTCTTTCTTTCTCTCTCTCTCTTTTTAGCCATTCTAACTTATTTTTATGTGCATTTTGTTACATTGGATAGCAGAGGAATTTCTTGATCTTGTATGTTCTTTCTCAGCTTCTCTGTGAAGCTGAAAGCAGGGTTCACCTATAGCACTACTTTGATTGCAGTACATTTTTAGCAATGTCTAGAAGTACACGTATGAGATAACTGTGTCAATTATGAAGATTTTTTTGACCAAAATTACCCCAGAATTTATCTGAAACACCCAGATAATTGCAGGAAAATATCATTTTGTTTTAATTTGAAAGTATTCTGATAATAGCTGTAATCCTCACCTCCATTTTGCATGTGCAGGCACATACTGACAATTCCAAAACAGTACCATAGTGCTGAGCTGAGACTGGCCTTGTGTTTTTCTGATCAGTCACACTTTTGTTTTTGTAATGTATTATGATTATTAGCTCCAGTCCCATGCTTCTAGTCACAAGAACCCATACAAAGCAGAATGCTTACTTCACTGACAAAAGAACCTTAAATGTGATCATGGGAATGACAAGCACATTTCACCACATTGAAAGCAGATTTTCTAGGAAGACATTGACTTCCTATCATGTACACAGTTAAAGTGCTATGTAGAGAGACCTGCTCCCCAGGCAACAGCAGTGACTACCTTCTAGGCTTATTGAGAGGTCTTATCTTCAGTATGGATAGGGTTGGGTTTGAAGAACATTCCCTTTGTGGTGTGAGGATGGATTGTTTCCATTTTAGAGGATGTGGATATTGTGGATTGGATGTGCCTAGAGATCCATTGCACTTCCAGCCTCCCCGGACTCCAGAGGCTTAAATGTGGCCATCTGTGTCCTAGCCTCCCTTGCTCCTAAGATGCAGATGTTATTTAGCTCCAATCCAGTTACTTGAGAGCTTGCCTCAAAATTGAGTTGTAACACTGAGATATCCTATATTCTCCAAGTATATTATTAAACATACAAAAGTTTTAAATAGTTATGAAAGAACTAAGTTATGTGGGGGAGAGAAATAGGCTGTGAATATCCTGCTTGTAACCCAAACGGAGGTGGAAGCAGTGTGGTCTGGAGCAGATGGCTGTGATGGAATATTCTAGATTCTGGAGCTTCCTAACTGAGGCAAAGGTAGCAGAATTCTTGATGGGCTGTTTCTGTGGTGAGGTTTTGAGGGGGAGTTGTTTCTGGAAACTCAACATAGGGTGTACTGTTTTATCACTTAATCCCAAAGAGTTTATCCTTTAATGAATTCTTTTCTGCATGAAGCAACTGGAACAGTTTCAAGACCTGAAATAAGAACTCTGACCACCTGCAGGACCATGGGAGAAACAGTGCTAAGTTAGAAATCTTGCGACTACATATTGGGTCTCCTGAGTCTCAGAGATGGAAAATGCAGGCCTCCATGAAGTGTTTCCCCTCATCCAGCTCCTTCCATGGGTCCATTTAAAATAATGGAGAATGGTCCTGTGGGAAACTTAGGGCAACATTCTCAGAGATATAAGCTATTGGAATGGGAGCTGAGGTCTCATAATGTGAAGGTACATAGAGCCATAGGACTCTCTCAACTTACCAACAGGAATGTCATCTCAGAGCATTTCTCCGAACCTTCTTTCTCAAAGGATACTCTCTTGGGATGGTTCAAAAGTAATAGAGAATGTATTAGTAATACATTCTGAAAGTAATAGAGAATTCAGTTTCAGTTTTCTAAAAACACGAAGAAGATTTATAATCTTACAAAATAAGAAGGCCAAAGATAAGGCACCTCTACTGAAAGTTAATTCTGCAGCTCAGTTATGTCAATAAGAGCCAGGATGGCTTTGATTTATGGACGAGCTCCCCCATGGTTGTTAGATTTCCACCCTAACTCAGGTTGCATACAAACACATTGACGTCCTTTCAAAGACAGTAATTTTTTTACTTTATCATTCATTAATGAACTCTCCACCCCACTCCCCCGTCTCCTCCTATTATAAAAACTATAGCAATAAGTAATTTTGGACATCTGTCTTTGTTCATATGTATAGATTTAACTGTTGAAGTCCTGCAAATGGAATTTCTTGGTCAAAGCAAGCATGCATTTGGAATGTTGGCAGCTCTTATCAAATTGTCTTCCCAAGAACTGTATCAATTAATAATGTGTGAGAGGGTATGTTTCCTCAAAGAGGGGTGTGATTTTACAGAAGATGTACAGGGGTTGCTACTGTAAAGAGTGGATCAGAGGTACCTGGGGCTAAGCAGAGGAATATGCTTGCTTAAATTTGTGGCCTCTCCATCTGGCCTCAGGACAGAATGAAAGAGACTGTCTTTCCAAATTGAAAACCCATGTTTGCGGCCAAAGTACTGGGCTCTTTGTGGTTTGCTCCATAGGACTGGAACCCAAGGAAAGTGAAAACTGAGCCACAAGGCAAAGCAGGTTAATGAATGGACCCCAAATAAGTCTAGAGAATTCTGTTGTTTCTATTAAGCTGATATAAGTTATGGAACAGCTGTTTTCACAGAGCTTCCAAACTCTGATGAGCTCACCAGAAGTGTTTTTCAAAATACCAATGGGTCTAATTGTTTCAGTGTTAGTTCAAGGAAAATTGGTTTTATCTTCAAATAACTTTAAAGTTCAAATTTTGAAATACAACTTTTCCCCTTATGGAATTCCCCTTATGGAATTATGGAAGGTTTTGCATAATTGGGAAGTATAAAGATTTACACTTTATAAATATATTTTAGCACCTTAAGAATGGATCAATTTGCAAGCTTTTCCAGGAATGTCAATACATGATATTCCCAATTATTTCTTTCTTCCTCTTTTACTTATTTGAGAAATTAGATTGTGCTTGATTTTATATTTGGAAACATTTTAATTGTTTAAAGTCTCTTTTTCAATTCAAATTATTATTTTTTTCTCCTGTTGGGTGCTGGTGGAGATCATTTAAAACCAACTAAGTGAGAGGCCCTTCAGGAATAATTGAATGAAACACACACTGTATGTACCTTCAGCTATTCTTACCAAATATTTAGAGGACCTCTGACTCAGAAACCCATGGCAGTCTATCCATGAGAACAATATTCTTAAACTTCAATGCTGCAGCTAATATCATTACCTTATAAGACAATTGTCTCCAGTGGGATGAAATCAGACCAAGAAACCAAAGTTCTCTAACCTCATTCTAAGGCTTGAATTTGACACCTGTGTTTTATCTTCTTTCCTTCCAACAGGCCACAGGCTACCTTCAGGCCCCACTGTGACAACATTCCTAGAGCAGTGTGGTTTGCAGGCATGTTTTTACCCTGGTACTTCCTTTCCCATACCCTTTGATGGCCATTTTATTTTATTTTTAGGAGATAAACTAGGATAGATGGCCCCAAATATAGTAATGACATCCCTGAATCATGGTGCTTTGATCAGTTAATGTTGGAGAGTTATCTCAGACACAACCACAGGTCACATTCTGAGCCTTCAAAACCACTCCATACAAACTCAGCTTTTCAGATCTAGATAGTTTTCTTACTCTCTTCAACTGGGCCTCTTGGTAACCCGTATCAGCTTTCTCAATGAACTCAATTAGCAGGTGAACTACCCTACTGAAATTTATGTTAGCATACATTTGCCATATGCTATGGACATTCTTGATTCATAAATTGAGATATGTTAGGATTAGGTTTTGCACAAGTACCATAAAACCTGATGAATGAGGACTTACCCAAAGGAGGGACTTATTTACTCCATGTGAAATGAAGTCTTGGTTTAAGCAAATCAGGGCTCATACAGCACCTTAAAATGCCACCAAGGGAAGAGGCTCTTTCTCTTCCTGCTCCATCATCCTGAGGATGATTGATATACCTTCAGCATCAAGCTCAAATTCTGGTCAGGAAGAAAGAAGAAACAGAAGAAGCATAACCAACTAACCTGAACTTATGTCTTACTCACCAGGTCTCACATGGCCTCAACTAGCTGTAAGGGACTCTAGTAAGGTAACTTTTAGCTTTCTAGCTTCTCTGGTAGGGAGGCAGGGAAGGGAGGGTCTCAAGTGAGCCAGTTTACACTGTGTACCTAGTAGGCTTGTGCTTTCTGGAATCTGGTCTTACTCATTCCAGATTTGTTTTTTGTTTGTTTGTTTTTTGTTTTTTGTTTTTTTGTCATTGATCACTGAGAGACTAGAGCTACCACTTCCCCTTCTGCTGTTGCAATGGCACAATGAAGACCAAGGTGTAAACAGACTTTGTGTTTTGCTTAGAATCTTTCCTAAATAACAGAATGAGCACAATGACCAGATGTGAGAAAGCCTGCATTTTCATCTTGTGTTATTTATCCTAAAATGTCTCATCACTTCAGCTCTCTGAGTCCTAGTCTCCCATCTATAAAATGGAGGAATTGGGCTTCAACCTTCCATTCTTCCCCCTTGCATAGGATTGCAAATGTCTGCTTTAAACCAGCTCTCTCCCATATTACCATCAGGAATTGCAGATGCCTGGCCAAGACAGGAGAACTCACCATGCTGCCCATCATCCTAATCTCCTCTATCTCCTGGTAATCTGATAGGACCTCCCGGCACTTGGTCAAGGAAAACTGAGGGGTGTTTCATAAGAAGGTAGGACTTGTGTCGTGAACTATGTTTCTCATTGCCCCTGTGTGACTTGTGCTTTAAAGGTATGAACTAGTCCAGTCTTTCTTATTGGAACTGCAAGCCCCTCTTCAGATAGTTGTGGCTTCTCTGGGATCACAAGAATAACCCAGACGTCAAGCCACTGAAATGGTATTATCTACCAGCTTTTCATTGCCTCTTGGCCCAGCATGTTCCAAAAGGCTGCCTTAGAGGCAGAGCCTCCACTCTTGACATAAGAAGACTTTCCCAGGCCTGCACCTGTAAGTATAGCCCCTACTTAAATCTGTGAAATATCACTGAAGATAGAGGTATCCCTGTATTCAAATGAACACAACTACTATAACTCCTCTAAATAACTTGCCACTCATCTGGGGGCATGGGGCTTATGGTTAATTTTCAGATATTTTCCACAATGATTGTCACTGGTTTCTTCTTTCAACTTCATTAGCCCAGGCATTTTTTACTTTGTATCTAGTTTACCTACATCACAGATATAAAGTGGTTGGTCACATAAATTCTGTTTAGCACAACTTAGTCAGAGGGTGGGCTTTAGTCAGAGGGTCCCTTTAGACCATGACTATCCTGTAAGAAGTTCAAGCTCTCTCTTCTAGTGGGTAGTCCATAAGAGAAGGTGGGCATGCAAGACACATTAGTGCAGGACTGATCAGAGACTATGTCTCCAAACACAATAGGTTCAGAGGGTAACAGGCTGACCCTGTGGGTGGGAAAGGAGGGTCCTCTGCAGCCATGGCTTTGGGGACAGCCTAGAGCTAAGTGCACTCTCTGAGACTCTTGGAGTCTCCTAGAACATTCTCACTTCCTCAAAATAGGTGGCTCCACCCTTTCCTCTCTGGCCCATTATGTTTATCTGGAATTTTCCATGGCATGGGGGGAGAAGTCAAAAGTGGGATAGATCAGATTCCTCTGAAACTATACATCTGAAAATTTTAGTCTCGTGCTGCCTTTTTTTTTTTGTCTGACAGTCTGAAGAGACAGAGAACAAAGGAGATCCTAGCAAAAGTTCTTGATAAGATGCTTGTAGATGGAATTCAGGATGTCTATGAACTTGAATGAAAAAATGTCTTTGTTGTCACTACTCTAAAGTTTAGTTTTTCCTTCATTTATGAAAGTGGCAATGGCCACAGCCATGTTAGCAGTTCCTCTGACTTGGACATCAATAGAAATTATAATAAGTTTCACATCATATTGAGGTTGAGGCAGAAACCTCAAAATAGCACTACACTCATGAAACTTTGAAAGTGTGCTGATTATTAGACCCACCACTAGATTTTAGTAAAGGTCATTCATGCATTAATAAAGAAGTGTATATTTGATTATATCACAAATATTTGACAACTGTATTTTGATATTAAACTTTTCTTTGTAATCCTGTGTTTTTTGTTACACATGTAAAAACATTTTTATAAGAAAGGATTTCATGGCACAAAGCAGTTCACCGTACAAAAATAAGTTTAAGGACCCCTGTCCTGGGGATACAATTTATAGAACACATATTGAATATAGATGGAGGAAAAACACACTTTAAAATTGAGAGAGATTACCTCGCTAACTAGAGTACAATAGAACTAAACGTAAACCAGTATGCAAAAAGTATTTTAATCTAACCGTACTACTCCAGACCTCATTAGCATGTGGATATCAATGGGGTCATGTTAATACTTATAACTACATTTGCTTTGTACTTGCCACCTAATGCCATGTCTCTCACTTTCCCCCATATCTCTGTTTTTAAAGGAATTCCTGAAAGTGTCTTTTGTGAGTTCATCCACAATCTTCTCATATTCTTCCTCTTTCACTCTTGCTCAAATTTATGCCCCAGAAACCTCTGGGTGGGGAGGGGGGAAGACGGTCCATCACCACCTCCTCAACACTCTGGGTAACTTCTTTGAGACCAAAGATTATCTCCTAAAGTTCCTAAATCCCAAATCCCCATTTGGATAGGGAAGTGCCACATTCCTTGAAATTCTCTACCTTACTTTAATGAAGGAGGGAGCATATTCTCCTCCTCACTCTATACCAAGCTCTAGAAGTTGGGGCTTCCTTGACTTAAACAGTCAATTAGGGGGTTAGGGATTAATGAAGGGGGAAGGTAACATTGGGGAAGAACTAGATGAAGAATGGGATATATCCCTTGTGAAAGGTCTGAACCTTAAAAAGGTTCTCAGACCTGAGTCCACAAATAAGGCTCCAGGAAACCACATGCCAGACACTATCCTGTTCAATCCCCCCCCCCCCTTTCCTTCTCATTCCAGTTCACAATCCTCTTTTCTTTGAGCCTCAAATGATGAATTAACTCATTCACATGGATTCTTGACAGGCCTCTGCCCTTCTGATCTATCAGACCCACTAATATCTAAACCTGCAAACCCCATATGCTAAACGTTTCTCCTCTGCCCCTCCAGACCCAGCTTTACCATTTTCTAGAAATCCTGCTTGCCCCCAGGGTGCCTGAACATTATAAATGGCATCAACAGGTGCCCCCAACCCTTGATTCTGACAGAAGATGGTTCAGTCATTGGGAGATAATCGGGAGATAATCAGGAGATAAAAGGGAGAAGAAGAAGAAGCAGCAAGGGTCTTTATTTCTTCCAACTTGCTCCCTGCCCAGTCACCATCAGCTGTAGACACCTTTAGTGAAGACATGGCATCTATTAGGTAGCTTTCTCTTAGATCTACAGGTAAATTTCTCTGGATTCTGGTAATAACTCCTTTCTCTTACCCTTTGGCCTAATGGGTAAGAGCCCTTGCTGTTGCTGACCTCGGAGTACAAGCCCTTGCTTCACTTAACCCTGCCTGCACCTATGTAAGCAGTTCCTCTACTGAGCTCTCCTCAATTCCCCATGTGAGTATGCTGCCTGCTGCCGAGATCCCGACTGATCCGCTTGACTGCATCACCTTGGCTGCAAATTTTAAACTTTCCATCTTGTCCCTGTTGTGTAGGAGGAAAACAAAAGAAAACAATATTGCCCCGCCAGTTCTGTGATGGTGCTCTGTCCTTCATGATATATGTCGCAGTCAAAAGACAAGGCACTGGCAGTACATCTCCTGCCCAGTGACCTGTAAGCATGAGCCACATAGCCCCCGTGCAGAGACTGACTCCTAGCTGTGAGCCCCAGTGACAACTATGCAGAGTTTTCTGTATCCTTATCTTCCTCTCAGTACAGACTTCCCAGCATGGAAAGGATTGAATTAGACCTCTAACAACAGCTCTGACTGCTGAGATCAAAGAGGGAAAATTGGACAGAATAAAAAACACAGATTATAACATCACCAAAAAGGGGGCACTAGGCCAGGAAAGAGCCTACTCAATATTGTGGGAATGATGTTCCCAGAACCTAAGACTGGAGAAGACTTCAGAGTTTGTGTGCCTGAGTCAATCCCAGTAAATGGTTCTGCTGCTCAAATAAGCTTATTTCTAGAACTACATTTTGTGAATCACTCACCTTCCAGAAATCTTGTTGCAAAAGTGATCATTTCTGTCATCATTCCCATACTTGTGCATGATGAACACCTTCACTGCAGGAAAGACATTGTGATCGGTGCTCCCACGGGGGTAGGAAAAAGTAGGGAAATTTTAGTGCTGCCCAGATGGACTCTGGTGTCATTGATCAAGCGAAAACAGTAATGCCTAAAGCAAAACAGACAGAGGCACTGAGAATAAACATTTATTTCAAAGCAGTAGTCTTTATGAAATATGCATGATATGGCTAGCTGGTAGTATAATGACTGTTGAAATATTTCTCCACCTATTTGCAAATCCATCAATCACATTATGAAGTGGCGCTGTGGGCAAAACAAAAAGGAATAATGACAATTAATTGATGTCCATTGTGTATTAATCATCGTACTTGAACACATCCAATTCTAATGATAGCACTACGAGATAAATGTTATTATCCCCATTTTACTGAAAAGGAAACAAACTCGGAAAGATTATAGAATCTGTCCAAGTGCACATAATAAGGGACAGGGCAGGAATCCAATTGTGAGCCTTAAGCTAAAGTGAGTGATTGGACCTCCTGACTATATATTTGAGAAAACAGGACTGAGTATACAAAATGTATCATTGCTATAAATTATGACTGAGCCAATACAAGGTCCAAATGAGGTGTAAGGAAAATAAATTTCAGACTACTCAGGAGTAGAGGGAGTTCTTGCTTCTGAGGCAGCCACAGGGATATGAGATTTGAGCTCAACTTGGAATAGTGAAGAAGGTTTGGAGATGGGACAAGTGGTGTGGGTCAACTCACAGGCATGGAAAAGTACCAGTTTTGAGCAAGTATAGCAACTTGGCTGGGGGCAAGGGTTCACACAAGGAAGTAATGGGAAATTAAGCTGGAGAAGAAAACCAAGAGATCAGCTATGAGGGAAATGACTATAAGTCTACAGTGATTAGACTTCACGCTGTTGGAAAGGAGATGTGAAATGATCAAGCAATGTTTTAGAAAGACTGACCAGGTAGTGTTATGACAGAGGCCTGGAGAAGGAAAAGGAGCATGCCTGGAGTTATGGAGCCCAGGAAGAAGGCTGCAGTGGTCATCAGGCGCGAAGGGAGAGGGGCCTGGATCCAGGCGGTGGCAGTGAGTATGAAAAGGAGGTATGAGTGAAGAGTCATTTTGAAGGAAAAAATCAAGAGGATATGGCAACCAATTCATACTAGTCACAACTACATATTATTAATAATAATAACGGCTGGGGCGCCTGAGTTGTTAAGTTGGTTAAGCGCTGACTTTAGCTCAGGTCATGATCTCACGGTTTGTGGGTTTGAGCCCCATGTCAGGCTTTGTGCTGACAGCTCAGAGCATGGGGTCTGCTGCTGATTCTGTGTCTCACCCTCTCAAAAATGAATAAAAACATTAAAAATAATAACAGTTAACATTTATTCATTTGTTCATTTCCACAAATATTACTTAAATGTCTTCTTTGTACCAGGCACAGTTCTGGGTATATGTAAAGAACATGACAGACAAGGCTGCATCCCTCATGAAATTTATATGCTGATATACAGTAAATAAACATACAACAAATAAATAAGTAGAGACACAACAAACAAATGAAATGGAATTGCAGGTGGGCAATTTGTGCAATGAAGACATATGAAAAAGGGTTATGGTGCTAGACAGTGAGGGGTGGGGGTCTTAGGTCAGAATAGGTGTCCCTGAGTTTGAGACAGGTGAACAGAGACTTGAATGAAGCCAGGGAATGAGAAAAGCCCTGCAGGTAGAGAAGGCAGGAAGCACAAAGGCCCTGAGGCAGCTGCATTCTCCCCGTGATCAGAACAGCAGGACCAGGGTAAGGAGAGGGAGGAGACTAGGAGTGAGGCTGAGGGACAGCAGGGGCTGCATGGTGAAGGCTTGCAGACCATGGCAAGGGCTTTATACTATTTTCTAAATGAGGTAGAGATTGAAACATTTTGAGAAAGGGAAGGACATGATATGATTTACATTTTTATTTTTTTTACTTTATTATTATTATTTTTTAGTTTATTTATTTTGAGAGAGACAGAGACAGTGAGAGTGGGGAAGGATCAGAAAGATGGGGAGAGAGAAAGAGAATCTCAAGTAAGTTCTGAGCTACCAGTGCAGAGCCTGATGCAGGGCTCAAACTCACAAAACCATGAGATAATGACCTGAGCTAAAACCAAGGGTTCAAAGCTTAACTGACTGAGCCATCCAGGTGCCCCTGATTTACATTTTAAAAAATATCATTCTGAGCACTTGATGAGAGCTGACTACGCAGTTAAGGGTACAAGCGGGAGACCACCCAGGAAGTTGTTACAATAATCTGGGTGAGAGTTGCTGGTAGCTTGGGCTGGCTGTGAAGGTGATGAGAAGCAGTAGGATTTGGGACATGTTTGATGGTAGAATGAACAGGACCTGGTGGTGGACTGGATGGAGTATATGGAATGTAAAGAAGGGAAAAAATCGAGGACGAACCTCTGAGAGGTTTCTGCTTTTAGATTTCTTGAAATGTATCTTGGTGTAGGGATTATCCTTGATTTTTTGATTTTCCTACAATCCAAACATCTAATCCATTAAGAAGTATAGTAGACTCTGTCTCCAAACCATATCCTGGATCTGTCTAGTTCTCACCACCTTCCCCACAACCACCTGGGTCCACACACCATCACTTCCTCATTGGACTATTGCAAAATGTCTCTCAGCCTCCCTACCCTTGCTTCTGTTCTTCCCCAACAAGCAATTCTGTAGAGAATCTAGATTCCATTGGCCTCTGCTAAAACCTTTGTAAGTAATTCCTGAAGTAAGAAGTACTTAGAATAAAATCCAAATTTCTCAGTCGAGTTTACAAAATCTTACCTAATTTGGCCCCCATGGCTTTGCTAACTGCAGCTCACAACACCCCTTCCCTTTTCTCCTTGTGTCTTCAAGGCCCATCCTTCATATGATTCAGCTCTCGGCTTCTATGTGACCTCCTCAGTCAGCCTTCCTGCTCACCCAAGTCATTATTTACTTTATGGGGTTTTTGTTAGTTTGTTTTTGTTTTGTTTTGTTTTTTTTCAGTCACTGTTTCCTTTGAAAGGAAGAGTCTAATTTCCTCCCCCTTGAATGTGGGCTGGGCTTCATGACATACTTGAGTAGTCAACTGCAGCAGAAGTGACACTGTGGCACTCCTAAGGCCAGGCTCCTTGCAGTGTCTGCCTGGGCCTCTTGGAACATTCCTGCTTGGAGCCCCGAGCTGCCTTGCAGGAAATCTGGCTCCCCCGAACCCTGCCATGCTGGGCAGCCCGTGTGTAGGCACTCTAGGCAATAATCCCAGCCTTCAAGCCACCCCACCTAGGCACCAGACATCCACACAACACCAGCCATCAGCTGAATACCATCCAGATAACGCCGTGAGGAGCAGAAGATTCTCCCAGCTGAGCCCTCCCCAAACTCCTCACCTCAAAATTGCAAGATAAAACAGTTGTTTTATTCAGCTACTAAGTTTGGGGAGAGTACGTTATATAGCAATAGATAACTAGAACACCATCACGATATTTTAATTCTTGTATAACACCACTAACTGATATTTTTCTTGTGTATCTAGTTACTCTATATGCCATCTTTCTACCTAATCTACCATATGTCTATCTATCCTCTTTTTATCTATCATCTGTCTATCCATTTACTGTCTATTTTTCCTCTACTAGAATATCAGCTTGAAAAGAGCAGGGGCCTAATCTGTCTTGTTTATTGATGTATTTCTGATACCTAAATCAGCAGCTGCACACAGGTAAGTGCTCCATGAACTCTGCTGAACAAATAAATCTCAGCATCTCTGGATATCCAACCCCGAAGGGCAGCAAGGGTGAGATGAATACAACACACACACACACACACACACACACACACACACACACACACACACTTACATGCAGAGAAGAAAATCTGGGTGAGTATCTTAAAGTATCATCCTCCAGATTCACAGAGCTGGCAAAAAGCAGAGCCTGGGTTTAAACCCAGAGAATTTGACTTTCTGCCTATACCATAAAATACCTATGCTCTTCTGTAAAAGATACAAGAGAGAGGGGACAGTCACTGATATTTCCAAGTTTACAAACCTTAGTAAAACAGGAAAGAAGAAAGGGAAGGAGGGCGGCTGGAGGAAAGGAAAGCCACAAGATCTCTCCCTTATCTTCACATTTTCATTTCTAATTTGTCATTTCTAGGGCAGATGACTGCTATGGATTTTTTAAAAATTGTCTGATTTATTATCTTGTTTCTAACTTACTTTATTAATTTTAATAGGTTTTGGCATTCTGATAGTTTTCTTAGTGAATCATATTGATGACGAAAATATAATTTTTAATTTTCCTGTATGTTTATTGATAATTTCCTTCTTGTTTTATTGAATTAGTTAAAACTTGAACAACAATATTTAATAATAGCAGTGCTACTAAAGGTATCCTCCTAGTCTTAATTTGAGATTTCCTCATTTAATGTGTTCTGCCTGTTTCTGGTAAATGGTCTTTATCAATTTTAAGGACTGTAGTTTTATTTTATTCTTTTTTATATTGTTTTTAAAAAGCTATGATTGGTCCTGAAATTAATCAAGGTCTTTTTAGTATCTATTAATCATGCAGTTTGGGTTCTTTAATTTGCTAATGTAATGAATTATATTGATTGATTTCATATAGTACTATCCCTATATTCCAGAATAAATTCTATTTTATCATGACTATTATTCTTTGATATGCTAATATTTTATTTTGAAATTCTACATATCTGTTCATAAGCAAAATAATTCTATGGTTTCCTATTTATGTTCTGTCTTTTTAAGATTTTTATATTAAGATAATGCTAGAGTCCCTGTGGTCTGGAATGGTTTAAATAAATATTGAGATGATCTGTCCTTTTAAGATTAGATAGAACTCAGCTGTAAAATCATCTTAGTCTGGTTCTTTTAAATAAAGGGTCTTTAATTATTGTTCCCATCTTTGTTGGTCTGTCCACATTTTATATTGCTTCTTCAATCAATTTTAGTGTATTGTTTTAAACTGAGAAATTAGTTTAGTTTAATTAGAAATTAGTCTAATTTCTCCTAGATTTTAAAATTTATTATCTTACATTTACACATACTATTTTTCTTAATATCTACAATCTCTTCAGGATCCATGATTAAATCTGCTTTCCCATTTCTCACATAGTATATTTTAGCTTTTTTAAAATCCTTACTCCTACTTGACAAAGGTGATTTTATTGTTTTACCCAAAGAACCAACTTTTGGTTTTATTTTTCCTTTCTACTGTTTTTTCCTGTTTTCCATTTTGCTTATTTCTGCTTTTATCCTTATTATTTACCAATCTTAGCTTCTTGCATTTTATCTGGTTGTTCTTTTTACAACTTCTGATGGTTGAAAAATTTAATTTCCTCTTAGTTTTTTATTTAAAAAAATTGCAGCTCTAAATTTTCTTTTGATGAGAAACTTATCTGTGCTGATAGCCTTTTCTATGAGTTATTTACATTTCACTTCTTTCTAGATAATATATAATTTTAGTTTTAACTTGCTTTTTCATCCAAGGGTTATTTTTCTTTATTCTTCTTTCCCAGATTCATTTGGAAGTTCTACTTTTTTTTCCCTTTCTTCTAGTGGATACTTTTTCTTTTTAGCTGTCAGGATTCAACTTTTATTTCTCTACCAATATGTTAAAAATACTACTAACTACAACTTTACCCAACATGTTTTACTTCCTCACTCCTGCATACATGTTTGGGCCTCTCGATGCTCCCAAGAGAATACAGGAGGATATCACACTGTTCCTTCCTAAATGCTTTAGTTATGTCCCTTTTAGCAAAAGCACATTTTCCTAAATAACCACAATACTATTTCAACAAACAGAATTAACATGAATTCTTTCATGCTATCTATCATCCAGCCTATATTCGAATTTACCCATTTGACCCAAAAATATTCTTTACAGCTGGTTTGTCCAAAGTGTAATTCAGTGAAGGATCACTAATTGCATTTGGTTGTTTTGTCTCTGGAATCTCTTTGAATCTGGAATGGAATCCCCACCCTCAACTTTATTTCAATGGTTGTGATTTGTTAGAGACTGGGCCAGTTGAATTATATAACATCCAATCTCCTGGGTTACTTCCTTGTGGTTTTCCTTATGTTTTTCCCTGTATTTCCTATAAACTGAAGTCAAATCTAAAGGCTCAATTAGATTTAGGTTAAGCATTTCAGACAAGAGGTTTTCACAGATGATGCTATACACTGGCCTGTTGCACTACATCAGTGTGCAGATAAAATCTGTTGTCCACTGTTTCTGTTCTACGATCCACTGTTCACTGGATCAGGACAGCGATAACTTGTTCCTATGTTGTAATGTTCTATTTCCCTAGTCATGACCAGTAGGTAATTTGTGAAATGATATTCCAGTGACATGTAAATATCCAGTCCTCCATTCATCTTTCTCCTAATTGCATTAGCATCCACTGACAATCTTAGCTTGAATGAATTTTTCATTATGGGTTGAAAGATAGCAATTTTCTACTTTTATCATTTATTCAACATTTAAAGTTAGCATTATTCTCTAAGAAGAGCTATCCCTCATCATCAAGGAACTACTGTGTTATTCTAATACAGAAAAGCAGGATAAGTAATTCTTTAATTCCTTCTGCTTCATAACCAATTTTCTGAGGAAGAAGCAGGGCTAGGAACTACTGCCATATATAACTTCCTCTTTTCTAATTAAAAAAAAAAAAAAAGCAAATTGGCATTCTCTTTTGTGTATCTTCCTTCCTGCCTGCCTGCCTTCCTGCCTTTCTTCCTTCCTACCTACCTACCTAGAAAATAAGCAACTCCTAATATCCAAGAATAATCTGACTCTCACAACTGGTCCTCAGCTGTAGCTGACCGATTGATCTAATGATTACAGCTAAGCCATGGTGTTCACCTATTGGACATAAAGAATCTTGCATAACATCCTCTTCAGACAAAGTCACGTTGCAATCCACAGAATACCACTCTCTTCTCTTAGCTAATATAAGTGACTTCTGCTGCTTTGCTCCATTCTGCTTTTCCTATACGTAACACTTATTAAGGTACTCAGTCACAGTATTACCTCCACTTTCTGACAACACCCAATCTAGAACAAATTTCTGCTTCCTTAGACTCACCCACAAATTATCCAACTAAAGGCCAAATCTGAGAATAAGTTCCTTCTAACACCCTTTTATGGAAATGCCTCCTTCAGTGCTCCCCCAAGACTCCTTCTCCATGGTATATATTCTCGCTTGCAAGAGGAAGAAAAATAAATTCAACTTATTCAGGTACAGGTGTTCCTGGTGGTCTTTTGATGAAGAAAATTGAAGAAAAAAAACATATTTCATATATGGGGAGTTTCAATATGGTGTTTTTCAATCAATTACAGTTATTATTCTTTTTGAGGCTTAAATTGTCCCAATTCTGTTGGTTGGAGAGCCTTCAAACCAGATTATGTGACTCTTTGACAGAACACCATCAGTCTCTGAAAGCATCCTGTGTTTTGGCATACAAAGATGTCCCAAGCTCACCTGGTATCTTTCCTGCCCCAGATCCGGATAAAATTTAAAAGAGTTATATAAGGCAATGGTTTCAAAGATGTGGGAAGTCAAACACTCTCACAGCTTGCTGGTTTAAGTTGAATTTTTACATTTTGGGGACAAATTCTAAGGTATTTATACTGACATTTAAAGTATTCATACTCATTGACTCAACAACCCCATTTTGGGGAATCTAACAGAAAGAAATAGAAGAAGGAGAATGTAGGCATTTATGCACAAGGATGTTTACTGCAACCCTGCTGGCAGAAGAGTGCAACCTGAATATCCACCCAAGAAGAGACTAAGGAGAAATGGGTACATAATGTAAAGTAGAGAATATTAGGCGGCTCTTGTTTTAAAAACTGAGCTCCAGCTATAGCCAGAAAATGCACATGAAATACTGATATACAAAAGAAACATGCTGCTGTGATATATATATATATATATATATATATATATATATATATATATATATATATATATATAGCATAGTCTAAATCTGGAGGGAAAAAAAATCGCCCCATGCTTGTGTTTTTGTTTGATCATGAAGGAAGAATTTTATTACACTAACTCAGAAGAGTGGGAATGTATCCAAACCATCTCTGATTTGTTTTAGTAGGTAGCAAATACATATTTCTTTTCCATTTACCAAAACACTAACTTTGAGGAAAAATAAACAATAACCAAACTAAAAGATGGAATTTGATTTAAACAGTTTGTTTTTAATTTATAGACAATCAATAGGCAAAATAATATAGGCAAATAGTATAGGCAATAATAAATGGCTAAAAGGATAGCCATTTTAGGGAGAGAGTTTCCGTTTCTTAACAAGGGCCTGGGTTTCTCCCAGGAGGTTATGTCATCAGAACCTCCATCCTAAAATATCCTCTCTGCCACAGTGAGTCCCAGATCTTCCAGTAAGAACTCTTGCGGTGGCTTGGATCAAGCCAGTGGTACTTCTTCACCCACTGTTACAAAGAGAGAAGCACTTGACTCCTTAAACAATGAGGAGAGAAAGTTCACCTTGCAGCCTCGTAGACTGCCCCATAACTAAAGTTCACATTTAGCCTTTCACCACAAAATGTACCTACATATGGAAATTTTATGGCACAGGGGACAAAACAACTCTGGATAAAGTATTTAAAGTCATTATATTTTGGTGATTTAAAAGTAAATTAACAGAGCATTTCAAAGATACGGGCACTAAAGCTAAATGGAAAAGAAAGCTGAAATGAGAAAAAGGTTCATCCTTACCACAGCAGAAGGACTTTCTGCCCAAAGTAATTTCCGTTTTCCGGGTGAGTGGGTTTGCATTCTGGCTAGGCTAATGCAATAGTTCTATGTATGAGTAATTTTAGAGTTCTGCTAAGCAATTCTAACTCCACTGATAAAGCCTTCTGGTGGACAAAACAGTATGTTTACCTTTATCAAAAATGCATTGCCATATGAGAGTAAATTGTGACAAACATTAAAAAAATACATTACTACTAAAGATGCTATAAACAAACCATAGCTCTGCTCATGGCCATGAGAGCTTTCAGTAATCACATATAACATAGTTTAAGTATAATTTTCTGATGGCACAATAGCTCTGGGCAGTTTTTTGTTTGTTGTTTTTAAGACATGAAGCATTACCCAGAAAGTACACTGCCTGTCCGCCTAATGTTATAGGAACAGAAAGCCTATTAATTCCCTTTTTTCCTGAATGCATTTCTCATTTATCTTGCTGGGATTTCAACAGAACTGAGAGGAGGTGACTCTCCTCATGTTCAATCTCATGACTTGGCTTTAAGGTCTGCTGTTTGGGGCACCCATTTGTCACTAGTTCCTGCTTAAACACCCGCAATAATTGAGATACCAGGGGTGTGAGTGGGGGATGGTGAGCATCAAATCTTTTCTCCAAGCACAAATATTTAAAGTTTCAAGTTTCAGCTAAGGGCCCAAGTATTCTCTATAACCTATCAACTTTCTTCTGTTGGTGATGGTGGGATTGGATACGCTACTTGTTTCCTTTACTTTAACTCTTTGAGAATATCCTTAGTCAAATAAGTTTTGTCTTCTGTCAAAAAAAAAAAAAATCCCTCTCTTTACTATGTATAGGAAGCACTTTTCTCCCTTCTCTTTATTCACCCCTGCCCCCACCCAACACCAGTTGGGATTGATGATAGCATTGGACCATGCACTCTATTTCCCTTCTCTGCTTAATGTAAAACCCTGCTCCTGCCTTCCATTCAATGTATGGAAACCACTATGTCAGACTTGGCAAATACTTTCTCCTTCTGTCTACTTAAGCTGGCACATAAAACTCACATTCCAGGTATAAATATTTATTTTCCATTTTAAATGATTTTTAATATAAACACACTTCATATAAACCTGTACAGTGCCAAGCACATAGAAGGCAATAAATATTTATTAAACTAAATATTCTCAGTCATGAATCTGACTCTTACAAAGTTTGGCATGATGTTGCCAGCTGTGAATAGATGAGAAAGATGTGATAGGGTAACACAGATATATAAAGAGTCAAGGGAACATGCAGGTGCTGCAATCAATGGGCAATTTATCAACAGCTGAGTCACTCTCCTACCGGGTAGAGACCTATTTTATCCAGAAACTGGTCTCTACAGGCTCTGACTAAAGCAATTGAAAGAAATGCACACTTAAGATAATGTCTCCCAACAGATTTTAGGGTCAGTTCTATGGCATGAACTTACCTAAGCATCTAGAAAATAATTCAGGCACAGAAATAACTACTAACCTCTAGAAGTGGATAAAAATATATTCTGGATATTTATAAGAGAGCAGTAATTTTATTCATTTTATTATGAGTATGTATCTATGGACCATGACTGGCTGGTAAAACGTTTTTACTGATTGAATCTTATACTCATTTATATGGATGTTTGCAAATAATAACAACAGCAAGTGACATTATTTCTAAAGGTCCAAGAACCTTATATAATTCACAGTTTCAAAATCCTATTTTAATGGATACAATCTAAACAGAATGTATTAGAAAAAAAATCCAAATGTTTTCTTTTAACTAAAATTTGGAGGTATGGAATAAAAATGGCTGTAGCTAC
The DNA here is from genome assembly GCF_024362965.1 of Panthera pardus. Lineage (NCBI taxonomy): Eukaryota > Metazoa > Chordata > Mammalia > Carnivora > Felidae > Panthera > Panthera pardus. The sequence continues at coordinate 115,874,987 of NW_026527013.1, read as the reverse complement.
TCTAGTTCAAATTTCCAAAACACCCAGGGAATTGCACAAAATCTTGGAGCCTTGATTCCTAAATCAAAAGAATATTTACACACATGAGCTTCCATTGTGCACTGGCTGAGCTTTCCTGTTACCAGTCCTTCCCAATTTAACATGATCTTCCTATGCTCCCCAGATGGCTAAGGATTATATGGTTTGCCCTCATTGCCTTCCTATCTTTCTACCCTTAAGCACGGAGATTTCTGCCCCCACTGTTTTTTAACTTTTTGTTTTGAAATAATTTCAGTCATAAAAATTGGAAAACAATTTACAAAGAATGCCTCAATACCCTTTACCCAGATTCTCCAAATTTGATAGTTACTAAAATTTATTTATCCTTGTCTCTCTGTATATGTGTGTGTGTGTATACATATATATGTATGTATGCATATTATATATAGATATATGTTTTAATGAACATTTGAAACTAAGTTATTAGGCATGCTTTCCTTTTACTTTTAAATACTCCAATTTGTATTTTTCTAAAAATAAGTACATTCTTTTATATAACCACAGTACAAATTACCAAAGCCAAGAAATTATCATTGATACTATACTATTCGCTAATCTTCAATATGTAAACAAATTTACTATTCTTCCCACTAATGCCCTTTATAGCAAAAAGAAAAAATCCAGTCCATATATCTTTAGACTCCTTTAATCTTTCATGAACTTAACAGTTGTGATAAGTACTGGTCAGTTATTTTGTACAATGCCCCTTAATTTGAGTTTGCCTGATGTTTCCTCATGACTGGATTCCAGTTATGCATTTTGGGTAGGAATGCCACACAAGCGATGTCATGTTCTTCCCAGAGCATCAAATCAGGAGGCACATGATTTGTATTTGTTCTCTTACTGGTGTTGTTATCTTTGATTACTTAGTTTAGGTGTTGTCTGCCAGGTTTTTCCGTTGTAACATTGCTGCATTTTCCTTGAAATGAACAAATAATTTATGAGAAGGCACTTTGAGAATATATAAATACCCAGTTTTTCATCAAATTTTCATCTTTAGTGTCCACTGATGATTCTTTTCTGCTTCTTAAGTTTTTTCTTGTATCACACATTATTTCCTCAAGGTAAACTGATAATATCCTTCTTTTCCTTAGATAAAACATTTTGGAATGGTTTCAACAACTCTATAGAAATGCAATTTTTGCTGTAATAACTTTATTCATCAGACTGTTGTAAGAACTTGGTAGAAAAAAGTTAACCTGTCTAGTCCTCCTCTGCTTTATGTGTAGAATGAGAAGAGATAATTCCAATACAATTAAACTAGTCTCATAATTTAGCAAAACTGTTTAAGGATCCATTGATTAAAATGCACAACAGAAATTACTTAAAAAGACATGAATTTGATAAATCTCAAAATGGGCTTCCAGGGAAGAGGTGAAAGTGAGAAAGTTAGCAATGGCAGGCTAATGCTCTTTTTTAAATTCACAATAACACAGGCAGACGTGAATTTTCTTGGCATATTTAAGATACACTTTCTTTCTAGGAAAATAGTGAGGGAGGAAGGGAGGCTCTCCATTTGAAATGAAATATTGATGACTAATTACTTTCCACACACTTTATCCTTGAATTTGCCAGAGTGACTGTTTCTTTGTTTTATAAATATTTATTTGAATCATAGGGCTTTCTGTTTTATTCAACTGTAGGGATGTAAAATTCACAGGTGGCAAACAGTGAAGAGTCATAGAGAAAGTAATAGAACTCCTACTGGGCAGAAAATATTAAGTTATTCAGCCAAAGCAGAAATATATTAATTCAGTTCTCTCAAGATTACCTAAAAACTGTAAGTGGCTATATTTTCTCTGAGATTCCCATTAGGGTATGGTTTTAAGTCTTCAGTAGGTGAGAGAATATATCACCTCCATGACTTCAATGGAAGCTCTTTAATGATAGGCACAAAGCACCACGCATGTACCTGGAGAGCGCTAGCCTTCCATCTTGGCTGTACACTGTAACCACCTGGCTCCATTCCGAGATTCTGGTATTATTGGTCTGGGATGTGGCCTGGCACTCAGGGCTTTTAAAGGCTCCCCAAGATTATTCTAATGGAGAGCCAAGGTTAGGAACCACTGTTTTGGAAGATTATTATTACCTTAAGGTTCAAGAAATAAAATTCTAGTCTCCTTATTTATGCAGATTTCTGTGACTCACTATACTTTCAAGATCCCTCTACTTATGTATTTCTTCTATACATATGAGAGGACAAAAAAACCCAGCAATTTATCCAAGTTGTTTTGTATGGTAGGGATTGCTAAAAAATTTCAGAGACTAATTGGGCTAAAAATATTTGCCTTAAGTCTCACCTTAGGGAATAATGAATTACAAGTACCTTACTTTTCCCACTTAAGTTCCACTGTGCATGGCACAGCATTGCTTCCCCTTCACATTTGTTTTCATCATTGTGATGCATTCTGTTCTTGGCAGCTTACTGAGCTGGTCTCAGGATTGTTATTACATTATCATTAACTGAGTGACTCATAGCTACCAAATGCTTTGTATATAACTTCTAAAAACATATTTTAAACAGAAAATAATCATCTTTTAAAAACCTAGGAGAGAGCCAGGATTAGGTTGATTCTGGGAGGCTCCAAAATCTATCTACTGATGAAGACACTGTGGGGACATTTCCCATCTGTTGATTATTCCAAGCCATTCAGCCCACTATTTCTCTAGGCAACTGTTATTTGTTTAGAGGTGACCATCTGTTGAGGGGCTCCTGAAAAGAATAAGCATATTCCATGATGAAAGGATGGGTTAATGCTCTCTCTCCTGCTTAACATGAATAAGGAAGCATTGAGCCTTGATCTCCAAGTGGCTGCCATTTTGTGACATGAAGTATAAGAGTCTTAGTTTGAAGCCAATGCTGAGAACAACAGAAGGTTCTCAAACAGCCATCAATAGGGCCAATATTATCCATGGGCAAACAGCTTCCTAAATAAGTGATTTCAGTTGGAAGAATGACCCCCAAACAACTCCTTCCTGCTCATTGGTGCCTGAAATTCCCTTACAGGAGAAATAAACTTTTATTTAATATTTAGAATAAAGACAAAATTCAAACAGCTCAGCTCAAGGTAACTCACTGACTCACATCCAATGTTTGACATGACAACATCTTCTGGGAGCAGGTTTAAAGGTGAACACACTGAAAGACAGATGACAGGAAGGAAATTAAAAGGTGATGGGAAAAGGTATGCTGGCTGGTTCTAGGACTGTCACCAAGAGAGACTGTGGAATCTTCTTCAGCAATATATTTTAGTTGAGATAGTTTACATATTAATCCCAGTTGACAAAAAAATTCAAGTGGCCTAAGTGATTTCTCAGGGATTATTTTTTTACTTTTTTTGGGTGTACATTTCTACCAATTTTAACACATGTACAGATTCAGGTAACCGCCATCAATCACCATCACCATCATGACCATACAGAATAGTTCAATCACCTCAATAAATCAACAAATGCTACACTTTGGTAGTTACACCTTCCCCCACCTATAACCCAACTATTCCCCTATAACCTAACTGGCAACCTCTGATCTGTCTTCCAGCACTTTTGTCTTTTTGAGAATATCAAATAAATGGGATACTACAGTAGTAAATTTCCAAGACTAGCTTTCTTTTACTAAGTATAATGTCTTTGAGATTAATCCAAGTTGTTGTGTGTATCAATAGTTTGTTCCTTTTTATTGCTGCATGGTATTTCATTGTATGAAGCTACCATGGTTTGTTTATTCATTCATTAGTTGAAGGACATTTGGATGGTGCAAATGGATATCCTTATCTTGTTCTAATCTTAGGGGCAAGTATTCAATCTTTCACCAATGAGTGTGCTATTAGCTGTAGGTGTTTGAAGAATACCCTTATCAAGTTGAAATTGTTCCTTTTTTTTGTTGTTCAGTCTTGCTTCAGGCTTATCTGGTTTTTAAATTTTAATTTAATTTAATTTAATTTAATTTAATTTAATTTTCACTGAAGTATAGTTGACACACAATGTTACATTAGTTTCAGGTGAGGCATATCAGTTTCATTGCTCTTTCAAAAAACAAGCTTTTGTTCCACTGATTTGGTTTTTCTGTTTTCAATTTCCTTAATTTCTGCACTTGATTATTTCCTTTCTTCTACTTGCTTAGGTTTAATTTTGCTCTTGTTTTCTAGTTTCCTAAAAAGAAAGTTTATTGATTTAAGATCTTTTTCCTTTTCTAATACAGCTGACCCTTGAACAACATGGGATAAGAGGTGCTGACCCCTGTGCAGTTGAAAATTTGCATATAACTTTTGACTCTCCAAAAGCTTAACAACTAATACTCTACTGTTGACTGGAAGCCTTACTGATAACACCATCAGTTGGTTAACCCATATTTTGTACATTATGTGTATTATATACAGCTAGAGAAAAGAAAATATTATTAAGAACGTCATAAGAGAAAATAAATTTACATTACTATATTGTATTTATTGGGGAAAAATCCAGGTATAAGTGGACTTCACAGTTCAAACCTATGTTGTTCAAGAGTCAACAGTATAGGAATTTAATGGTGTAAATTTTCCTCTAAGTACTTACTTCTTCAGAGTCCTCCTTATTGCGTTCTTTCCAGGCTTTACAGCTGCGTTCAGTGGGAGAAACATGATGGAGTATCCCTATTCAGAACCAGCTAATCGTTTTAAATACAATTTTTCCAGGAATCTTCTTTCAAAAAAAATTGTCTCTTTCATATCAGAGCACACATAACCTTCATTATTTAAACAAGATAAAAGTGTGGAACTTTCCTGGTGATTTGCCAGAAGTACATGCTTAAAGCAAATGGTTACCATGATAAACCTTTTTCATGATTAGTACTTAGCTTTTGCATAGTTTATTATTAATTATTCCTCCAAACTCTTCTGTTAGAGGAGAATATATTGTTAACTATTCTTAAGAAGAACAAACCAAGGCCTTCACAAGAGAAATATTTTGGCTGGAGTCTTTACTGATATATCCCCTAGCTCCGAGATTCTTTCCTCCGTTGTGACCAGTTTATTAATAAGCACAATAAAGGCATTCTTTATTCCTGTTACAGTTTTTGATCTCCAGCATTTTTTCATGCTTCTTTCTTAGGATTTCTGTCTCTCTGCTTATATTGCCCATTTGGCCTTGCATGTTGTCTACTTTATCCCTTAGCATATTAACCATATCATGTTTAAATTCCTGGTCTGATCATTCTAACATTCCTACCATGTCCAGTTCTGATGCTTGTCCTGTCTCTTCAAGTTGTGTTTTTAGCTTTTGGTATGCCTTGTGATTTTTTTTCTTGAGAGGCAGACATGATGTACCAGGCAAAAGTCTTCTGTAATAAGACTTTGGTAATGTGGTGGTGAGGTGTGGGGAGGGAAGTGTTCCATTGTTCTATGATTAGTTTGGGATCTTTTAGTGAGCCTATGCCTCTGAACTGTGAACTTCATTAAGTGTTTCTCAGGTTTTTGTTTCTCCCCTAGGTGCAACAGGAGGGCTGGCAAGGGCTGGAGTTGGGTGTTTCCCTTCCCCGGGGTCAGCTAGTCTCTTACTATACCCCAGCAGGTTACACTCTGGTTAACTAAATTTCCCTGTGGGCAGGCTTGTTAAGAAAGTGTGCTCTGGTACATTTCACCAAGAGTGTCTTTCCCCTTCCTCTGCCAGAAGTTGTTGAGGGGACTTTTTTCCTCCTATATTTGTTGTGGGAATTTGGCTTACCAGCTTACTCCTGGAGGTAAATCTCAGAATATTGTAGGGACCCCTATGAGTGAGTCAGGAGTTTTTCACTCTCCCAGTTGTCCACACTGAGTCTCCAGCAATTAATCAGTTACAGATCAGGTTTTCCTTCCCGGGCCAGCTTCTGTGATGATTTCTCCCTGGGATTCTGTGTTCTGATGCCCTGTATTCAGCTGTCTCTTCAGTCTCAGGGCAGGGGTTTGCCCTGTATCCTTCTCCTCTTATGGATCCAAGAAGCATTCTTGATATTTCAGTCTGTTCAGCTTTTCACTTATTGTTTGGATGAAGTGACAACTTCTAAGCTCAGTACATATGGAACTGGAAACTGGAAGTCCTGGCTGGAGCCTCTGAAGTCTCAGTCTATGTCCCCAATTCAAATGACACAAGAGAAAAATGTGGCTTCTCTGTGGATCTGAAGACTGTTGCTCTTTACTCTTCTTTGTCAATGATACAAGGATACTTTATCTGTCTCTCTCAACCACCCTGGTATGATTTAATATTCAGTATTTCCATTTGCTAGGAAGGCATCATCCATGCTGCTAATCTATCTTTGTAATCAAGGTCAAGTTTCTCTTTTCTAATTCATATAGAAATCAATTCAGTAATGCACATTACTCAGATGGATGTGTGATGCCCGACCCATACATCAGACCCTTAAATTCCATATTTTGTCACAATGATTCAGGCTTTGTACTTCCAGGCCCTCAATTGTATTTTGTTTTTATCTCCTTCTTAGTAAAGATGGACAACAGGGAATCCCCTGTTTTTCCTACCAGAATCACCAGATTTTTCCTTCACTATTACAATTTTATGATTTAATCTTCATGGTTGTAATTATAATAGTAGAGCTTTGGGACTTGTTTCTGAACATTTGAGCAAATTAAAATAAACCTACCAACTAGAGAGGTCCATTCTGCCACTGAGCACCTTAGAGAGAATTGCCATGTATGGTTTGTCCCTAGAATAACAATTTTTCAAGAATTTTAACCCATAGAAAAGTAAATTAAGCCCTAACATGTTTGTAAACCTCATTTAGACTTCCTTAGGTGATTTATAAATCCCCCCTGAAATCCTACAGCATCTTCATCATAACCGTCAATCACATTTGGGGAACAGATGTGCAGAAGTGACAGTTTGTAGAGAATTCTGGTTAGCGGAATGTCAGCTAATCAAGAGTTCACTCTCTAGGCAGTGTTTCAGGAGCCAGGAGGAATTTATTTAAATACTGACACAGATGACAATGCCTTCATCTGAAATACATGTGCACCCACTGGCCTGTCTGAAACTTCTCTATTGTGCCTGCGCTCAACTCCAGGCAATATCTTGGCCACAGATTGCCACCACCTGGATCACAATTTTAGAAAAACATGATGCTTAGTAAAACTGAGATGCTTATGATACCAGGAGCTGTCCACATCATAATATACATGCAGTGAGAAGAGACATGAACTTACCTTTCCCAGAGAAGCTCTGATTTCCTCGGTGATGCTTGCTTCCTGCACCAATTGCTCAGACAGCAGCATGGTTCATCTCTTCCTTGTCATCCAAGCATGAAAGGCTAAGAGCCAGAGCTATCTTGAATTTTACGTATATCCTAAATGACAGAAAAAGTAGAAAAGCCTGTAGTCACTAGTACTTACGTTTACCAGGACCTTCATGTGGGGACATCATTGTGCCTATTCATCTGCCATGGCATTCCCTGCTCCAATGGTTTTTTTCAGCCTTCTATACCTATTCACATCATTTGTATATACCCATATGCATGTGTGCACATCTTCCACCATCCAATGGCAGCATATAGTTTTAAGAGCTTGGAAAATGCTGTGTGGATTCTTTGGGAAACTTACTTACTCCTTTTGAGCCTCTGTTTCCTATAAAATGGTGATAATGAACCCTAATTTACAGAAGTACTGTGTCTGGCATGTAGTCGGTACTCCAGAACTGGAAACTATCATTGGCAGTTCCCTTGTCCCTTGAGTACCTGTTCTAATTTCCCAATAAGGTCACTCCACGTGTCTTTCAAACTGTACCTCATGAAGCAAGGTCATACTCACTCTACGTGGTCACATGGGACACACCAGAACATGCTCCATCAGCTTGTAAATTAAGAGGCCTGCTCTCAACAGTTGACCTATTTAAGACTTATCCAGCATTTAGAACAATGATTCGTGGGATCTGTTGATGTTCAGAGGGAAAAAAACAACTTGAAGAAACAAAATTTAATATAAGAAAGGGAAGATATTCATCTCTTTATAGGCTCAAAAACAAGGAGTTTTTCGAGGGATATCACTGATTTTAATTAAATAGAAACAGTTTCAATGATGATATTATTTGTAAACTGGTTAATTTGTAAAGGCACATACATGTGTGTAATCCTCTTATATATACACGCACAGTATCTTTTCCTATGACCCTGGCTGTTTCTGTTATAACATGAGATTGTAGAGCTGAAAGGGCTTTTCTAGTCCTACAGCCAAACAGAGGGCTCTTTCCTTCTTACTGATAGTGTGATCCCCTCTGACTCCCTGTGCGAGGAAAAAATCACACAATAACTAACACTGCTTCCATGTCACAGTGTCATCCTCCCCCTATTTAGCAATCTCATATGAGCTCATTATTTTACAGAAATCCATGCTATGTCAGGACAGAACGTCCGTATTCTTTAACTTAGACGTATGGAATCATTCCTGTCTCTTTCCCTAAGCCCCTCTGCTTCCTCAGGGTATAAGAGCAAGTTATTCTGTACTGCTGTTTCAGGTTGGTCAGCCAAAATTCCTTAGTGCAGGTTTTGATGATCAGTTTTACAGATTTTGAAACTTTAAAAAATTTTTGACCTCATGGTGTATTAGTCTCTGGAAGAGGAACTCACCTCAGTGACACTAACAATAGATAGATCTATAAGCTAGATCACCCGTGTATTAATTTTTAGGAGGATTTAGATGCAGCTAAAGTAGCCATGTCATAACAAATAATTGGCAATCCCTCAATTAAGGGCTAGCCCTACTGGGAAATGTTGAGATGAAATAGAAGGTTGTTCAATGATGTGGCATCAGAATGATCCATATTAGATGTCCCCAAGGCAGTGGCTTTCAATCAGGAGTGATGCTAGCCCCCAGGGGATATTTGGTAATGTCTGGGGACATTTTGAGTTGTCACAGTGAGGAGGGGTGCTACTGGCATCCAGGGAGACAAGGCCAGGGATGCTGCTGAATATCACACAACACACAGGATGCCCCATAACAAAGAATGATCCACCCCAAAGTGTGAAACCTGCTTTAAGAGGTGGTTCGACCCAAGAAACTGCTGTCATTTCTCTCTTCTCAGCGTATGGGCCAAACACAACAAAGCATAACCAACAAAACTACTCAATAAATCAAATTAAATGATTAGCTTCCCAATGGGGCCAATAAAATGCCAGCTATCAAATGCCCCCTGTTGTTCCCCAGAATAAACAGTGAATGCTTTTTCAGCACAATTTTTCTTCCTTGGAGTGAGAGGTGACAACATCATTTAAGAATACCGTATATATTTCCTTTCAGGCACCATTTGTATGAGAGGAGGAGGGTGAGCTGGGAGGAAAGTCTTAAAGTTCTGATCAAGCCATAAAAGGGGAGAAAGCACATGCCCCAGACCGGATGAATGTATAGAAAACTGTCCACAAGAAATGATAAATAATTACTGTTACAAAGCACATGAAGTTTTTGGAGTTAGAAAGGTTAAGTTTTCTTAGAGTTCTGCTAGAGTCAGGGAACACAAACTTCTCATGGCAGCTTTTATATTGGAGTGAGAAGGGGAGGTCCTGGGGTAGAGGCCAGGGGCTGGGTGGTCACAGCTGTAGGTGGGGGAGGCAGCTGGGGAGCCAGGGAAGAAGAACAGGAGGCTTCAGGGATGGGAGGCGTAGAGGAGCTGGAGATGACATAGCCCTTGGGTAGAATTACTGAGGGCCAGCACCCACTTTCCCAAACAGAATTCGATCCGGTGAAGTTTCAGCCCCTTCACAAGAGCCAAGCAAGTTGATCCCAGTTGATACACTCCAACGAAGTCGCACTTGTTTCTACCTCCATATCCAGAGCTGGCAGAGTGGAAGGAGATGCACAAAGAAATAAGGTCCCATTCCAGACAAGCAATACTGACATCAGTGGACAGCCTAAGGTCTGGGGCAGCTGGTGGGCACAGAGCTGGGAGGTTCTCTATCTCTCTACAATGAGGAAGTTAGGTTAGATCACAGGCAAGGGTCTTTCTCACTGTCAGCTCAGAGTCCCACATGGGGCTTGAACTCACGAACTGCAAGATCATGACCTGAGCCGAAATCAAGAGCCAAACATTTAACTGACTGAGCCACCCAGGCACCCCTGAAAGTGCCTGGTTTTATCATTCATTTCTATTACCTATTATAAATCAGCCAGTGCCTACAGGAATAGCTGCTTAAGTTTGGAAATTCCAACCCATCTCCCCTTGGCTGTACCCCTGGATACACCAAGGTGGTCCTCACGTCCTCTATATTGAGTGACTCTGTGCACGTGGCCAGCATGACAGATGATCCAGGAGGGCACCGGGCCTACAAAAGTGAAAAATAAAGTTTTTCTTCTCAGGAATGTTAAGCTGTGAGCTGAAAGTCACACAATCTGGGGCCACAGGAATGGAGTCATGCTCCCAGCAGGGCTCTGGAGAAGGAGGCCTGTGACCTCTGCTGCTATACAGAGCCCTGGCTGGCACTGCCCTTCTGGAGCTTTGGTAGCTCATGTGTTCTGCTAATTCTTTGATACCCAATATTATTCCACTTTTTACTTAAGCTAACCAGAATCTGTTTCTGTTGCTTGCTACCTCAGGACTCAAATGGGTACTTTCATGAGTCAAAGCCTCATCAGAGATAAGACAAGTCACAGGATGGGGCCCAGTCTCAGGGAGTTTACACCTTATGGGGGAGAAAAGACATGTACACAACTAACCATCACATGAAGCTAAAGGACAGAGTGGACCATAGAGGCACAATATATTGACTGCAGTGATTGAGGAAGGTGTCCTATACAGGGGCCCTTGAGCTGGGCTTTGAGGGATGGGTAACAACTTGACAGGAGAGATGGGGCAGGGAAACCCTTAAGCACAGTAGATACTGTAAACAAAAGCTCAGCATGCAGACAGGGGGAGGAAGAAGTGTACTTTAGCTGCAGTGTGGGAGGGGGCTGGATAAAAATCAGACAATGCCTTAGGACAAGATGCTTTCCCAGCATAATTCCTTGCGACCTCTCTAATAATACAGACTTGGAATAAAAACGTAGCTTGATATATTAACTTATATATGTTTTTTGTTCACAGTATTTTCTTTTTCCTTTTTTATTTTAAACTTAAGGTGAGAAAGACACACTGAATAGTACGAAACATTGGTGAAAGAGAACAGACACAAAGAAAAGGAAAGACATCCAGTGGTTATGGATCTAAAGAGATGATATTGTTAAGATGTCAAACCTATCCAAAGCAATCCCTATCAACATTCCCAATGTCATTTTGATGGAGATTTTTTTTTTTAAAGACACTAAAATTCACATGGAACTACAGTATTTTCTTCTACTTCTTGACCTTCATCCATTCAATCATCAGATATCCACACTCCCTCAGGTTAGGATGTAATCACAGAAGCAGAAAAAATAGCTGTCAATTCTTGGCTTCTAAGTTTCCAAATACCAACTTCCAACAAGGGACAGCACTTAATATACGAAATAAAAATACTACAGAGAGACACACCTAAAGAGAACAAGTCCAATAAATACCATTTCAATCCCAATAAAAAACAAAGAGACACCATGTCAAGGATTGAGGTCTAGTCACAGCCAGGCAGCTTCATTCCAGGCCACTTGATAGAGTCCTGTCCTTGACTTTGAATCACAAATGGAGCCAATTTATCAGTCACCTACAAGGCATAGCTCAGAGCTGCAGGATTTCCAGGGAAAGCGTTCCTGAGCATTACATCCTGACTTGCCTTTAGAAAAACCCCATTTTTCTGATTTCCTCTTGCTCACTGTGTCTCTTGCTCTCTTCAGTGCTCAGGCCCTTCAGCACCAGTGACCATTGGACTCCCACCTTGAACCATGCTTCACTTTTGGCTGAACCTAGAGACATCTCTGGCAACTTTTCTGCCAATGCCAATGCCCACACCTCCCTACCTGAGACAGGTGGCTGCTCCTGTGGCCACCCTCATTCTCAGCACCTCCCAACCATTCTCCCTGGGCAGCTTGCTCTGTGAGCCGAAAGAGGACCTACATAGGGGGCCACCTGGGTTCCCTCGCTTTCTGATTGTTGATTGGGTTCACCAAATAGGAGGAGCCAGGAGGACAATGAGTAAGAAAGGAGGGAGGCCAAGGCATTTGGTCCCTAATCTCACCCCTTGTCTTGCCACAGACCCACAACCTGCTGTGTCCCTCACAGCTGTTACTCTTATCTGCTGGCCCTTCCTCCAGGGCACCTAGCTGCCTCCAGTCTCAAGACCACAGATTTCCTGCAGGCTTTGTTTTTCTCCTCCCTGGAGGGGACTTTGCAATGGTGATAGCTCCTAACTTGATTATACTATGGTTGGATAATACTGGAGCAGCCTCTTCAACATAGGAAATAATCTGGTGTGAGGCAGGGATGGAGTTAGTTGTAGGGACTGGTCATGAGAAGCAGGAAGATCTGGTTTAACAGTTGGAGCCTTTGATTGGGAAGCCAGGAACCTACATTTTAGCCCTGAAATTCACCATATGAACCTGGACAAATTCTTAAAAGTTAGTGCTTAAAATCGTCATAAAGTTAATCATCTCTCTGTATGTATCTCAGCTTTCCTACTCTGGATCTACCTTCATTGAGGCAGTAATCACCTGGCATTAGTATTATTTGTTTTTATCTGTCTCTCCCATTGGTCACTGAAACAAAAAGCCACATTCTACTAATCTTCACAACCCAGCACCTAGCAAAGTGCCTGGTTCAAAGTAGACATTCAATGAATTTTTCTGAATGAATGGAAAGGTTATCTCTCTGTTTAAATTGCCTCTAACATAGAAGTTAAGATGTCACTCAATCCTAGATAGCTACAAAATCTCCCAATCTCTCCAACGGCAGAAAAGACAGTGCCCTGTGATGGTTTGGAATGGGTCCTGGAGTCAAAACTTGGGCATTTACATCTAGACTCCATTACTTACAAGCTTTGTGTAGCCTGAGGCAAGTTGCTTAACTTCCCCATGCTTTAATATCTCAAATGAAAACTGAGGATAAGAATAGTACCTACTCAATGGGCTGTTTTGTGGATTAAATAACACAAGTGCAAAGCACTTAGTACAGAGCCAGGCACGTACTTCTCTCCCAAACATTGCCTGTTGTTCTGTGATTGGTACAAGGGAAAGCCTGTGCCATCCAACATATGGTTAAGAAGCTTGTTGTAAAACAAACCTTTTAAACAGATGCTGGTCAATATGAAAATACGAATGTTAGATTTTCAAAGGATTTTATTTATTATTATTATTTTTTTAATGTTTATTTATTTTTGAGAGAGAGAGAGAGAGAGAGAGAGAGAGAGAGTGTGTACAAGTGGGGGAGGCACAGAAAGAGAGGGAGACAGAATCTGAAGCAGGCTCTAGGCTCTGAGCTGTCAGCACAGATCTCGATGTGGGGCTTGAACTCATGAACTTTGAGATCATGACCTGAGCTGAAGTCAGATGCTCAACCAACTGAGCCACCTAGGTGCCCCTTTCAAAGGATTTTAAAGGAATGTTTTGAAGGAATCAGGAAAGTAGAGTTAAGGTAGTAGTTCTCAAATGAGGGCAATTTTGTCTCCAGGAGACATCAAGCAGTATCTGGACACATTCTTGGTTGTCATAACTGGGGGAATGTTATTGGAATCCACTGAGGAGGCCAGGGTTGCTGTTAAATATCCTACAATACACAGGACAGCACCCTACAACAAAGAATTATCTAGCCAAAATGTCAATAATGCCAACTTCATAAAAGAAGGTTTAACAGTTGGACCCCAAAACTCTCAGGCCAGGGGCACATGAGCCTTTCTATTACCCTGACTCCCTTATTTGACAAAAGCCAAATGTGTACCTGGCTGTGCTCATTGAGCACGTTGTACCCTCTCCCTGTGTGCCATCTCCCAGACCTGGACGCAGCTCCTACATCAGAAATAGGCTGCTTCCATCAGGGTAATATATTTTTTAAATGTTTACAAAGTAACTGGGAAGGGTAAAATAATCACAGAACATTTGAGAAAACATCCGCTCATGTTCATTTGTTCTTGGAATTCATGACCAGCCTTAGAGCCACAAAGAACAGGGGTGACGTTCCAGGTACCAGCACACAACCAGGAACATTAAGACCTGCCTCTCCGGCCACAGCAGGTTGCTTTACACGCTGTCCTTGCCAAGGTCAGGTGCTGTCATTATTAGTTTGTTAGATACTGTGGCATGGGTGTGACCCCTTAAAAGCTGCAGTCTCACCATATCTCCTCCTCAAAATCATCTGATTATTATACACTTAATGCCTACTTCTCTTACGGCATCAGAGAGGTTTTTTTTTCCCACTCACATGAATGAAAAATATAGGCACAAAATGTTTATACTGTAGTGTTGTTGGGCTGGAAAAAGTTGGAAACAACCCAAATGTCCATCAATAGAATAATTCCTAAGGAAAATATGGTGTATACATACAATGGAATTTGTTGCAGCAGTTAACAGGAAGGATCTATTTCTACATGTAACAACACAGATCTCTAAGACATATAGTCTTGGAGGCAAGGCCCCAGGAACATTCTCAGTCCTCTGGGCACATGGGAGGGGGACGGAATGTGGATTAGGAGTGTTGGTCAAAGAAGACTTTAACCTTATTGGAAATGGTTTCCTTTTGAAAAAGGATTAAATGTGTTGCTTATGGATTACATATAAAACCAATTTAAAAAAAACACATAAACCATTGCAACTATAAGGCAAAGGGGTAATATAAAGAAATGAAAGCTCTGCTCTGTTGGAGTGTATCAAGAAAGACCTCAGAGAAAGAGAGACATCTGAATGAGTCTTTAAAAGCCTTGTAGTGGCCTAATGCACTGAGGTGAAGGTGAGGGGATTATTAGATACAGAGGACAACAAAGATGCAGAGGAAAGAAAACCCCTTGGAGCATTTCCACATGACTGACCCATTCAGTGGAGAGGCGTGGATTAGGGTGGGGGAGTGTGACACTGAAGGAGGCAGACACATCTGGGACTTTAGACTACTGGAAAACAAATGCCTTCATATATATTGCTGAGGAGTTTTGAATTTTCTTCTGTAAGCAATGGAAAGCCTACAAATGAGGGATGACATGACCAGATGTTGAGTTTAAAAATATCAATCAAATAAGTGATTTTTCTCTCCAGAGGCTGCAGAGGACAGATGTGCCCATTACCCAACCCATCTATGGCAGTCATCACCCTAGTTTTCCTTATATTGCCTAGCACATATGGACCCACAAGAACTATTTTTATAACGATTTTCAAGCATAAAAGGAAAGTGCAAAGTATAATAAAGCGTATGTGCAATCCCCAGATTTTAATAATTTTAATAGCAATACACCATACATTGATGCATATTTACAAAGCAAATGTCCCTAAATAACCAGAAGAGGAATAAAGATAGAAAACAATATTAGCATTCCAGGAGTATTTCTCATGACCTTTTCCAGAAATCACACTCCTGAAATGTAACCACTATGCTGACTTCATCTGAAAATGACTTTTGAGTACAATGTGAAAAATCAAGGTGTTTTTTTTTTACATGCTATCAAATTAGTCCAGCTTCATTTATTGAAAAGGCCATCATTTTGCCCTCTGTGCACCAATGTTGATAATTTTTAGAATACCTTTCTGAACTTAACTACTATTTTACCTATAAATTTTTCATATATTCTTTTAAGTTATGTTAGATCTGTAATTTTCTTTCCTTGTCATGTCCTTGTCATAGTTTTATTAGCCTTATGAAATTGGTTAGGTAATGATTTCTTCTTTTTAAATTCCCTGATTTACAGTTGACCCTTGAACAACACAGGCTTGAAAGGAGCAGGGGCACTTATACATGACTTTTTTTTTTTACATTTATAGATACAGTACAGTACTGCAAATGTATTTTCTCTTCCTTATGATTTTCTTTTTTTTTTTTTTAATTTTTTTTTTTCAACGTTTTTTATTTATTTTTGGGACAGAGAGAGACAGAGCATGAACGGGGGAGGGGCAGAGAGAGAGGGAGACACAGAATCGGAAACAGGCTCCAGGCTCCGAGCCATCAGCCCAGAGCCCGACGCGGGGCTCGAACTCACGGACCGCGAGATCGTGACCTGGCTGAAGTCGGACGCTTAACCGACTGCGCCACCCAGGCGCCCCTCCTTATGATTTTCTTAATAACATTTTCTCCAGCTTACTTTATTGTAAAAATAAAGTATAGAATGCATATAACACAACAAAATATGTGTCAACCAACTGTTATCATTAAGGCTTTTTGGCAAGAGTAGGCTATTCATTGTTAAATTTGAGGGGGGCTGAAAGTTATTTTCAATTGCAAGGGAGGCTGGTTCCCCTAACCCCCATGTTGTTCAAGGGTCAACTGCTTTGTACAGTTACTTTTGTGGTTTGGTCAAACTCATTTCTATATTTACCTTGAGTATTTGGGGAGGAGCAAGGGGAGATTTGGACTGATTAGGTTTTGTCCATGGTATTTGGTTAATTCAGGTGTCCATTTTTTTCTTAAGAAAATTTTGGTTATTTTGAATTTTTTAGAAAATTCACCATTTTATCTAAGTTTTCATATTTATTGGCATAGAACTGATCATAGTATTTTCTCATAATTAAAAGAAAACCTCTATTGCATTTGTATGTTTTTAAAAAGTAAATATACCTTTCAAATTGAAGTAAAATTGACATAGAATGGGAGGAATTATCTTATGTGCAAAGTCAGTTCATTTTTGATAAATGTGTACACACATATAACCACTGCCTCAGCCCAGAAAATTCCCTGTGCCCCACTTCCAGTCAATCCCCACCCCCTTATAGGCAATCACTGTTTGTGTATTCCTACAGTAATCAAGAACACATTGACTATTCTTTTTTTTTAAGTTTATTTATTTATTTTGAGAGAAAGAGAGTGCATGCAGATGAGTGGGGGAGGGAAAGAAAGAAAAGGAGAGAGAGAGAGAGAGAGAGAATCCCAAGCAGGCTCTGCTCTGTCAGCACAGAGCCCGAAGTAGGACTTGAACTCATGACCTGTAAGAGCATGACCGGGGCTCAAACTCATAGTGAGATCATGAGTTGAGCTGAAATCAAGAGTCAGATGCTTAACCGACTGAGCCACCCAGGCACCCCAGAAATTGACTATTCTTGAACATGTAAGTAGAATGACACAGTAAGTATGTACTCTTTTGTAGCTTGCTTCTTTTGTTCAACATCATGTCTTTGAGATTCATTCATATTTCTGTGTGTATCACCAGTTACTTCTGTGTAGTATTCTGTTGTTTGAACACACCACAATTTTTGTCTATCCACTGTTCTGTTAATAGCTATTTAGATAGTTATCTTTGGGGGATACTTTGAATAATGTTGCCATAAACATTTTTGTACAGGTCTTTTTCATTTATTTTGGTTAAACAGCCAGAATTTAGTTACTGGCTTGTAGGACTATTATACTGATAAGTGATAAAACCAGGATTGACTCTAGATCTGTCTGCTTCCAAAGCCCCACGACCTGTGGACTGACAAGACCTCATGTTCTTGCTCTGTCACTAACTAGTTGTGGGATTACGAATAATTAAATTTGCCTCTCTGGGTCTCAGTTTCTTCATTTGTAAAATGAGTAGGTTGGGCTAAACGATCTTCAAGTTCTTTTCTTCCTCTAATATTTCAGAGTGTGTTAAAGGCAAATTTAATTTTCACTGGTTCCAAATCATTTCTTGGGACCACCAGAGCTCTCTTTTGGCCTCCAGATAGATTTCCTAGGAGGCGTATGGAGTAACAGGCGGCTGGTGACTGGAAATTTGTATCAAACCTCAGGCACCTTAGATATTCCATGGGCCAATCTATGCCTGCCTTCTTCACTACTCTTCTTTGCAGCTTCAAATACTCAGATACTAAAATTAGTACAAATGCAAAACACCCATACACAGTCTTCATAAAGAAAGTAATCATGCCCACTTTGACCCTTCAAATGGAGAAAAGAAAGAACTCTGAGTGGAAGACCTAAACCCAGTCACCTGATACAGATCCTTCCAACGATTCTGTTTCCTTCTCAACTGGAAGGATGAGGATCCTGAAGTGGGAGCTCAACATGTGCTCTTCATTATGCTTCTTATCCAGAGGAACTCTAAAAGATAAGAAGCTTAATGAAGAAGGCAGTAGAGAAAGAGTAAGTTTAAAAGTCCACATGTTGAAACCTGATAGAGGTGATGGTTGTACATTGTGAATGTACTAAATGCCAGTGAATTGCACATTTTATAATGGTTAAAATTGTTGGGGAGAGTGAAGGGGTCTGTGTATACAACATTTAAATGCTGACTACACAAAACAATTTGATTCTAACAGTCTCTATTCATTCTCCGCTAAATTTTTGAGAAAAAAAGAGATGAGACTTGGGCTTATAAAGTAAATTAAAAAGTCCAAAGTGTGAAAACCATAAGGAAACAGCCTGGGTTCAGGGAAGGGAACACTACTATTTTATCAGTCGGAAATGTCCAAAGGTAAAACAGGCTCTCTTGGTGGAGGAGTGAGGGCTTATTGGTGGATTCAAGCAGACTGTCAATGCACTTGGAGCTGAGAATGGGCTGAAAGGCTGGTGGGCTGGAGTGGTTCAAAGTCTTCGCCAAGTCCAGCTCTGACTTGTGTTCCTTCTCATTTGTGAATTGTGCAGGTCTTTCATCGTACCCACAAATACCTGCTTTGCATAGATAAGACATTATTTCATCAAGGAGTTGAGAAGTGTAGGTATCCAGAGGGCTTTGCCATTAGATGATAATGAGTCAACTCTCCCAAGGGCCAGAAGGTTTTGCCTGAGCACACTTTCAGTTGCTCCTCTTATGCAAGGGTATTATAAGCCTAGGTTTGAAAATAGTGTTAGAAATAGCAGGAGAGGCAATTATTTGAAATAAGAATGGCAAGTGCTATTTGTTCCAATTATTTTTGCTGCAAATGACCCCAAACTTGATGGTGTAAAACGACAGTCACAATTCTGTTTGGTCAAGAGTTCAGGAAAGGGATGGCAGACACAGTTTGATTCTGCTCCATGATATCTGGGGCCTCAGCTGAAGACCTGAATATCTGGGGGTGACTCGGTGATGGAGGAGGGCAGGGCTCATCTGGAGGCTTCTTCATTCACATGTCCAGTGCTTGAATGGGGGACATAGACAGGGGTGCCTACCTGTGGCTTCTCCTTGTGGCCTGGGCTTCCTCACAACATGACATCCTCAACACAGTTGGGCTCCAAAAGTGAGCGTCCCGGTAGGCAAGGCAGAAGTTGCATCATCTTTTATGATCGACTCTTGAAAGTCATGTAGCATCACTTTACCTGTGTTCTATTATTGACAAGTGAATCATAAGCCCATCAGAATTCCTGGGGAAGAGGTCTCAACTTCTTCCTCTCAATGGGAGAGTGGCAAGGTCACATTGGTGAAGAGCATGTGGGATGGAAGGTATTTTCATAGCCATCTCCATCTCCCACCATACTGGGACCACTTGGCTCCCTGCCCTGCTCTACAGACAGCAACAGTGTACAAGTTTCTTTTCTTTTTTTCTACTGCTACCTGTAGGTAATTCCATCTCAAGATACCCACTCTTTCATCTCCTTTCTTATTCTCTTTCTTTCTTCCTCCTTCTCCTCTCCCTTTCTTTGTTCCATTTATGAGTGGGAAGGAAACCCTCAGCTCTTAGAATGAATGATATAAATCTGCTGGGAGTAAAGATACAAATCTAAAGGAAAAGGAAACTGGATGTTTTGATGTGTCCTTGGATATAAGGAGGAACAGAGTTCTGGAGGCCATTTTTAGGAACTATGAAGTCCTTCTCTACATTTCTAGGTAGACTAGATTTTTCTCAAGCACAAGGATTTAAGATAAATCAAAAACTTTATTTTATCATATTGTATTTCAGTTATATTACAGCTTCAATAAGCTTTCATGGTTTGGCCTGGAGATGCAGTAAGTATTCCAAGTTACTACTAGTGACTAACAAGTGAGCTTAAAAACCCACAGCCCTTTTAAGCTGGTCTATGATTTGCTTCTGAGGCCCCTGGCATTAGACAGTGATTTGCCACTTGCTTTAGGCATCTGAATAGCTAGAATCTAGGCCACAGGGGGAAATCCTGAGTTGGAAGAAGCCAGACACACTCCACTAAGTGTTGTGTAGCCAAAGTCTCTGAGCTGCCTTCTAGCTCTCAGCCTGTATCCCTTGGCTTCTACTCACCAGCCTCATGACCCAGGTCTACAAGGAAAGCTGAAAAGACAGATATCCCAGTTGCCCTGGACTAATGAAATTTTACTTTTCAGGGCCCTTTCTGGAAGAAACAGTAAACCCCATCAGATTTCTATGAGTGTGTTCTGAATAGGGGCTGAAAGGGATAGACCTCTATTACTAACCCCACATGAAGCTCTGTACCTCAACCATGGTTCACCCAGGCTAGGGGTGATTGATTTGGAGGAAGGTTAAAGTGTGGGATAAATCCCATGATAGGATCTCTTTTTTCCAGCTTAACTGAGATATAATGGATATATAACATATAACATTGTATAAGTATAGGGTGATTATTTGATATATGTATATATTATAAAACAATTACACAATGTTAATCTATCCATCACCTCATATACTTACAAGGTAAGAACATTTAAGATTTACTGTCTTAACAATGTTCAAGTGTATAATACAGTAGTTAACTATTGTCACCAAGCTACATATTAGATCTCCAGAATTTATTCATCTCATAACTGGGAGTTTGTACACTTTGACCAACATCTCCCCCATTTCCACCTGTCCCCCAGCCCCTGGCAAATCCATTTTACTCTCTGTTTCAATGAATTTGGCTTTTTCTTTTTCAAGATTATACACATAAGTGAGACACACAGTATTTGTCTTTCTCTGTCTACTTCACTTCATATAATTCCCGCAAGGTCCATTCATGTTGTCCCATATGTCAGGATTTCCTCCTTTTTATGGCTGAATAATATTCCATTGTGAGGGGCTATGTATCTCACATTGCCTTTATCCACTCACCCATCAATGGACACTTGGGTTACTTCCATGTCTGGATATTACAAATAATGCTACAGTGAACATGAGGATGCATAGGTCTCTTCAAGATAATGACTTTCTTTCCTTCAGATACATACCCAGAGGTGGGACTGCCACATCATACAGTAGTTCTATTTTTAACTTTTTGAGGAATTGCCATACTGTTTTCCATAGTAGCTCCACCAATTTATATTCCATCAATGGTGCACTAGCGTTCCCTCTTCTTCACACCGTGATAGGATCTTGCAAGTACTTACTGAGCTAAACCTACTGGTTATTAGATCTAACCTAAGGGCAACTGTAATACTCACTGATGGGATTACCTATTTTGCAACTGTGACGCTGCTATTGTAAAATTACAGAAAGATAAATCGATTGATGATGGCATATTGCCACCAAAAAAAATGATCTCCGATTTGCCAGTGAAATAAAAGCATGAAATCATAAGGTTTATTGTTTTCAAGATTGCACGGAATCTTGAACATAGGGTTACAGAGAAAAATAGAACAATGTGAAAATCTCCTTTAGCAGAGTCCCCACTTGAAGGCTATCTCTTATCATCAGGTAAGTACCTGCACTCCAAAGAACTGAAGCAGGGGGACCTGGGTGGCTCAGTGGGTTAAGTGTCCAACTTCAGTTCAGGTCATGATCTCATGGTTCATGAGTCTGAGCCCCACATAGGGCTCTCTGCTGTCAGCACAGAGACTGCTTGGGATCCTCTGTCCCCCTTTCTCACTGCCCCTCCCCCTGTTCCTTCTCTCTGTCTTGCTCTTTCTTTCAAAAAACAAATAAACTTTAAAAAAAAAACAAAAAAACAAAAACAAAGAACTGAAGCAGCCTTTATGTCTTGAGAAGACAAGAATTAGTGCCTCAGTATTTCTAATCCTCATATTGCGTTGTGAAATCAGTGATTGATCTTGTCTGCTTCTTCATTAGTAAAGCATGCATATCCAGTTATTCTATAGGTCCCTGCACATCAGTGTTCCCCCATGACCACATATTTCCCCCTGAATTGCAGGTAAGTCCAAAAACAGTCTCCCATGGAGATCACTTTAAATACTGCTCTATTCCCAGTAGTTTTCTATCAAAGGCCCATTTGTACAGGGGAATAATTTTCTACTTGGAAAGCAATAGGCACAACTTACATTTATTTTTAAAGGAAAAAAAAGTTGTCACTAACAGGTTTAGAGTCTCCTGCTGGGATGTTTGGCTACTGAATTATTCTCCTTCAAGCTATTTGCAGACCTGTTAATTGAGAAATTAGAGAAATAAGGGCACATACGCCTATGTAATTAAACTGCCCATTTCGCCTTCCTTTACTAAAGCAGTTTCCAGGGATGTTAATTGGCTGGAGAACTTCTCAGTGCCTGGTAGATCTTGATAAGTTATGCATTAAAAAAAAGCACTGCTCCCACCCTTAAACTATAAGGGGCTTTTTTTTTTTTTTTTTTTTTAGCAGACTTAGCACTTTGAAGAGTTAATTACAAATCTGAGGAATATTTCTGTTTGGTGTGCCTCTTGGCATATTGGATGTTAATGGCCCCTTCCTGCCATTAAATGATAAAAATTTCCTATTGGATTTTCTGGTTTGCCCTGAGCTGAGGGGAGAGGCCTTCCTAAAAGCAGTCACCAGATTGTGCCTTTGTTTTCAATAAGCCATTAATTTCCTTGTTGTTTTGTTTTGCTTTATAAGGAAACTATTTGATTTCTGTGCCTGCAGTTCTCCCAGCCCAGTGCATGCCATTCATCACCCACAATGGTCCTGATGTGTCTGCAGATGTCTTGCCCTCTGCATGAGAGTTCTGGGAGAAACGACCACCTGTGTCCTTGGCTTCTCTGTGTCTTTATCAACCCTGACTCATTCTTCTTGATGGTTAATTGTCCCTTTTCTCCTGACTTTTATTTCTAAGGAAGAAAACACATATACACTTTTCTTTAGGAAAAAATAGATAAATGAAAAAGAGGGAAAGAGGAATTGTGTTTTGCACAGTTCTTAAGCAAATAGCCATGATGACTGACAACCGTACTTTTAGTACTTTTTATATTGCCAGTTGACAGCAACTTTTTATTTGTCCCAGATTTTCTGAGACAGCCTCAATTTCAGATTTTCTTCCCCGCTGCTGCCTCCTCAGATACATGCATTCACAAATGAGAAGAAAGAAGGAAACTCCTTTGTTGATGAATATATCCTGATTTTTAAGTTCAAAATATATAAACAAGATGATAATCTGAATAAGAATGAGTGAAGGTTAGTGTTAAAATTAAATAACACAGAGTCAAATCTAGCATATTAATTTTTTTATGTGTACGTGCATGTACCCGTATGCACAAGGACATCATTGTGTTGCATGGTAGAGACAAATAATAAGCAGGTCAATAAATAAGTATAATTAGATGCACTGTCAAGTTAAGAAAGAAAAAGGACAAGATTTGGAACCAAACAGACCTGCGGTGGGAAACGGGAATAGAATCCTGCCTGTCATTTAGGAACAAGCTCCCACCTAACATGCCTGAGCCTCAGCTTCCACATCTTAAATGAGAATAATGACATTGACCTGACAGGGTAGCTGTTAGGAGGAAAGGAGCTAAAGGTTTGTAAAGTCGCTAGCACAATGCCTAGCATACAGAACTGGGTTTTTTTTTTTTTAAGGAATATTCATATTAGTATTTTTAAGAGTCATATAGCTGTTACAGGTAAAACAAGACTTGGGGCTGGAAGGAGAAAGGTGAGTGAAGAAGGAGAATGTGTTGCATCCTTGTCTCCCTTGAGAGAGAGGAGTTAGGAGTCCTTCTCCAGGGCTTATCCTAAACCAAGCAAGCCTATATTCCAGCCTCTGCCCACACATAGAAACTAATTGCTCAGGAGTGAATGGGCTGGGCATTGGAGTGGCCCCAGGTTACTCTCTGGATGTCCCTTGTCAGAGAAGCCATGTCATCTGTGTCCCACTGGAATATAGCTCTAGCTCTAGAGCGTCTTAGAGAAACACTATTGTTTCCTGTTCTGACCTCATTTTCAGGGCTGGGACCACACAGTGAGCCTGCCACATTTGCATTCCTTGTCCTCATCCCAGAGCCCTACAGGATAGGTGAGAAGCAACTTGCTGTCCCAAACCACCTCTTCCACAGCTGCTTTAAAATCTCCCGTACAGATCTGTTTCCAGATTTTGAGTGAATCTCAGAATCTCAGAAACCATCTGTGTGAATGAGGAAACCTCACGGGAGTGTTGGTCAATTGCTCTTTAGAATGGATTCCAAAAGAGGGTTCTGAACTGCTATAGGTGGGAATGAATCGATGGCTCTCAAAATTCAGGTGTATTACCTTCACAATCTTATTGTTTATTAAACAATAAGGAAATTAAAACAATTAGGAAATTGACGTTTGGAGAGGTTGAGTAATCTGACTAAAGTAACCTCGCTGGCCAATGTCTGTGGGCGGGTAACCCTTGAAACTCTGTGCCACAGGCCACCCTTGCCTTGGGACACCAGCTCTCATGCCTGCTGACTTCTAACTGGCTCCCCAAACTTCTTCACAAACTGAACTAAATTTGTTTCAGACTTGGGTTGATCAAGCGCACGGTTCTAATTTTGTTTATGAAACAAACAACAAAAACTTAAACAGCACTTTCTAACCCTCCTTCAGAGGATCCAGACCCCAAAAGGTCTCACCTTGCCTTGTAAAAGAACCATTACTTGGCATAAAAGATCCACTTCCCCAGTGCTCTCTCCACCTTGCAGTAAAAGAGTTATTGCAGACTTCTTTCTACATACCTCTTGTTTCTGAAATAAGGACACCATAGACCATCACTTCTGTAACCCCGCCAGATTTTTCTTTCTATATTTCAAGAGCAGTATATCCTGTCAATATGCTTTTTCATCTTAGTCTATAGATATGAGACTTTGAACTATTTGGATTTATTATTATTTTGACATTTCTATCGTTTTTCTATTTAATAAGAAACATGTAACCAGAGGCCCACAGACTACGCTTTGATTGCTACAATTTCCCAAGGGCATTATCTTTATGCTTTCAGATGGCACTCCAAAAAAGTATATATTATTTTATCAACTACTATAATTAGCATGGGTTTTAGGTATCAGAATTGAGCCCAAAGACAGAAAATCCTTAGTTAATTTCACTAGAAACAAACCTGTGTATCCATTTGGTATAACTTAAGGAGGACTCTTAGCACTGAGAAGGGATTTCTGTTTTCAATTACAAAGACCATGGAGAGGAAAAGGATAATTTTGAGGAGCAATTAAACTTGCAGATATTTTGTCTTGTAAAACTGGGAGCCTAGTAATGACATGTAGAAGTTATAGACTACTCCTTCCCTTATCTGGAGGCTGTGTCTATAATTTTAAAAATATCAAATTGGGATACAGTTGGTGCCCAACTTCCTGAACTCTGGAAACCAACATATAGGAGCTAATCCTAACCAGAGGTACTCGTTTTGTTGGGCAACGTGTTGAAGCATTGTTCTGAAACCTCTTTCTCAGTGTTAACAAAAGCAAGAATGGCCTTCAAGAACCTCATCTGCTACCAATCATGTCCTGTTCCCTTAAGCCACTATATCTGTGCTGGACATTTAATGTGCCAGGTACAGGCTGAGGGGACTGAGTAGTTCACCAAGTTGGTGTCCTGGTACAGGGCAGCATGTGCCCAAAGATGCCATCTGCCACAAAGGCATGTACGTGCATTCTCCACCACCCAGGTAGAACACAGGTAATCTCAGGTTCATCTTATCCTCTCTTTCCTGCTTCCGCCATAAAATAAATGTATCTGTTGTTATTAACAATAGAAAGAGAGAATTAGGAATAGGAATTATGTCAAGAAATTAAACAAGGTGTGGAGCTAACTTCTTGGAGATGATGTTATCTAATTTTAATGTATGTAGTTGATATTTTGGATATTCACAAATAAATATTAAATATTATTATTATTTTTTTTTTTTTAACATTTATTTATTTTTGAGACAGAGAGAGACAGAGCATGAACAGGGGAGGGGCAGAGAGAGAGGGAGACACAGAATCTGAAACAGGCTCCAGGCTCTGAGCTGTCAGCACAGAGCCCGACGCGGGGCTCGAACTCACGGACCGTGAGATCATGACCTGAGCCGAAGTCGGACGCTTAACCAACCAAGCCACCCAGGCGCCCCATAAATATTATTTATAAAATAGAAATAATTCCTCATGGTTTAATAATTGAATTCCAGACTACTAACAAATTAAATATAAATAATTAACAGAAAAGTATCTCAGGGGAAGGGAAAAGCAGAATCTTTTTGTTTTAGTTAAATTGAGCAGTTAAAAAGTTAAAAAGAGCGAGGCAACAGTAATTGACAAGGGAAAATGCAGTGATTGGAAAGACAGTGCTTAGCTTGTAAATGCCACAGAAGAGCTAAAACCATTCAAGAGGGGAATGCTATAAAAAGGAAACTAGAAGCTGCACTGCAAAGACTGATACATT
Organism: Panthera pardus; assembly: GCF_024362965.1. Classification (NCBI taxonomy): domain Eukaryota; kingdom Metazoa; phylum Chordata; class Mammalia; order Carnivora; family Felidae; genus Panthera; species Panthera pardus. The sequence continues at coordinate 115,848,503 of NW_026527013.1, read as the reverse complement.
TGAATAAAAGCACCATACACTCAAAACCACTGAGGTACACAGATTCATATATCCAGGTCTTTGGAGGTTCTGTCTCCAGGAATCACAGTGATTTTGCTCCCTCTCTTGCCTGGGGACATCTGGCAATGTTGGGAAACATTTTTGGCTTTCAAAAATGTCATTGAGTGGATAGGAGTTAGAGATGCTACTAAATGTCCTACAGTGTACAATACAACCCTCCACCCCCGACCCCGCAGGACAAAGATTCAATTCAAAATGTCAATAGTGCTGAGGTCAGCAGAAATCCTGCTCTATTAGGATGGCATTCAACCCTGAGCAAAAGAAATAGTGCTGCAGGGACTTAAATAATTAAGAGGTTTATTTATCTCACACAGTAAGTAGTATAGAGGTTGCCAAGCAAGAGCTTGTGTTGCGGCTCAGTGATGTCATCAAGGTTCCAGGACCCCCAGAGGCAGTTGTAGAAGATGTCACTTTAGCTGGGCACATAATATCTCAAAAGCAAATTAAGCTTGTCAGTAAGATGGAAGGGTCATAATGAATATTTTATAGGCAAATAGCAGGTGGGCCACAGATTGCTTTTCCTTTTTCATGATGCCTCTTGTGTCAACCTGCCTGAATTCCCAGCAAAACTCTATCCAGTCCTTCTTACCCAAATTAAACTCTTCTGTGGAGTCTTTTATGCTATTCCTAGGCTGTGTGTCTTCCTCTGAACCAGAGATTTCGGTCTTTGGACAAGGAGAACCTCAGGGCCAAAAAGGGACACAAAAGGACACCAAAGGGAGAGAAATGGAGCTGTGTCCAGAAGAACAGTGCTCAGTGAGTTGGATGTGTTTCCTTGCAGACAAGTAAAAACATTTCAATAAGAAGCCATGGATATTTGAGAGCAGGACAGAGATGTCAATGGGGGAAAGTAAATTAGAGATTTTTTTTTAACTGAGCAAGGTTAATGATTTAAAGTAAAATCAACTGCAAATTCAAAAATATAGTGTGAGAATTTTATAAAGGGTTTCCAACAACCACTCTATAACAAACAGTGGGTGGGAAAGAGAACATAAAAGGGAGACCCAAAACAGCTTACTTATTATTATACAGTATGACTAATGATAAAGATGACAAAAATAACAATCATAAGGCAAAGTCTTTGAGTCAATCCCCAGTCCCTTCGAGCCCATCCCAAAGAAGGATTCTGAGGTCTCCTCTTAACTTGAGGGGATAGGGGAGTGACAGGACATAATTAATATTTAGTAAAATATTCCATAGATCTGGAAGGAGAAATGGTTGTGGATGAGACACATATTTTCCTCTCCATAACCTTGTCCACAAGACAAGGTAAATAGCTGACCACAGAGACCCTGGTTCTGAGTAGAGCTGGGTAAGGAGAGGTTAGGAATAACCCACATGAAAATTATCCTCACTGTTACATGTGTGGACATTCCCTAAAATTGCCAAGGAGGTCCCCAAGATTCTGCTTTTCCTGCCAGATCAAAGAAAGTTGAGTTGAGATTTGTTTTGTTTCCTTTACATCACCTTTACACCGATGATTTGTACGTTTGTTCATGGTTTCCAGGGACAGCTACTACTTCAAAAATATCTCATAATCTTAAAGTGGCTCATTATGCTAATCTAATGACATAAAAGCTTCCAAAATTGGAAGCTTTTTGGTCAATCTGAAAATGGAATCTTGACAGTCTCACACACGCACGCACACACACGTGCACAAAAACAAAACAGGGGCACCTGAGTGGCTCAGTTGGTTAAGCAGTTAAGTGTCTGACTCTTGGTTCAGGTCTTGAGCTCATGGTTCGTAAAATCAAACCTCACATCAAACTCCACACTGACAGCATGGAGCCTGCTTGGGATTCTCTCTCCTGCTCTCTCTGTGCCCCTCCCCCTGCTCATGCTCTCTCTCTGTCATTCTCTCTCTCTCTCTCAAAATAAATGAATAAAATTAAAAAAAAAAAAAACTTCTGCTAAGCAATTCTTAAAAAACTGCTTAGTACAGGATAGATCAGAATTTATGGAGCTTTAAAATGGCCTCCTTAATAATTTGGTATTCTTACTTCTTTTGTATTTCTGATCTGTTTTCCCTTGAAACATTATTTGTATCTCTCAGAAAACCCTGTATGATCAAAAGGTTTATACTATTTTTAAGCACTTTGACTCTTCCTGAGAATTGCACTCTGTTGGTAAGGAAAGCTTCTCAATTCTATGGTCTGAAGAGGTCCCTCAGATGTAGTGGGAGCTCAGTTAATCCTTAACAGTCAATTTCTGTGGCATTTGTGCAGAATGATCAAAATGGCATGGCTGTACGATTGCACATGCATTATGTGACATTAGAGTGATATGTTTTAACCTATTTTCAAACCTATTTAGAGTGTACTTACCAGCATGTTTGATATAACAGAGCATGTGTTTTGAAAGAAGCTAAGGGAGAAAAAAGAGATCTGTACATAATAACCATAAGTGTGTCCTTGAATTGCTTTGCTATTTCAGGGTGGGATGTAGGATGTACTTGAAAGGTCACTGATTAGTCCAGTTCCACATCAGTAAATCAGTGTTTGGACACAGACAGAGGAAAATAATATCCAATGGAGTTTTACCAATATAATAAAGTGAAATAGGGAAACGTGGTTTATAGATTATTTTTGCCAGCAGGATGCTTTCAAATCTGACAGCATGGCACCTTAATAGTACACTATGGACATGTTTCACTGGCCTCTGAACAGACTTGATTTCTAGACTGGATGCTTATTCTGCATTAAAATGTAGATTGATCTGGCAAAATCTGATACAAAATTGTGTTGAATAAGCAGTACAGAAAAAGATGTTATGCTGAAGATGAAATAATCTGTTGCTGTAAACATGTTTTTAATGTCAAGCATCTCCTATTTTGGTGAGACACAATGTCAAGAAACAGTATGATCACCCTAACATTAACCAGTCAAGGAGTTTGGAAAGTCCAGCACACATAGATGTATATACCATTCATGACTGGCTTGCTGGCTGATCTCAGTATAGATATGGCTATGCACTACTACCCCTACTTTTCTACTATTTTTCCATCTTGCAACCAATTGCCATGAGTCTAAGATCGTCAGTTTTATTACTTGATAGACTCCATGGTTGCCTACCCAATAGCCATTCTACCTTGCTAAAGAAATTCAGTGGAACCTAGATTAAACTACTACCCATGTACTCCTCTCACACAGAGGAAGAATCTTGATTAATCTAAGCCAATGATGGGTAGTTCCATTCCCTTTCACTTGGGTTGGTTTAAGAATGGCATGTGACACAATCCTGGTCAGTGAAATATAAGGTGAAGACCATGGGGGCTCCTGAGACTATTTCTCTCACTTTTAAAAAGTTCACAAGACAGTGGCCTATCATCTTCTTCAGAAGCATGAATAGTGCTTGAGAGCATTAGCCTATGAAGCTAGCAGCTTCATAGAGAGCTAGCTAGCCTATGAAAAGCAGCTAGCCTATGAAGAAAAGTTAACACACTGAGGTAGCAGAGCAGAAGGAAGGAAAGAAACCAAGTCCTTCATGATACCATTGAGATACTGAGTTAACTTATTCTGCCCACTGAGGGTAACCACTATCTTGACGTAGTGAACACTGTGATGCTACTCGCATTCCTTCTTCAGGACAAAGGCAATCATTTCCTCAGCTACCAGAAGTATTTCTTTTCCAGAAATCATCTTATTTGGTAGGTGCCTCACTCCAGGTATGTCCCCTCCCAAGGGGAAGCCTGTATCCAATGACTGATTTAGGTGGGGGTAACAAGGCCTAGCCTAGCCATCATTACCAGTTTTTTCTATTCCAAAAACTTGTTCTTATTTGTTTCACAAGGACACAGTATTATATGATGGTCTGAAGCCTTATCTTGTTCCCACTTTTCTCTGGGTAACCCTGAGAATGTCAATTGATTTCTCAGAGTCTCAGTTACATCATCTGAAAACCAGGGGGAGAGGGGGTTGGTACTCTCTAAGACAGGTCTAGTCTTCCCCAAGTCTGTGTCCTTGAGGAATGTTAGCAAAAGGACCCTCACTTGTCCAGAGCTGGGGCGGAGGGGTTCCTTGCTATTCTGTACACAGTTCCTATGCCTAAGAAATTGGCTTTCCTTTGTTCTCTCTCTCTCATTCTTTTGAGGCATGTCACTTTCACAAAGATTTATTATATGTAATGGAATCAAGGTAATGAATCCTTGCTCTTTCAGAGAACCTTTCACTCTCCCTTCAATATAAACAGCCAGGGCCATGATAGACTACAAGCACTGGGCATAGTCACTCATTCTTTCACAGTTGAGCTTTTGTTGCTGCTTTGTGTCTCAGGCTATCTTGCACTCTCCCTGTTTTTATTCCATATGTGCTAGCTGCACCTGAATCTTCTGACTTATCTGTACACCACCATGCTGTGATTCTTAGAACAGGAAAATAGGAAAACCACTGAAATGCAGCAAGTCTAGACCGTGAGACCTCTGGTGATAACTGGAGAGGGAGTGATTTCAGGGGGTTGTTTCTGACAGTCACTTGCCCTGAGGGGGACAGAGCAGAGCAAGAGACAGTATGGCAAGTCCGCCCCACTGAGGATAGCAGAGTTAGACAAAGTCTGAACTCCACAGCAACACTGAGTTTCAAGCTGCCAGAAGAGGAAGAGAGAACTGTCCATTTAGGGGAGCTAGGGCACTGCCCCTAACTCCTCTTGTGGCACCTCTCTGAACACCAGTGTCACCACGAGTGGCCAGTTAGAACTGGCCCAAATCAAAAGGGCTGGTGGAAAATTCTCCACATCTCTGGCTCATATTATTGATGGTTGATGGATGAGTTAGGGGAGGTGGTTCCTTAGAGAATCCTCACCCTCGGCAACTTGGCCACAGTATTTTCTTCTCTTCAAAGTGTACACAAAGGTCAAATTATTTGTCATGATATAATGTATCATGGGATGACTTTTAAGCCACCAACAAATGGTGGCAGAGATCAGCAGGCTCATAAGATTTGTTGTCATGTTAGAATTGACTTGAAAACCTCCAAAGTCATATATTTGTGACTCAGTTCATTTTAGCACATTTTAAAGCACAAATACTCACAATGTACTCTATTTAAAGTATACTCAGTGAGCCACTGTTTTATTTCCTTTCTTTCTTCCCCGCTCTTGCTCCTTCCCTTCCTTCTTCTTTTAATACTTACTGATCACTATCATCAATAATTTCTGAGAACTTGCAGTGAAGTCTAATGCATCCCAGACCATATTGGGTTTAAGATCAGCTTTGAAAATGTTACTCCTCCCATAACAAGGAGTGCATTCATTGCAATAAAAGAAGATTCTCAGGGTGCCTGGGTGGCTCAGTCAGTTAAGCATCCAACTTCGGCTCAGATCATGATCTTGCAGTTCATGAGTTCCAGAACCATGTTGGGTTCTGTGCTGACAGCTCAGAACCTGGAGCCTGTTTTGGATTGTGTGTCTCCCTTTCTCTCTGCCCTTCCATGGCTTGCATTCTCTCTCTCTCTCAAAAAATGAATAAACATGAAAAAAAATTTCAATGAAGATTCTCTATCTCAATCATACAAGTCTCCTGTCACACAAGTACAACATATTCTCCTTGGTTTAAACCTGGCCTATAATGAATACTTTCTCTGTATCAAGGGATATTCATCAGTCATTGTCTTGCTATTTCCAGGTCAAAATTAATATTTGTGTGCCAATGGAATTCTTTATCCTGGTACTATTTTCCAATATGTGATTAGCAGAGAGAGTTTAAGCATATCCAAGTCAAGTATCTTATATTCTTCATTCTGCAAAGCACTAAGAGTCGGTTCACAATATTTTTAAAGCTGAAAGGAACCCTGGAATTATGACCCCTCATTCTACAGATGATTAATAAATGTTAAATGACTTGTTCAAGGTCACCACCAATGAGTGGTTAAATTAGGACTCTTTCATCTTTCCAACCAGTTTTCTGGCATTTTATACCCATTGCCTTTGAATTTGACGTATAAGAAGTAGTTTTTAAAATTCTAAATGGATATAGGGGCGCCTGGGTGGCTCAGTTGGCTGAGCGTCCGACTTCGGCTCAAGTCATGATCTTGAGGTTTGTGAGTTCCAGTCCCGCGTCGGGCTCTGTGCTGACAGCTCAGAGCCTGGAGCCTGCTTCAGATTCTGTGTCTCCCTCTCTCTCTGCCCCTCCCCTGCTCACTCTCTGTCTCTCCCTCTCTCTCAAAAATAAATAAACATAAAAAAATTTTTAAAAAGTCTAAATGGATATAAATATGACATTAAAAATACTACCTTAAAGGTTTGGGTGGTGGGTGAGGGGAGATCCATGACTTAACATATTTGAATTCTCATTTAGGAGGAGGTTTTATTCAAAACACCCAGCAATGAATGATCTGTTCTTCTATGGACATTCTACTCTTTTTGTTAAAAAAAAAAAAAAGGTTTATTTTATTTATTTTGAGAGAGAGAGAGAAAGAGTGTGTGCATGTGTGTGGAGGAGAGGTAAAGAGAGAGGGAATGAGAGAATCCCAGGCAAGCTCCACATTGTTGATGTGGAGCCTGACACAGGGTTCCATCTCATGGACCATGAGATCATGACCTGAGCCAAAATCAAGAGTTGGACACTTAACTGAATGAGCTACCTAGGTGCCCCCAGACATTCTACTCTTCTCTGGGGGACATGAATTGTTTCTAGTAGTTAAAATAACCAAAAATTAGTCACCAGAGGATCAAGGTACTTAGTCACGTCAACGTTGTCAAGGACTTAAATTTCTAAAATGTAAATTAAAAAGACAAATTTCTTTTTATGTGGTCTGTTGTTTATAAATACATATCAGATATACCCATTTTTGCAAAGACTCTAGAGTTATTTGCAAATCTTATAGCTGAGAAGAAGGAAAGTAATATGTCTTGGAAATGGATCATGAATGTAGCCTCAAAATCCACAGATATCCATACGGGTCCAAGAAAGGAAGCATAAACACAGAAGAAAAGTTTGCCTAGTCAGAATTTGAGTTTTAAAAGATTTCTACATTTTAAATTTAACTTCAGCATAAATGGATATTAGAAAATCTATACCTTCTGAGAAAAGAAGACATAATGGAAAGTACTCCTCAAGAGGTACATAGTCCCTGTTATGGGCAAAAGCCCAGAATATAGAATATACAAGCAGATCCTGTAATAAGTCTGTACAAATCTGAGTTTAGTTCCAAAACATGAGACTTTCAAAACCCAGAGCTTCTATTTCTGGCCAAGTTAGAGGAGCCAGCTACAACTTCTAAGGCTACTGGTAAATAGAGAAAGACAAGTACTTTGAGTGTATCTTTCATCAAACTCAAACAAGGTACTAGTCTCTCTTTGATAGCTTGGCAGACAAATTCACCCATTAGGATGAAGCAAATTCAAATAACGTAAAACTGAGTTAAATCAGGCTTATTTTGTTAGTCTCTGAAATGTGCTTTTAAAAACTGTTCTTTCTCCAACTCCTGAACTCACCCTGTACTCCTTCTCCCTCGGAAATCACTCTTCACTATAATTCCCTGCCTTTACACAGAGCTTCAGGCCCACACATTTTTTCACATTCGCTGAAAGCCAGAACCTGTAAACAGGTTTCTCACACCCTGCTTTGCAATCCCCTCCTCATTTTACACAACTGTCAAAGCGACAGAGGCCAATGTGGTGGGAGGCAGCCATGGTAGGTGTGTTGATAAAAGATGTCAGCGTCCTAGCTCTGTGACACCATCTTTCAATAGATAAACTTCTCAGTACACTGAAACGTTCATTATGCCATTCAGAAGTAGAGGTCTAGTGTGACGATTCGCTCTAAAGCGCCTCTGTGATTATAAAGAGAAAATCAGTCACTTATTCTGCTGGGATTGTTCATAAGACTGACAGACACGCTCAGTAAGGAGCGGAGAGCTTGCACCTGGTCAGGAAACTGCAAGATGAGACAACGGTTCCTCTGTTGCTAATAATTATGCCTTGGGTTTAATCATCAACTTCATGCCTGGCAAAATGGAAGCCAGAGACTGGGAAATGATGAAGCAATAGGTATTTAAATCATGGAACATTTTTCGTTCAATTAGCATGGTGATGAGGCGCTCCATTTGTTAGGGATTCTAGCTGATGCAGACAGTATTTTAAATTAAGGGTAGTTGAAATGACGGCAGCAGAGTTTGAGGACTGACACACCACAATGAATATGTCAGTTCTCTGTAGGCTGGAGATAGACTTTTGATGGCTTGAATCATAGCTCAGAAAGCTGCGATTGAATAAGAGAAAGTAATTTACTGCCTAACCCATGTTCATAATGGTTTCTCTTCCTTTTAGCAAAAGCAAGGAGTGGAGTTAAGAAAAGACAGCCTGGAAGAGGGAAACGGATGACTTTAGTCTGTAAATTCCATTTGCATATTATTAATCAATTTAGGCAGCTGGACGGTCTGGACCTATTACTTTGAAAACTGCGTTAGCCAGCCCAGTTTATACTCATGTCATTGCTCCATTGTAGAGAGAATGTACCAGGAAATGATAACATCTCTACTCTGGCTTTGAAGCCGGCAACTCTAGAATTTTTTTTTTTTCCAACAAATTTCACAATAACACTCAATCACATCTCTCCCTGGGAGGCTGCTTCTGGATGTTGCATTTTGAATTAAAATGGCTCATGAAATGCTCTTCCATTTTTTCCATCTCTCCTTTCCACTATTTGCAAAACTCCATCCATTCACTTTAAGAATCATGAATTTTCATTAATTTGTATAAATGCCATGTGAAATTTCTGCAAGGAGGTCTTCAATTTTGTTGCCCACCCTGTTGTGATTATTAATGGTGGAATAGGCTTTTCCCAACAACTCAGGAAAGACTTGAGAGACAGGTTCTATCTAGGCAGCCATGATTATTGCCACACAGTGGCAACAGAAAAGAAGTTTAATTAATTGAACAATTGGGAGATAGCTATTTTGTTTATCATCTCAAGGCAGAAGATAAATAAAAAGACAAGAATAATTCTTGCTGGATGGAGATAAAAGGACCTATTGCAGTTACCTCTTAATTAACTGTACACATGTGATATACTCTGTGAAATTTCCTGGGGCAAATTGCAAGACTGGTTCTCACTAGCCTACCTGGCATACAGACACTCCTTCTTATAATATATTTATTGTTGTGGGCTCTGAGAACAGTGAAGAGTAATTTGAATATTATCCCAAGTACTTGGTGGTTATATATTATTTATATCTCTGTTCTTATTTCCATAAAACATATAAAGAGCATGAGATGTACAAAGTGCTGGCCTTCAGAAGTCTAAGTTTCTGCCATACCTAGCCATGTGATCTCAGGGAACACCTCTCCAGGCTTCAGTTTTCTCATGAGTAAAATTTAAAAAGTAAAGCACTGAAGTTTCTTCTAGTTCTAACATTACATGATTTTATATCTTTTTTTAAAAAGTTATTTATTTATTTTGAGAGAGAGAGAGTGAGTGACTGGGGAAGGGCAGAGAGAGAATCTGAAGCAGTCTCCATGCCATCAGTGCAGAGCCCAACATGGGGCTTGAACTCACAAACCATGAGATCATTACCTGAGCCAAAATCAAGAATCATACGCTTAACCAACTGAGTCACCCAAGCGCCCCTTATAATTGTTTTCAAGTTAATGTGTATTAGGTTCATGATGGACCAGAGGCTGTCCTATGTGACCCAGAGGAATTCTCTTCTTTGCTCCTCCCAACAACCCTCAGAAGCAGGTAATTCTTCACTGTATTATTCACCCCACTTACCAATGAGGACACTGAGGCCTAGAGAGAGAAAGTTAACACCCAAACTACAGGCATGCAATTTAATATTATTGTTTTTATGAAAAAAAATTTGCTTATTATTTTAAAATCAAGCAACAGAGAAAAGCACATATAATAAAACAAGAATAATCTTTACCACTTGGAAAAATATTATCAATATTAGATGAACATTATTTCAGATATGTCCTTGTACACATATGTATCTAGTAGCAGCTAGATAAACACACAAAGAGAAGAGAGAAAAAAATGGTGCTGAAGTAAAGTATATTAAATTATATTTTATTTGATTCTAATAATAAAAAATAATGAAACCAAAGAAACTACTGGTCTTTAGGTAAGTCTTCCGCAGGAGGTATTATTTTCTAAGGAAGCTCCCTAGGCTTAAGAAAATAAGATTATGAAAACCATTCAGAGAGTGGAGTCTTACCTACCTATGTTAACTTCATATTCCAGTTTCAAACAGCATTAACTAATTCTCTGCTAGGAAAGGTGAGGAAAGTAGCACTTATTCCCACCTTCTAATTTTCATTTGTTATTATCCTTTTTTAAAAACATCATCCAGATTTTTAACATTTACATTCTATTCTATACTAATAAACCTCAGGATTTTTGAATAACTCTATAACTCCAGGATTTGGAGTTCTAAGTTTAAATGGATTCATTGCCCACTTTTCTTTTTGCCATGTAGCTGTTCTAGTCATGAGTACTTTTGTTTTGATACATGTCTTGGTTGGCTAGAGTTTACTGTCAAGAAGATTTTTCAAGAAGGACTCAGAAATGCTGAATTCTCTAAATTCTTATGTGCTTGGGGATTTCTGCCTGAGACCTCTGTATATAGCAAACACTTGACTAAATTTAGTATTCTTGGGTCATAGATTTTTTTCCTCAGAATTTTGTAGACATTTTTCATTGTCTCCTAATATTGTGATTATAGGAATATCTAAGACCAACACAATTTTTCCCCGTGGGTGAATTTTTTTCAGGCTTACTGCCTAAAGAATTTTTATATTTTTACTATAACAACTTAACATGATATACCTCCATGTTGAATAATTTCCACCACTGTGTCCTGGGGGAAAAAAGGGGGAATTTATTTCATTCTGCATATCCTATTCTTTGTATATTTCAGGGACCTTTTTTTTTTTTAAACCAGATCAAATCCTAAAAGAGATACTCATGAGACAGGGTAAGAATATGCTTCCAAAATATGATTTAGAGCATACTTAGATAGGGTTTTCCCCAAATAAAAGTCTATAACCTTCTAACCAGAAAAACATTTCACTTTGTCTAAAACTAAATCTTATTCAGTTGTTTTCCTAGTGCTTTTTAGCACTGTCTGGCACACAAGGACATTCCTTAAAGTTTGGTGAAACAGAATACAGGATAACTGCCGTGGGAAGGGCAGAAAAGAGGCCAGGACTGAGAAGCAGGTACTGGAAAGGGAGGTGAAAAGATTCCATACAAATCTCATTGTCTTGGCCTGGTTTGTCTAAAGCAGTAATTCTTTAAGCAGTCCCGTTCTACTTAGTCCATTCAAGAGAATCACTAGTGAGGTGAACCACTGTCAGCGTGTGCTGTGCCTGCACCTCCTGCACTTCACTGTGAGGGGTGCTGATAAAAAAAAAAAAAAACACTAGGTGGGATAAGAAACACACAAAACTCTTTCATCTTAGACACTAGTCCCCCAACTGGTTTCCTGCTTGAGCACCTCCCTAATCCAATCCATCTTCCCCACTGTCCTCAAAGTAATTTTTCTAAAAGAAACAAGTAAAACAAGTACCAATGGAGATAGTCTGAAGTCTTAGATTTTACTATTTCCCTACTGCTTTTCCCTCCAGAAAGAAGTCAAGAAGTGTAAGTTCCTTGAGTTAGGATCCTCTCAAAGTCTTTAGTCTGGGACTCTGACTCCTAACTTGTCCTCCTGCTTTAAGTTTCTCTCTAACTATAAAGTTTCTGAAGTTTCTGGCACAGTCCCTGCTAATGGTAAGTATAAAGTAAATGTTAGCTCCTGACCCCGGTCCATCTAGGTATACTGGTGAATTGCTATCTGGTCATATTGTATTGAAGTTAATTCTTGGACTTCTGTCTCCTAGACTGCAAGCAAGCCCCTTTGGGAAAGATTGATACATGTTTACTGGATCAAACTGAATACTAGGAGCCAGTGTTCTAGAAAGATACAACTGCTATCCTTACCCTCTTTCTTTGTGTTCACCTTATTTCCAATCCTAAATAATCTAAGGAGTAACAAAAGCAGCCGTCTGTAGATCTGTCTATATCAGAGAAAACTTCTTATTCTGCACAGATAGCCCAGGACTTTCTGGTGGTGGGAGGCTTGGATTTGACTCCTGGTTCTGCTACTATTTCACTAAATGACCAGAGAGAACCTATTTTCTCTATGGGTCTGGTCTCTCACGTGTCTTTTCCACTCCTGCCTCTGAGGAGTACTACTGAAGACCATACCACAAGATGCAGTATGGCCTCCAGCATGATTCTGTAATCCTCTAAGTGTCCCTGTCCCACACTCTTACCATTCTCACACTCTTCTCAGGCCACTGACCCTCCCCTACCCCCTGTACCATCAGCAATTGACCATGACCTTGTCTTTTTTACAGTGAGCATAGACGTCCCTCTAGCTGAAGGACTGCCTGCAAAGATGGCCACCAACAGTTTCTTCCTTCCCTATACAGGCACACTGCCCCTCCTATTAAAGGCACAGTCTGTTTCCTTCCTCTTTTTTAAAATTAATTTATTTTTAAAAAGTTTTTTAGGTTTATTTCTTTATTTTGAGAGAGATGGCATGAGTTGGGGAGGGGCAGAGAGAGAGAGAGAGAGGGAGGGAGGGAGAGAGAGAGAGAATCCCAAACAGGCTCTGTGCTGCCAATGCAGAGCCTGACCCAGGGTCTGAACTCACAAAACCACAAGATCATAAGATGATCTGAAACCAAGAGTCAGACACTTAATCTACTGAGTCACTCAGGTGCCCCTATTTCCTTCCTCTTTAATCAAAACTGGCTCAGGACTTGCCTTGGCCAATAGAAAATGTCAGAAAAGACACTGTATGACTGAGTCTAGACCTTGAGAGGTCTTGCAGCTCTCATTTATCCTTCATGGGATCCAGCCACCATGTAAAGTAGTTCGAACTAGACAAATAAATGGCAAGAGACCCCATGGGGAGAGAGAAAGAAAGAGGGATTGAGAGAGAGAGAGAGATTACAATTCAGCAAGACCCTAATCATGCTATCCACCCGATCTGAGGCACCAAATACATAAGTGAAGCCACACTGCACCTTCCAGGCCCATCAGAGCTCCCAGAGCTCCCATTAATGATTCCAACAACGCCACCTGAAGCAGAAGAACTGTCCCACTAAACCCAACTAATGCATGGAATCATAAGAAATTAAAAAAAAAATTGATGTTGTCTTAAGTTCCTAACTTTGGGAGTGGTTTATTCCAAGAATAACTAGAATTCCAATTCCAAATAACTCCAATGCCAGCATAATATATATGAACATAAATAAACATGTTTCAAGATTTGGCTAAAGGGTCTGCTCCTTGTTGATTCTGTGTTCTTACTGTGTTCTTACTCTGCCCACTACACCCCTACTTTCTCTTCTTATCTCCGAAATTCCATAGAACTTGTATTATAAACCATGTGCTTACTTCCCCCAGAGGTCCTGGGCTTCTGGGGCATAAGACCCTGGTCTAATTCATTTTTACCTGTACTTAGCACAGTATCTGGCACATTTAGACATTCAGTCATTATTTGCTGAATGAATGAATAAATGAATAAGAAAATTTAACAGATGATATCTTCACACCCTGTGGTTCCAAAATTAATCATGTAATTTAGCAATGCACCAGAAAGTCAACATAAGCAGTTTCTCATGCCACACTAAGGTGAAACGAGGAAAGATAGCAGACCACACAGGAGAGTTCAGGTGGAGAAAGATTAAATCCATCAGTTGAAGACATTGTTTCATTCAAAACAAGTCGATTAACAACCATGCACTGAACAGAATCCGTGAAAATGTGTAAGACTTCAGGGAGTCATGAGCTTGGCCAATAGTACTACTTTCCTTGTTCACATCACCTGTGCTGGACATGAGGGTGAGCAGACCTACAACACTTACGCAGCCAATATTTATTAAAGGCGCCATTACTTCATTCACAGATGAGGCAGTTTAGGCCAGAGAGGCCAATTATTTCAAGTCACACAGCTCAAACAAGGAAGAAGCAGCATTTGAATGCAGGTCTGACACTCAACCTAAGCACAGTTTTATCTGGTTTGGGCAAAAGCACAAAACCTGGGAGACAACTGCAACACCCTCCAATCATGCAGCCAGAACAAGTGATGATGAAGACCATGCCTTTTGGCAAACTGCATTATCAAATAACAGCAAAGACCTACAGACAACGTCAGCCATCTTCCACCTCAGCACTGCAATGCCCTCTTAGTGTCTGTGCACTTCTAATGTCTCTTTCCTTTCCATTCACCTTCCACACCCCCTCCAGCAGTCTCTTCCTAAACACAAATCTGGGCTGGTTATTACCCTACTTTAAATCCACAGCCTAATGTCCAATTTCCTTTACACAGCAATGTCACTCCAACTTCACCCCAATACTCTTTTCTTGTGTTATCTCCAGTCATTCTTAAGCACACATGACCAGATTACTCTGTATTTCCCACAGAGCTGTGGGTTATTTTCAGTTCTCTGTGCCTTTGTATGTGCTGCTGCCTCTCCCCAGATGGCCCTTTTCTCCCCAGAAAATGTCCTTGTAGATTCTTCTCAATGCTCATCTCCTCCCCAAAGCCCTCTTCCCCTCCCTAACAGTCTTGCACACTTCGACACCCATACACTTTTACACCACTCAGTTACCATATACACAGTTTTGCATATCTCTCTCAAAATCTCAAGGTCATATTTGTATCTTCCTCAATCCCATCCTCAGCTTTAGCACCTAGCACCATTCCTGATACCCCCTAGGCCTTCCACAAATGCTTGCTGAATGCCAAAGCACATTTTTCCTCACTCATATCCCTGGCTTGTTGGAGGAATACAGTATCTACAAATCTCAGCACTTATCTTTTCTTTATTGTGAAAGGCATGGCGTGTTCGAGTTTTTAATAATAATCTTTCTCAAAAAACCTTCATTTCTTCAGAAAGAGATATTTAAGATCCCAAGTCTATCCCCTAGAGCAAATGTCTAACATGACATTTGTGAAACTGGAATAAATGGATTATATCCATTTGATTTTCCAGGATAAGTTCTACCATGTGGTACAGACTTCCTGTTTCTCCCACTTGTTCTCATGACAGCTCCAGTGGGAACTAGCCTTGTGCCTTTGGGCTTGCTATACAATTCCATCTTTGTCTGCAAGACTATGCCTATCCAATACAGCACAGAGCAGTACTTTAAGAAACTGGAATACTTGCAGAGCCTGCCATTTTTCTCTTGCTCTGAAAGGTGCTTTCAGTTAATTATATTATAAAATTTAAAAATTTAAACACAGTCAGAATTCGCCAATGAGGTGCATAACACACCATGCCATGATACTGCCTGTTTCTGAAGAGATTTCAGTGCCTTTACTTTTAATGGATTACTGTTTTGTCACATTACCAGCCTCAGGTACATTTAAGGATCACCAAATAAATGTTTAATGGCATGAAGTCAGGCATTCCTGTTATGACATTATGCAGCTTCACTGGCAGGTGCAGCAGCACTGACAGAGGATGCCTCCTAAAAGCCTACATTGCCCCACGATGATGACAATTACAAAGAACAGTGCAGGGAATGGCCAAGAGAATTCCTGGCAGACAGACCTCTTCACCCATGGAAGAGGTGGGCACAACATGCAGACTATAACAGCTTAGCATTGAAAGAGGAGAGCCTTCCAAAAACATGTTAATTCATTTGCTCTCTAATATCTTCTGGGCATGTGCTAGGCTACAGAGCAAGGACTGTCAACAGGTCAGGATAAGCCTTCAAGGAATCGATAATGAATAGACAATTAAAATTCAGGGGGATAATTTCTACTAGACATCCAATATTAACTTTCTGCGCAAAGTGAGGTAAAATGATAATTTTAAGTAAGTTATTATTACAATCCACCCTCCCCCAAGCCAATAAGCTCATTCTCAAAGACATCTTGTGGTTAATCACTCATAGCATTTTCATATTGTTACTAACATCATAACTTACTCTGCTAATATTAAATTATTTGACAACATGAGCCAGAGTTTATTCTGGATTAGCTCCATAGAAAATGAAAGTAAAGACCAGTGAGACAACCAAATCACTGACCACTCAGTTCAAAGGAACTGTCTAATTAGCTTAGCAATCACATAAATTAGCATTCTTAGGATATAGTCACATTAGCTTTCACCTGGTGGCAAGACAGTACTATGTCGAAAAAGCAAAGGCTTTAGAGGGAGACTTGATTGTAAACCCCAATGTGTAACTTTAGGAGAGGTCATTGAAAGTTCTGTGACTCAGTTTCCTCATATGTAAAAGAAGCATGGCAATAGTAGCCTCCTTCTTGGGTCATTGTGAGGAAATTTATGCAAAGTACATAGCCCAAGGTTTGGGTTTAAGAGATGGAATCAGCACTTAATAGATGGAATATCTGGTTATTGTCATATAAGAAGGAGGAAAAAATACATAAAAAAATAACAGGGAATTCAAGATAAGTAGACAGTATAAAATAATCTAGTAGGAAAAAATTCCAAATATATCATTAATCAACAATGAAATGAGTTCCACATCCAGCTAAGATGGAATAACAGGGACTAGATTTAACCTCCCATCTGAAACAACTAAAACACTGGACAAAATAAAGGAAACAATGTTTTCTACAACACTGGATATCTGGTAATGAAGGAGAGCACTCCCTGAGAGATGATAAGAAACAAATAGGGCGAGCCATATGATTTTCCCCAGCATACTGCCTTCAGAGTTTCCAGGCAGTGACACAGAGAGGGAAATGCCAGAAGAGTCTGATAGACTCCCTGAATCTAGAGGGAGGACTTGGGGAACAGGGGACAGGGGAAGAAAAGGCAGCTACAGTTTGCAGATAGGGTAAGAGAGAGGAGATGGCTGCAAAAGGGTCTGCAGGGGCCTCCTTGACTGCATAGAAGAACATTGATCAGTGAGTGCATATGAGGGAACTAGGGGATAAAACCACCCTAAAGGATAAGAACTGTACTCAGGAATCACATCAGGCAAGGAGTTATGCTTTTCCCACCAGCCAAACTGAAAAACCTCTTAATTCACAGGGCACCAGATAGAATACACAAATGGGTCATGCTTCAGTCATGGGCAAAATCAGACCAAATGCTGACCCATCCAAAAATCTTAAAAAACAAGACTTTAAAGGATCAAATTATTTCTAAGTAACTAAACTGCATACCATCATAAAGCTTAATAATACTTATAGGAATATAAAAACATATAGCACCCAACAAGGTGAAATTTGGAGTGTCTCACTTCTAAACAAAAATGACAAGACATGCAAGGAAGAAAGAATATAACCTTCTCTCCTAAATATGGAGAGAAACCTATCAAACTAGACTGAAAACTCAGACAGATGCTAGGTAGCAGACAATGATGGCAAACCATTAATTATTACTGTACTCAATATGTTAAAAATGTCAGAGAAATTGAAAATATAAGAAAAGCCCAAATTAAACTTCTAGTGATGAAAACTACAATATCTGAGATGTAAAAATATGCTAGATTAGATGAACAGATTAAACATTTCAAAAGAAAAGATTAGTGAACTTGAAGACGTAGCAACAGAAACTAACTTTTTTTAAATATTTATTTTTGAGAGAGAGAGAGAGAGAGAGAGAGAGAGAGAGAGCAGAGGAGGGGCAGAGAAAGAGAGACAGAGAGACACAGAATCTGAACAAGCAGGCTTCAGGCTCTGAGCTGTCAGTACAGAGCCTGAAACAGGGCTGAAACTCACCAACCGTGAGATGGTGACCTGAGCCGAAGTCAGATGTTTAACCCACTGAGCCACCCAGGCTCCCCCATAGAAACTATTTAAAATAAAATGTGGGGAAAAAATTTTTAAGGAATGAGAAGGGCAGCAGTGGTCTGAGGGACAATTTCAAGAAACCTGATATAAGTGTAAATGGAGTTCCCAAAGGAGAAATGAGAGAAGGGGAGCAAAGAAAGCAAATGACAGCTGAAAATTTTTCACCTTTGATAAAAACCATAAAACCTCACATCCAAAAATATCAATGAACCCCAGTTATAAGAAACATGAAGAAAATTACACAGAGGCACATCATAATCAAATTGTTCAAAACCAGAGGTAAAAAGAAACTTTAGAATCCGGCTGAGAAAAAAGGCACATTATGAACAGAGAAACAAAAATAAGGATGAAAGCATATTTCTCTTCGGAAACAATATAAATGATAAAAACTGTCAACATGTAAGTCTGTACTCATCAAAAATATCTTTTAAAATTGAGGGCCAGATAAAGACTTGTTCAGATATACAAAGTCTGAAAGAATTCATCTTCAGCAGATCTGCACTACCAAAAATGTTAAAGGGAGTCCTTAGACAGAAGGAAAATATGAGATGGAAATATGGATCTACATAAAGGAATGAAGAGTATTAAAAATGGTTAATGCAAAGGGATACAGGAGTACTGATGCATAGGGGCACTTGTACCCCAATGTTTATAGCAGCACTCTCAACAATAGCCAAATTATGGAAAGAGCCTAAATGTCCATCAACTGATGAATGGATAAAGAAATTGTGGTTTATATACACAATGGAATACTACGTGGCAATGAGAAAAAATGAAATATGGACTTTTGTAGCAACGTGGATGGAACTGGAGAGTGTGATGCTAAGTGAAATAAGCCATACAGAGAAAGACAGATACCATATGGTTTCACTCTTACGTGGATCCTGAGAAACGTAACAGAAACCCATGGGGGAGGGGAAGGAAAAAAAAAAAAAAAAAAGAGGTTAGAGTGGGAGAGAGCCAAAGCATAAGAGACTGTTAAAAACTGAGAACAAACTGAGGGTTGATGGGGGGTGGGAGGGAGGGTAGGGTGGGTGATGGGTATTGAGGAGGGCACCTTTTGGGATGAGCACTGGGTGTTGTATGGAAACCAATTTGACAGTAAATTTCATATATTAAATAAATAAATAAACATTAAAAAAATGGTTAGTGCATTAGTTAATATGTACTTTTTCTTATCATTTAGAACTCTTTAAAAAGTAATTGATTATTTAAACAAAACTAATTACAGAGTATTGTGGAGTTTGTACTCTATGTGCAAGTAAGTATACAACAACAGGACAAAAGCTAGAGAAGGAGGAACAAGTATATTGTAAAATTCTTGAGATCTACAAGAAGTGTTATATTATCTGAAGGTTGACTGTAACAACTTAATGATGCATAGCATAAACCCTAACACCATCAAAGAGTTATAACTAATAAGCCAACAAAGGAGATAAAAGGGAATCATTGATAAGAAATACTCGGTCAAAAAAAAAAAAAAAAAAAAGCCAGAAAGAGGAGAAAGGGAAGAAAGAACAGATGAGATAAATAGAAACAAATAGGAAGGTGATGGATTTACATCTAACTATATCAAGAACCATATTATATGCAAATGGTTGGAATACCTCAATTAAAAAACACAGGTTTAAAAAAAAGCAGAAACACAGGTTGTCAGACTGGATAGCAAAGCAAGACTGTACTGTATGCTGCCACAAGAAGTGTATTCTATAAAGACACAATAACTTAAAATTAAAAGGTTAGAAAAATGTGCCATACTAATTTTTTAAAATCTAGACTAACTATTAATATCAGATAAAGTAGATTTCAGAGCAAAGAATATTATAAGGTGGGTTACCTTGGCATCATAAAGAGCTCAAGAGGACATAACAATCCTTAATACTTATGAATCTAATAACAGAGTTTTAAAACTGAAAGAACTACATTAAGAAACAAATTCTACAATTATAGAGATTTTAATACTTCATTCACATTTATAGAATACTCTATCCCAAAACAACACAATACACATTCTCTTCCAGTATATGAGAACATTATAAAGATAGACTATAAAATAACTACTAGGCACCCAGGTGACTTAGTCAATTGAGTGTCCACCTCTTGATTTCAGCTCAGGTGATGATCCCAGGGTCATGGGATTGAGCCCTGCATCTGGCTCCACACTGAGCATGGACCCTGCTTAAGATTCTGTTTCCCTCTCCCTCTCCCTCTCCCTCTGTCTCTCTGTCTCTGTCTCTCTGTCTCTGTCTCTCTCTCTCTCTCTCTCTCTCTCCCCCTCTGTCCCTCTGCCCCTCTGCCCCTCTGCCCCTCTGCCTCTCTCCCCAGCTCACACTCCCTCTTTCTCTCCTAAATAAATAAATAAATACTACCAGTAAATTTTGAAGGATTAAAGTCATATAAAGTATGTCTTCTAATCAAATGGAATTAAATTAGAGTAGCAAAAATATCGATCAGTTAAAATACAAATGTTGTCATATTTGGTGTGTGTGCATAGACAGATACACAGGCACACAGGTATGGCTATGTGCTGTTTTGAAGTGACAGACCTAGAACAAAGATGCAGAAAAGTTGAAAATCAAAAAAACTGAAAGGCTTATATTAGGTAAAAGATTTTACTGCTACTTTCATAAAAAATAAGGATATTTTGAAGTAAAAAGCATTACTAGGATAAATAAAGTCTCTACATAACGAAAATATTTTAATTCACCAAGAAGATAAGACCATTATAAACTTCATGCAAACAAAGAGAAAATACAGAAAACCTCCTGGAACTAATAAGCAATTACAGTGAAGTTTTAGGACACAAGGTTAGTATACAAACATCAATTTGCTTTCCTATATACCAGGAATGAACAATTGGAATTTGAAATTAAAAAACACAATACCCTATAGTAACTTCTTTCTAGATATGTCTCCAGAGGCAAGGGAAACAAAATCAAAATAAACTATTGGAACTTGATCAAAATAAAAAACTTCTGCACAGCAAAGGAGACAGTCAACAAAACTAAAGGCAGTTTATGGAATGGGAGAAGATAGTTTTGCAAATTTCGTATCTGATAAAGGACTAGTATCCAAAATATATAAAGAATTTATAAAACTCAACACCCAAAAAATGAATAATCCAATTAAAAAATGGGTAGAAGATTTGAATAGACATTTTTCCAAAGAAGGTATGCAAATGGACAACAGACATGTGAAAAAATGCTCAACACGACTGATTATCAGGGAAGTGCAAATCAAAACCACAATGAGATATCACCTCACACCTGTCAGAATGGCTAAAATCAACAACACAAGAAACAGCAGGTGTTAGCAAGGATGTAGAGAGAAGGGAGCCCTCTTGCATTGTTGGTAGGAGTGAAAACTGGTGCAGCCACTCTGGAAATAGTATGGAGTTTCCTCAAAAAGTTAAAAACAGAACTACCCTACTATCCAGCAATTGCACTACTGAGTATTACCCAAAGAATGCAAAAATACTAATCTGAAGGGATACATGTACCTTGATGTTTATGGCAGCATTATCTACACTAGCCAAATTATAGAAACAGACCAGTGTCCATCGACTGATGAATGGATAAAGAAGGTGTGTGTGTGTGTGTGTGTGTGTGTGTGTGTGTGTGTGTATAAACAAAGTGGAAAAAAGAGAGAGGGAAGAAAACCAAGAAATAGCCTCTTAAATATAGAAAACAAACTGATGGTTACCAGAGGGGAGGTAAGTGGGAGGATGGTATAAGTACGTGATGGGATTAAAGAGTGAACTTGCTGTGATGAAGTGTTGAATCACTATATTGTACACCTGAAACTAATATTACACTGTATGTTAACTAAATGGAATTTAAAAAAAAAACTCTTTTAAAAATTAAAAAATAAACAATGAACAAAAAGAACACAATATCACTTACATTAGTACCTAAAAAATTAAGTACTGAGAAACAAACCTAACAAAATATGTACAAAATATCTATATGAGGAAAATTACAAAACTCTGATGAAAAAAATCAGAGCTTTAAGTAAATAGAAAGATATTCTGTACTCATGAATAGGGAGACTCAATATTGTTAGGATGTCAGTTCATCCCAACTTGATCTTTTAATTCAATGCAATTCTAATTAAAATCCCAGAAAATTTATTATTTTGTAGATATTTACAAATTGGTTTTAGAGTTTGTACATAAAGCCAAAAGACCCAGAATTAAATAGCACAATATTGAAGGAGAAAAGAAAGTTGAAGAACTGACGTTACTCAACTTCAATACCTACTATAAAACTAAGTAATCAAGACAGTGTGGTATTAGCAAAAGAGTAGACAGATCGATTGAACGGAGTAGACAGCCCCAAAATAGGGCCACATAAATACAGTAAATTGATCTTTGACAAAGTAGCAAAGATAATACAATGGAGAAAAATTCTTTTTAAAATATAGTGCTGTAACAACTGGACATCTACATGGCCCACCACATACAAAAAAGCTAGAACTGACCTTATACCTTCCACAAAAATTAACTCAAAGTGGATCATGGATGGAAATGTAAAATGCAAAATTCTAAAACTTCCAGAAGATAATATAGGAGAACATATAGGTGACCTTAGGCTTGGTGGTAACTTCTTAGATATACCACCAAAAGCACAATCCGTGAAAGAAAAATAATTAAGTTGGACTTCATTAAAATTTAAAACTTCTGCTCTATGAAAGACAATTTTAAGAGAATAAAAAGACAAGCTACAGAATGGAAAAAAGTATTTACAATGTATATCTGATAAAGGACTGTTATCCAAAATATACAAATAACTTTTAAAACTAAACAAGAAGAAAAAAAGCAACTCAATTAAAAATGGGCAAAATATCTGTACAGACAACTTACTATACAAGACATACAGCAAATAAGCATATGAAAAGATGCTCAATAT
Organism: Panthera pardus; assembly: GCF_024362965.1. Taxonomy (NCBI): domain Eukaryota; kingdom Metazoa; phylum Chordata; class Mammalia; order Carnivora; family Felidae; genus Panthera; species Panthera pardus. The sequence continues at coordinate 115,825,774 of NW_026527013.1, read as the reverse complement.
CATATGTCATTAGAAAATTGAAAATTCACACAATGAGATACCACCACACATCTATTAGAATGGCTAAAATTCAAAACTCTGACACTAAAAAAAATTACTAACAAGGATGTGGAGCGAGAACTCCCATTCATTGCTATAGGAATGCAAAATAGTTTAACCACTTGAAAGACAGTTTGGCAGTTTCTCTATGCTAACTAAACACAGTTGTCTTATGATCCAGCAATAGTGTTCCTAGGTGTTTACCCGAATGAGTTGAAAGTTTATATCTACACAAAAACATGCTCACAAATGTTTATAGCAGTTTTGTTCATAATTGCTAGAAACTGGCAGCAACCAAGATGCCCTTCGAAAGGTGAACGCATAGACAAACTCTAGTACATCCAGATAACTGAATATTTATTATTCAGTGATAAAAAGAAATGAGCTGGGTTCCTAGCTGGCTCAGTTGCTCAGTTGGTGGAGCATGTGACTCTTGATCTCAGGGTTGTGAGTTCAAACCACACGCTGGGTGTAGAAATTAGTTAAAAATAAAATCTTTTAAAAAAAAGGAAAGAAAGAAAAAATAAATGAGCTATCAAGCCGCACAAGCCACAAAAAGACATGAAGAATACTCAAATGCATATTGCTTAGTAAAAGAAGCCCATCTAAAAAGGCTTCATAGCATGATTCCAAATATATGACATTTTAGGAGCACCTGGCTGGCTCAGTTGGTAGATCATTCAACTTTTGATCATAGGGTTATGAGTTTGATCCCCATGTTGGGTGTGAAGGTTATTTAAAAATAAAATCTTAAAAAAAACAAACATATAACATTTTATAAAAGGTAAAACTATATAAACAAACCAAAAAAATCAGTGGTTTCTAGGAGTTTGGGAAGAGGGGGATGCATATATATAGCACAGACGATTTTCAGAGCAGTGAAGCTTATGTATGACACCATGATGGTGCATAAATGACATTATACATTCGTCAAAACCCATAGAACCCATACACAATGGGTCACCCCTAAACAGTGGGCTTTAGACTATGGAATTTAGTTACTATAATGTATCAATATTGGTTCATTAATTGTAACAAATGTATCACTCTCATGCAAGATATTAATAATAGGGGAAACTGTGAGCAGGGTAGGAAGAGAGAGAGGGTATATGAGAACTCTCTGCATTATCTGCTCAATTTTCTGTAAACCTGAAATTTCTCTTAAAAAAATAAGGCCTACTATTTTAGAAAAACATACAGCTTCAATATTCAGAGATAAACATTTCCAAATTTATAAAGAAAAATTAATATGTTAACCAATATAGTGAAGAATTTTAACATACCTCTCACAAAAGTTGATAAATTATGCAGACAAAATTCAGTTAAAACCCTAGAGGAGAAAGCAGGAAAAGACCTCTCTGACCTCAGCCGTAGCAATCTCTTACTTGACACATCCCCAAAGGCAAGGGAATTAAAAGCAAAAATGAATTACTGGGACCTTATGAAGATAAAAAGCTTCTGCACAGCAAAGGAAACAATCAACAAAACTAAAAGGCAACCAACGGAATGGGAAAAGATATTTTCAAATAACGTATCAGACAAAGGGCTAGTATCCAAAATCGATAAAGAGCTCACCAAACTCCACACCCGAAAAACAAATAACCCAGTGAAGAAATGGGCAGAAAACATGAACAGACACTTCTCTAAAGAAGACATCCAGATGGCCAACAGGCACATGAGAAGATGCTCAACGTCGCTCCTCATCAGGGAAATACAAATCAAAACCACACTCAGTTATGACCTCATGCCAGTCAGAGTGGCCAAAATGAACAAATCAGGAGATTATAGATGCTGGAGAGGATGTGGAGAAACGGGAACCCTCTTGCACTGTTGGTGGGAATGCAAACTGGTGCAGCCGCTCTGGAAAACAGTGTGAAGTTCCTCAAAAAATTAAAAATAGATCTACCCTATGACCCAGCAATAGCACTGCTAGGAATTTACCCAAGGGATACAGGAGTGCTGATGCATAGGGGGACTTGTACCCCAATGTTTATAGCAGCACTTTCAACAATAACCAATTATAGAAAGAGCCTAAATGTTCATCAACTGAAGAATGGATAAAGAAATTGTGGTTTATATACATCATAGAGTACTACGTGGCAATGAGAAAGAATGAAATATGGCCTTTTGTAGCAATTATGGAAAGAGCCTAAATGTTCATCAACTGAAGAATGGATAAAGAAATTGTGGTTTATATACATCATAGAGTACTACGTGGCAATGAGAAAGAATGAAATATGGCCTTTTGTAGCAACATGGATGGAACTGGAGAGTGTTATGCTAAGTGAAATAAGTCATACAGAGAAAAACAGATACCATATGTTTTCACTCTTATGTGGATCCTGAGAAACTTAACAGAAGACCATGGGAGAGGGGAAGAGAAAAAAAAAAGAGGTTAGAGAGGGAGGGAGCCAAAACAAAAGAGACTCTTAAAAACTGAGAACAAACTGAGGGTTGATGGGGGGTGGGAGGGCGGAGAGGGTGGATGATGGGTATTGCGGAGGGCACCTGTTGGGATGAGTACTGGGTGTTGTATGGAAACCAATTTGACAATAAACATATTTTTTTAAAAAGAGTATTATCCAAGATTTGACCCACAGAATTAACACTTGTTTTGTGGAACATACTTCGAATTATACTCAACAATAAGAATTCACGTTCTTTCCAGACAATGAAGCATTTATAAAAATTTATAAAAACCTCATAGTCCATAAAATAAAGTGTTGAGATATTTCAAAGTATTGATATCATTAGGATAATGTGAGGTTAAAAATCAATAATCAAAAACTATCCACAAAACCCCATGTGCTTGGAAATTTGAAAGCATACTTCTAAATAATTCTTGGACTGAAGGAAAAATAAAAATGAAAATTATTATAAATATAACAAAAATTGTACATGTCAAAAATTATAGGTACAACTAAAGCATTGCTTAGATGATAAATTATGGTATTAAATGTTTATGTTAAAAAAAATGGAAGACTGATAATTAAAGAGCGAAGTATCCAACTTAGGGAACATTTTAAAAAGAGAAACTATTGGAGAAAGGAAAGAGGACTGAAGATAAAGACAGAAGTTACTAAATTGGAAACAGAAGATAGGATTGAGCCTCAATAATGTCAAAAGTTAGGACTTTTACAAAAAACTAATAAAACAGACAACCCTCAGGCAATACAGATTAAGGCAGGGGGATGACAGAAGCAATAGAAGAAATTAAGGGATGCTACAGATGTTTAAAAGCTTATGAGTGGAAATTATAAAAACTTTTTTGTCAATAAAAGTAAAAACAGATGAAATGGACAAATCCCTAGAATGTATCTCACTAAATCTGATCCAAGAAGAAAAAGCAAACCTAAATAATTCTATGACTCTGAAAGTAAATGAATCAGTAGTTTGAAATATTCCCACAAATATCAAGACAGGAGGCACCTGGGTGGCTCAGTTGGTTAAGCGTCTGACTTCAGCTCAGGTCATTATCTCATGGTTTATGAGTTTGAGCTCTGCGTCAGACTCTGCACTGACAGCTCAAAGCCTGGAGACTGCCTCAGATTTTGTGTCTCCCTCTCTTTCTGCCCCTTCCCCACTCATTCTCTCTCTCTCCCTCCCCCCCCCCCCACCACCTCGTCTCTCAAAAATAAATAAACATTTAAAAAAATATCAAGACAGTGATTATCTCCCGGGTTGGGGGACAAGGGTGATGGATGAAGTGTAGTACACGGAAGGCTTCACAGGAATTGTTAATGCTCTATTTCCTAAGCTAGGTGTAAAATGTGGATGTTAATTTTTATTACTAATCATTATATTTGGCATATATGTCAGACATATTATTTAGTTTGTATTATACATTTAAATGTATATACTAACTCAAAAGTTGTACTTGAAATTGACCTTTATGTAAACCAAGATAATCTAATAGATATGTTACTCCCAGGACTCTCCTCAAGGCAGATTGGAAGTATTAGAAGTATTAGAAAGGGATCATATGGTGAATTTACTATACAAAACTGAAACTGAAATTATGACATAATCAGAACTGCTGTACCACATTAATAACATGGTTTTACACATATGTACATGCAACTTTCCATGGGATAATTCCCCAGAAGCATTGCTGCACTTTGACTTCAATGTAGTGTTAGAAAACACCAATGAGTGGTGCCTGAGTGGCTCAGTGGGTCGAGTGTCTGACTCTTGATTTCGGCTCAGGTCATGCTCTCATGGTTCATCGGATCAAGCTCTGAGTCAGGCTCTGTGCTGACAGCATGGATCCTGCTTTGGATATTCTCTCTCTCTCTCTCTCTCTCTCTCTCTCTCTTTCTCTCTCAATATCTCAAATAAACATTAAAAAATATACCAATGACTTTAACAGTCTAGAATATATAGTGAAGTTCTTACCATATCCCAATTAAAATAGATATGAGTCTACTAAAAGTATTAAAACCAGTATCACACATGTGAGTTTTTCTGAGCTCTATACCAAAAAGTACAATTGCTGAGCCAAAGGAAATGTAAGTTTTCAACTTGATTAGATTTTGTGAAATTGCTCTCTGAAGTGTTTTTACCAATTTAAACTATCACTGAAGTGCATGAAAGTTTCTATTTCCTCACATCTTGAAAACAGTTTGTCAGAGTATAAAATGTTTGCTGCTCTGATAAGCATGAAATATTTCTACGTTTATTTTGCCTTTCCAGATTCAGTGAATTTAAGTATATTTTTGTATGTTTACTGTCTATACACAGTATGTGTATGTGTGTGTACATACACACATAGTTAATTCTCATTACTGATAGTAGCTACAGCTATAAAGATACCACAAATGCTAAGTTATCAAATACTAAACACCATTGCTACCAAGAGAAATACAGTCAGTTTCTTGTGTGCCTCTGGTCACAACATTTTCATCACCAATCAATACAGAATTTTGTATTGTGTATGTTTCTGTTTAAAAGACACCTTATTTAACATATATTGTGGATTCATTAACATTGAACTGGCAGCCAACAATACTATGCCTTATCCCTGAACACTCCATAAAGCATACCAGAGACTTCTTGCACTTAGGAATACTTAGGAACACTAGATAGCACTTTAGACTACTCTTGGGGCCATTTTAAACATGAAATCATGAACAAAAAGCACAAAAAATGTGCAAAACATGGCAGTAACTAGAGCATGAAAAGGACACTGACAGTTTGAGAACTGAAACAAAGGGAGAGCATCACCTTGTTCTGCCTCAGCTGGAAACATGTGTTTTGAGTGACTCAAAATTTTTGCTGTTCTGAATACATTCCTGAATGACCATGAAAGTGCTGGGGGTGGTGATTTGGGGATTACAAAGAAATTTTAACAAATAGGTGAATTTACAAATATGGAATCACAAATATATATGTATGTATAGCTATGTGTGTGTGTATATATGATCTCCCATTATATATTTTGTATATCTATGTGTGTGTGTATATATATGATCTCCCATTATAGATTTTATCAATTGCCAACTTTCATGGTGTGTTTGTATTTTCTTAATTTGTACAAAATGTTGTTGTTTGTTCGAAAACTGCTGAATTTTTATTGGGATTACAGTGAAACTAAGGATCAGTTTAGGAATAACTGACACTTGGGGGGCCTGGGTGGCTCAGTCGGTTAAGCGTCCGACTTCGGCTCAGGTCATAATCTCACACTCCGTGAGTTCGAGCCCCGCATTGGGCTCTGTGCTGACAGCTCAGAGCCTGGAGCCTCCTTCGGATTCTGTGTCTCCCTCTCTCTCTGCCCCTCCCCTGGTCATGCTCTGTCTCTCTCTGTCTCAAAAATAAATAAACGTTAAAAAAAAAAAAAAAGGAATAACTGACACTTTAACAATATTGACTTTTTTTTTTTTTTGACCCTTCTGACCTATGAACAGAGTATCTCTCCTTTTGTTTGGTTCTATGTTAGTTTCACTCAGCAATATTTTCTAGTTTTCATTGTACATGTATGCATATCTCTTACAATATTTATCTCTAGGTGTTTGGTATTTTGTTGTTGTTGTTGTTGTTGTTTTAAGTAGGCTTCATACCTAGCACAGTGCCCAACACATGGTCTGAACTCATGACCTCAAGATCAGGACCTGAGCTGAGATCAAGAGTCAGACATTTAACCCACTGAGCCATCCAAGCACTCCAGTTTTTGATGCAACTGTAAAGGGGATTGTTTTTTAATTTGGATTTCAGATTGCTCATTGCCAGTATACGGACATAAAAATTGACTTTTGTATATTGATCTTGTATCCTGCAATTTGATAAAGTCACTTCTTAGTTCTACTAGCTTTTTTGTAGATCCCAGGCATTTTTACATCAGCAATCATGTCTGTGAATAAAGACAGTTTTACTGGTTCCTATACATGTAGATGCATTTTGCTTCTTTTCTTACCTTGTTGACAGGCATTGCATTCATGAAACAAACCTCCCTTGATCATGATATATTACACTTTTCACAAATTGTTATTCTACTTACTAATTTTTTTTTTTAGAATTTTTGCTCCTATGTTCTTTACATCACACTATTATAATGTTTTTGTCTGGACATGGTATTAGGGTAATGTTAGACCTATAGATGATTTTTCATTTTGGGAGTATTTCTTGCACTTAAATTTTCCGGAAGAATTTGTATAAAATTGGTAATTTTTTTTCTCCTTTAAATATTTGGCAGAATTCACCAGTAAAGTCATCTAGGTTAATGTTTTCTTTGTGGGAAGTTTTTAAACTACAGATTCAACTTTCTTAATAGATATAGGCTATTCAGTTTACCTATTTCTTATTTTTAATTTAAATTCCAGTATACTTAACATACAGTGTTATATTAGTACCAAGTGTACAACATAGTGATTCAACAGTTTTATGCATTACTCAATGCTCATCAAGACAAATGTATTCTTAATCCTGTTTACCTATTTGACCCATCCCTCCACCCACATCCTCTCTGGTAACCATCAGTTTGTTCTCTATGGTTAAAGAGTCTGTTTTTTGGTTTGTCTCTTTTCTTCCTTGTTTTGTTTCTTAAATTCCACATATGAGGGAAATCATAGATCTATCCATGATGTTGCCAATGGTAAGATTTCATTCTTTTTTATGGCTGAGTTATATATATGTAGATATACAAATATAGATAGATATAGATATAGATGATATAGATATAGATATAGATATAGATATAGATATAGATATATAGATATAGATATATAGATATAGATAGATGGATCTCCCCATCTTATTTATCCATTTAACTCTACATGGACACTGGACTGCTTCCATAATTTGGCTATTGCAAATAATGCTGCAATAAACAGGGGTACATGTATCGTTTTGAAACAGTGTTTTTGTTTCCTTTGGGTAAATTCCCAGTAGTGGAATTACTGGATCATATGGTAATTCTATTTTTAATTTTTTGAGGAACGTACATACTGTTTTCCATAGTGGCTGTACCAGTTTGCATTCCCACCAGCAGTACACAAGAGTTCCTTTTTCTCCACATCCTCACCAACACTTCCTATTTCTCATGTTTTTTATTTTAGCCATTCTGACAGGTGTGAGTGCTATCTCATTGTGGTTTTAATTTGCATTTCCCTAATGATGAGTGACATTGAGCATCATTTTGTATGTCTGTTGGCCATCTATATTTCTTCTTTGGAAAAATGTCTGTTCATGTCTTCTGCCCATTTTTGAATTGGATTATTCATTTTTTGGTGTTGAGTTGTATAAGTTCTTTATATATTTTGCATACTAACCCTTTATCAGATATGTCATTTGCAAATATCTTCTCCCATTCAGTAGACTGTCCTTTAGTTTTGTTGATTGCTTCTCTTCCTGTGCAGAAGCTTTTTATTTTAATGTAGTTCCAAAAGTTTATTTTTGCTTTTATTTCTCTTGCCTCAGGAGATGCACCTAGAAAAATGTTGCTACAGCCAATGTCATAGATATTACTGCCTGTTCTATCTCCTAGGATTTTTATAGTTTCAGGTCTCACATTTAGGTCCTTAATCCATTTTGAGTTTATTTTTGTCTGGTGTGAGGAAGTAGTACAGTTTAATTATTTTACATGTAGCTGACCGATTTTCCCAACACTGTTGAAGAGACTCTCTTTTTACCATTGCATAATTTTACCTCTTTGTCAAAGATTAATTGACTATATAATCATGGATTTATTTCTGGGCTATTGATCTATGTGTCCATTTTTGTGCTAGTACCATACTGTTATGATTACTACAGCTTTATAGTAATCATATCTTGAAAACTGGGATTCTAAAACCTCCACTTTTGTTCTTCTTTTTCAAGATTGCTTTGGCTATTTGAGGTCTTTGTGGTTCCATAAAAATTTTAAGATTCTTTGCTCTAGCTCTGTGAAAAATGCTGGTAGTATTTTGATAGGGATTGCATTAAATTTGTAGATTGCTTTAGGTAGTATGGACTTTTTAACAATATTTGTTCTTCTAATCCATGAGCATAGAATATCTTTCCATTTGTTTGTGTCACCTTCAATTTCTTTCATCAAAGTATTATACTTTTCAGAGTACAGGTCCTTAAGTTTAGTACAGGCTAAGTTTATTCCTAGGTATTTTATTATTTTTGATGCAATTGTCAATGGGATTGTTAATTTCTCTTTCTGCTATTTCATTATTAGTGTATAAAAATGTAAGATTTCTCTATATTGATTTTGTATCCTGCAAACTTCCTGCATTTGTTTATCAGTTCTAGCAGTTTTTTGGTTGAGTATTTCAGGTTTTCTATGTATATCATCATGTGCTATGCAAATAGTGAAAATTTTACTTCTTCCTTACCAATTTGGATAACTTTTATTACTTTTTCTTATCTGATTGTTGTGGCTAGGACTTCCAGTACCATGTTGAATAACAGTGGTGAGAGTAGACATCCTTGTCTTGTTCCTGATCTTAGGGGAAAAGCTCTCAGTTTTTCTCAATTGACTATGATGTTAGCTGTGGGTTTTTCATAAATAGCCTTTATGATGTTGAGCTATGTTCCCAAAACCTACTTTGTTGACTCATTCATTGTTTAGTAGCATGTTATTTAACCTCCATGAATTTGTTCTCTTCCAGATTTTTTTCTCATGGTTTATTTCTAGTTTCATAGCATTGTGATCAGAAAAGATGCATGGTATGACTTCGATCATTTTGAATATGTTGAGAATGGTTTTGTGGCCTAATATGTGATCTATTCTGGAGAATGTTCTATATGCACTTGAGAAGATTGTGTATTCCACTGTTTTAGGATGGAATGTTCTGGATATATCTGTTAGATCCATCTGATCCAATGTGTTATTCAAATCCCATTTCCTTATTGATTTTCTGTTTGGATGATCTGTCCATTGATGTAAGTGGTATGTTAAAGTCCCCTACTTTTATTGTATTACTATTGATTACTTCCTTTATGTTTGTTACTAGCTGTTTTTTATATTTGGGTGCTTTCATATTGGGTGCAATTGTTTTATATTCTTGTTGGATTTTTCCTTTCATGATTATATAGTGTCATTCTTCGTCTCTTGTTACAGTCTTTGTTTTAAAGTCTATTTTTTGGGGGGCGCCTGGGTGGCTCAGTCGGTTAAGCGGCCGACTTCAGCTCAGGTCATGATCTCGCAGTCCGTGAGTTCGAGCCCCGCGTCGGGCTTTGTGTTGACAGCTCAGAGCCTGGAGCCTGTTTCAGATTCTGTGTCTGCCTCTCTCTGACCCTCCCCCGTTCATGCTCTGTCTCTCTCTGTCTCAAAAAAAAAATAAACGTTAGAAAAAAAAAAATTTAAAGTCTATTTTTTTCTGATATAAATATTGCTACCCTGGGTTTCTTTTCACTGACATTAGCATGATAAATGCTTTTCCATCCCTTCACTTTCAATCTACATGAATCGTTAGGTGTGAAATGAATTTCTTATAAGCAGCATGTAGATGGTTCTTGCTTTTTTATGCATTATGTCACCCTATGACTTTTGATTGGAGCATTTAGTCCATTTACATTCAAATTAATTATTGATAGGTATTTATGACCATTTTTGTTATTTTTTTTGTGTTTGTTTTTGTGAATCTTCTCTGTTCCTTTCTTCCCTTGCTCTCTTCTCTCACCATAAGTCGGCTTTCTTTAGTGATATATTTGGATTCCTTTCTCTTTATGTTTTACATATTTATAAATGGTTTTGATTTGTGGTTACTATTAGGTTTGTTTATAACATCTTCTGCATATAGCAGTCTATGTTAAATTGATGGTCTGTTAAGTTTGAAACCATGCTTTATTCCTCCCCTTCCCATGTTTTAGGTATATGGTGTCATATTTTACATCCTTTTATTTTGTAAGTTCCTTGACTGATTTTACAGATATCCTTATTTCTACTGCTTTTTGGCTTCCTACTTTTCTTACTCTTACTTATATCTTTCCTCTCAACTCAAAGAGTCCCATTAACATTAATTGTAGGGCTACTGTCATGAAGTGATTTAACATTTGTTTGTCTGAGAAACTCTTTATATATCCTCCTATTCTGAATGATAGCCTTTCTGGATAGTGTATTCTTGGCTACAGATCTTTTTCTTTCAGTACTTTGAACATGTCCTGTGACTCCCTCTGGTCTGCAAAATTTCTGCTGAAAAATCAGCTGATAGCCTTATGGTGTTTCCCTTGTATGTAACTCTTTTCTCTTGTTGCTTTAAAATCCTTTATTTATCACTAGTTTTTGTCATTTAAATTACTATGTGTCCTGGTGTGGACATCCTTGGGTTGATTTTGTTGGGGGCTCTCTGTGCCTCCTGGATCTGGATCCCTGTTTCCTTCCCCAGATTCAGGAAGTTCTCTGCTATTATCTCTTCAAATAAATTTTCTGATCCCATTTCTCTCTCTTCTCCTTCTGGGATCCCTATAATGTAAATAAATGTTATTTTGCTTGATGGTGATGCTGAATTCCCTAGGTCTATTTTCATTTTTTATTGTAATTTTTCTCTCTCCTGTTTAGCTTGATTGCTTTTCATTACTCTGCTCTCCAGGTCACTGATTCATTCTTCTGTTTCCTCTAAACTACCATTTATTCCCTCTCGTGTATTTTTAATTTATTTATTGAGTTCTTCATCTTTCATTGACTCCCTTTTATGCTTTCTCTCCCTTTGTTAAGTGTCTCACTGCTGTCCTCTATTCTTTTCTCAAGTCTAGTGAATATGTTTATGATCACTACTTTAAATATTCTCTCAGGCATATTACTTACCTCTAGTTCACTTAGGTTTCTTGCTGTGATTTTGTCGTGTCCTTTCCTTTGAACATATTCCTCTACCTCCATATTTTGTCTAACTCTCTGTGTTTGCTTCTGTGTGTTAGGAAAGTCAGGTATATCTCCTGCTCTTAAAAGTTCTGGCCTCATGAAGAAGTGGTTCTGTGTGCCCTATAGTTCAGTGTTCCCTGCTCACCACAACCTATCACTTTAAGGGTATTTCTTATGTGTGTTGTGTGCATCCATCTGTTGTGGCCAAGCCATTTTTGTCTTCATTCCAGTCATTTGCAATGGATCTCCTTGCCTGTTGGGGGTAGTGTTTAGTTTCTATGCTATTAGTGGGCCAACCTGGAGCCACCTTGGGCTTCAGTTAGACCAGGCATCTGCTAGTGATACAATAGCACCAAACATCACAAAAAATGGTGGCAGAGTGTGTGGTGCCAGCAGGGTCTAAGACAGTGTGAAGGGACCTGCAGATGCCACAGACTAACGTGGGTTGATTGGAGGGAGTGGATCCACAGAAGTGCATTCAGGCAGATGCACAGTGTTAACAAGGTTTGGGGAAGCTAGTCATGGTTGGGGGGACCTACAGCTGAGCCCTGGCTGGAGGGAGCATGTCCACAGGAGAACATGTGGGCAGAGTAGGTTGTTTGCGAGTTAGGAAACAAGTGTTGGCACGGTGCTGGTTCCCACAGGTGTCCATGTGTCTATGCTATGGGGTAGGAGGAGAGAATTGGTTCCTGCCTTTGTTCCTGGAGAAGTCTCCCAAAAATCTCTGCCCTCTGGCACATGCTCTGAGAGTAGTAAACAAATCTCCCTCCTGGGAACCCCAGGCATTTTTCAAACTACTGCTTGTAAGCAGTATCTCCACAGGGCTATTTGTTGTACAGTCTCCTTTTTTTTTCTTTCAAGTTTTTATTTAAATTCAAGTTAGTTAACATATAGTGTAGCATTGTGCTGTCTCCTTAAGGGCAGGGACTCAGTTTCCTCTCACCCTCCTGGTTCTCCCATAAGCCTGCTTATTTTTAAAGTTCCAGGTTTTAGCCCCACTGATTCTAAGAACTGGTGAAATTCAGCCCTCTGGTTTTCAAAGTAAAATATTATGGCAGCCCACCTTCCCTGTGCAGGCTCTCTGTTGTGAGAGTCTGTTTCTCTCCCCTCTCTGTGCCTGCAGCATCCCTCCCTTCCTCAAACTGTCCCATGGATCCATTTAGCTACTAACCATGTATCTGCCCTTTCTGCCCTCTTTTATGTGGCCTTTTCTCTACATTTAGCTGTACAGAGTGTGTTCTGCCTATTTTCAGGTCATTCTCTGGATTATTTATGCTGATGTGGCTATTATCTAGTTGTATCCATGGGATGAGGTGATCTTAGGGCCCTCCTACTCTGTCATCTTCCCCCAGTTATCTATTTCTTCTTGAGAAAGCTTTGCTAGTTTGTCTTTTACAGAATTTATCCATTTCATCTAAATTATCAAATTGACATAAAATTGTTCATAATATTCCAATATTATCCTTTTAATATCTGTAGAATATAGAGTCATGTCACATCTTTTATTCCCAATATTAGTAATCTGTGTCTTCTCTCCCTGATTAGTATAGCTAGAGTTATCCATTTTATCGATCTTCTCAATGAACTAGCTTTCAGTTTCATTGCTATTCTGTTCTACATTTTATTGACTTCTTTCCTACTCTTTATTATTCCCTTTCTTCTATTTACTTTAGGTCTAATTTGTTTTCCTTTTCTAATTTCTTAAGATTGAATTTGAGATCATTGATTTGAGACCTTTCTTCTTCTCTCACAAAGATGTTGTTTGCTATAAATTCTTTTCCAAGAATTGACTTGACTTCAATTGGTATGACTTTACTGTTATCTTACAAATTTAATATATTGTATTTTAATTTTCATTCAGTTTAAAATAGTTTCTAATTTCCCTTTAGATTTCTTCCTTGATTCATAAGTTATTTAAAAGTGTGCTATTTTGTTTTCAAATATTTGGAGCTTCTTCAGATATTTTTCTATTATTAATTTCTAATTTAATTCCATCGTGGTCAGGAAATATACTTCCTACAACTTACACCCTTTTAAGTTTACTGACATTTGTTTCAATAAACTTGTAAATATATGATTGGAAAGAATGTTAAGTCAAGGTTTTAAATTTATATCAGTGAAGATTTTTAATTATGTTGAAGTCATATAATCTTACTGAATTTTTTTTGTATGTGTATTTCTGATGCAGTTGTATTTAAATCTCCCTCTATAATTATGAATTTGTCCATATTTTCTTGAAATTCTGTACACTTTTCTTTGTAAATATTGAAGTTTTGTTGTTAAGCTCATGCAAATTCACAACTTTTACATCTTATTGGAAAATTGTTCTTTCACCATTGTAAAGTGTGCTTCTTTATCAACATTTATGCCTTTGCCTTTAATGTTACTCTGTTTGATATTAATATTACTAAACCAATATTCTATTTGTTAGTATTTATTTTCTTGTTATGTCTTTCTCTATTTTTAATTTTCAATTTTTCTATGTAGTTCTGTTTTAGTTGTGTGTTTTATGAACAGCACTTGTTTGTTTTAATTAAATCTAATTGTCTTTTTCTTTAGAAAGCTTGAGCTTACTCTATTAAAAATTACTGTGATAACTGATATACCTGGATTGATTTCTGTTCTTTGTCTATATCTTCAGTGTACCATCTCCCTCCTCTTTTTTTCATTCCCTTTAGTTCCTTCTCTTGGGTTGATAAAATTGTCTATCTTTCTTTTCCTTCTTTAATGGTTTAGAAGCTACACATTTCATTTCTTTTATTTTAGTAATTATTTAACAAATATTAAACTATGTATTATCTTTAAATGTCTAAAGTAATTCAATGTCACTACCTTCTAAACAAGGTAATGAACTTTGTGTGCATTACCCATTGTATCTTATCCTTTTTATCCTCTTTGTATTTACTGTTTAAATTTTATTTCAATCATCTTTTAAACAAATGAAAATGTTATTCTTAAATTGTCAGTATTTAATTTGATTTACCAATCTATTTTTATCTCCCATTTTGCTCACTATTTTCTATGACATCCCATTTCTTTATTCTGAGTTTTTGTTTTTTGTTTTTTGTTTTGTTTTGTTTTGTTTTTGTAGTACATCCTTTAGTAGTTCAACAAGGATTCATGGTGGGATATATTTGGAGGTGAGAAGAAACCAATGTGGAGACTTGCAATCCATCTTCTGTTTCACTTAACATTTCTTTAATATTTATCTCTATTTCTCTGTTCTTTATAGGTAAATTCCTCATACTATTTTCTTTTTTTTTTTTCCAAATTTTAAAAAATATTTATTTATTTTAGAGACAGAGAGACAGAGCACAGGTGGGGGAGGGGCAGAGAAAGAGAGGGATGCACAGAATCTGAAGCAGACGCCAGGCTCTGAGCTATAGCACAGAGCCCAACACAGGGTCGAACCATGAACCATGAGATCATGACCAGAGCCGAAGTTGGACACTTAACTGACTGAGCCACCCAGGCACCCCTCCTCATACTATTTTCAAAGTCAATAATTCTCTTTGTTACCAGTCTGGGCTCCATATATGGAACTTTTAATCCCAATTACTGTATTTTTTATTTTGAGGGTTTTTTAAATTAGTCTTTTAAAAATATTCATTTGTCCTTGATTCACTGTTGCCAGTTTTATTTCATAAAACTTTTGTAGTTATTATTCCCTTATTTTTTCTTTCTTTCTTCTTCTTCTTTTTTTTAGAGAGAGAGAGAAAGCAGGGGAGAGGCAGAGAGGCAGAGAAAGAGGGGGGAGAGAGAGAGAGAGAGAGAGAGAGAGCAAGAATCCCAAGTAGGCTCCATGCCCAGCATGGAGCCCAATGCAGGGCTTGATTCCATGACCCTGGGATCATGACCTAAGCCAAAACAAGACTCAGCTGCTCAACCAAGTCACCCAGGTGCCACTCCTTCCTTTATTTCTGAATAAGTTAAACATTATTTTAAAGTCATTTTTGGATTGTTTAATTACTTTTGTTTCTTCAATAATTAATTCTTCGAATTTTTGATCACTGACCAGCTTTGTTAGAGAAAGTTTTATGTGCTTTGTTATTTTCTTTTATTCTTTAAAGTTTTTTTTTATTTATTTTGATAGAGATATAGAGAGCAAGTAAGGGAGGAACAGAGCGAGAGGGGAACAGAATCCAAGCAGGCTCTGCACTGGCAGCGGGGCTTGAACTCACAAACTGTGACATCATGACCTGAGACAAAATCAAGAGTTGGCTGCTTAACCAACTGAGCCACCCAGGCACCCCTATGCCTTGTTATTGTCATTAAGAAGATAGCATTTTATCTTCTCTCTTCATTCACTCTCTTATTTCCAGTGGTTTTGCAGGGTCCTCATCCAGCTCCTGGATTTCATACTTGAGAAAAGACCTTATGCCAGCAGCTGAGAGTTTCTGTTCTGGGCAATATAACAGATTTAGCCATTAAATCAGCAGATGTCCCAGTATAGAGTCAGCCTTTACTGCCTTCTCTGCTTCTTCTAGCCACCACAGCTGCACAGCTTTAATTGTATTTACTCTTTTGAACAAACAAAAACCTTCTTTTAAATATCAGTATTAAATGAAATATATAAAAGGTATAGCTCAGTCAATAATACTTTCATGGTTGAAACACCCCACTCTGCCCCTGCTGTCACTCTGTGAGACTGACTGTCACCCATCTGCACACGGGGTCCTCTTGGTCCTATCTACCCCACAGAAACCCAAGTTCTAACCCATGCTGGATATTTCTAGATTCAGAACCTATTTGTCTGACACTTCAACCCCTACTTATGACTGATGCTTTCATTTTGATTTTTGTCTATATAGATAGCTTGTTTTTGAGCATGGAATGTATCTGGAGTGTGTGTGTGTGTGTGTGTGTGTGTGTGTGTGTGTGTGTTAAAATGTATCATTTTTGTGGAGGAGTTTAAAACATGAACTTATACCACCATCTTGAAAATAAGTACAGAGCAGAGTTTCTCAGTCTTTTATAGGCTTTGCTCTGTTTTGATAAGAATAAAAATCTTAGGAACACTACTTGTGTACATAAATCTTTTACACTATTTGAAATTTCAAAATACTATAAATAAAACTTTATAACTGCCTTGACAGGGAAGTTGAATTTTTCCCATAGATCTTTTTTAAATTACATTTGCCACCACTACCACCTTCCCACTTCCTGTATTTACTACTTTCCCAGTTTAAAATCACTATCCTAAAAGGACACATACAGCTCTAAAAAGATTAGCTTCAGAAAACTTAGAAAAAGATGTTAACAATCAAGGAGAATGTGTGACTATGTCAGAGAGGGTTGTGTGGGAAAATCAACTGAATTTGCCCATACAGAGGGTAGACACTTATTCCAGAAACGAAGAAAGACAGTTGACAAATTTCCACAACCTACCACTCAAGTCTCAATTACCCTAGTCAGTTTGTTCTCATAGTCTAACCATGGAAATAAACACTGCTTTGGTAAGAAAAAAAATTGTTCTACTTCACAAATATGTTATGACAACATCTACAAAAAACAAAATAACAGAACATCAAAACACCAGTAGGTAAATAAAGAATAAGAACAGGTAGTTCTCATAAGAGGAAATAAAAATTGGCCAAATATATACAAGTGTGTTATCCTTGACACTAATTTAAGAAATAAAAATTAATGTACCATTTTACATCTGGGAACATTTTTTAAAAATAACACTCAAGTTTAAGGCTGCCATTAAATTAGTATATTCATACTTGCTGCTATATTGGAAATTGACACAAATCTTTGAAAAAGCAATATACCAATATGTATGGAGAGCTATAAAAATGGTTATCCAACTCCTAGGAATTTATCTTAAGGAAACATCAGAATAAAAAAAACCCATATACATGATTATGTTCACAGGTCATTGTTTACAATACTGTACAAAATGTTAAGGAAGACAAACTGGCACCAAGTTCCCTAACATTTTTAATGGCTTTATCAAAGTCTAACTGACATATAATAAACTGCACATAAAGTGCACAATTTGATAAGTTTTGATATAAGTATACATCCATGAAAGCATCACCACAGTCAAATAATAAAATAACAATCCCTTAATATTTTTAAATGGGCAGAAAACAATTAGATGCTAAGTGATGTTACCCAAGCCATCACCCCATCACCCCAGTTATCAGCAGACTATCCAGAGAAGGGAAAAGGAAGAGGTCACTGGAAGTCAGTGTTTATGGTGAGGATGTCAGTCCCTACTTTGGGGACAGCATCTCGGCTGGAGACTTCTGAGGGTGGGATCTGCTGGAGCAGCTCATACACAGTGAGAAAGGATTGGGATGTAACATGTTAAAGTCAACCCTGTACCCCACAGTGTCCCGTGGCCCTTGGAGGATATAGAAGAGGAAATGGTTCCAGGTGAAGTTGCTGAGGGATGAGGGAGAGGCAGGGATTGCAGAGCCCAGTGGCCAAATGAAATGATACGAGGGTTTGTAAGCCAATGACATGGCTTGAGACGGGCACCTTTTTTCCTAAGAGAATGACAGAAGGACCACAGAGTGAAGCCAAACACACTCTGAGAAAAACTCACATGACATAAGGAGATCAGATGTCAGCAGAGCCCCAGAAGCCAAGAAAAGTGACCAGTAATAAAATCGGGGCTGCTGCCCACCACTGGCAGGTATGGAGTACACCCTCCTCCCTCTCTCCAAGCCCCTCCTCCCCACCCAGCCCTCCTGGGAGGCGAGAAAAGGTAGGAAAAAAAAGACATATCTTTGCCCCATGACAGGTCCTGAAGGTCATGAAGGTCTCTCTAATCAGAGAGGGAAAGGAGAGATGAGATTGGGTTTACAAGTGAACCAGACAGAACTTTTCAATAATGAGAAATGACAATTGCACAAAAAAAAAAAAATATCTAGGAATAAACTTAACTAAGGAGGTTAAAGACCCATTCTCCAAAAACCATGAAACACTGATGAAAGAAACTGAAGATGATACAAACAAATGGAAAAATATTCCTTGCTCATGGATTGGAAGAATTAATATTGTTGAAATGTCCATACAACCCAAGCCTACAGATTCAATGCAATCTCTACCAAAATATCAACAACACTTTTCACACAATTATAATAATACTAAAATTTGTATGGAACCACAGAAAACTCTAAATAGCCAAAGCAATCATGTGAAAGAAAAACAAAGCTATAGGTATCATAATCCCAGGTTTCAAGATATATTATAAAGTTGTAGTAGTCAAAACAATATAGTACTGCCCAAAAATAGACACATAGATCAGCAGAGCAGAATAGAGATCCCAGAAGTAAACCCACACTATATGGTCAATTAATCTATGACAAAGGAGGCAAGAATACACAATGGGGGAAAGACAGTCACTTCAACACATGGTTCTGGGAAAACTGAACAGCTATATGCAAAAGAATGAAACTGAACCACTTTCTTACACCATACACACACTCAAATTATACCATACATATACTCAACATGGGCTAAAGACTTAAATGTGAGATTCGAACCAATAAAACTCCTGGAAGAAAACATAGACAGTAATTGTTTACATTGGTCATAGCAACATTTTTCTAGATATGTCCCCTGAGGAAAGGAAATAAAAGCAAAATTAAACTATTAGGATGACATCAAAATAAAAAGCTTTTGCAAAGCAAAGGAAACCATCAAAAAGACAAAAACAAAGGAAAACCTACTGAATGGGAAAAGATATTTGCAAATGATATATCTGATAAGGGATTAATATCCAAAATATGTAAAGAACTTACACAACTCAAGACTCACAAAACACAAATAATCTAATTAAAAATGGGCAGAGGACTTAAATAGACATTTTTCTAAAGATGACATACAAATGGCCAAAAAACACATGAAAAGATCACATCACTAATCATCAAGGAAATGCAAATCAAAACTGCAATGAGATATCACCTTACACCTGTCAGAATGGCTAGAATTAAGAAGAGAAGAAATAACAATTGTTGGTGAGGATGTGGAGAAAAGGAACCTTTGTGCACTGTTGGTAGGAATGCAAAGTGGTGGAGCCACTGTAGAAAATAAGTATGGAGGTTCTTCAAAAAATTAAAAATAGAACTACCATATGATCCAGTAATTCCACTACTGGGTATTTACCCAAATAAAACAGAAACACTAATTCAAAAAGATATATGCACCTTTATGTTTACTGCAACAATATTTACAATAGTTAAGATATGGAAGCAACTCAAGTGTCTATCAATAGATGAATAGGTAAAGAAGATATGGTTATATATATATATATATATATATATATATATATATATATATATGCAATGGAATATTATTCAGCCATAAAAGAGAATGAGATCTTGCCATTTGGAACAACATGGATGGACCTAGAAGGTATAATGCTAATTATAAATACCATATGATTTAACCCATATGTGGAATTTAAGAAACAAAACAAATAAAAAGAAAATGAGACAAACAAAAAGCAGACTCTTAAATACAGAGAACAAACTGCTGGTTGCCAGAGGGGTGGGGATGGGTGAAATAGATAAAGCAGATTAAGAGTATACCGTGATGAGCACTGAGTATTCAATTTATAGAATTCAATGTATAGAAGTAGTAAATCATATTGTACACCTGAAACTAATATAATACTTTACATTAGTTATACTTCAATTAAAAAAATAATGAGACATTACTCTAAAACTGTGGGATCATCTCAAGATGTCACTGAAGGACAGGAAACTGAGGCAGCGACTGGAAGAAAATAAGCAACTGTTCATGTCTGTACCTCATTGAATTTAGAGAATTCACTATACCTGATACAATCACAAAGTTAAGAGCATAGTTAGAGAAAGTACATACTTGATCTCAGCCAAAAGGCCAAGAAGCAATTTTAGAGAAAGTACAATGTATTGACTCAATACATTATACAACCAACAAAATTATAAGTATGAAAACTATGTAGAAAAGGCAATTTGTTTATATACTATTATTTTAAGTAATAATAATAAAAACAAAACAACTATGTAAGACAGATATGTGGACAAAACTTAAAAGGAGTAAGAAAAATGCAGATCATCTTGTTAATATGGTATGACTACTGTTTTAAATTACTTTTCATTTATTACATTTATTTTATATTGTGAAAAAATGGAAAAAAATTACCCACCACCCACCTTACTAGTTTAGAAAAGTATATTCATTTGCCATGTTCTTTTTTCCTTGATGATTTGATCAATAGTTTTGAGCACTTATTGCCACATATTAGGCAGTGCCAGATGTTGTAGGCACAGCTCAGAGCAGGGTCAATGGGCTTGCTGCCCTCAACTGGGTGTAACTGCAAGGATGCAGGTGCTGAGGGCTGTTCTAGGCAGGGGCACCTTCACAGAGCACAGGAAGGGTAGCAGGAGGGCTCTGAGCCTTCCTATGTAAGTGGTAAGTATGGTGAGATAGAAAGGATGCATGGGAGTTGGCCAGGACAGGAACTTAAGGGAAGAGGGCAGGGGGCAGAGCATATAAGATGAGCCCAGACACTTGGAAGAAATTCTCCAGAAAAACAGATGAAGTTTGAAGGGCTGGAGTGTGGAGTAAAAGTTGGCTACAGGTTAGGAGAGCAGGGACTCAGGGAGGGAAGCAGAGTCAGACCTTATAAATCTTGGTGAGAAATATGGATTTGAAGATCAAAGTGCGTGCACACACACGCACATTCATAATGCTTATATAGTTGAATTTCTTAATTCCTATGAAATTCTTGATTCCTTAATTTCTTTGACATAGGATACATGTTTGAATTTGGAACTTTCTAGACCATTAAACAAATGGCAAGAAACAAAATTCACTCTGAAAACATTTCCTCCAGGTTGTAGTATTATCAATTCTTCATGTTAGGTTATTGGAGTTTGTACCATTCTGGGACATAAGGCAAACATTTGGAAGATGCAGGATTTAACTGGGAAGTCTCCCGGCCGACATTGGGCCCCCTGGTTCTATTCACAGCATTATGACTCCTTAACAACTCCAGTGACATCTGGCCTTCCTTGGGGTTATTCTCAGGGGTCACCTTCCCTGCATATTGGAGGGCACCCAGAAACCTGGAGCAGCATTTCTAGCCAATAATTCAGATTCGCTGGTTTCAGCTGAAGACTACTTCAGGGACAACAGGAGGTCTGGGTTTCTACAAGTTTCTCAAATGAGAGAAATTTGAAGTAGAATGTATGAGGAGAATTATACTGTTGACAGGAGAGTGTTTCAAGTGTGGGTCTTAGCAATGAACTATTCACTTACGGTTTATGAGGCAATAATAAGACAGCTCAAAAGAAGCAAATCTCAAGACAAGACAGTTCAGTCACAAAGACAGTTAACAGAGGGCCTGCTCATCAAACACACCTGCAGAAATAGAACAGAACAGGCCTCTGCGCAATCCCACACATCAGAGTGATGGCTGCAGAATTCCATTTAATCTAGCACCAGTGCAAATTGGAAACCTGAGAGTTCACTCCCCATAGCCACAGGATCCAAAGCATCTTTTTGTCTCCACTAAATAGCTCAAGGGACAGAACCTGGAGGAAATGTTTTCAGAGTGGATTTTGTTTCTTGCCATTTGTTTAAGCTTGAATGTGCTTTTTTGTAGGAATAATGAATGAAATTTTTAATTAATCATTTTTTCAACAGTGAAAAAAAACTTCCATTTTAATTATGGCTAGTTATCATATAGCTTACATACAATTAGAAAGCCATCACTGCATTTAGACTATTCCTCCCCTATTTTTCTTACACAAACACATCTGTTTCTTTTTTTTTTTACTTACAAAAGTGACACATTTGTGGCAAGTTATGTATGTCTATATGTAGATATATATGTGTGGATATGCACATGTATAAGTACACATATACACATATGTACCTATATACATATATATGTGCCTGAGTATAAATGTACATATACGCATATACTTTAAATAAGATTATAAAATGAAAAGTAAATGTCTGTCCCTTCCCCCATCATCAGCTCCGCTCTCCACAAGCAACCACTGAAAAGGTTATGTTTGTTCATCTGGGCAGGATGTTAGGATGGTGTTTTCCCTGCCTCCATTTCCTCTGAGGCATCAATCTAATAGATACCAGACCCAAAGTGAGTGGGGTGTACACACACACACACACACACACACACACACACACACACACAGAGAGAGAGAATGTACCAAGACAACAGAAGAGCCTATGTCCACAACTCTTGGAAACTGGAAACTGCAGGGAGAGCAGCATATACAGGGAGGCTGCTGCGTGGAGAGTTCTTTGGGGAGAGTGTGCTGTGAGACCCATTGCCTCTCCCTCAGGGGATGGGAGGAGGTTCCTCTTTTCAATTCCAAGCCTAGGGAGGGGGGCATTCAAAGGATGCCCGTGGAGAGTTCTTACATTTGCCCCATGAGGTTGGGACTCAGACACAGAACCAAGACAAGTCAAGCAAACTGTGCCCTAGAGTATGACTGTAAGCCAGGGATCTGTTTCCCCAGAGGAAGTCCAGAGGCAAGGAGGCCTCACTGTCTTGGCAGTAGAGCCAGGAGAGTTCTGTTGGATGGTATCAGCTGCTTTCTCAGGACTGCACGAGGCCTCACCAACGAGACCCAGAGAGTCGTTTGGGTTCTGCCCAAGGAGGCCACCCTGGTGAGTGAGGAGATAGAGGTTGGAGGTATAATGCTTGCTGCAGGAATGCAGCAGCACTGGCAGGAGAGGACCAGGGCAGAAAGGACCCTGGTGGAGGAATGAGGGTCTGTGAGCTGGAAGGCTCACCTGGAAGCCAGCTCTAGCCACTGGCTGGGAACAGAGCAGACATGCAGCACACGATGCTGCCAGTGCTGGTAACAACTCTCCTGCACCCTCACACTCAGTGCTTCTTCCATTTCTTCCCAGTAGGCATGGGAATCAGCAGCTACCCCGGGGAGGAGAGGCTCAGGGACACAGCAGGCTGGGATGACCCACTAGCTCTAGTCTGTCTGAAATTCTTCATGTTTTAGAATTCAAAGTCTTGAGTCCTGTGCTTCCAGATGGAGAGCAGGGAGACCACACCTGGCTTTCCCAGCACCAGATCCTAGTTCAATGAGGCAACGATATTTAAAGCTAAGTTGGATGAGAAATTTTGATGATCACAAAGAATTTAGGCTTTGTTTTTTCACTATTTTGAAACTAGATTTTCAACTTAAAGTACTTGTAGCATCTACCTTTAACCTAAAGTGAGCAGCAAAACCAGGGACTGACATTTTTATCCAAAGGCAATGATGGTAGAGACAAAAAATTATTCTGTGTTTAGTTATATATATCTATATCCACAGACATAAAATATAACAGTGATGATATAATACTGACACAGTATTTTGAAACAGTATATTTTAAATAGTACTGTTCTGATGCTTGCTTTTCTTGTAGCACATCTATATTTAAATCTCAGTATCCTATGTATTTAACAAATTATGGTGGATTCATATAATTTAATTTTATCCTGTCACTTAAAGTAAGATCCACATGTGAGAATGTATGTACAAAGTCCTACACAAGTCTGTGCCAATGAGTGCTCAGTGACAAGTAACAGAACATTCAACTAAAAGTTATCTTAAACAATGAGAACATCCCACAGAACAGGAATCTAGAGGTAAGTAGTTGCCAAGTTGGCTAATTCAGCAGAGCACACACTGTCACCCATGACCCAGAACCCAGGCTACTACATCTTTCTGCTCCCCTGGCTGCAGCTTCTTGGGGCTCAACTTTCAGCATCTTCTGTCTGCCTGCAATGTAACAGTCACTTCCAGGTAAGATATCCTCATACAAGCACCGCCAGGCAGGCAGGAAAGAATAGTTTCTCCACAATTGTTTCTTTTGTTTACCCAGGGGAGGAATTTCCCCAGAGAATCTAATAATAAGCCTGTGCCCAGGCAGCAGGGGAAAATGGTAAAGCAAGAAGCTGACATTTTCTGAGTCGATAGTGGGAAGATTCTCTGAAGCAAAACGGCAAGGGATTGGCTACTGGGTAAGCAACCATGACTGTCTGCTCCAATGTCATATGAAATATAGATATGCTGTATGTAGGACACAGCGGGCATGCTTTTTAAATGACTGTATAGACTTCATCATATGAATACATCATAATTTATTTAACTAGTCCTCTATTGATGGGTTTTAGGTCATTTCTAATTTTTTTATATTACAAACTATTGTGCAGTAAAGATCCTAGTATGGGTGTATGTTTGCATGTATGCACGTCTTTGCACACTATATCTCTAAGACAACCATGGCATTGCTGGTTTGAAAGATGGATGCTTTGGAAATTTTAACAGATTTTGCCAAGTAGTTTTAAAAGTTACATCAGTTACTCCTAAAGTATTTGCATATGTCTGTTTTCTCACGTTTGCACTGATAGTGAGTATAACCAAACTTTTAACTCTTTGCCAAATGGTAGATGAACATATTCCTTGGGCCATGTTGCAGATTATTGATGTTCCAGGGGACTGATGGAGTGAAGAAAGCCAAATAACCAGATGACATCTGAAGATCTTTGTTTTTCTATCATGATGGTCCATCTAAGAACCCACCAAACCGTCCTCTCCTGATAGCATCTGTGGTATTTTTACCCTGTGAAAATGGGTGCTTTAGAAAATATTGCTGTATTGTTCTGTTAGCAGGTGTTTTAAGATCATGTTAATAATGTCTTTAGGATAAAATATTTTTATTGTAGAATATGCTTTAAAAAGACTAAGATAATCAAAAAGATGAAGATAATCATTGTCCTAAACCCTACCATGCAGATATACTTACTATTATCTTTCTATTTATATATTTATGAACATACAAAAACATGAATATATATATATAATTCATATAAATGGGCTCATACTCTACATGTTATAGTCATTTATTACTTACTGGGTTCATGAACACTTTCCCATGCAATTAAAAAACTTCTACAGTCTTCCTGCTCTAAGTATGGTCCAAGGACAAAGAACATCAGCATCACCTGGGAACTTGTTGGAAACACAGAACCTGAGGCCCACCTCAGAGCTTTTGAATCAGATCTTCGTCTTAACAAGATCCCCAAATGATTCATCAGCACATTCAAATGTGAGAAGTGAGATCTACAACACCCTTTTTGATGGCTGAATACCATGGTATGATTGTGCCATCACACCAGAGTTTAATTATTTGATTCTAACCAGTGTTAGGAGAGCTTATCCATCTAGCTGGCCAGGAGCCATTTCCTAAAAATCCTTGTTAGAGCCAATCTCTTTGGCCTTGGATAGCAGAGACAATTCTTGCTGGGTGAGGTTGTCAGAAAACCAAGTCGGGGCCTAACTCTTCACTGGAGACGTGTCTCACAGATGACTGTTCTCAGAATAGTTTTTTTTTTTTTTTTAAACTGTTTACTATGTTATGGTAACAGATGCTTCCAAACAAAAAGAACAGGAAGCTGGTGCCTTCTCTGTCTACATTCAGCTGAGCTGAATGAGTTCCATTAAATTCGCCTGCAAACTTTGCTAAAGAGCCCAGCAAGCAGCAATGAAAATTACAGAACAGCTCCCAGGCACTTTAAGTAATCAGCTGAAATTGAGCTGTTTTCCATATTCTTTGCTGATAATGCAAATAGAACCTTTTCAGCAAGTGGCTGTAAGTTACCACACATACTACAAGCTGAGAAGGCCCATGTGGTCCACACAGATGCTGCCACTGCACCCCTAGCCCCACCCAGAGTAATTGGTTCCCACAGCTTTCAGTGGCAGGATCCACAGACCTGAGGGTTACCAGCCCAAGGCCAAGCATCTGGATAAATTAGCTGTCAGGAAATAAAAGCAGCTCTAGGGAAAAGGCTTGGTCTAAAATCTCTATGATTTTCTTGACAACGGGCTCAATTTTTCCTTGAAAGAGGCTCCCCTACGCTGTCCAGGAGAAAAATATTCTGGGTTAAAGAGCAAGATGCTGGACTCTAGGTCTAAGCTGGCTTCAGGCTCCAGGAGCCCCAAGACCGTCAACCAGAGCAGAGCGCAGCTATGCAAATTAATGATTTGGGAAAAGCTGTTTCCTCTCAGATTTTCTTAGTTCTGAATGGGGCATCTTGGAACAAATATCACTTTGGGATTTGCTAAAAGGCCAAGAGAAGGAGTGATAGACAGGAAGATGGCACTTCCTTCAAATGCCAATCCACCATGTCTTAGCTATGTGACCTTAAAGTCTTAGCTATGTGACTAAAAGTCTCTGACCCTTAACTTCTGTGAAATAGTATCATAATATCCTCCCACATAAGACACTGTAAATGATATCACCTGGGACACGGTAGGTATGTGATAAATGCTGTTTTCCCTCATTTATAGCCCCAAAATGAGCCAAACCTCACACCCTTCCTTTACCTCTCTTTTTTTAAATGTTTATTTATTTTTGAAAGGGGGGAGGAGGATACAGAGAGAAAGAGAGCATCTCAAGCAGGTTCTGCACTGTTAATGCAGAGCCTCACGTAGGGCCCAAACTCACAAACTGTGAGATCATGACCTGGGCCAAAATCAAGAGTGAGAGGCACAACTGACTGAGCTACCCAGGTGCCCCCCTTTTCTCTCTCTCTTTACTTAAACTCCAATCAACCGAGGTGAATGTGAAGGTCCACAAAGGACACATGTCACCTCCAGAAAGTTATTACAGCTAAATTCTAAATTCTAACTACTATTTACAAACAATAAATTTGTATTCAACTATGCACATCTGTTTAAACAACTCTTAGTTTAATTTCAACAGGAAAAGGACTTTTTGTATACATTTGATGAGGAAAGTGTGGACAGAAAGAAAAATCCAGTGACTAGGAAGCAGAGAAAGTGAGAGCTCTCCGTCTGCTCCTGATGGGTATATAAATTAGTTCCAGAGAGCACTTCTCCAGGGCAGTGTGCATTACCTTGGACATGAGATTTTCACTTCTGAAAATGTACAGAGTAATCATAGATCTCCCTGAAGATTTACTTTCCACATTGTACCTTCCTTATTCTTTATATTGTTTATATAATTACCCACGTAATACATAAATATATGTCCTCATAAAAATAAATTATGTAGGGGCGCCTGGGTGGCGCAGTCGGTTAAGCGTCCGACTTCAGCCAGGTCACGATCTCGCGGTCTGTGAGTTCGAGCCCCGCGTCAGGCTCTGGGCTGATGGCTCGGAGCCTGGAGCCTGTTTCCGATTCTGTGTCTCCCTCTCTCTCTGCCCCTCCCCCGTTCATGCTCTGTCTCTCTCTGTCCCAAAAATAAAAAAAAAAATAATAATAAATAAATAAATAAATAAATTATGTAATACAAAAATAAAGTAAAAAATGAAAGCTGACTTTCACTGTCATCTTCCCTCTTCCCTCTCCAAAAATAATTTCTGCTAAAATTTGTGTTTACCTTTCTAGATATTTTGCTAAACAGTTACAACATGTGTGTTACATTCTCTGTAATCCCAAGACCGCTTATTAAATAGTTTACCTCTCTCCTCTGATTTGAAATGCCATTTAAAAAACAAACAATGGAAAGTGGGTGATGGGCATTGAGGAGGGTACTTGTTGGGATAAGCACTCAGTGTTGTATGGAAACCAATTTGTCAATAAATTATATTACAAAAATAATAAAAATATAAAATAAAATAAAAAACAAACAATGGTTTACTGATACAAGGATATCAATGAAGAAGCTCTCTGACACTGATATGAAAGCTCACCAGGATATATTATTAAGTAAATAGAAAGAGCAATGCAGGGAAAGAGTGCATATACTATTGGTGTAAGAAAGGAAGAAAATATTTGACTTTGTATTTGCATAAAGAAACACTAAAAGAATAAACAAGAACACAAGTGGTTATCTGAAGGAGGCAGGAAGTAGCAGAATGGGCAAATAGGGACAGAAAGGGGAATAATAATTCTTTGTGCTAGGCAGTATAATTCCCCCCAAATATGACTATGTTCTAATCCCCAGTACCTGCAGTTAGATGGCAATTACATGACAATGGAGAATTATAGTTTCGCATGGACTTAAGGTTGCTAATCAAATAACTTTAAGATAGAGAGCATATCCGGGGTTGTCTAGATGGGCCCAATGTAGTCATAAAGGTCCTTAAAAGTGGAAAGGGGAAGCAACAAGAAGAGTCAGAGGATGATGTGATTATAGAAAGGCACAGAAAGATGCAAGGTTGATGGCTTTGAAGATGGAGGAAAGGGGCCATGAGTCAAGGAATGTGAATGCATTAGGGTTCCCAGAGAAACAAAAGATACATATACATGTATAGAATATATAGAAAGAAGAGATGTATGTGTATATATTATATAGAGAGATAGATATACAGAGAGAGACTGATTATAAGGAATTGGCATACAAGATTATAGAGGTTGAGAAACCCCATAATCTGCTATCTGCAAGTTGGCAACCCAGGAAAACTACTGGTTAATTCCACTTTAAATCCAAAGGCCTGAGAATCAGCAGAGCCAAGGTTGTGAACACCAGTACAAGGACAGGAGAAGACCAGGTCCCAGCTCAGCAGGCAGGCAGGAAGGAAAGAAATTCTCCTTTCCTCTGCCTTTGTTTCTATCCAGGCCCTCAGTGGGTTGGATGACGCTCACCCTCATGGGGGAGGGCCAACCTTTATGGAATCTACCAATAAAAGTGTTAATCTCATCTGGAAACACCCTCACAGACACGCCCAGAAATAATGTTTAATCTGAACAAGCTGTGGCCCAAATTAACACATATAATTAACTATCACAGTGTGCAACCTCTAGAAGCTGGAAGGGGCAAAGAAGTGTAATCTCCCTTAGAGACTCCAGAAAGATATGCACTCTTGTCAACACCTTGACTGTAGCCCAGAAAGACCCAGGTTGACCTTCTACCCTACAAAAATGCACTTACTTTCTATTTTTATTTGTTTCTAGTAAATACTTCTATGACCGTAAATTTTGCATGGAATGCCACTTTAAACTGCCTTTAAGCCACAGTTTTTAAGGTGCAGTGATCTCAGTGTCATTCATTTTAAAATTTTTACGATTTTATAATTCCTCTTTATCCAAAATATAAATGTTAAAAAATTTCAAAATAGATTCCTTTTGCTCTCCCTTTTCTAATTTTTATTTGTTTTATTTCATTATTTTTGTTTACTTTAATATTAAGTTATTAAATTATTTTATTTGGCAAACTATTTTCAATCGATTTTACGTATTCCTTTTTTTAATGTTTATTTATTTATTTTGAGAGACAGAGAGAGCACACGTGCATGACTTGGGAAAGGGCAGAGAGAGAGAGACGGAGAGAGAGAATCCCAAGCAGGCTCTGCACCGTCAGCACAGAGCCACAGAGCCCATCGCAGGGTTCAAACTCACAAACTGGGAGATCATGACCTCAGCCAAAATCAAGAGTTGGCTTAACCGACTGAGCCACCCAGGCACCCCTTTTACATATTCTTCCTAAAGCACAAATCTGATCCTGTCTCTTGCTTCAATGGCTCCTCGTTACCCTCAGGATAAAATCTACAACTCTCACTGGGCTTCCCGTGAAGCCCTTCACAGTAGCATCCCTGTGGACTCCCTCAGTGCCCTGGCTCACTGTGCAGCTGACTCTTCCCCAGTCTCACCCTCACATTCAAATCGACCCTTCAACCTTCCCACCATATAAACTAATGCCACTGCATACTCTATAGCCACACAGAATTCCACTTGTTTTCGTGAACATGCCGTGCTCGCTCTTGCCTCAGGAACTTAACATGTTCTGTTTTCTCTGGGGAAACATTTTCTCATTTCTATTCTATTAACTGAATAGCTCTGCTCATCCTTCAGGTCTGAGGATGGACATCAGTTTCTCCAGAAAGCCCTTGGTGAAGGTAAGAAGCTCCTGCTAGACTCCACACAGCACTTACCAGGTCACCATCTCATCACATGAAAGCCCATCACCTATCTATTTTTTCCTCTAGAACTGTGACCAACTTAAGGGCAAAGACTGTCTTGTCCATCCTAATGTAAAGTCCCCTCTTCTCAGCTCACTCAAAGTTCCTGGTGCTCAGTGAGTATGTGTTGAGTATTTACTTATTCAACAAATCCATGTGCATAAATAGGGGGGAAAAAAGAAAATTATAGAGAGAAACAGTATATATATATAAAATATTTTCAGCTGTTATATATTAAAAACTTACTGCCTTCAGCGTGCCTGGGTGGCTCAGTCAGTTGACCTTCTAACTCTTGATCTCAGCTCAGATCTTGATTTCAGGGCTGTAAGTTCAAGTCCCATGTTGGGCTTTGCAATGGGTGTGATATTTCCAAATTTATTCTTCATAAAAGTCATGGAAAATAGGTACATAAAGGTGCTCCCTGCCTATGGAGGTCTTATAATATATACAAATATAAAATACATACAGTCATGGCCACTCTCTGAAAATTGGCCTTGTAAAGAAGGTACTGAGCCAGTGGGAACTCAGAATTTGTGTCTGACCTCTATTTAACTTCTCTAGAGCCTCAATATGTGATAAGTTCCAAAAGCACCTGTTGGCTTTGTATATGTGACACTTCATGTTTGTTTCTCAAGCCTGTAAGAGAAACAGTGCCCATAAACACAGCTGCTGCTGCTGCTTTGGGCATTGTTGCCCTCTCATTCTCTGTTAAGCTGTGATGAAATCAAAGATTTATCCCTCTGTAGGCTATAGAATCACCAAGGGAAAATAATAAAGCTTAAGTGAGCAGCACCCAAGCCATCGGAAAATATTCTTGTGTGTGTTCACCTCTATTAAGCCCTAACCCATCCTGTAATGCCACATAAACAATCCAGTGCATTAACATTCTCAGTTTAGGCTCACAATTCTCAGAATCCTCATTTTGAGCCTTTGGTTAATGCACAATTATTTGAACAATAAAAACTGATTTTTTTTAGTTCACAATAGAGCTTTGTGTGAGCAAATGTATGTGCTTTTCATTCAGACATAAATAGCCCTACTTGGTTATGAATGAAATCAGCGTTTATTGTACTAATAATTCACAAACATGAATTAAATATACCTAGAGCTAAACAAGCTTTATTCCCTGCCTTCAACCCTAACATCTCTTCACTTTCTCACTCTCTGTTTCAAAAGGATATTTAGAAATAAATTCTGGATTTATAAGAAGTAAGGGTGAATAATATAGCTATATCTGTTGTAAGCTAGTAAACATGAATAAAGCCTGATTGGACATTATATCTGTGGTCTTTATTCCTCTGACTGTATGTTGATTTTATATGATGCTCAATACCTTTCCCTAATGGGAAGTCATGGGAAAAGTAATACAACATCTTGTACATTTTCTTTCTTTTATGAAAATCTCAACCTTACAGGTCCCATCCCGCTGGGATATTATGACTAACTCTTGCAGTTTGTATGATAATATCTACCATTTATTAGATCACACCTATGTGCTAGGAATGCTCATCCTCACAGTGATTCTACCAGGTAGTTACTATGCCCATTCTAAGGAAGCATAACCAAAGTCTTTTTTTTTATTTTATGAAATTTATTGTCAAATTAGTTTCCATACAACACCCAGTGCTCATCCCAAAAGATGTCCTCTTCAATGCCCATCACCAACCCTCCCCTCCCTCCCACCCCCCATCAACCCTCAGTTTTTTCTCAGTTTTTAAGAGTCTCTTATGCTTTGGCTTTCCCTCCCACTCTAATCTCTTTTTTGTCTTTTTTTTTCCTTCCCCTCCCCCATGGGTTTCTGTTAAGTTTCTCAGGATCCACATAAGAGTGAAAACATATGGTATCTGTCTTTCTGTGTATGGCTTATTTCACTTAGCATAACACTCTCCAGTTCCATCCACATTGCTACAAAGGGCCATATTTCATTCTTTCTCATTGCCACGTAGTACTCCATTGTGTATATAAACTACAATTTCTTTATCCATTCATCAGTTGATGGACATTTAGACTTTTTCCACAATTTGGCTATTGTTGAGAGTGCTACTATAAATATGGGGGTACCAGTGCCCCTATGCATCAGTACTCCTGTATCCCTTGGGTAAATTCCTAGCAGTGCTATTGTTGGGTCATAGGGTAGGTCTATTTTTAATTTTTTGAGGAACCTCCACACTGTTTTCCAGAGTGGCTGCACCAGTTTGCATTCCCACCAACAGTGCAGGAGGGTTCCCGTTTCTCCACATCCTCTCCAGCATCTATAGTCTCCTGATTTGTTCATTTTGGCCACTCCGACTGGTGTGAGGTGATATCTGAGTGTGGTTTTGATTTGTATTTCCCTGATGAGGAGCGACGTTGAGCATCTTTTCATGTGCCTGTTGGCCATCCAAATGTCTTCTTTAGAGAAGTGTCTATTCATGCTTTCTGCCCATTTCTTCACTTCAAAGTCTTAATTAGGTTCTATGTCATGTCCATGGTACAGCTAACAAATGGAGAAGTCTGGGATAGAATCAAACCCTTTATCTTTAAGCAAATGACTAGAGACAGTAAAAACTCAAAACCTATCCCCAACATTACTGAATTATTTTTTCATAAAGAACACAAATAAGCTACTAGATTTCTTTCAAGTTTCTATTTGCCTTGGGTTCTAAGGCTAACTGCCCTTTGGGTAAATTTGAGTGCTCAAGATAAAGCTGCCTTCAGCTGAGATCCCCATATCCCACACAAAGTGGGGTACTGGGGAACTGGAAGAGGAGGGGGCCTTGGTGTGGACCCTGAGGTGGGAAATTTGGAGAAATCTGAAGATTGGGAATGTGGAATGCAGGGTTTTAGGCATAAAGGTCAAATCGAGACCACCACCACAGTCTCTCATTTCCCAAACACAAATCTCTTGAAGCCACAAAGCCACATATTGTTATGACCCGATGTACTGCTAAAAAGTACAAAGTACAAGAAAATTTGTCTCCCATAAATTTTTTTCCCCATGTTTTCATCAGTGATGCATTCAGCCACCAAAAGAATAGAGAACACTGAGCCATGACCAGACAATGAGGTGTTTCTAGTACAGCATATGATTATCCAATCAAATGGAACTAAAAACTAGCAATTAGGTCAAACTACATTAACATTAAACACAACTTTCTAATGCACATATCATCAATAATACAGACTCTGTCTTGGTTGAAGGTGGGGTAAGGAGTACTTCAACCATGGGATTAGGAGGACTGTAATAATATTTTCCCCCCAAGCCCTTGCTTTTCCATGCCTAAAGCAAAAGGAAATAGCTGAATTCCCTTCAACTCAGGAGGTAGGAAAACTAGTATAAGATAGCCGATACAATTCCATGTAATTTCTGAGCTACATTAATTGGAAGTTTTCTCACCTGAGATCATGGTAATTGTCAAAACCTGAGGAGCAAGAATTGTTGACTAGGAAGGCCAGGCACAAGGTGCCAAAAGCAGAGACTCAAGGTGAAGAGTCACCAAATAAATGGGGCCAGTAACTGAAATGGGGTCATATGGAGTCCATCATCTAAGAACTAAGATCAAAGAGTTTGGGAGTCCACAGACAGAGTCTGGATCAACCTCAGGATGAGGCACTGCTGTGAGGCCCCAAAGCACCAAGAGCTATAGACAGAGCAAAGGATAGAGGCAACGTGAAAGGGCACAAGGAATCAATGCTGGAGAGGCTCAAGAACTGTCATCATGATGAGTGACACTTACCGTGCATTTACTTCATGCCAACCTTGGGCTAAGTGCTCTAAAAGTATCATTTCACTTAATCTTTACAAACCCAGGGGAAGCTGACCACAGAGACCAAATATTTGAATCATTCTGCTACCTGAAGAACATCTATGAGCTCAGAATGTGTCCTTGTTAAGTGGTGGCTCTCTGACTGTTCGGAACAAAAGACATGACTAATCCTAGAACCTCCTTCAGCTGTTAAAGCAAATTATTTTACAGATGCTGTGTGGTGGTGCCAGCACTCTAATTGTCCTGTGGAAGAATAATCAATGCCAGCTGCTAGCTAGAGGAATGCAAAACTTCCACCACCACCCCCACCCCTCACTGAATCTGACTGGAAGTAAGTTCAAGGAAATCTTTTTTGGTGTTTAACAATAAAGCCAGATCAAGAAGCACAGGAAAGGTGGGCTCAAGATCCAAGAGTATATGTTGCAATATCCTCAAAATACCTCATCTTCCAGTTTGAGTACATGTTGGAAAAGTGACATTCATGTTCATAGGTTCTTGGGAATCTGCTACAAAGTTTTAATCAGTCAGGAATTGTTTTCTTCACCTTCTTCCCTCAGTTTTCACCATCCATTTCTCTCCCTTTTCCCTCAAGATCTCCCACCATCCACAATGTTCTCTAACATTGCCAATGGTTCAAGAAAGTATCTAAGACACTAGCTTGCATTCTAGTTCTTCCAAAATAAAACTCCTATAAGCCATTATATTAGAATACGTTCCTTGGAGGCAGAGCCTAAGACAAGGATTCTTATAGGTGGGATTTACTGGGGGGAGGACTCTCCTATGGGGAATGAGACAAGCACGACAAGTCAGAGAAAGGAGCTAAGTAAGTGTATGATCTCAGTCGGAGTCTGGCTTCAGTATGATCCCATGGAGAGCTCGAACACAAAACACACCACAAAACCAGCCCTCACTTGGGGCAAGAGGACCAGTCTTCTGTCCCCCCAAGTCAGTTAGTTCTTGGTTGTATGCTAAGAAACAGGACTTGAGGAGGAGCATTATGTCCCAAGTAGGCAGCTTATATTTGACCTAGGACAATTCTCCCAAGAAAGGGACAGCTATGGCTTGACTGTTTTCCATTTCATAGCTGTGTTAATTCTGTACTTTGTCCCCATATGGGGATTCACACTTTCTATAACCCAATTTGGACTATTTAAAGGGAGTGAAAACCTTGCTTCAGTGGTTCAGAAATATAGAATTTCTTGGTAATCTGTCAAACTATTTACCTGGGTTCTGTTTCTTTTATCTATATTTTTAAATATTGTAGAGAGAGCCACCAAATCTCTCCTGACTCAGAGTTGCAGAACACATAAAAAGTCTCTTTGTAATTCCTTTTGCATTTTGTACCATGTCTGTCCCCTTGCAAGGTATAATTTGTTCTGCCTCCTGTACCTTTGACACCAATGGGAATAAGGCCTATTTGTAGAGATAGCAGAGAGATGGTAGCCATTAAATCTGAAAGTGTTACCTTTTCTTGTTTGCAATAGGAATGATTATCTTGTAACCTCCAAATGGCACCTGCTTCAAGTGCAGAGTTTAAAGGGATTAAGGAATATGTCAATGTTAAGAGTTAGGAAGGAGGAGGAGAGGGGGAAGATAGTGGCAGAGTAGAAGGACCCTAGGCTTACCTCATCCCATGAATGCAACTAGATAACTATCAAATAATCCTAAATACCCAAGAAATCAATCTGAAGACTGGCAGAACAAATTCCACAACTAAAGGTAGAGAAGAGACCACATTAAAGACAGTAGAAAGTGCAGAGTTGCAATTTGGGAGAGAAATGGATCATGGCTACTGTGGTAGGGAGGGAGGCACAGTCACAGAGAAGGGTGATAGACAGATTAATGCACAGGGGAATGCACTGGGAAAGTGAATCCCTGTGGAAATTGGCTCAGAAAGCAAGGGGACTCAAATTTCATGAGTTCTTGCAATCAGTGGGGCTTAAACCCTAGAATTTTAAAGGTCAGCATACTTGGCTCTGGGAGAACTCAGAGAACATTGAGGCTTCTCCTAGAGAGAAGGCAGGTGAAAGCCATGAACATACAGTGTGGAAACAAATCGGAAGAGCATCTGGGGCACATGGTGTGGAGGTTAGTTTCTCATCTCAGAGTGTGTCCCAGAGAGGCAACATTCATGGAGAAACCCTTTTGGAAACAAAGGAACTGGCAGGCACCATCTCCATCCCCCAGCCCTCACCATTAACACAGTGCCACCTGCAGGAACCAGTCCAGCATCCACACTTGCTACCTAACTTGCTTACAGCAAGCCCTACTCTCCACACTCCAGGAGAGCCGTTCTTCCCAATCACACTTGCCTCAGTCCCAGTGCCACAGGCACTCTCCCCGAGAAGAACAACCCAAATCCCTGCCAACACCGCATCTCCTGACCTGGGAGTTGTGCAAAGCCTCAGTTCCAGTGGCAGTGGCAATGGTGACAGATCACATTTCACAAGCAGACCAGAGCACACTTAGTTAAAACGTGCAACATTCAAGCCAGGGACCAAACACTACCCACAACAGGCAAAGAGAGCCTCTGCAGACAACTGACCTGAAGGATAAAGTCACCAGGGCACAATAGCAGAGCACGTGCAGCACACATTGGAGATACTCCTGGAATGGCAGGCCTTGGGGAACAAGGGACATAATACTGCAGAGCACTATAGGACCTCTTCTTCATAAAGCTATTCCCTCAAGAACAGGAGACATAATCGCTTCTCGGCCTTTTGGCTAAGATCAAGTGAAGAACAGGAGACATAGCTGACTTTCCTAACACAGAGAAAGGCACAGAGACTTAGATAAAGTGAGATGACAGATGAATTTGTCCCAAATAAAAGAACAGAACAAGGCCACAGCCAGAGACCTAAGTAAAACAGATATAAGTTACATGCCTGATGGAGAATTTGAAGCAATGATCATAAAGATACTCACTGGACTTGAGAAAAGAGTGGAGGACATCAGTAAAACCATTAACATGGAGATAGAAATAATAGAATAGAGAGAAAGAGCACAATAAATGAAATGAGAAACACACTTGGTGGAATGAACAGCAGGCTGGAAGAAGCAGAGGAACAAATTAATGACCTAGAAGACAGAGTAATGGAAAGTAATCAAACTGAACAAGAGAAAAAAAGAATTGTACAAAACAAGAAAAGACTTAGGGAACTCAGTGACTCCACCAAATGTAATAACATTTGTATTATAGGAGTCCCAGAAGAAGACAGAAAAGGGAGCAGGGAATTTATTTGAAGAAATAATACCTAAAACTTCCCTAATCTAGGAAAGGTAACAGATATCCAGATCTAGGAGGCACAGAAAACCCTCAATAAAATTTTAAAAAAGCAAATCCACACCAAGACATATTATAATTAAAATGGCTAAATATAGTGATAAAGAAAAAATATTAAAAGCAGCAGGACAAAAAGAGACAGTTACATACAAAATAAACCCTAGGAGGCTATCAGTGAATTTTTAAGCAGAAACTTTCCAAGCCAGAAAGGAGTGGCATGATACATTCAAAGTGCTGAATGGGAAAAGCCTATAGCCAAGGCTCTTAATCTATCCAGCAAGGCTATCATTTAGAATAGAAGGAAAGACAGAGAGTTTCCCAGACAAGCAAAAACTAAAGGAGTTCATGATCAGTAAACCAGTCCTGCAAGAAACACTCACTGAGGGGCAAGGAAGGACCAAAAATGACAGTATGAGTGCAAAAAACACAAAATCAGTAAAAATGAACATTTACCTTAAAAAATCAGTCAAAAAACTCACGGAATGCAGATGTAAAATATGACACCATATACTAAAAATATGGGAGGAAAGAGTAAAGAATGGTTTCAAACTTAAAGGACCATCAACTTAGTATAGACTGCTATCTGCAGAAAACATTATATACAAACCTAATGGTAACCACAAATCAAAAACCACTAATAAATATGTAAAGAGTAAATAGAAAGAAATCCAAATATACCATTAAAAAAACAACACAGAAAACCATGAAATAGAGGAAGAAAAGAAAGGATCAGAGAAAATCTTCAGAAACAACCACAAAATAAGTGTAAAAGGGCAATAAATACATATCTATCAATAATTACTTGGCATGTAAATGTACTAAATGCTCCGATCAAAAGACATAGGGTGAAAGAATGGATAAAAAAAAACAGACCTGTCTATACGCTGCCTACAAGAGACTCATTTTAGACCTAAACACATCTGTTTGAAAGTAAGGGGATGGAAAATCATTTATCATGCAAATGGATATCCAAAAAAAGCTGGAGTAGCAATATTTATACCAAACAAGTGGACTTTAAAACACAGATTATAACAAGAGACAAAGAAGGACACCATACAATCATGAAAGGGACAATCCAATAAGAAGATATAACAATTCTTAATATTTATGTACCAAACATGAAAGCACTAAATACAAAAAAAAAAAAAAAAAAAAAAAAACCAGCTAATCACAAACATAAAGGAAATAATTGATAGTAATAAAATAATAGTAGGGGACTTTAACACCCCACTTACATCAATGGACTAGATCACTAAACAGAATATCAAAAGGAAACAATGGCTTTGAATGACACACTAGACCAGATGAATTTAACACCTGGTTATATTCAAAACATTCTATCCTAAAACAGTAGAATACACATTCTTTTCAAGTGCACATGGAACATTCTCCAGAACAGATCACATGTTAAGCCACAAAACAAGCCTCAACAAATTCAAAGAGATCATAGTCATACCATGCATCTTTTCTGACCACAATGCTATGAAACTAAAAGTCAACCACAAGACAAAAAGCTGGAAAACCCAATACATGGAGGCCAAATAACATGCTGCTACGCAATTAAAGGGTCAACCAGGAAATAAAAGAAGAAATAAAAAATTACATGAAACAAATTGAAATGAAAACACAGTGGTTCAAAACTTTGGGATGCAGCAAGTGCACTTCTAAGAGGGACGTTTATAGTAATACAGGCCTACTTCAAAAAGCAAGAAAAATCTCAAATAAACAACCTAACCCTAGACCTCAAGGTGCTAGAAAAAGTATACCAAACAAAACCTAAAAACAGCAGAAGGAAGGAAATAATAAATATTAGAGCAGAAATAAATTATATAGAAACTAAAAAAAACCCAACAACAATAGAACACATCAATAAAACCAGGAGCTGATTCTTTGAAAAAATCAATAAAATTGATAAACCTCTAGCCAGACTTATCAAGAAAAAAAAGAAAAAAGACTCAAGTAAATAAAATCACAAATGAGGGAGGAGGAATAACAACCAATACCGCAGAAATACAACAGTTATAAGAGAATATTATGAAAAACTATATGCCAGGGCGCCTGGGTGGCTCAGTTTGTTAAGTGTCTGACTTCAGCTCAGGTCATGATCTTGCAGTTCGTGAGTTTGAGCCCCATGTTGGGCTCTGTGCCAACAGCTTGGACCTTGGAGCTGCTTCAGATTCTGTGTCTCACTCTCTCTCTCTCTGTGCCACTCCCCCACTCTCACTCTGTCTCTCTCTCTCTCAAAAATAAACAATAAACATTAAAAAAAAATTTTTTTAAAAACCATATGCCAACAAATTGGACAAAGTGGAAAAAATGGATATATCCCTAGAAACATATAACCTACCAAAAGTGAAACAGGAATAAAAATAAAATTTGAACAGACCAATAACAAGCAAACAAACTGAGTCAGTATCAAAAAAACTTGCAATAAACAAGAATCCAAGACCAGATGGCTTCACAGGCAAATTCCATCAGACATTTAAAGAAGAGTTAATACGTATTCTTTTCAAATTATTCCAAAAATAGAAAGGGAAGGAAAACTTCCAAATTCATTCTATGAGGCCAGCACTATCCTGATACAAAAACAAAGACACCAAAAAATATATATATATATGTATATATATATATATATATATGTATATATATATATATATATATATATGCCAATATCTCTGATGAACATCAATGCCAAAATCCTCAAAAAAGAATATTAGCAAACCAAAAAATATTAGCAAAAAAATATTAGCAAACCAAATATATATATATATGTTATATATTGTATATTATATATTATATATATAACAATATATTTTAAAAAATCATTCACCACAATCAAGTAGGATTTATTCCTGGAATGCAAAAGTGGTTCAATATTCACAAATAAATTAATATGATACATCACATCAATAAAAGAAAGGATAAGAACCATAAGATCATTTCAAAAGATGCAGAAAAAGCATTTGACAAAGTACAACATCAATTTATGATAAAAATCCTTCAACAAAGTAGGTTTAGGAGGAACATACCTCAACATAACAAAGCCCATCAATGAAAAACCCACAGCTAACATCATACTCTGTGTGGAAAAACTGAGAGCTTCCCCCTAAGGCCAGGAGCAAGACAAGGATGTCCACTCTCACCATTTTTATTCAACATATTACTGGAAAACCTAGGCCACAGCAATCAGACAACAAAAAGAAATAGTAGGAATCCAAATTGATAATGAACAAGTAAAACTTTCACTATTTGCAGATGACATAATACTATACATAGAACAACCAAGACTCTTGTGAAAAAATTCTAGAACTGATAAATAAATTCTGTAAAGTTGCAGGATACAAAATCAACATAGAGAAATCTGTTTCATTTCTATAAACAAAAAATAAAGAAGCAGAAAGAGAAATTAAGAAAACAATTTCAGGGGCACCCTGGTGGCTCAGTCTGTTAAGCTTCTGGCTCCTGATTTCAGCTCAGGTCATGATCTCACAATTCATGGATCAAGCCCCACATCAGACTCCATGCTGACAGCACAGAGCATGCTAGGCATCCTTTCTCTCCCTCTCTCTCTGCCCCTCACCCACTTTCTCTTTCTCTCTCAAAATAAATAAACTTAAAAAAAATAAAAGAAAACAATTCCATTTACAACTGCACCAAAAATAAGATACCTAGAAATAAACTTAACTAAAGATATGAAAAACCTGTACTCTGAAAACTATAAAACAGTGGTGAAAGAAACAGTGGTGAAGACAACACAAAGAAATGGAAAGACACTCCATCTCACGAATTGTAAGAACAAATATTATTTAAATGTCCATATTACCAAAAGCAATCTAAACATTTAATGCAATCCATATCAAAATACCACCAGCATCTTTCAAAGAGCTAGAACAAACAATCCTAAAATTTTTATGGAACCACAAAAGACCCTGAATAGCCAAAGCAATCTTGAAAAAGAAAAGCAAAGCTGGAGGCATCACAATTCTGCATTCAAATTACATTACAAAGCTATAGTAACCAAAACAGTACAGTACTGGCACAAAAACAGACACATAGATCAATAGAACAGAATAGAAAATCCAAAAATAACTCCACAATTTTATCGTCAATTAATCGTCAACAAAGCAGGAAAGCAAGAAAGACTAGTCAATGGGAAAAAAACTGTCTTCAACAAATGGTGTTGGGAAAACTGGACAGCCACATGCAAAAGAATGAAACTGGACCACTTTCTTACATCATGCACAAAAATAAATTCAAAATGGATTAAAGACCTAAATGTGAGACCTGAAACCATAAAAATCCTAGAAGAGGAGGAGCCAAGATGACGGAACAGCATGGAAGTTTTTTGTGTGTCTCATGTCCATGAAATACAGCCAGACCAACACTAAACCATCCTGCACACTTAGAAAACTGATCTGAGGACTAACACAACAATCTGCAAAACCTGAACCACAGAATTCAGCAGGTACGTGGCATGGAGAGGTGAACTCGGGTAGAGAAAAGGCATGGAGGACAAGGAGCCACTTTTTTTTTTTTTTTTTCAACGTTTTTTATTTATTTTTGGGACAGAGAGAGACAGAGCATGAACGGGGGAGGGGCAGAGAGAGAGGGAGACACAGAATCGGAAACAGGCTCCAGGCTCCGAGCCATCAGCCCAGAGCCTGACGCAGGGCTCGAACTCACGGACCGCGAGATCGTGACCTGGCTGAAGTCGGACGCTTAACCGACTGCGCCACCCAGGCGCCCCAAGGAGCCACTTTTTTAGGCAGAGAGATGATGGAGATGGGGGAGAGAATACAGTAAAATCACCTCTCCCGAAAAGCAGCTGGAGAGAAAGTGGAAAATTGGAAACAGCCACAGGGACTGAACTAAAAAGGGAGAAAGGAGAAAGGAGAGGGTTTAAATTCCATTAAAACTGTAAAAAGGGGGAGTGCAGTCTGAAACTCCACACCTCAATACCTGATGGTGCTCTGGTGGGAAGGGCAAATCCCCAGGAGCAGAGTGGGGTCCGGGAGGTTCTAGGGCCAAAAAGGGAGATGCGGTTCCACTGCTGGAAGGACATTTGGTAGAGGCTGTGGGGCCACCTGGGCCCAGCAGACCCCAGAGAAGGGCCACATTTGGTGATGCTGGAACAAGGTCATTGAGGGTGAAGCCTGGTGCCAGATGTGTGTTGTGATTTTCCATAATCCCTGTGGCTCTGCTGCTACACTCTCGCAAACTTTTTCTGGAGCAGGCTGGCACCTGGCTGCAGTCTCAAAACATTGGCAGCAACACGGTCCTGCAAGCATTCCTGGGTGCAGTGGCATTGCTCGGTGAGACCCTCCACAGAGGGACGGAGCAGGTCAAAGCCACAGTCCCTCAGAAGTGTGTGGGGGGGGGGGGGGCGAGGAAGGCAGCCGCATCTGAGACAAAACTCAGGAGGCAGGTGCTGCCTGGGGCTTGGTCACAGACAGCATGGAAGCAGGGAGTAGACAGAAAGTGAAGACAAAGGATGGGTGCACAATTGCTGATTGGGGAGAACAGAGTTCTGATACCAGAGACTGGGTAGCTGGGTGACGCCATTTTCACCGCTCCCACGCATGCACATACGCACCTACAAGCGCGGCAACAATCTACCCCAGTAGGCTAGTAGCACCATCTAGTGGATAACAGAGCCATTACACTAAGCCCCACCCAACTGGGCCAATCTCCCTCTTCAACAACAGAAGTCTCACCACCTGCTTACTTTATGGACTATAAAGCACTTCATAGTTTGACTTCTAGGGGAAAATGAAGGAATTTCAGTTGTATTGCAATCTGTTAGCAGGTCCAAATATTCAATTTTCTTTCTTCCTTCTTTCTTTTTTGTTTCTTTCCTTTTTCTTGAATACACAAAGAGAAAAATTCATTTTTATTTTCTAAAAATTTTTTAATGTTTTACTTATTTTTGAGAGAGACAGAGACTGAGCAGGGGAGGGACAGAGAGAGAGGGACACATAGATTCTGAAGCAGGCTCCAGGCTCTGCAATGTCACCACAGAGCCCAACACGGGGCTCAAATTCACGAACTATGAGATCATGACCTGAGCCAAAGTTGGGTGCTTAACCAACTGACCCACCAAGGTGCCCCCATTTTTATTTTCAATTTTTATTAAAAATATATTTCTTTAATTTCTTTTCTACTATATTTTTTACTTTTGTGTAAATGTTTTTCAAATTATAGTTTACTTTTATCATTTCATTTTAGTCTATTTTAGGGTATTCATTTTTTCAAATTTTCAAACAATTTCCTTTTTTTCTTATTTTTCCCCCATTTTTTCTCTAATCTATCAAGCCACTTTCAACACCCAGACCAAAACACACCTAGGGAATACCATCATTTATTCAATTTTTTATGTGTGTGTGTTTGTTTTTAATTTTTAAATTTTAACATTTTTTAATTTAAATTTTTTTATTTTACTTTTTTCTACCTCGTTAATTCTTTTTCTTCCTTCAAAATGATGAAACAAAAGAATTCACTCCAAAAGAAAGAGCAGGAAGAAATGACAGCCAGGGACTTAACCAACACAGATACAAGCAAGATGTCTGAACCAGAATTTAGAATCACAATAATAAGAATACTAGCTGGAGCTGAAAATACATTAGAATCCCTTTCTGTGGAGATTAAAGAAGTAAAATCTAGTCAGGATGAAATAAAAAATGCTATAACTGAGCTGCAATCTCAAATGGATGCCGCAGCAGCAAGGATGCATTAGGCAGAACAGAGAATCAGCGATATAGAGGACAAACTTCTGGAGGATAATGAAGCAGAAAAAAAGAGGGAGACTAAGGCAAAAGAGCACAATTTAAGAATTAGAGAAATCAGTGACTCATTAAAAAGGAATAACATCAGAATCATAGGGGTCCCAGAAGAGGAAGAGAGAGAAATAGGGATAGAAGGATTATGTCAGCAACTCATAGCGGAAAACTTTCCTAACCTGGGGAGAGACACATACATCAAAATCCAGGAAGCACAGAGGACTCCCATTAGATTCAACAAAAACCGACCATCAGCAAGGCATATCATAGTCAAAGTCACAAAACACTCAGGCAAGGAGAGAATCATGAAAGCACCAAGGGAAAAAAAGTCCCTAACATACAATGGAAGACAGATCAGGTTTGCAGCAGACCTATCCACAGAAACTTGGCGGGCTAGAAAGGAATGGCAGGATATATTCATATTCTGATATATGCTGAATCAGAAAAATATGCAGGCAAGAATTCTTTATCCAGCAAGGCTGTCATTCAAAATAGAAGGAGAGGTAAAAAGTTTCCCAGACAAACAAAAACTAAAGGAGTTTGTGACCACTAACCCAGTCCTGCAAGAATTTTAAGGGTGACTCTCTAAGGGGAGAAAAGATGAATGAATGAATGAATGAATCAATCAATCAATCAATAAAAACCAAAAGCAACAAAGATTAGAAAGGACCAGAGAACACCAACAGAAATTCCAACTCTCCAAGCAACATAATGGCAGTAAATTCATATCTTTCAGTACTCACTCTAAATGTCAATGGACTCAATGCTCCAATCAAAAGACATAGGGTAACAGAATGGATGAGAATACAAGATCCATCTATATGCTGTTTACAAGAGACCCACTTTAGACCTAAAGACACCTTCAGATTGAAAGTAAGGGATGGAGAACTATCTAT
Source organism: Panthera pardus (assembly GCF_024362965.1). Taxonomy (NCBI): domain Eukaryota; kingdom Metazoa; phylum Chordata; class Mammalia; order Carnivora; family Felidae; genus Panthera; species Panthera pardus. The sequence continues at coordinate 115,780,846 of NW_026527013.1, read as the reverse complement.
CATGCTAATGGTCAACAAAAGAAAGCCAGAGTAGCCATTCTTAAATCAGACAATCTAGACTTTAAAATAAAGACTATATCAAGAGATGAAGAAAAGCATTATATCATAATGAAGGGGTCCCTCTGCCAAGAGAACCTAACAATTGTAAACATTTACGGGCTAAATGTGGAGGCAACCAAATATATACATCAATTAATCACAAACAAAAAGAAACACACTGACAGTGATACCATAATAGTAGGAGACTTCAACACCCCACTCGCAGCAATGGACAGATCATCTAATCAAAAAATCAACAAGAAAACAATGGCTTTGAATGACACACTGGACCAGATGGACTTAACATATATATTCAGAACATTTCATCCTAAAGCAGTGGAATATACATTCTTCTCCAGGGCACATGGAACATTCTCCAGACTATGTGTCCCACATACTGGGACACAAATCATCCCTCAGCAAGTACAAAAAGATCAAGATCATAACGTGCATATATTCAGACCCACAATGTTATGAAACTCGAAATCAACCAAAATAAAAATTTGGAAAGGTAATAAATACTTGGAGACTAAAGAATATCCTACTAAAGAGTGAATAGGCCAACCAATAAGTTAAAGAGGAAATGAAAAAGTATATGGAAGCCAATGAAAATGATAACACTACAGCCCCAAACCTCTGGGATGCAGCAAAGGTGGTCATAAGAGGAAAGTATATAGCAATCCAGGCCTTCCTAAAGAGGGAATAAAGATCTCAGACACACAACCTAACCTTGTGCCCTAAAGAGCTGGAAAAAGAAGAGCAAATAAAACCCCAAACAAGCAGAAGACAGGAAATAATAAAGATTAGAGCAAAAATTAATGCTATCGAAACCAAAAAAAACAGGTCAATGAAACCAGAAGCTGGTTCTTTGAAAGTATTAACAAAATTGAAAAACCAGTAGCCAGTTTGATCAAGAAGAAAAAGGAAAGGACCCAAATGAGTAAAATCAAGAATGAAAGAGGAGATATCACAACCAACAGAGCAGAAATAAATACAGTAAGAGAATATTATCAGCAATTATAATGGGCAATCTGGAAGAAATGGAAAAATTCCTAGAAACATATACACTACCAAAACTGAAACAGGAAGAAATAGAAAATTTGAACAGACCCATAACCAATAAGGAAATCGAATTAGTAATCAAAAATCTCCCAAAAAACAAGAGTCCAGGGCCAGATGGCTTTCCAGGGGAATCTTTCCAAACATTTAAGGAAGAGTTAACACCTATTCTCTTGAAGCTGTTCCAAAAAATAGAAATGGAAGGAAAACTTCCAAACTCTTTCTATGAAGCCAGCATTATCTTGATTCCAAAACCAGACAGAGACCCCACTAAAAAGCAGAAGTATTGACCAATTTCCCTGATGAACATGGATGCAAAAATCCCCAAGATGTTAGCCAACCAGATCCAACAATACATTAAAATATTATTCACCACGACCAGGTGGGATTTATACATGGGATGCAGGGCTGGTTCAATATCTGCAAAACAATTAACATGATTCATCACATCAATAAAAGGAAGGACAAGAACCATATGATCCTCTAAATAGATGCAGAGAAAGCATGTGACAAAATACAGCATCCTTTCTTGCTAAAAACCCACAAGAAAGTAGGGATAAAAGGAGCATACCTTGAGATCATAAAAGCCATATATGAACGACCCAACGGTAATATCATCCTCAAAGGGGAAAAACTGAGAGCTTTCCCCCTAAGGTCAGGAACAAGATAGGGATGTCCACTCTCACCACTGTTATTCAACATAGTATTGGAAGTCTTAGCCTCTGCAGTCACACAACACAAAGAAATAAAAGGCATCCAAATCGGCCAGGAGGAGGTCAAACTTTCACTCTTCGCAGATGACATGATACTCTATATGGAAAACCCAAAAGATTCCACCAAAAAACTGCTAGAACTGATTCATGAATTCAGCAGAGCTTCAGGATATAAAATCCGTGCACAAAAATTGGTTGCATTCCTGTACACCAACAATGAAGCAACAGAAAGAGAAATCAAGGAATCGATCCCATTTACAGTTGCACCAAAAACCATAAAATAGTTAGGAATAAATCTAACCAAAGAGGTGAAAAATCTACACACTGAAAACTGTAGAAAGCTTATGAAAGAAATTGAAAAAGACATTAAAAAAAATGGAAAAAGATTCCATGCTCCTGGATAGGAAGAACAAATACTGTGAAAATGTCAATACTACCCAAAGCAATCTACATATTCAACGCAATTCCTATCAAAATAACACCAGCATTCTTCACAGAGCAAGAACAAACAATCCTAAAATGTGTATGGAACCAGAAAAGACCCCAAATAGCCAAAGCAATCTTGAAAAAGAAAACCAAAGCAGGAGGCATCACAATCCCAGACTTCAAGCTATACTACACAGCTGTAATCATCAAGACAGTATGGTACTGGCACAAGAACAGACACTCAGATCAATGGAACAGAATAGAGAACCCAGAAATGGACCCACAGACACATGGCCAACTCATCTTTGACAAAGCAGAAAAGAATATCCAATGGAATAAAGACAGTCTCTTCAGCAAGTGGTGCTGGGAAAACTGGACAGCGACATGCAGAAGAATGAACCTGAACCACTTTCTTACACCATACACAAAAATAAACTCAAAATGGATGAAAGACCTCAATGTAAGGCAGGAAGCCATCAAAATCCTTGAGGAGAAAGCAGGCAAAAACCTCTTTGATCTTGGCCACAGCAACTTCTTACTCAACACGTCTCTGGAGGCAAGGGAAACCAAAGCAAAAATGAACTACTGGGACCCCATCAAAATAAAAAGCTTCTGCACAACGAAGGAAACAATCAGCAAAACTAAAAGGCAACCAACAGAATGGGAGAAGATATTTGCAAACGACATATCAGATAAAGGATTAGTATCCAAAATCTGTAAAGAACTTACAAACTCAACACCCAAAAAACAAATAATCCAGTGAAGAAATGGGCAAAAGACATGAATAGACACTTCTCCAAAGAAGACATCCAGATGGCCAACTGACACATGAAATGTTTAATATCACTCATCATCAGGGAAATACAAATCAAAACCACAATGAGATACCCCCTTACACCTGTCAGAGTGCCTAACATGAACAACTCAGGCAATAACAGATGTTGGTGAGGGTGCAGAGAAAAAGGATCTCTTTTGCACTGTTGGTGGGAATGCAAGCTGGTGCAACCACTCTGGAAAACAGTATGGAGGTTCCTCAAAAAATTAAAAATAGAACTACCCTACAACCCAGTAATTGCTCTACTATGTACTTATCCAAGGGATACAGGTGTGCTGTTTCGAAGGGGCACATGCACCCCCATGTTTATAGCAGCACTATCAACAATAGCCAAAGGATGGAAAAAGCCCAAATGTCCATCGATGGATGAATGGATAAAGAAGTGTGGTGTATATACACACACACACACACACACACACACACACACACACACACACAATGGAGTATTACTTGGAAATCAAAAAGAATGAAATCTTGCCATTTGCAACTATGTGGATGGAAGTAGAGGGTATTATGCTAAGTGAATTTAGTCAGAGAAAGACAAATATCATATGACTTCACTCTATGAGGACTTTAAGACACAGAACAGATGAACACAAGGGAAGGGAAACAAAAATAATATAAAAACAGGGAGGGGGGCAAACCATAAGAGACTCTTAAATATGGAGAACAAAGAGAGGGTTACTGGAGGGGTTGTGGAAGGGGGGGATGGGCCAGATGGGTAAGGGGAACTAAGGAATCTACTCCTGAAATCATTGTTGCACTATATGCTAACTAATTTGGATGTAAATGTTTTTAAAAAATAAAATTTAAATAAAGAAGGAAAGAAAGAAAAGAAAAATACTGAAGACTTCTGCCAATAATCACATGAATGAGCTTGGAAGTAGATCCTCCAATCCCTGTCAAGTTGTCAGAGACTGAAGCCCAGGCCAACAGCTTAACTGCAACCTCATGATCGGCCTTCAGCTAGAATTACTAACTACTGCTTACAGCCAAAGTACTCCAAGATTCCTGACACTCAAAAAGTATATGACATAGTAAATGTTTGCTGCTTTAAAAAAAATCCTAGAAAAAAAAAAAAAGAGGTTAGAGTGGGAGAGAGCCAAAGCATTAGAGACTGTTAAAAACTGAGAACAAACTGAGGGTTGATGGGGGGTGGGAGGGAGGGCAGGGTGGGAGGGAGGGCAGGGTGGGTGATGGGTATTGAGGAGGGCACCTTTTGGGATGAGCACTGGGTGTTGTATGGAAACCAATTTGACAGTAAATTTCATATATTAAAAAATAAAAAAAGAAAAAAAAAAATCCTAGAAGAGAGCACAGGCAGCAATTCCTCTGACATTGACCATAACAACTTCTTTCTAGATATATCTCTTGAGGCAAAGGAAACAAAAAATAAACTACTGGGACTATATCAAAATAAAAAGTTTCTGCAAAACAAAGGATATAGTCAAAAAAACTGAAGTGCAACCTACAGAATGAGAGAAGGTATATGTAAATGATGTATCAGAAAAAGGGTTATTATCAAAAATATATAACTTGCGAAACTCAACATCCAAAATGCAAGTAATCTAATTTAAAAATGGGCAGAAGACATGAACAGACTTTTCTCCAAAGAAATACAGATGGCCAACAGACACACGAAAACATGCTTATCATCACCTATCATCATGAAAACGCAAATCAAAACTACAATGAGATATCACTTCACACCTCTCAAAATGGCTAAAATCAACGACACAAGAAACAACAGTTGTTAGTGAGGATGTGAAGAAAAAGGAACCCTCTTATACCATTGGTAAGAATTCCAACCGGTAGAACCACTGTGGAAAACAGTATGGAGAGTCTTCAAAAAGTTAAAAATAGTACTACCCTGTGATCCAGCAATTACACTACTGGGTATTTATCCAAAGAATACAAAAACGCGAATTCAAAGGGATACATGCACCCCAATGTTTATAAGCAGCATTATTTATAGATGCCAAGATATGAAAGCAGCCCAAGTGTCCATGGATTGATGAATGTATAAAGAAGTTGTGGTGTCTGTGTATTATATATATATATATTACCCAGCCATAAAAAAGAATGAAATTTTGCCATTTGCAATGACATGGATGGACCTAGAGAGTATAATGCTAAGTAAAATAAGTCCATCAGAGAAAGACAAAAACCATGTGATTTCATTCATATGTGGAGTTTAAGAAATAAAACAAATGAGCAAAAAGAAGAAAGAGAGAAAGAGAGAGAGAGAGAGAGAGAGAGAGAGACCAAGAAACAGACTCTTAGCCATAGAGAACAAACTGATGGCTACTAGAGCTGATAGTAAGTGGGGGGATGGGTGAAGTAGGTGATGTGGATTAAGGAGTGCACTTGTAGTGATGAGCACCATGTGATTAAAATAAAAACTTAAAAAAGAAAGATTGGAAAAAAAAGTCAGGAAGGAAAGAACAATGAGTTATCTGAGTGCAGGAAAATGTCCCAAGAAATACAGATATATGGGGTAGGAGACTTAATTTGTTTGGTTTAGGAAGCAAAATTTAAGTATTAAGTCAGATAGTTTTAATTTTTGAACTCACTCAGCATGTAGCATCCAGAAGAATTAAGTGGCTTAGTCGTATATGAGCTTTGGAGTCTGAAAGTTCTGGTTTCAAATTCTGATCTTTCCACTTTCAAAGCTATGTGATCCAGTGTGTGATCCTGGACAAACTTCTCAATCTCAGAAACGTATTCCGCATCTGGAAAATGGTGATAATAATACATACCTCTCAGGGTTAATTCACATGAGTTGAGAAAATAAACCTATGGAGCTTAGGAGTATAAGAGGAGGAATATAATCAGGTATCAAGAAGATACTAGAACCAGTGTGTTAGTACAGATCCTCTGAGAAGCAGTTACCAACATGAGATTACTAGTACAAGAGTTTAATGGAGGAAATACCCATAAGAGAAGTAGAGGAGGAAGCTGGAGAAGACAGGAAGGGCCTTTGGACCGTGATACATGCCTAGAACACATGGGGGAGAGGAGGAAGGAAACACAATTGGGCAGGAAGAGCCTTGGACTGCAGTGCAGTTCCAAGAGTGTCTTGGGCAAGTTGAGTCTTTGGACAGAAGTTTCCAGGTTGACTCTTGTGTCTTGCAGGAATGGGCCTCTGTTTCAGCCCTGCTGTGCACAATCATTGTCAGGGAGCAGCTTGTGGAAGAGGGACTTTGATGTTAATGTGGTGGTACATCCAGATAGGAAACAGCTGGAGCCATTGCTCAATTTTGCTCCCCACAACAGGAGATCTGGGGAAGGTCTTTTCATGGCCACCAAAACCAGGAATCAAAGGCTTTGAGAAACCTGGGATCCCTCCTTCTCTGTGTGTCTCTTTCTGCTTTGTGTTTTGTTCTTTCTCTTTCCCAGACTGGCTGCTTCTGTTTTCCCATGTGACACACAAGGCAGGAAACACCCCTCAGTTCCCAGGCTTCCATCAAATGGGCCCAGTTACCCAAAAATTAGCCACCTCTCCTTTTGTGTCTCAATTTCCAATTTCCTGGAAAGAGAGGCCAATTGGCTACACTTGGCCATGTTCATCACTGGACCAAGCAGCTACATATGGAGAGGGTAGGATCATATCACCAGGGATATGGCGGGGGTGGGGGGGTGGGGGGGAAATGGAGTAATTTCCAGAAACATGGGGACAGGGGTGGAGACCAGGACTAAATAGACAATTCAATCATAAAACATTCAACAGAGCATACCAGTATTCCTCATGGTGTCACTCTAAAATACTTTCCAGCATAAACAGTGCAACATTATGGAATTGCTAACTAGCTTAAGCTGTGATTCTGAGAGAAGTCAACTGCCTTAACAAAGGACCTATATTCCCAAAGTGGCCAGCTAGCAATATATCAGAAATGCCACACTCCAGAGAAGACTACAGTCCATGCTTCAGCAGTCCAAATATCAGTCAATCCCCAAAGTTTTGTTAATTAGAAAAGTGATGGCATAAATAGGCTTTTATTATGAGAACGGTGACTTAATTAGCATGATAAATGTTAGAAATGGGTTTTCATTGGTAAAAATTAAAAGTATTTAAAATATATGGATTGGCCGAACCGCTTTAGAGACACATCCCTCTTTTGCTTGAATGGGGTGTAAGAGTCTAGCTATGCTGTTGCCTGCACCCTTAAGAATGGTGCCTGAGTTGTGATCCCTAAGTGGTCCTGTTTCCAGCCACTGATTAGGAGGTGTTATGGTCTGGATGTTTGCATCCCAACAAAATCCTAACACCCAGTGTGACAGTAGTAGGAGGTCGGGTCTCTGAGAAGTGGTTAGGTCATGAGAGTGGAGCCCTCATAAATGGGATTAGTGTTCTTATAAGAGACCCCACAGAGCTCCCTAACCCCTTCCACCACGTGAGGACATAGTGACAAGTCTGCAATCTGCAGGAGGACCTTTACCAGACCCTAACCATGCTGGCACCCTGATCTTGAACTTCCAGCCTCCAGAATTCTTAAGATACAAACTTCTGTGTTTATAAGACACCCAGTCTTTGGTATTTTGTTAAAACAGCCTGAACAGACTACAAGAGGATTCTGATTTTCTGAGAGATCCATGACTTTACTGACCTTATAGAACAGGAGGTTATCTGTTGGATGACTACTACCTGATAGGTGTTTGTTTCATAAATAACTGTACACATGGCTGGACTTGGTAGGAGTCTCACTTCCATGTTACAGGGAAGTCAGGTTGTAGGGAACTCGCAAGCCCTCACCCATCTCATATTTCTTTGGTGTCTTCCCTTATCACGCTAAAAAGAACCTTAGGGTTGGAAGGTGACTAGATTCACTTTGGTCAGGCTGCAAAGGCAATAAGAAAGCTATTCAATCACTGGTTCCTCTGTGAAGCTCCCAAAGCCCTGTTTCCCATCTGAAATTGAGCGTGAGTCCCCTGAATATAAACACATCTCCTTGGTGACATAAGGGTTTTGTTTGTTTTCTAAATATACAGCTGTCCTCCCAAGATTGTACTAGTTAAGACCAGGGAACGTTCTTGGCAGCCCACTCCATGCCCTACTCATTATACATGCTCTCTAAAAATTCTCAAATAAATGAATGAATGGCTGAAAGAATAGGCAATGTCATTCTACCTGTCTGTGTGCAATCTTATGACCTCTAGAGCACAGACTCTGTAGTTGTACACCCCTCTCCAGCTTAGGGTTAACCTTGTTTTCCCCCTCCTTCCCTTTTCCAGAGACCTCCTTCTGACCTGGGGTTGAGCATCACACCCCCTTCATATCAGCAGAATCAATAGCTCTAAGTTGGGTGAGCCAACTCTGCAGATCAGGGTCACCCTAGAGTGTTCATACCTGGAGAGCTTAGATGTACTTGGACCTGGCATAAATTCTGAATCAAATGGTCTAGGTGGGAGCCCGACACTAGCATTTTTATAAAAGCTTCCTCAGAGGGGCACCTGGGTGGCTCAGTCGGTTAAGCATCCAACTTCAGCTCAGGTCATGATCTCATGGTTCATGGGTTTAAGCCCCACATCGGGCTCTATGCTGGATTCTGTGTCTCCCTCTCTCTCTGCCCCTCCCCCGTGCTCGCACTCTCATTCTCTCTCTTTCTCTCTCTCTCTCTCTGTCTCTCAAACAAATAAACATTAAAATAAAATAAAAAAGAAATAAAAGAAAAAAGAAGAAAAGGAAAAAAAAAAAGCTTCCTCAGATGACTCTAACATAGCTGAAATTGAGAATCCTTAGTCTGGCTCTCATGTCACCAGATTCCCACACATAGCGACCATTGCATTCTGTGACCTCAGACAGAGTGGCTCATAAATACTTTTGAAACCCAGCTAATGGTGATTTAAGCAAGACTGGGTTCTTCTCCTGATCAGAACTTTGAAATTCTGGGACTCTGCCCACAGCGCATGAGGCAGATCTGGAAGCATGTCTAGGGAGACATGCTGAATTCTCAGCCTAGCTCACCATGCCACCCTTTTTGCTTTACTGCCCCTCCCCCACCCTGTGTGCCAGCTGTGGTGAAGACCTGCAGCACGTGATGATGAGGTATGTCTGTGGTGATGTGCAGGGTGAGGTGGTACAGTAAGGAGAGACTCTGGAAGCATTGCAGAAACACCAGCAGGTCCAGGCAGGCAGGGCAGGTGGCTGATGAAATTTGGACAAAACACGTTTATAATTCAAAGCTGACTCCTAGCCTGTAATAGTAGAGCACATGAGTATGTCATACTCAGCATGGTGATGGCCAGTGCATGTCATCTTCTTTTGTTTGGGGCACCAAGGGACCATGTGGAATTGGCCAGATTAAGAAGGTAGGAAGCTGTTGCCTCCTTAGTCAATCCGAGATGGTGCCATTTCCACAGATAGCTCTTCCTCCACCACCCCACCCAACTCTCTGCCATGATTTGCATTAACATTCAAGAAGATTCTGAGAGGAAATAGTAAAGAATTTTTGCCATTTGCTTTAGACACACACACGTCTGCACACACATACACACCAGCATTCTCACCCTAGACAAATCACACAGAGAGTCCTCTGTAGGCAGGGTATTGATTTTCCAAGGAAAACCTCTACCTCTTGCTTCTGCCTCAACAGTGTCTCACACTGAAACTGACCAGGCTATCTCCCCGCCTCACAAAGGATAGAACTGTGTGTGATCAGTATCTCTCACGTTCAACGCAGGCGTGCATGCATGAGCATGCACACACATGCCTCAGACATCCGGCATTTATCATTGTGAAGAACTATCCTACAAAGTGCAGGAGGCTTTTAATATCTGTGGTCCACACCCCCTAAATGCCAGCAGCAGCCTCAGTTGCTGTAATAATCAAAACCACCCTGTTTCCCGATGTCCCCCCCTGCAGGGCTGTACCGCCCCAGAATAAGGACCACGAATTGGCTCTGTGTCGGGTATTTGCCTTCACTCCTTAGTCAGCTGCTCTCAACCTTGGGGCAATTTCAACACCCCTGGTGGCTGGTTGCCTCCTCCAGCGACTTTGATGTGATTGGTCTAAACTGCATCTTACGCATCAGCATTTTTAAAAGAGCACCAGGTAATTCTAATGTTAGTGAGGTCAACCTTAACAGGGCTATATCCGCAGGCCTGGGACTCTGTGCCAGCAGTCTTGGCCAGCATCTCCTACTTGGGTACAGAGGGTGGCACAACATGAACCAAAGCAGCTGCTTTGAGTCAGGCTAACATTCCACTTCCTTCACCAGGCCCCAACACTGGGTCTCACATCTGCTTGGCTATTCTGTACCATGTCCCCTGCCTTCAGAATGATATATGGGTCAGTGAGAAGCCAACTACAACCCCTGGCTTGTCCTCTCCATGAGACACTGTAAAAGGGGAAAGGAAATATGTGTGTGCACTGCTTGGCCCAGAGAAAGAGAGCAACAGGGATGTCTGGTTTGGGAGCAGGAGTCCTTCAGGCTAACCCAGGCCTTCTGGAAGGGACTGTCACCAATAATCTGCCAGTAAATGTCTCTAGGTAGGTTTGCTTAATTATAGTGGCATTTAGCTACCCCCCATTGGGTTCTTTAATGAATGTCTCTTCCTTCATGGGTCCTGGGAGACTGTTCTCAATTATATGGCTGGAGTTTCCTGGGAAGCTTGTTTAGTAGGGCAACAAAGATTATTTGTCTCAGAAAAAAATCTGTTTTGTTTTGCTTAAACCCCACTATCTAAAGGTTTTTCTGTTGTTGTTTTAGGAGGTAGAAAAGCTTGGATTCTATAGAAGTGAGCCAATCTTTCAAGAAGACAGCTTGAGACAGCATCCTTCTGATTTGCTTTTGACTCAGAGTTCTCTCTTATCTGTAATATGTACCAGGAATGCCAGAAAATGGCTGATTTCAAGCTACCAATATTTTAAGAACTGACTGTCTTATTTCCCTTCCCATCTTCTCAAACATATACATGATTGGAAGCTCCTTACAATTAACCAGTTTATATCTTGAAGTCACATTATTGAAATACTGGAAATGCACCCTGTGAAAGAGTGATGGAGTCTCTGACCACAAGTTGGGAAGAAAGATTCTCAGTTTCCCTGAGAAGAGGCCCTGGGAAGACTGGATATGGTGTGCCAGCCAGCCATGACCAAAAATGTGCCCAACAGAGACTCAAAGGAAGGCATGGAGAGGGAAATCAAGATGCCATCCACAGAGCAAGTCACCAAGCTCTGATAAGGTCCTCAGTTTAATTAGCCCTTTTCTTCTCATTAGATATCTAGGAGGTAGAGAACAACATATTTCAAAAATAATCCAGGGAAAGAATCATGAAACTGTAGACAGAAGGACTGGAGATGGTACTTGTTGAGTCCCTGAACACCATGGCATGACCATGGGGGACCCACCTGTTCAGCTGCATGGGTTCAGGGGCCATTTGCAAGGACTGGAGCAGCACAGAGAACTTTGGCCTTTGTATATAGATATAAGAATTATTCAATTTTGAGAGATAGAGAGACAGAGCATGAATAGGGGAGGGGCAGAGAGAGAGGGAGATACAGAATCCAAAGCAGGCTCCAGGCTCCGAGTTGTCAGCACAGAGCCCAATGGGGGGCTCGAGCTCACAGACCATGGGATCATGACTTGAGCCAAAGTTGGGTGCTCAACCAACTGAGCCACCCAGGTACCCCCTTTGTGTGCCAATATAAACATGATCCTTATTGAATGTTATTTCTAAAGGTCCACTGCAATGTTATTTAGATAGCACTCCGTTTACAAAATGAGAGAGAAAAAAGAGAGAAAACAAAAATTCAGACACTATTGCTTTAGAGAGTGAGGGTTCTATAGTATATAAAACAAGTAGATATACACAAAATACCAAAAGGTAATGTTTACTATGCACCAGACAATATTCTATGCATTTTCACATATCAACATTTAATCTTTAGGATTGTTCTGTGAGGTAGGTGTCGTTATTAATCCCATTTTACAAATAAGAAAAATGGAGCACAGACTAAGTAACTCATACAAGTTCACATGCTAGTAAGTGGCAGAGTGAGACTGAAGCTGCTGGCAGTGTGGCTCAGAGTATGGGCTCTACTGTGGACGAGATCTCCCTTCTTAATTAGGTGTTCCTGGGATTGGGCATTCTGAGAAGGTGCATGTTTTCCTGGTTTTCTTTTTGACTGCAAGCTCCTCCAGGGTGTCTGGCTCATCAAGAGTGTCGGGAGAAGCCAATTCTGACTCACTATAGGGTACTGTGAGGCAGAGGTACTGTTCGGTTGGGACTTCTGGACACTGATTCTGCTTTCTCCTCCCAGAGGAAGGGAGTTCTTGCCAACAAGAACCAGGAGGCAGACATTTATAATAGCCTCTGAAAGGAAACCAAATAGATTGACAGTTCAAATTCTTGATAATGAGACAAAAAGGGTAGCAACATGGCAAAAATAGAGGTTTCCAGATCAGTCCAGATTTGGGCAGACCATTTCCTTGCAGTCAGAGTATTCTACCACAACTCAGGGGCCAAAGGTGCTCTGCTGAGGAATGCTGCTTCTGTGTTTATTTGCATGACCATCTCTCTTCTGGAGAAAATAAAAGTATGACCTTAGCTAATTAAGTGAGAGACTTTATCTAAACCTACATACCCACCAGAATATTGAAGTCATAAGTATTTGTTGGTGAAGGAATAAATAAATGAATGAATGCTGGGCTCCCTCTGCTGCCTGGTACTGTTGGGGAAAGTCACTGGGAGTGACTCACACCAGAGAGAAGCTTTCTCCTAGAATACATATCCACTTCCTCCAGAGCCCTAGGTCTCCTCAGCCTGCTGCTGGGTACTCTTGAGACACTGGCTCCTTGAGACTTTATCCTGTGACTTCGTCCCTCTCTCTGACCAGTGCCTGCATGAGAGGGGCAGAAATGTCACAGGCAGAGTGTGGCTGGGCCTCTCTCACATCTTTGAGGTTCTTCATTCCCAGCCAGGTAGTCACACCCTCTCCCCAAGCACAGGAGAGGAAGGCAGCCCCTCCCTACCCCTCACCCTACAGTGCTTCATTCAGTAAGGTTGGATTTGACATAATTCAGACTCATAGCTAAGGATTCATTTTTTCATGTGTCACCTTTAAGTCCAAAACAATATGTTTCCCCTCTTTTCTATAAAAGAGAAACTACTGTCTTTTTTATGTCCTGATCTTGTTGTGTTTGATTTTCCGTCAAAAAGAAGAACTAAAATGTAAATCCTTTGTAATAATGTATGATCAAAAGGCTCAAAGAGCTCACGGACATATTTTCTGAAGAAATAAGAGACATTACTGCATAGCCAGAAGAATTCCTGACACACTGTAACAGAAGGAGCCTTGGGGTGTCCAAATGCGAAATTATTACTGTAGTTTTTCTACTATTTGGCTGAACTATTTCCTGCCTCTATATCAAGGAATCCCATTAGCCTCCCGGTGCACTCCACTATTGTTTCAAACAAGTGCAATATTGCCCAGCTCAGAATTTGAAGCTGTTAGCATGCACCGATGGTCCAGAGCACAGCCCTGGCTGGGGGTGGTGTGCAGAAACAAAAGTTGTGTGAAACAGCTTACAAGATACCACAGATGCATTTCTTAAACCTCTCCAGTGACTAGTTATAAGAAATGTCCACAGAGCTATGCTCATTCTAGGGAAAACTTTTTAATTAAAGAAGAGATTTTCAATAGCTCCCATCTTGGGAAGGTCCACTGAGTGTAGGAATGGAAAGTTACTGGGCTGCCTCAACACGGGAGAGAAAAGGTAAAAATGGCTAAAAGTTCAAAATATGGCTTTACGAAAGCAGGCCTTGTGATAGACCACTCTGCTTGTGTTTAATTGGTCAGCTGCTAGGTGTCTCTGATGCTGTTTTCCCATCTAGCACATGGCACTAGACCAGCACATTGCCTAGCACATCACAGATACTCAAGTAATGATTGTGGCTGGGAGGAAGGGAGGGAGAGAAGGGGGAAGGGAGGGAGAGAAGGGGGAAGAGAGGGAGGGAGGGAAGAAGGAAGGAAGGAAGAAATGGATTCTCAAGCACTGCTACAGACTCAAACTAAAATAACATATGACCTCTCCTCACCATACTCACTTTCTAAAGCCCCAATATCCTAATGTAAGCCCTCACAAGAAGGGATAAGCGCACTGCCCTGGGAACAGTAGCTACATTGTGGCCCTTCAATAAGTTGGGGATAGAAGTATCCCAGATCACAAACCACTTATGGGAAAAGTAATTTTGGGGGCATCTGGGTGGCTAAGTCAGCTAAGTGTCCAACTTTGGCTCAGATCATGATCTCATGGTTTGTTATTTCAAGCCCCACATTGGGCTCTAGCCTGTCAGCGTGGAACCCACTTGGATCCTCTGTCCACCTTGCTCTCTGCCCCTCGCCTACTTGTGTACACTCTCTTCCAAAAATAAACATGAAAAAAAAGAGTAAATGCATAGTCTCTCCTTCCCCAGTTAGCATGATGGGACTTAAGGCTTCTTCCAAGTCCTTTTGCTTTACCCCAGGTTATGCAATATTTATTTTTTTTTATTTTTTTTTTCAACGTTTTTTATTTATTTTTGGGACAGAGAGAGACAGAGCATGAACGGGGGAGGGTCAGAGAGAGAGGGAGACACAGAATCGGAAACAGGCTCCAGGCTCCGAGCCATCAGCCCAGAGCCTGACGCGGGGCTCGAACTCATGGACCGCGAGATCGTCGCGGGGCTCGAACTCACGGACCGCGAGATCGTGACCTGGCTGAAGTCGGACGCTTAACCGACTGCGCCACCCAGGCGCCCCGCAGGTTATGCAATATTACCCATAGCCCCAAACGTCAGGCTGAGTGTGTCCCCTGCCCTCCCTATTACTTCTGAGTCAGATCAGAGCTATTTCTTGAAGAGTCTTTGGTCACCAGGAAAGCAATGACCTTGCTTCCTAATGCTCAAGTTCATCCCCATTTAGGAGGAATTGCGAGACAGTCTTACAACCTTCATTCGGAAGCTCCCTTCCTCCACGAAGCAGCCCAGCAGAAAGAAGCATGTCTTAGATTTTACACCTTTGTCCTTCCTCCCTGGCATCCTTTTGATCCCCACAGTTCCTCTAAGATTGATTCATACATCTTCCTCCTCTCAACATGATGAGACAAGAGCAAAAATTATGAGTATATGAAAATTAACAGCCTTTTCCTCCCTCCCTCCTCTTCCCTTCAATTACATGAGAGTCTAGTGTTGCCAGCCAGACATCTTCCTCTATTTCTCCTCCCACTTTTTGTAAACATTGATGTTGTGAGTAGAAGAAGATATGTAAAAGATTGACATTGCAAAGGAAAAGGGAAGAAAAAAATTTAATAGAAAAAGAAAAAAGAAAAACAGATCTAAAAGTGATGGGTAATGTGGAAGAAAGAAGAGTCGTGCAGGTTTTAGGAAGTGTGGGTTTAAGAGTCCAGGAGTAGAAAAGGGAGTTTCAGGGACCAACTGTATCCTGTGTAGGATTAGGTGAGAGTGGCTGAGAGAGAGGGAGAGAGGGGGAGTGTGCTGCATTAAGAATATATTTCCTCCTGGGGCACGTGGGTGGCTCAGTCGGTTAAGCATCCGACTTTGGCTCAGGTCACGATCTCATGGCTCATGGGTTCAAGCCCCGCATTGTGCTCTGTGCTGACAGCTCAGAGCCTGGAGCCTGCTTCGGATTCTGTGTCTCCCTCCCTCTCTGTCCCTCCCCTGCTCGGTCTCCCTCTCTCTCTCTCTCTCTCTCTCTCTCTCTCTCTCAAATATAAGTAAACATGTTTTTAAAAAATTTTTAAAAAGGATATACTTCCTCCAGAGAATGAGTGAAGGTCTGAATTACTGTTCATGACTTTATGATGGCTGCAGAGTGTGTCTCTGAATATGATCTACCACCAAGATGGGTCACAGACAGATTTGCTCATATATTGAGGACAGTTACTTCCTCCAGCGTGGCCTTTTTCCCAGGCTGGTTTGCTCCATGTTCCACCCCTGCCCTTGACCTATACAAGCACTTGCTACTGATCCACTTCTCATCCCCAAAAATATAAACCTAAGTCATTTGACCTTTCCCCAGGCATACCAGAGTTTTGCAAAGTCCTCATTACTTGGGAAGATGGGTGTTCCTTCGTACTTTTGGAAACCTCCTTCCCTCCCATCCAGTCCCAAATTCCTACCCTAGCAACCAGCCAGGGGAAGGCATACTGGTAAAGGATCATGTGGCAGGAGATGCTAGAGACCAGGGTGGGAAAGGAAGTAACTAAATTGTTTTGGGGAGATTTTCTCAGTGTCAACATCAGTATCTGTAAGTGGACAGACTCAGAAGATTGTTTTGTCTTTAAAGTTGGGATAAGCAAGGGCAAATGTCACTCTGTAAAAGACTGGTTGTCCCGGAAGCCACAGGAAGAAAAAAGGTTTGGTAAACATACAAGTATGTGGTGTTCCACATGCTGCAAAGCCCTGTTTCAAAGCATTTCCTATCTGTGAGGTTCTCAAACTCTCTTCCAGTTCTTAGCCAGCAATGTCGATTAAGTGGATAAGTTGAAGACAGGCAGTCCCACACAATTTCCGTCAAAAGGCAATTTTCTGCTTTCATAACAGCAAGGATGGCTACTAGTAGTTAGAAAGGCAGAAGTGGCTCATCTATCTTTGGGGATAATTTATATGACTTGGATGACATGCAATTTAACACAGGCCACCCGAAAGGATGGTGATTTAATGCCCCAGGTTTTTTTAAATGCTTCTTTGTTGCCATTAGGTGAGTTTCACTTCATACTTCTTTGTTTTCATTTGAAGAGAAATCTGTTTCTAAAAAAAAAGTTTAAAACATCATTTTTTCAACTATAGAGAATAAGAACCCCAAAGTCAAACATCTGACCTTGAACCCCAGAGTTAAGCCTCTGTGCTCTCAGTAAAAATAATAAAGATAGATTTGTGAATGTGAAACAACAAAGTGGATCCAAACAGCCCCCAGGAGATGAAGGTGGAAGGATGAATTTTTGTATTGTTTGCCTACAATGTCCAGATATGAGATGCAAATAATTTCCTTCCTGCAATTCTGTGAGAAAAAAGCTTGCTGTGGCAGCCAGCTTCTCATGAAGCTCATTACCTTTAGAAAGGACCCCAGCAACCCCCATTTGTTCCAGGAAATGGCTGACCACAGAAAACCCTCCAGCCCAATACTACACGATCCTTCCTCTTCTGCGATGTCCCCAGACTGCTCATTTGTCCCCTTGAAGCCAACCAAGACTGTCAAATGTACCTAAAGACTAACTAGAAAGTCTCTCTTGTGCTCAAAAATCCCATCTTAATAGAACACCTGTCAGTCAGATGTTGTCTCAGTGTTTCCTCTTTTAATAAAACTTACTCTCCTTTCTAACACCCTTGAACTCCTGCTGCAGTGAAAGGGCAGTAGATGAGTGGCCTTGCTGCAAGTTTATGAAAAAACCATACAAAAAAAATAGGCTTTGTTAATTTGTTGCCTCAGACTTAGTTTTAGGGAAACAGTATTATTTCCAGAGTGCTGACAAGAAATAGGAAGTTCAGTGGGACTTGTGATTAGCCCAAAGTCATACAGGAAAGCTGGAATTTCTACCTTGGAGGTCATGCATTTTTCCTCAGGCCTCCCCACTCCCCACCTTGGTTTGTACAATCCCTACTTCTGCAAACAGGTTGCTCCAGAAAACTGAGAGAGGGGAGGTCCAGAGGGAGGTACCTCTGGTGCCTGGGGCTCAGACAAGCAAATGGCCAACCAAACCTCAACGAAAAACAGCTCACAGCATGTGTTCATCTTACTGGCAAACCATGGCCACCAATGCCAAGTACATGGGTCTGGCATGCTCTCTGTGTGCATTAGACTATTTGCATCATTGGGGCTGCACACAATGCATTTTAACTTGATTTCACATATGACAAAACATTGAGGTAACAAGCAAAGGGATATGGGACAATGTTTGGTTTGTCCAATAGAAAGACTTGAAGGTCCTAGAGCTAATGCTGAGGCCTCACTCTTCCAGGGTGCTTCCCCCAAACTATTAGTGCTTCCCATAGGAATCACCTAGAAATCTCATGAAAATGCCAGTTCTAGGTTTGAGATCCTGCATGTCTGACAAAGTGCCCACATGAAGCCAATGGTGCTGGCCTGAAGTATCAGGTAGTCCTCAACCCTGGCCACAGGATTATGAGATAGAAGAACCACCTAGGAAGAAGAATTGCCAGGCACGAGAACCACTGAGCAAGAGCCTCAGGTAATTAGTTCTAGCAAGCCTCACCCAGATACAAGAGGATGAGATAGCTGCACCAGAACTGGGAAGCTTCATTAATGACTACCTTTCTTCACTTGAAGGCAGCCTTTCTTTTCAGTAATTCTTTTGAGTTTAAATGCTTTTTATGTATTAGTGACAATATTTTAAAATATGTCTCATCATCAGGAAGCTGGTTTCTCTCCATGGTCCCCGCAGCCATTAAGACTAAGTTAAAAGGGGGCACCTGTGTGGCTTAGTCGGTTAAGCATCTGACTTCAGCTCAGGTCACGATCTCACAGCTTGTGAGTTTGAGCCCTGCATGGGGCTCTGTGCTGACAGCTCAGAGCCTAGAGCCTGCTTTGGATTCTGCATGTCCCTCTCTCTCTGCCCTTCCCCTGCTTGAGCTCTGTCTCTGTCTCTGTCTCTCCCTCTTAAAAATAAATAAACATTTTTAAAATGTTTTAAAAAATTAAAAAGACTGAGGCAAAAGGTTTCCTGTGCCATGAAGATGGGGATAGGAACTGCCCAAATCAGGGAAGGTGGCTCGCTAGGTACAGACAGTGACCTATACTGGGAGTAGGGTTGGGAGAGTGAAGAGAGACAGGAGGGCAGGAGAAGCCCGGCACTTGCAATAGAGAGCATTTCAGAGGAGAGTGAACAAGAGATGGGGCAGGAAACCACCTTTCCCTGACCACATCAACAGGAGCTTATGCCAGGGTGGACTTTTACAGCAGAAGCAACCGGATGTCCAGTAACTAAAGAGATGCAGGACATCCCTACAGAGTTAGAGACCCAGAGGACCACACAGAGACCAGCACCTGAGTCCAGCTTCTTTCATCAAAAGCTTCCTTTGGTATCTAGACATCATCTTGGCTGAAAAAAGGCAGAAGAGAGAAACCCACAAGACTGATATAGATCATTTACTAAAAGGAGACATTTTTGTGTCTCCTTTAAGTGGCAAATTTAAGTTTCCCTGGCTGTTTCCCCACCACCATCAGCAAGGAGAAGGCAAGTTTTTTCCCAGAGCAGTTACAGGAAATAAGACAAACTGTTCTTTTGACCATGATTCAGTTGTTCTCTGCAAGTTGTTGACCCCATATACCTAAGTCATTCAAAGCAGAGAGATCCTGTTGGGTTTTTTCTTTAAAGTAGCCTAAGAGGAGGAGAACATGGAGTGATCCGAGTTTCTCAATGAGAACTTAAAGGAGGCAGAAGAAAGACCTAGCAAGAAAATACAAACAATTATTGTAGTATCTGCTGAGTACTGCACTCAAGTAAGGCTTATCCCATACCACAATGCTGTTTTAAATCTGGCCAGTTAGAAAAAGTGGTTTCTCAACTATCTGTAAATTTGGTAGAAAAGGGACTATTATGTCTCTTTATAGCCAAATCAAATGTCATAAAGAAGTTCTTTTCAGACTTTCCATAGCTTCTCAGGCCACTATTTGGTGGTTATCTCTTCCTGCCTCCCCTGCATACTTGTCCAACTGCTTTCTAGGCCTCCAACCCATCCCAGGATAGGATCATTAAAGGGGGACTTCTCAAAAGGACACAGGCTCTTTAGCATATGCACGAGGTTGTGTTGAGAGGCCACCAATCTAAGCAGTAGAAATATTCACTTAAAGTGTTCCCTTGTATTAAGCATGTCCTGTTTTCTGTATTCAGATGCTTTGACGTGTAGGGCCTCGCTGACCTTGGACAGACTGCCCCTCCCAGGCCTAGCCAATTCCTAATGATAATAAATGATTCACCTATGAGCATGCATGCCTTTCATTAGTAACCAACCAATCCAGAGCCCACACTTCCAACTACCTCCTCTGTTGGGCCCTCTTACTCAGGGCCACTATTTCCCTGCCCTAATTGCCCCAGAGCCAAGTGCCAGATAACTAAGGACTGCTCCTGTGCCCCAGAGCCCTCTGAAATTATTCAAACTAGCCAGTCCTATATGTGCCTACCTGCTTCGCCCATTCCTTCCTGTGAAAACTAAAATGAAGGCTCTTGCCCATGTTTTTGCCTTACTCTGCTGCCTCCTACTGACCCTGGTAATTCCCTGTGTGGCCCTGTGTGGTTCTCCACACCTTCCATTTCTAAGGAACTGTGAGTAAATTTCTTCCTTCATGAGAATCATTTCTGCATCGATGTCTTACCACACCCAATTAACACAAATCGCAGATACCCTTACAGCACTTGTCCTGTTAATGGTCCAGCCCCAGGGCCAGACCAGGAAGGGTCACTTGCTCATT
Source organism: Panthera pardus (assembly GCF_024362965.1). Taxonomy (NCBI): domain Eukaryota; kingdom Metazoa; phylum Chordata; class Mammalia; order Carnivora; family Felidae; genus Panthera; species Panthera pardus. The sequence continues at coordinate 115,760,343 of NW_026527013.1, read as the reverse complement.
TCCCCTCCTTGAAGAAAGCATAGCCTCTCCACCTTCCACCCCAACACCAACCCCAGCCTCAACCCCATAGAGAAGGAAACAAAATTCAACAGGATAGCCAATGGCCTGAGAGAGAGAATAAGAGGAGTTAAGAAATGACAGGGCTGAAGAGGGGAGACAAGAAATGCAGGCAAGAAAGGTGGCTGGCTAGGGGTGCCTGGATGGCTCAGTCAGTTAAACGTCCAACTCTTGATTTTGGCTCAGATCATGGTTGCACGGTTCATGAGTTTGAGCCCCACGTAGGATTCTGCACTGACAGCACAGAGCCTGCTTGGGATTCTGTGTGTCTCTCCCTCTCTCTGCCCCTCTCCCAGTCATTTTCTCTCTCTTTTTCCCTCTCTCTCCATCTCTCTCTCTCTCTCCCTCTCAGACTCTCTCAAAATAAACTTTAAAAAAAAAAAAAGAAAAAAGGAAGGTGGCTGGTCGAGTGAATACTGAGAGGCAATTCAGAAAAGTAAAGAATTTTTTTGCCTTGTCCTTTTTTGTTCCCCATTCTGGTTTGATCCTATAACAGAAAAAATCCCCCTGCCTCACCTCTCCTATGACCACCACCGCCTGGACGGCAAAGCATCAACAGTACTTTCCTGCCCTTCCAAAAGTCAAAAGCAAAAGGGGTCAATCATTTCGCTACCAGTGCAGTGGCTTTCCAAGTCCTCTGATATTTCCTCGCTAAATCCTCTGGTTGCTCACCACATGATTAAAGTTTAATCTAGTTATGTGGCATTTTCATGTGGCTTTTTACCATTTATTTACAAAGCACTTTTGCTCCCCTCACCTCATTGGATTCCCCCAACAATCCTGAGAGGTCAGCAGGAATTAGTTTTCCAATAAAATCCCTTCTCTGTTCATCAATCCCTCAATTTCAAAGGAAACCTCAGCAAAATTTCATTATCAGAACAGACTCAATACCAATGGGATTCAAGTCTTTTGAGGCCATTTCCACCAATCCTCATGATGAATCCCGACATGAAACTGGAGACAAGGGAAGTTATTCTAATACAATTTAAGACTCCAATACTTAAATCAAGACCACGAACAACAACAAAAAAATCCATATTCTACACATTCATTCACTTGGGAAAAACTCAGATGCAAGAGGTTCAGGAAAGAGATGTGGAAAAATGCATTTGAAATCTCATTACAGCTGAAGCCATAATTAGGAGCCTTGCACTCACTTGCCAGCTCCTAAGTGTAATCTCTAAGATGGTGCAGATATGCAGGAAAACTAATAAATCCCTATTAGTACTATGCTTCTCCTTATAGCACATGAAAATGTGATTTTAAAAAAGTGCAAGTTGGGTAATAACTTACAGATACACCTTGCTTTGTACAAAAGATTTCTTTTTTAAAATGTGTGAGTTGTCTGTGAGTCAGACTGCATTTGATATGAAAGGATATGAGGAAGGGAGAAAGGGTGGATTTGCCTTTTAAAAGAACCCAACAGATATCTTTTATAACTGGAAGAATAATTGCCTTAAAAAAGCAATTATCGGGGCGCCTGGGTGGCGCAGTCGGTTAAGCGTCCGACTTCAGCCAGGTCACAATCTCGCGGTCCGTGAGTTCGAGCCCCGCGTCGGGCTCTGGGCTGATGGCTCAGAGCCTGGAGCCTGCTTCCGATTCTGTGTCTCCCTCTCTCTCTGCCCCTCCCCCGTTCATGCTCTGTCTCTCTCTGTCCCAAAAATAAATAATAAAAAACGTTGAAAAAAAAAATTAAAAAAGCAATTATCTTCTCATTTCAATACTGTGTAAATGTGTGATTTTACATGTCATATTTGCTTAAAGTGGGATGCAGACAGATCTAGTTTGCAAAACACTTCATTTAAATTCCCTTAATTAGAAGACTTTTAATGTATGAAAACAAGGTTCATACATAATTGCTGGTAGCTGCACCTAGTATGGGGTCTGAATATCCTTTTCTATTTCCAGTTTTGTTACGAACTATTTGTATGACTTAAGGTAAGTTACTTATCTTGTCATGATTTGGTTTCTTTTTCTGTAAAATAAGAAGTTTGAAGTAAGTTATTTTTACTCACTGATTTTTCTTTATACACTCATTGGTTTAACTTTTGTATTTAATATATATCAAGATGTTAATGTATATCAAGATGAATTTTCTGAGAACAATTTTTACATTTTTCCCCCTTGGCTTTAATGATATTAAGTTCAAGCCTGCTTAATGCTTCCATTAGCTTGCGATTTTGCAATATGTTTTATGTATCCAGCCTTGTTTACTCCTGTGAAGCAAGGAATATTATTGGAAAAAAAAAACTATATGCTGTAATCCAATGGATAATCATTACATTTATTATCTTGAATTTCTATTGAATTTCTCTCTATGTGTTTAATATCCCATATTCAGAAAATTACCATATGTTCTCCTCTAGATAGCTATTATTATGTCAGATATATGCTTGTAAGATTTACTTTTTGTCATTATTTATCTTTTAATCATAGTTATGCTATGCCATAAATGAGAGAAGACAGATGGATCATTTCCCCAGTCCTGGCAGACAAAAAGGGGTATATTTAAAGTCAAATAAACAATGTAGCAAATACTCATTTCTTTTGCTTCAAAACAGACAGTGCTAGAATCAGGGCTGCCGCGTATGGTTGTGCAGGTTGCATACTGCACAACTCTCACATATACCATTAATATCATGTGAATGCTACCCTTGGCATTGTGCCAATACAACCTGCTGAGTCATATGCTGAGGCTCCTGCAGAAATTTATGCAAGACTTAGACCAGTCAGCGTATTTCCAGGAGAAAATGCAATTCTAACAGTAGTGTGTACAATACCATGAAGTTTATACTAGATCAGCTATAATCAGAGATAAGATAAATCAAACCGAGTCAACCACAAAGCATCCATAACTGATAAGTTTCTCTTTACTACTTAATTCTTACCATCTAAAGGGATACCTGCTCTATTTTCTCATTACCTTCAAGACTCTGCAGTACAGCTTCATCCAACTTACTGATCCAACTTACTGTGCCCTCTCAGGTTACCAGCAACATGATATGGACTTAATTTCTTTGGAGTCTCTCCAGCATTTATTTTTGCTGGTCACCCCCCTTTTTCTATGGCCTTTCTTGCTGAAATGGTTTCTTCCTTTAGGTTCAAAGATGGATGGTAAAGATCCTACCAGAAGAGCACACTGCCTGTATGGATAAGACCTGTGTTTTGTTACAAAAGTTGGAACTACATCCCAGGCAAGAAAAATAAATCATCTGGGTGCCCCTAAATGGCACCTCTCTTAGAGACACATGGAAAAGGATCTTCCATCTTAACAGAGGTATAGGTCATGATGGAGGGAAGAAGGATGTAGTATTGGGACCACACTCTGACCAGGACTCTGGTTTCTGCCTGGCCATATCAGTTGGCTTTATGTGAAACTTAGTGACTCTTGTCACCAATGGGAGTGCACTCATGATCCAGACTTCCAGGACTTGAACATCTCATAAAGGAGTGTGATTCTGGAAACTCACTCTGGATTCTCAAGGAACTGCTAAGAGAGGATTTGCCCCAGCACCAGCCACAGAAGGAAAGGACAAGCCCTCATCAGCGTAGTCTGAACCCTAATGACAGGACAGCTTTACCTGCAAAGATAGAGTCCTCGCTCTGTGTAGCCAAGGAACCCACTCCACCCTGAACTTCGGCCATGGAAGAGAGCCAGCACCCCTCTCCTCAGCGTCTCTAAATCATCTGGGATACTCATCCACTGTAGCTCAAACCCCCACAACCTCCTTATCCTGAGATATCAGGAATTGAAGAATGTTAACCCCATGGCCACTGTGGGAGCTGGGGCTTCACTCAGCTTCTGCTATTGAGACACACCTCCCTGAGATAATCTTCTACTTATTCTTAGCCAGAAAATGAGGTAGGACTGAGCCAGACTGGACATCCTCAGTCTGACAGTCTCAAGTCTCATAAGCCCTAGGGCACCCTGAACACTAACAGGGAAAGGATAAAGTCCTGGAAGGGAATAGTCAGGATGTGGAGACCTCTATTTTCAAAAGATAGGAATGCAGATAGGTCTCGAGTATTATTCCTCTGGGGAAAAACAGAGCACATTAGTCATAATACCAAAGTGTAGAGGCACCCCAGTCATAATGTTAAATGTAGACAACCCTTCTCCTTCCACTAAATAACTGCTCTTGTGCCCTTTCCCTGTCTTTTCTTTCTCATACCCCATCCCAAATATCCCTTAAGATTTAGGCTAAGGTGCACATGTCCACTCTGTGCTCTTCTTTCTCAAATATCTTTTTCTTACAGATCTAATGAACTTTCACAACTTCAACACTCTCCTAAGGCTATAGTTGGAAAAGCCCTTGATTTGGAAACAGCCAAGAAGAAGGAGTCCTGAAGACATCCTCACACGGCCAGTCCAAACCAAAGGCAGACTGCTCATGCAAAAGATCACAATAAAGATAAACCCACACACTGAGAAGAGAGAAGAGATCCCATCTGTGAATAATTAGAGGACCTGATTGACCTGATAGAGCCAGAAATGTAGAAACTACAACCAGAGAAATAAAGATGGTTTTGGTGATTTGAAAGACAGGCTAATCCTCACTAATAAGCGGAGACAGGTACAGAGTTTCCCGTCAAGAATAAGTCTCAAAGAAAGACTCCCTCCAGACAGAATAATCTTCCAAGTTTTAGACATTAAAGACAAATGACTACACTTACAAATCACAAAGAAGAAAGGATAATGTTTAAAGCAGAGAGAAGAACGATATCAAACACTGCCTCAAGTGAGAAGACAAGACTTCGAGAGGACACCTACATATCAGAAAACAGATGTGATCACAATGCACACCAACCCAGCTGACTCTTCTCTCTGCAAGAAGGAGCATATTCCAAGACCTCGTGACTGAATCCATTCAACAACAAATTCTTGATCTACAAAGACAGCTCCAAAAGGCTATGAAAAATTGAAAACAGATGAAAGCCATTCAAAGGAGACATTTGTGAGAGTAGAGACCAAGGCCGGGTTAATTATATGAGGCAAATCAAGGAGACAAAAATTATAAAAGAGTTTATGAAGCTGAACAATAGGTAATGCTGTAACAGGCATATGGGAAAATTTTAATGATAACCACAAACATTTTCAAGTATATCCTGAGAACTTGCATGGATCATGAAAAATGGATCATTTTGTAGGAGATCAGAATATACCATCCCAAAATATTCTACTTTGACATATGGATTATTGGGGGCTGAATAAAATTGAGAAACAGACAAAAGAAAAACCCTCTGCTCTCCCCCTCGTTGCTAGCAAGGGAGGATAATTCTTAATCACTAAAGATGACTTTAAACCATCATCTTAGAGATAGTAACAGAGGAATCTACATAACAGACTTTACTAAAATAACGCTTATTTTCTAATTTGCCCTATATTTAGCTTTCCAGTTTGCCACCCCTGAAAACCTAAATTCTTTCTCTTTGTCTTGTCACTTCCCTCCAAATTTATTGTCCTTCATGAAGATGCTATATAAGCCTGAAATTCAAACCACCTCTTTCTCCCACATATATGTACTCTGTATGTGTTAATAAACTTATTTGTATTTCTCTTATTAATCTGTCTTTTGTCAGTCTAATAGGTTGGATCCCAGGTGGAGAATCTAGAAGGGTAAAAGGAAAAGTGTTTCCTCCCTTATAATATTCTGGCATGTAATGTGTATTTAATAAAATCGAAAGTCAAAATTTAGTCTTCCATATTCTCCCATTATAGTGCAATGAAACTGAATTTCATGTCATGCATTAAAGTGTGCCTAGCTCCATGAACATTAAAAAAAGAGGTAGGAAAATTCTTAGACAGTATATGTACTCTTTCCCCTCTCCTTATCTATGCTCAAATATTTTTAATTTGCCAAAAGCCCTATTCCAAATATCCTGATTGCTTCCTGACCCCTTCTCTTAAGCCAATTGAATTAAACATTTTTAGCACCAGGCTCTTAAGAAAGAAGCCTATTTCTCAGAGCCTCTTACGACATATTGACATCTGTCCACCCTATACTCCCCCACTTGGGTCTAGACTTTCTCTCTGGAATGAAATGGCAAGTGGTAGGGACTCTTCTTGGGCCATGGCCAGATCCCCTACCCTCAGTGACTTATTTGAGAGAAACTAAATAGCTGAGATAGGCCACCAAAAAAATACAAGGTTATTTGCTTACTTTTCTAAGTACTTTAAGTACAGGAAACATGCTCAGCCCTTGATCTCTTTTCATACTTCCCTGTAGAATCACAAAGCTCAGGCTTTGTGTTTGCTATCCCCTGCCTGAAAAGACTGTCCCTCTCTCTGTTTCTTTGTCACCTGGCCAACTCCTACTTGGTTTTCTCATCTCAGATTAGACAACCTTTTCCTCTGGGAGCTTTCCTTGACTCCCTAAGACTGGGTTGAAACACTGCTTAGTGTTCCTCCACGCCGCTCCCTATCAATAGCCTAGCACTATGCATACTGTTCTGTAGTCGGGCACATTCACCTATATGGTCGTATAGACTGTAAGATTCTGGAAGGCAGGAAGTGCCCTTCAGATATCACCTTCTTTAATATCGTCAATGTCTAGCACAGAGCTGGGCACAGAGAAGGAACACAATAAATCTTACGTTGAAAAAAATGTAATATAGATCCAATATTACTTATAATATCTTGAGGTAAGTTCCAGCTAGGTTGAAAGACTTCAGCAATTAAGAAATGAAATAAAATTGAAGAAAGAATTTGGAATCTCTGTAAAGAAACTACTCTAAATACTGAAAATATTGAAGTTGTCATCAAAGATAGATATCTTTATAAATATAAAATGAAAACAAAATATGGTAAAAATCCATTTAAATAAGTAGGAATGCAACAGAGCAAGGGAAATGTGATAGACATAACTAAAGCTTAGCATTCAACATACATAAATATGATACAAATATATATAAGACCATATTCCATAATTGGAAAAGAGAGATCTATGCTAAAGCATACAAACTGTAAAAAAAATCCACTGCTTCAGTAACAATTCAAGAAATGGAGATTTTAAAAGTCTGGAGGTGACATCATATATTAAAATAAATAAAAATAATAAACCCACATATTTATAATTCTGTGGGAAAATGCAATTATTACTGTTGACATTATAAGTTGCTTCAGCCTGGAGAGCAATCTGGCAAGATGAGAAAAAAAACTAGAATATGTTCATACATGATACTTTACAATTTCACTTTGAGGGGTACATCCTAAGGAATTAATCTCATTAGAAAGCCAAGGATGAGTTATATAAAGAAGTTCATAACTAAGCTATTTAGGGATTATAAAAACTGGATCAATCCAAGTGCCAGTTGATAGAATTATGGTATAACTGCACTGGGCATCTGTTAGAGTAGCATTAATATGAACTATGTCCCAATGTGGGAGCCTGATATAAAGTATGGAAAAGAGAAAAATGCAAAATCTAAAACATGTACACAGTGTTTGCTGCCACATAAAGGTCAGAAGGGTATTCAGAGATACTATAGCCTGCTTAGCTTTTGATCTTCCCCAGCTTCTGTGATAAAACTGCTTTCCCCCAACTCAAGTATTTTAGGGGGAAAAGATAAGAAGGGTCTAGAAGGAAAATGTCTGTATAGGCATTTTAATTGGTATGCAATGTACATAAAGCTGATTGCTGGCTATTATGATTATAATCATTATTATTTAATGTACCATGCTAGAATTGTTTTATTAAGTAAAAGCCAACTAATTAAAAAAAAAAAGAGGGGGTATTCAGTGGTTACAACAACACATCCTCCATCACACATTCTTTCCCAGCCACATGCACACACATCCCTCTCCCATCTCCCCTCACTCCTTGGCCAGTGGCCCACCACACCCCTCCTCTCACTAGTCATTTCTGCTACTGACTTATAATTAAGCAAGATTAGTTCAAAATTTGTAGGGATTATTAGGCCTTGATCTCTGTGAAGTAGTGATACTTTTTTGAGTCTAGAAAGAAAACACCATGAACGATTTGAGGTAATGAGAACTGCAGAGACTCACTAAAAAGGTAGAGAGGTATGAGGAAAGATGACTATCCAAGAAGCCACATTCCAGGCTCAAGAACCAACTCAGCCCTAAAGTTTCCTTACCTCAGACAAGTTCCTCACTCTCTCTGAACTTCAGATTCCTCAAGTTTCATATGGTAGAGTTGAGCTACAAGATTTCTCAGTCCTTTCCTTCAATTTTATTCTTCTTAGTGAGGTGGGGAGTGTGGTCTGTTAAACGGTTGACACACAGTTGAGGAAGCATAATTTCTCTAAACTTTATTTCCCACCATTTGCCTTTTTCTCAATTCCTGAGGTGATTCTTTTATTGATTGTCTCAATTTCTTCCCCAAACTATTGAAATGCCATTTTTCTTTGGCCATTATATTTTCATTTTTCTTCAAGTCCTCTGAGGCATTTTTAAAAATAAACCTTACTTTAAGAACAGTTTCAGGGGCACCTGAGTGGCTCAATCAGTTAAGCACCGACTTCAGCTTAGGTCATGATCTCACAGTTCACGAGTTCAAGCCCCATATCAGTCTCTCTGCTGACAGCTCGGAGTCTGGAGACTGTTATGGATTCTGTCTGTCTGTCTGTCTCTCTCTCTCTCTCTGTCTCTCTCTGTGCCTCTTCCATTCATGCTTTGTCTCTCCCTTTCTCTCTCACTCAGAAATACAATAAACATTAAAAAAAAAGAATCAGTTTCAGATTTATAGACTCTGAAGCACTTTGAGACATATAAAAACAAAAAAGAGGGGTTTTTTAAAAACCTGTGTAAAACACAAAATATTCATAATTTTGGTTAAAATAGTTATTTTGTAAAGGCTAAAATATTCCTACATTTTCTTTTAGTAGAAAAATAATGGATAGGGGCACCTGGGTGGCTCAGTCAGGTAAGCGTCTGACTCTTGACTTTGGCTCAGGTCTTGATCTCATGGTTTGTGAGTTGGATCCCTGCCTCAGGTTCTGCACTGGCAACATAGAGCTTGCTTTGGATTCCTGTCTCCCCCACACCCACCCCACCCCTGCCTGTCTCCTGCTTGCCTACCTATGTGTGTGCTCCCTCTCTCTCTCTCAAAATAAATAAATCAAACTTAAGACAAAAGAAAAAGAAAAAGAAAAAGAATGGAGATAAAGCATCTTGATTCTTAGCTAGTCTCTGGGCATAGTTAAGTAGCTAATCTGTTTCTTTTTTTTTTCTCCTTCTTCTGCTTCTGCTTCTTCTTTCTAAAACATCATTGTTCTCATTTATGAGACAGAAAAATAGTATATAGCTAAGCTGTTAGAATTTTCATCATTTATAAATTTAATGTCACATTTGAAATAGCAACAAATAGCATAAAGATCTGTATGCTGAAAACTATAGAAAGCTTATGAAGGAAATAGAAGAAGATATAAAGAAATGGAAAAACATTCCATGCTCATGGATTGGAAGAATAAATATTGTTAAAATGTCAATACTACCCAAAGCTATCCACACATTCAATGCAATCCCAATCAAAATTGCACCAGCATTCTTCTCGAAGCTAGAACAAGCAATCCTAAAATTTGTATGGCACCACAAAAGACCCCGAATAGCTAAAGGAATTTTGAAGACCAAAGTGGGAGGCATCATAATCCCAGACTTTAGCCTCTACTACAAAGCTGTAATCATCAAGACAGCATGGTATTGGGACAAAAACAGACACATAGACCAATGGAATAGAATAGAGACTCCAGAATTGGACCCACAAAAGTATGGCCAACTAATCTTTGACAAAGCAGGAAAGAATATCCAATGGAAAAAAGACAGTCTCTTTAACAAAATGGTGCTGGGAGAGCTGGACAGCAACATGCAGAAGAATGAAACTAGACCACTTTCTTACACCAGACACAAAAATAAACTCAAAATGGATAAAGGACTGAATGTGAGACAGGAAACCATCAAAACCCTAGAGGAGAAAGCAGGAAAAAACCTCTCTGACCTCAGCCACAGCAATTTCTTACTTGACACATCTCCAAAGGCAAGGGAATTAAAAGCAAAAACGAACTATTGGGACCTCATAAAGACAAAAAGCTTCTGCAATGCAAAGGAAACAATCAACAAAACTAAAAGGCAACCAATGGAATGGGAAAAGATATTTGCAAATGACATATCAAAGGAATAGTATCCAAAATCTATAAAGAACTCACCAAACTCCACACCCGAAAAACAAATAACCCAGTGAAGAAATGAGCAGAAAACATGAATAGACACTTCTCTAAAGAAGACATTCAGATGGCCAACAGGCACATGAAAAGATGCTCAACATCACTCCTCATCAGGGAAATACAAATCAAAACCACACTGAGATACCATCTCACGTCAGTCAAAGTGGCTAAAATGAACAAATCAGGAGACTATAGATGCTGGCGAGGATGTGGAGAAACAGGAACCCTCTTGCACTGTTGGTAGGAATGCAAACTGGTGCAGATGCTCTGGAAAACAGTGTGGAGGTTCCTCAAAAAATTAAAAATAGATCTACCCTATGATCTAGCAATAGCATTGCTAGGAATTTATCCAAGGGATACAGGAGTGCTGAGGTATAGGGGCACTTGTACCCCAATGTTTATAGCAGCACTTTCAACAATAGCCAAATTATGGAAAGAGCCTAAATGTCCACCAACTAATGAATGGATAAAGAAATTGTGGTTTATATACACAATGGAGTACTACGTGGCAAGGAGAAAGAATGAAATATGGCCTTTTGTAGCAACGTGGATGGAATTGGAGAGTGTTATGCTAAATGAAATAAGTCATACAGAGAAAGACAGATACCATATGTTTTCACTCTTATGTGAATCCTGAGAAGCTTAACAGAAGACCATGGGGGAGGGGAAGGAAAAAAAAAGTTAGAGAGGCAGGGAGCCAGACCATAAGAGACTCTTAAAAATTGAGAATAAACTGAGGGTTGATGGGGGGTGGAAGGGAGGGGAGGGTGGGTGATGGGCATTGAGGAGGGCACCTGTTGGGATGAGCACTGGGTGTTGTATGGAAACCAATTTGACAATAAATTTCATATTAAAAAATAAATAAAATAGAAAACAAAATGAAATAGCAACAAACATATTAAAATGTAAGTGATGAAATTATTTTTTTTAATGTTAACTTTTGTGGAAGAAGAGCCAATTATTCACCAGTCATATCTCTATTAGATGTTCCTGTAGGATTTTACTGCAGTATAGAAGTTTCTAGAGCTGGTCGCTCTGTATAGTTTACATTTCTTAGAACTATTAGGGATTGACTCCTTAAAGAAAGAGCTTAAGACTTAGGGACCCACTTGAGACATCAAGGCAACCTTGAGGAAACTGATAAAGTAGAGATTTATACATGAACCACAGAAAGATCAAATGGTGTAAAGGTTTTAACTTGTCTGATTGTGGGTTGTGGACTTCAATGACAGATGGAATTGGTCTCTTTGTTATCACAGTATTTGCTTGCCAGCAATGAGGTTCGATTCCTGAGAAATCTCTTATCAAGAGAATTCATGTTTGCGAAATTTATAACAAAATAGAAACGGAGCAATAGGTTGGAAGTAACCCAGTGAAAGTTTTATGAATAGTCCTTCTATTCTTGAAAGAAGGTATTAAGATGGGCAGAGCATAGAGGATTTTCAGAGCAGTGAGACGACTCTATATGGTACTATAAGTGGTGAACATATGTTACTATTTATGTGTCCAAACCCATAGAATGTACAACATCAAGAAGGAACACTAATGGAAAGTATGTACTTTGGTTGGTAAACTATGGACAATGTAAGTTCATCAACTGTAAAAAAAATGTTTTACTTGGGGAATGGGGTTGGTATAGGGGAGGCTATTCATGTGTGAGTACAGGGAGTATATAGGAAATCTCTGTATCTTCTGTTCAGTTTTGCTGTGAACCTAAAAATACTCTAAAATACAGTCTATTTTTTTAAATCTCCTAAAATAAAAAAATATGAATAATACTATCCAAACCTTAAATTAGCAACAGTAAGTACTGTATTACCAATTTCCAGGTACTATTTCTCACTGAAAACTTTTTTGCTTACTTTTCTTGGAGATTCAGTGTGATGTTTATAAATTCGTTTTGTTTTGTTGTAGAAATTTGCACAATAATGCGGATTATGACTCAGAGTTCCTACATCCTGCTTCTGGGAAATTGCCTCATTTCAAAAGGCCCAGAATAACCTGGCTATAAGACGTTTTGGATAACGCTGTTCAACCTATTTGTTGCATATCTCTCAGTTCCCTCTTCAACAATGTAGATTTAGCTCTATCCATAATAAATAACCTTTTGCCAAAACATCAACTGCGATTCTCCTCCCCCTTCCCTGACACACCATTCAGCTCCTCTCTCCTCTGATGTGCCCTGTTCAGTTCTGAGGTCTGCCTGAATCATCCTTAAGTTCTTCCGGAGCCTTATGAAACAAATATCTACTTCTCTACCATCTACTATTATCAACTTTGTATGACCATTCCCTAGTTTACTCATTTTCTAAGTATCCCCAACAAGACCTTATTTGCTTCCTGCCTATCTTCCTACATTCCTGATTTTCCTGGCTGTGTTCCTGCATTTCTAAATAATATAGTCTGAAAGCCATTATGTGGGCCAAGCAAGCCAGGCATCTGTGTTGAGGGTAGGGTGCTGTCAGGGTCAACTGCAGGCATTGGAGCCTCAGTGGGATGGCAAGGGCTCCTAAACAGGTTGGGGAGTAATGATATAGCCTAATGTGCAGCACTGGAGCTGAGTGGGGTAAGGAAGGAGTGGTGGGAAGAGGGCTATGGCAGCCCAAAGTTGAGTATAAGAGCCAGAGAAGTACAGCAGCTGCTTGGGACAGGAGCGGGAGAAAGTGATGGCTATAGGAGACTGATTACACACAGGGAGAGTTAATCTAATTACTAAATGTGTTAAGGATGATTGGAACCAAGTTTCTTGCTGTTGGATAAAGGAATTACAAATGTGTTGGACTGAAACTGAAAGCATTAAGTTCATTTATTAGTTCACGAATATTGAACTCATAGGTCTCAGTATAGAGATGTAGGAATACAGATATTCCAGAAAACCTGGTTATCAGATCTTGGTTTTTAAATGTCATTGTCCTTAAAAGGAACCAGTGCTGGGGCGCCTGGGTGGCTCGGTCGGTTAAGCGTCCGACTTCGGCTCAGGTCATGATCTCACGGTCCGTGAGTTGGAGCCCTGCGTCGGGCTCTGTGCTGACAGCTCAGGGCCTGGAGCCCGTTTCGGATTCTGTGCCTCCCTCTCTCTCTGACCCTCCCCCATTCATGCTCTGTCTCTCTCTGACTCAAAAATAAATAAACGTTAAAAAAAAATTTTTTTTTAATAAAAAAATAAAAGGAACCAGTGCTCCTTGGAGAAATGTTGGATTCCAGAGTTGAAGCAGGGCAAGAACAAGTTGGTCTGAAAAATCATATTAGGCTTGAAAGTAAGGATGAGTTCAAAGAATAATGGATACATGTCAAAGGGAAACAGGATCCAGCTTTAAGGGTATCTCACTGGCTAAATCTCGGACCATTTCAGAATCAAAATAAATAATTTTATTAGTATATTATAATCCATTGACTACAACAGAAACCCATGATATAAACAAACAAACAAAAAGCCAGGAGAAGAAAAAGTTATTCCTCCTAATACAATGCCAACTGATAAATGTAGAAGTAATGATAGAATTAGAAAAATCACCATATAACAATTATTATAGTAATAATTAACTAAGCAAAGAAGCATCAAGGGATGCTTACAGTAGTGGATAACATTTTGGTGAGAAATAGAATATTTCATAGTATCAAAGTGCCTACTCACAAAATTCTTATTAATTACAAGGAGAAAAAATAGTAACTTTGTAGTGGAGAAGCCTGGCAAACAACAGCAAGTGACCAAAGATAATATTGCTAGTAATGGGTTAAATCAAAATCATGTACCACCTGGTGGGAGGCAATGAGAACACAGCATCATTTCTGTGATATTCCTGCTCACACACAACACTCCCCGCCAAATGTATAATCTGAATCTAATCAGGAGGACATATCAGACAAACCTAATTTAAAGGGCATTCTGCAAAACAATTGTTCTGTAATCTTCCCAAGTGTCAAGTCATGCTGGTCAAGGAAAGACTAGGAAACTGTCCCAGACTGAAAGTGGTTAAAAAGACATGACAGTAAATACAAGACAAGATCTCAGACTGAATTCTTTCGTAAGTAGGATAACATTAGGATAATTGGTAAAACCTGAAGAGGGTCCAATGGTTAGATAATAGTAATGAATAAATGTTAATTTCCTGATTTTGATGGTTCTATTATAGCTATGTGAGAGAATGTTCTAATAGGTAGCAACTATATGCTAGTGTATTCCAGGGTAATGGTACTAGGTACGCACCTTACAAATAATTCAGGGGAAAAAATGTTCTTGCAAGATTTCTGTAAGTTCAAAAAGATTTCAAACTAAAAAGGGGAAATGTGAAATAGAATATGCTGGTTGGGGATCATTGCCTGAACGCAAAGAAACTGATGGTGACCAACTTGAAAAATAAAGAAATGTATTTACTGGCAGGAGACTGGATAAGCATAAGGAAGCCTTGAATAAAAAACACAGCTTCAGAGAAGAAACGCATAAGGCAGCACTGAGAAATCTGGTTCAACCCTATCCTGAGGCCGGAGCTCTTTGGAGCCTCCTCTTAGAATCTCCACCTGGAAAGCCTCGAACATCCTTGGCCTCCCCAAGTTTAGGTTTGGCAGAATCAGTAGTTCCATTTTTCCAATTGCCTCTATGGGTTCCTGCTTTCCCTTGGTTTACCCTCTTGTCAGTTCTTCCATATTTTCAAGATTTGTTTTCAATGGGAGAGTTTGTCCAAATAATCTAGATGACCTTATTTCCATAAAGAGAAATTCCTGCTTTATTCTCTTCATAGCCCTTACCTCTTCCTAAAAAGCCTATATATTTCTTTACTTTCTGTCTCCCTGCACTAGACTGAAAATTGACATGACAGGGCTCAAATGCCTTCGTCACCATTATATCCCATCCCAAGGAACCATTATATCCCATCCCAAGGAAAAAGCAAGCATGGCCACAAAGAACCTTTGCTACCAGAGGTCTGACAAATGATTGACCTAGGCACAACTCTTCAAATTAGCCTGAGACAATAAAAGCACATCCGTTCTTCCACATGTTATTGTTGAAACGATTTTCAAGATCTGGCTCTCCTGGGCTCACTGTCCCCAGCTGCTCCCTTTCAGATATACACCTTACCTCTTCGTCCTCCACCAAGTACATACTGAGAATGGCTCTTCTTGATTTGGCTGCTTATCTTTTCATAACCTGCTCAAATGTTGCCTGCTCTATGAAACTTTCCCTTCATCCCTATGCAGAGCCCCATAGCCTCTTCTGCCTATCTCTACCATAGAGACCCTTACCATATTGTAATGAATTCTTTGGTTATATCTCTAGTCTTCTCACTATAATGTTCATGTTCATCACTGTATCCCCAATACCTAGCACAGTGCCTGGAACATATTAGAAGACCTTTATGTTGACAATACCCTAGGGCATCAGAGCCAATTGGTGCTCTCTGGTCAAACTTCTCTCAACTACGTGTTACTGACTCTCAATACCAGGGAAGTCAATAAAAACTCTTTTTAAATATTAAAAAATAAAATATCCTATTAGGCTTAGGATATTTTAATTCATTCATTGACATTGTGGCCCAAAGATCTGCATTTTGAACAAACATCCCTTGTGATTCTGGGACAAATTTTGCGAAACACTGTTCCAGACCATTTTAAACTTTCACTACATTCCTCATCCATTCCAGTCTTGGCTAGTCTTCTCTAGCTAATCAGCCTCTATAAAACAAGGCAGACATCCCCTACAGTTCTGCTTTGCTGCTTCGGCATTTTGATGCAGATTGCCACTTTCTTAGTTGGATTTCCACAGAGACTTTGAGGCCTCAATTGTTTTGTTGAACTCTACTTTAGAATTTTATGTGATTTTATGTCCTGTGTCAACTCATTCTCATTTTGATTTTTAATTCCCATACTTTATGGTTTCTAATCCCAATTCTAAATCAGCTATCTGAGACTCTCAGCAATATCTCCACCCATGTAATTTTCCATAATAAAACCACAGGACTTCCTGGACCTTGAAAGCCACTCTCTGCCCAAGGTTCCCAAAGGTCTCTTCTACATAAGTTTTTCCTCACATCCACAGTCCTTCCTAAAATGCTGTGTGGTAAGAAGCAAAATGAATGCAAGCTTTGAAGAAAAATTCACCTCTTTTTTAGTTATAAAACTGACATTTTTGTTTCACTTGATGTTGGTTTAAGGGGCTGAAATATCTGAGTTCTCTAGCTTCATTAACCACTATCCCATTAAATGTCATGTCAAGTGAAGAGGAATCCCAAGGCTCTGCTGCTTCCTGGGATGTGGCATGTTTTATCGTTATCCCCCTTGATGAATCCCACTAAATTTGTTTTCTTGTCTGGTTCCCCCAGGAACACAAGTAAGTTAGATCTAGCCTGTTTATACAATATCAAGATGGTCCCAGCAGAATGGCACTCCTAAGAGTTATTTTCAGGCCTCAGTGAATGTCAGTAAGTGATGTGATCAGATGTACATTATCATGTCCAGCCTGTAGAACATTAAAGAAACCCTGCTTATTATCACAGGATGTTATAGGAGTTTTCAACATGAAAAGAAAATAGATTGTTTCCAGGAGTAACAAACTCAAATGTCAACAGGAACCTGGAGGATAATATAAATGTGTGAATCTAGTAGATATAAGAAAATAGGGCTTGGTGGGAATTGTGGGGAAAGGAAAATATATTTCACCAAAAGGTATTCAAATTGAAAAATAAAATTGCTAGAAGTCCCTAAAATATAAAATCTGCTGAACTGCCATCCTGCCACATTAATCTATATTCTTAAAAAGATATATTTGATCCACCCAGTTTTTTTTTTCTTTTTCAACTAGGTATTTTAGTTAGGCTCTAGGTTAAGCTACTGTAACCAAAAAAACCTGAAAATTCAGCGGGTTAAATAAGACAGAACTTTATTTCTCTAAGAGACCAGAAGTAGGTAGACAGTCCACATCATTGGGCAGCTCTGCTCCATGAGCTCTCTCTGGTATCCAAGGTGGTAGAGCAGTTCAGCCATCCTACACACAGGCTTACATCTGTGTGTCAAAGTGTCTGTTCCAGTTGCCACCACTTCTCAAGAGGCAAAAGAAAGAGGGGGAGTAGATTGATTTTAAGAACATGTCCGAAAAGTTGTACAAATCACTTCCACTCAATTACACCACCTCTCCTGGGGCACCCATGAGCACTGATAAAACCCATAGAGGGAGTTGTAATACTAAAAGACAGCAGAGAGTAAGAAATACTGGGAGGTAGGAACAGTTTCTGTCAAGCTAGGTTTTCAGGTAAAGCCAAACCAAGTTTCATAAACCATAAACCTAAATCTTTACCTACTCTTTAAATATGTGTTTATTGGCAAATCAATTCTAAACCAATCAGCTTTTAATATTTGTCATTTAACTCTACGTGAAATTCACTCTATAGGACTGAAGAGAACTACTCACAAATTCACTTGAGTAGTACAGTTGTAGAAAAGCAAGAATAACATAGAGAAGGCTGGACGGCATTGAGTCTTAAGAGCCTCATTTGATAGGTATAATGAAAACGACCAACTACAATTATTGCTAGAACATTACCTACTATGACAACAACTGCAAAGGAACAAAAGGTAAAAACTAGTCCAATTCAGGCCAAATGCAAAGGGTGAAGGTCTTATTCTCTATTATTTAAGTATCTAATTATTGTTGCTATTACTAACCCATCTTATTCCAAAAAGTAATGATGGAAACACAATGAGGATATATAAATACAGAAGGTAACAAATTAGACCTACGTAAGAAACTTTTTAAAAACAAAGGTAAGGGTATAAATGGGTCTAAGAAGAAGCTGGCACTGCTTTGATAAGTGACTTTTAGCAGGTGGCAGCTTAGGCCATCAAAAAGACTGATTAGCTGCAAAATTCACAGCATTACTAAGGTTATTTCCATTCAATTTCTATTCCTTCAGCTTAGTTCTCCGCGTGTATGTTGCATTTTCATGGTACATGACTATCCACGCTGTTGCCTCTGCCTGCACACCATCTGCTCTACCTTCTCTTTAGCACAGTCTCCCCTAGCCCAGGCCAGGCAGTCGCTGCCTTTGGAGGTCTTCCCAGATTTTCCCCAACAGAGTTAGTCATTCTCTTTCGTACTCTCACAGTTATATGTACATTATAGCAGTCATAATCTAAACTTATGCTGAATTCCATTTATTTTGTGATGATATCCCCTTCAAAAAGGTGTACATTCATTAAGCATGCTCAATAAATGTTGCTGAATCTGTAAGGAAAAGTATGCATTGCTAGCTGCACACTCTACTGAAAAATGCTCCTCATTGCCCATTCATCCTCACCATCTCTTGAGCACCCCATACTGCACAAGGAGCCATGCATAAGGATGTTCACTGCAACTTTACTTACAACTGTAAAAACTAACAACCACCTAATTTGTCTACCAGTGAGTAGATATAGACATAAACTACTTAATTCATATGCTAGAATATAATATAGCAATTAAAATGAATAAATCAAAGCACATTTATTAGTCAATGGATTGTCTTTTCACTAAAAATCTAGGTAAATTTTTTTAAAGAAAAATAAATTTAAAAAATAATAAGGACTCTTCCCTTAACCCCAATTTACCTCTAACTTCTGTTCTGTCTTTATTTTTTTTAAGATTTTATTTTTAAGTAATCTCTACACCCAACATGGGGCTCAAATTTACAACCTTGATATCAAGAGTTTCATGCTCTGACTATTGACCCAGCCAGACATCCCTGTACTGTCTTTGTATGGCTTATTCTGGTATGAAGCTCAGGAACTGTGAACAAATTTCCATAAGCAGGAAGACAAGAGCCCAGAGGTTCTGTCCCATACAGTTCTCAAGTTTCTATCACATGGAGAAGTTCAAACCCTACATCTAGATACCCCTGAAGAATGTCTAAGTAATTCTTTGACCACATGTTAGTGATGAAAAAAAGCAAAACTGAGAATAATGCTAATATACTTTAGCTCCAAGAAACTACTCAGAGTACTCAGAGAAAATGGAATTTTAATATGTGGATTTAAAATCCTTAGCAGTTAACTATGCATTCATCCATTGGTGAGTGGAAAAGAATCCACAATGCAGAAAGGAAGACTAGAAAATCTCTACTCTTAAGAGAGAGGGTTCAGTGCTTCCTCCCCTTTAGGGGAGAACATTACACTCAACCCACTTTACCAAATTTCCAGAGTCTAAGGGAAAAATATGTTGGGAAGAATATTCAATGGGAAATCAGGAGATCTGGGCTTGTGATTATTCTCCATTTGCTCCCACCCCAGATTTATTCTCTGCCCTACTCCAAGTTCTGAGAGGCTGGACTCTCTGGATTATTTTACCCAGGCATCCAGTTGGGTTTGCCCAATGGGAGGCACTGACAGGAGATGGGAATAAGGAAAGCAAGAAATTGGGGAATTTCTCCCTCCTTTCCTTCCTGCATTGGTGCCACATTTGGGGCAGTGGCTGTGTCCCTCTACGACAGGTGTCAGGTAACATCTCCCCCAGACTGTGGCTCTCAGAGGATTTAAGGCCTCAGGGAGACAATAGCTTCCTGCTGTCACTAGTTTCTAGGTGCCTGCCATGTGGGTTTCCTTAAGTTTACCCACACCTCTATAAAAATGACCTCATGAAAGTCCCTTCAGTTGAATCATCAGACACTGCCCCTAACAAGCTGCAAGTGCCAAAACAAACCACTTCTCCATGAGCCTCAGTTTACTATTAAGTGAGGGAAAGACAGATGACATTCAAAGTTTCATCCACCTTGAAGATTCTTCAATCCACTTGAGCCTGAGACAGGGTGGAATCCTCAAGTTTTTTCAGCACATCTGTTTAAAGATGCTCCTTTTAAGAGAAAGCTACAGATGTTTGCCTTCCCATTTTCATTCCTTCTGAAGGAAATGTTTCAGCAGAATGAACTTGAGTTGACAGCCTGTTGGGCCAAACATTTTCTTAAATTTCATTTCCCTCCCCTGCTCTGAGTCTTTGCAGAGAGATGCAGGGTGATCAGCCCTACTTAGATAATACTCACTGACAGGGACAGCTCAGAGCACCAGAGCCACCAACAAGCTTTTGGAAGCCCAAACTGATTTCAAGTCCCAAAACAACTTTGCTTTCCTGCCCTCTTTGCTCTCCAGTTCTTTCCTCTTTTCCAAACTCACCTCCTACTTCCTCCTTCATTTACTACTTCTTATTGACTCCTGTCCTTTGTGTGTCACTTCCCAAGACTATTGGGGGTACAAGAAATACAGATGTCTTGGTCCTATAGCCTCAATTGTTTATTCAAAGACCCGAACAGCATCAAGGCTGATCAGCAGCTTCTGAGCCTAATGCCAAGAAGCCTCTGCCTCTGCAGGCTATCAGTACTCTACTGGAGTAAGACACCTCACAAAGCAGTCCACCTGGAATGGATGAGCAGCTGGCATAAAAGATATCTGGGGTTCTTCCAGCTAGGCACAAGGTAGAGATTGCCTGCCAGAACTGCTGACATGATCTGAATGTTTGCTTAGTTTCTATTTGAGCACTCATTCCAGGGCTGGCAGGAAACTTAATTTCAGTCTGTTTTGGCATCCTTCATATCTGTGTCTACAGAGAAGGCTATTTCTGGGTCACCAAGGCACTAGAGGACCTTCTGGTCATCAAGTCATACTTCATAGCATGGCCTCTTCAGATCTGAGTGAGCCTCCTTGCTGCTTCTTCAAGGCTGTTCCTCAGACCTTGGATCTTTTTATAGGCCTCCTTGGATAAACCACAGAGGCATTGCCTTCTCAGCACACTTCCAGGAAGAGAGGGCCAGGTTCCTTCTTCAGGATTCACAGACTCCTCTGCTCTCATCCACTCTAAACAGGAATTACAGTCTTCAAAAGGGAGGAAATCCTTCTCCTTCCTGTTTCTGATCAAGACACATTATCCATGCCCTGAATCTTCTCCTCTCTTTGGGCTTAGGCTTTTAAAGGCAAAAGTCAGGATTTCTGTCTTCTGCCCTACCACCTGCTTCCCTGATTCAATAAGCACAGCACTAGCCCATTGCTTGAATAGGGGAAGGAAAAAGGAAGGGGCTGAGAGAGAAATATGAAAATAGATTACACATTCAAAGCTTCAGAGTAACACCATTCTTATCACAACTGATGTATACTTTCTTCAGTTCACATTTTAACTAATGTCAACCTCCCAACCTCACCTCCACCACTACATAGCTTTAAAAATAAGTGTTAAACACTTTCCTTACACAGATAACTTAACAACACAGGGACACATGTTTACTGAGTTTTGTGAGCATTTCCATCGTGCACCCATTCCCAACCGGCAGCCCACTGGGCCCTAGATACAATTGCCGGGGGTCTCTCAAAGCATCCTAGTGCTCTCTTAGACTGGTGCTAAGGAAATAATCCAAACAGCCTGGGAGTGCCACTGAAAGGGAGACAGGGAAAGAATCTTAAACAAAGCTCAAATCAAAAGCACAGGCTTTCCTGCAGGCAGGTTTTGAGTCCAAACTCCCACTTTGCCAACCATGAACAGTGTGATTTTAGGCCTCAGTTCCCTCTACTGTAAAATGTATATAGCAACAGTACCTACTTGCTGCCATGAAATATGAGAGTGTACACAATGCACCATCTTTAGCATTCGAGTGCTCAATAGGTTATCCTTGCCTTCATTAAGACTATCTAGAGGAGCCAAGATGGCAGAACAGCATGGAAGTTTTTTTGTGTCTCACATCCATGAAATACAGCCAGACCAACACTAAACCATACTGCACACCTAGAAAACTGATTGGAGGATTAACACAACAATATGCACAACCTGAACCACAGAACTCAGCAGGTACCTCGTGCAGAGAGGTGAACTGGGGGAGAGAGAAGCTGTGGAGGGCAGGGAGCCATTTTTGTGTGTGAAGAGAGAAGGGAGATGGGAGGAGAATATGGAAAAAACACCCCCCAACCCAAATGCAGCTGGAGAGAAAGTGGAAAGTGCAAACAGCTGCAGGGACTGAACTAAAAAGGGAGAAAGGAGAAAGGAGAGGGTTTAAATTCCATTAAGACTCTATAAACAGGGGGAGCGCAGAGTCTGAAACACCATAGCTCAGTACCTGGTGGTGTTCTGGTGGGAAGGGTGAATCCCAGGAGCAGAGTGAAGTCCAGGGGTCTTTGGGCCACACAAGAGAGGCGGTTCCCCTGCTGGGAGGACACCTGGTAGAGGTGGTGTGTCACCCCCATCCCCCGCTACAGGCAGAGACCCAGTGGATCTGGGAGAACAATCATATTTGCTGGTGCTGGAACAAAGTCACTGGGGATGAAGCCTGGTGCCAGATGCGTGTTGTGATAGGGCACAATCCCAGAAACACTGCTGCTACATGATTGCGTGAAATTTTTCTGGGGCATGCAGGCTGGCACCCAGCCACAGACTCTGGGCATTGGCAGCAGCACGGTCCTGCAAACGTTCCTGGGTGTGGCCATACCTGGCCATTGCTCAATAAGACTTTCCCACAGAGGGGCAGAACAGGTGAAATCCACAGTTCCTCAAAAATAAGGGGTCAGAAAAAACAGCTGCATCTGAGATAAAACTCAGGAGGGAGGCACTGCATGGGGCTTGGACATGGACTGTGTAAAAGCAGAGAGTGGATGGAAGCCAAAAACAAAGGACAGGTGCTTGATTGCTGATCAGGGAGAACAGAGTTCCGATACTACAGTCTGGCTAGCTGGGTGACGCCATTATCATAGCTCCTGTGCATGCACATACACACCTACAAGCACCACAACAATCCACCCCAGTAAGCTAAGCAGCACCATCTACTGGAGAACAGAGCCATTACACTAACCCCTGCGCAACTGGGCCAACCTCATTCTTCAGGAACAAGAGTCTCTCCACCTGCTTAGTTTATGGACTATAAAGCAGTTCATAGTTTGATTTCTAGGGGAAATGAAGTAATTTCAGTCATATTTCAGTCTGTTTGCCAGTCCATCTATTTAATTTCTTTTTTTTCTTTTATCTCTTTTTCATTGGTTTTCTTTTTCTTAAATACAGAAAGAGAGAAAACTTATTTTTATCTTCAATTTTTATTAAAATATTTTTCTTTAATTTTTCTCAACTATATTTTTTACTTTTGTGTAAATTTTTCAAATTCTATTTTTCTTCCATCATTTCATTTTATTCTGCTTCAGTGTATTCATTTTTTCAAATCTTAAATGATTTCCTTTTTCTTTTCTTTCCCCTTTTTTCTCTAATCTATCAAGCCCCTTTCAACACCCAGACCAAAACACACCTAGGAAATAACATCATTTATTTGATTTTGTGTGCATGTGTGTTTTTAATTTTTTAACTTTAACATTTTTTTAATTTAATTTTTTTTTATTTTTTTACCTCATTAATTCCTTTTCTCCCTTCAAAATGATGAAATGAAGGAATTCACTCCAAAAGAAAAAGCAGGAAGAAATGACAGCCAGGGACCTAACCAACACAGATACAAGCAAGATGTCTGAACCAGAATTTAGAATCACAATAATAAGAATACTAGCTGGAGCCTAAAATACATTAGAATCCTTTTCTGCGGAGATAAAAGAAGTAAAATCTAGTCAGGATGAAATAAAAAATGCTATAACTGAGCTGCAATCTCAAATGGATGCCGCAGCAGCAAGGATGCATTAGGCAGAACAGAGAATCAGTGATATAGAGGACAAACTACTGGAGGATAACAAAGCAGAAAAAAAGAGGGAGACTAAGGCAAAAGAGCACGATTTAAGAATTAGAGAAATCAGTGACTCATTAAAAAGGAATAACATCAGAATCATAGGGGTCCCAGAAGAGGAAGAGAGAGAAATAGGGATAGAAGGATTATGTGAGCAAATCATAGCAGAAAACTTTCCTAACCTGGGGAGACATATACATCAAAATCCAGGAAGCACAGAGGACTCCCATTAGATTCAACAAAAACCGACCATCAGCAAGGTATATCATAGTCAAAGTCACAAAACACTCAGGCAAGGAGAGAATCATGAAAGCACCAAGGGAAAAAAAGTCCCTAACATACAATGGAAGACAGATCAGGTTTGCAGCAGACCCATCCACAGAAACTTGGCAGGCCAGAAAGGAATGGCAGGATACATTCAACGTGCTGAATCAGAAAAATATGCAGGCAAGAATTCTTTATCCAGCAAGGCTGTCATTCAAAATAGAAGGAGAGATTAAAAAGTTTCCCAGACAAACAAAAATTAAAGGAGTTTGTGACCACTAACCCAGTCCTGCAAGAAATTTTAAGGGTGACTCTCTAAGGGGAGAAAAGATGAATGAATGAATGAATGAATGAATGAATGAATACCAAAAGCAACAAATATTAGAAAGGACTAGAGAACACCACCAGAAATTCCAACTCTACAAGCAACATAATGGCAGTAAATTCATATCTTTCAGTACTCACTCTAAATGTCAATGGACTCAATGTTCCAATCAAAAGACATAGGGTAACAGAAAGGATAAGAAAACAAGATCCATTTATATGCTGTTTACAAGATACCCACTTTAGACATAAAGACACCTTCAGATTGAAAGTAAGGGATGGAGAACCATCTATGATGCTAATGGTCAACCAAAGAAAGCCAGAGTAGCCACTTAAATCAGACAATCTAGACTTTAAAATAAACACTATATCAAGAGATGAAGAAGGGCATTATATCATAATGAAGAGGTCTATCCACGAAGAGGACCTAACAACTGTAAACATTTATAGGCTAAATGTGAAGGCAACCAAATATATAAATCAGTTAATCACAAACATAAAGAAACTCATCGATAGTAATACCATAATAGTAGGAGACTTCAACACCCCACTCACAGCAATTGACAGATCATCTAATCAAAAAATCAATAAGGAAACAATGGCTTTGAAGGACACACTGGACCAGATAGACTTACCAGATATTTTCAAAACATTTCATCCTAAAGCAATGGTATATACATTCTTCTCCAGTGTACACATTCTCCAGAATAGACCACACACTGGGACACAAATCATCCCTCAGCAAGTACAAAAAGATCGAGATCATACGATGCATATTTTCAGAACACAATGCTATGAAACTCGAAATCAACCACAAGAAAAAATTTGGAAAGGTAACAAATACTTGAAGACTAAAGACCATCCTACTAAAGAATGAATGGGCTAACCAAGAAGTTAAAGATTAAATTAAAAAGTACATGGAAGTCAATGAAAATGATAACACCACAACCCAAAACCTCTGGGACGCAACAAAGGCAGTCATAAAAGGAAAGTATATAGCAATCCAGGCCTTACTAAAGAAGGAAGAAAGATCTCAAATACACAACATAACCTTACACCTTAAGGAGCTGGAAAATAAAAGCAAATAAAACCAAAAATCAGCAGAAGACAGGAACTAATAAATATTAGAGCAGAAATTAATGCTATTGAAGCAAACAAACAAAAAAAAATAGAACAGATCAATGAAACCAGAAGCTGGTTCTTTGAAAGAATTAACAAAATTGATAAACCACTAGCCAGTTTGATCAAGAAGAAAAAGGAAAGGACCCAAATAAATAAAATCAAGAATGAAAGAGGAGAGATCACAACCAACATAGCAGAAATAGAAACAATAATAAGAGAATATTATGAGCTATTATATGCCAATAAAATGGGCAATCTGGAAGAAATGGACAAATTCCTAGAAACGTATACACTACCAAAACTGAAACAGGAAGAAAGAGAAAATTTGAACAGACCCCATAACCAGTAAGGAAATTGAATTAGTAATCAAAAATCTCCCAAAAAACAAGAGTCTGCAGCCAGATGGCATTCCAGGGGAATCTTTCCAAACATTTAAGGAAGAGTTAACACCTATTCTCTTGAAGCTGTTCCAAAAAATATAAATGGAAGGAAAACTTCCAAACTCTTTCTATGAAGCCAGCATTACCTTGATTCCAAAACCAGACAGAGACCCCACCAAAAAGCAGAATATTGACCAATTTCCCTGATGAACATGGATGCAAAAGTCCTCAACAAGATATTAGCCAACCGGATCCAACAATACATTAAAACAATTATTGTTTTATCCCATGACCAAGTGGGATTTATACCTGGATGCAGGGCTGGCTCCATATCCATAAAAGACCAGTGTGATTAATCACAACAATAAAAGAAAGGACAAGAACTTTATGATCCTCTCAATAGATGCAGAGAAAGCATGTGACAAAATACAGCATCCTTTCTTGATAAAAACCCTCAAGAAAGTGGGGATAGAAGGAGCATACCTAGAGATCATAAAAGCCATATATGAACAACCCAATGCTAATATTATCCTCAATGGGGAAAAACTGAGAGCTTTCCCCCTAAGGTCAGGAACAAGACAGGGATGTCCACTCTTGCCACTGTTATTCAACATAGTATTGGAAGTCTTAGCCTCTGCAGTCACACAACACAAAGAAATAAAAGCATCCAATTTGGTCCAGAGAAGGTCAAACTTCCACTCTTCGCAGATGACATGATACTCTATATGGAAAACCCAAAAGATTCCACCAAAAAACTGCTAGAACTGATTCATGAATTCAGCAAAGTTGCAGGATATAAAATCAGTGCACAGAAATTGGTTGCATTCCTATATACCAACAATGAAGCGACAGAGAAATCAAGGAATCGATCCCATTTACAGTTGTACCAAAAACCATATACCTAGGAATAAATCTAGCCAAAGAGGTGAAAAAATCTACACACTGAAAATTATAGAAAGCTTATGACAGGAATTGGAGAAGGCACAAAAACAATGGGAAAAGATTCCATGCTCCTTGATAGTGAGAACAAATATTGTTAAAATGTCGATACTACCCAAAGCAATCTACATATTCAATGCAATCCCTATCAAAATAACACCAGCATTCTTCACAGAGCAAGAACAAACAATCCTAAAATGTGTATGGAACCAGAAAAGACCCCAAATAGCCAAAGCAATCTTGAAAAAGAAAACCAAAGCAGGAGGCATCACAATCCCAGACTTCAAGCTATACTACACAGCTGTAATCATCAAGACAGTATGGTACTGGCACAAGAACAGACACTCAGATCAATGGAACAGAATAGAGAACCCAGAAATGGACCCACAAACGTATGGCCAACTCATCTTTGACAAAGCAGAAAAGAATATCCAATGGAATAAAGACAGTCTCTTCAGCAAGTGGTGCTGGGAAAACTGGACAGCGACACGCAGAAAAAAGAACCTGGACCTCTTTCTTACACCATACACAAAAATAAACTCAAAATGGATGAAAGACCTCAATATAAGGCAGGAAGCCATCAAAATCCTTGAAGAGAAAGCAGGCAAAAACCTCTTTGATCTTGGCCACAGCAACTTCTTACTCAACATGTCTCCGGAGGCAAGGGAAACAAAAGCAAAAATGAACTACTGGGACCACATCAAAATAAAAAGCTTCTGCACAACGAAGGAAACAATCAGCAAAACTAAAAGGCAACTGACAGAATGAAAGAAGATATTTGCAAACGACATATCAGATAAAGAGTTAGTATCCAAAATCTATAAAGAACTTATCAAACTCAATACCCAAAAAACAAATAATCCAGTGAAGAAATGGGCAAAAGACATGAATAAACAGTTCTCCAAGGAAGACATCCAAATGGCCAACCGACACATGAAAAAAATGCTCAACATCACTTATCATCAGGGAAATACAAACCAAAACCGCCATGAGATACCACCTCACACCTGTCAGAATGGCTAGCATTAACAACTCAGGCAACAACAGATGTTGGCAAGGATGGGGAGAAAGAGGATCTCTTTCGCATTGTTGGTAGGAACACAAGCTGGTGCAGCCACTCTGGAAAACAGTATGGAGGTTCCTCAAAAAATTTAAAATAGAACTACCCTATGACCTAGCAATTGTACTACTAGGCATTTATGCAGGGGATACAGGTGTGCTGTTTTGAAGGGGCACATGCACCCCAATGTTTATAGCAGCACTATCAAGAATAGGCAATGTATGGAAAGAGCCCAAATGTCCATCAATGGAAGAATGGGTAAAGAAGATGTATAGATAGATAGATAGATAGATAGATAGATAGATAGATAGATACACACACACAAAATGGAGTATTACTCGTCAATATATATACACACACAATGGAGTATTACTCAGCAATAAAAAAATGAAATCTTGCTATTTGCAACTATGTGGATGGAACTAGAGGGTATTATGCTAAGCAAAATTAGTCACAGAAAGACAAATATCATATGACTTCACTCATATGAGTACTTTAAGACACAGAAGAGATGAACACAAGGAAAGGGAAGCAAAATATAATATAAAAATAGAGAGGGGGACAAAACGTAAGAGACTCTTAAATATGCAGAACAAACAGAGGGCTACTGGGAGGGATTTTGGGAGGGGGGATAGGCTAAATGGGTAAGGGGCATTAAGGAATCTATTCCTGAAATCATTGTTGTACTATATGCTAACTAATTTGGATGTAAATCTTAAAAAATAAAAAATTTAAAAAAAGATTATCTAGTATATGTGCCCCAAACTCTTCTGAAGCTCTTCTGGCCCCTTCCTGTCCATGGGGATCTAAAAAGACATATTGGTTACAAAAAAGACAAAGCAGACATATGGTTACAAAAAAGACAAAGCAGAGGTATCTAGGTGGCTCAGTCAGTTAAGTGACTCTTGGCTTCAGCTCAGGTCATGATCTCATAGTTCATGAGATCAAACCCCACATTGGGCTTTGTGCTGAAACAGAGCCTGCTTGGGATTCTCTCTCTTCCTCTCTCTCTCTGCCCATCCCTCTATCTCACTCTCAAAATAAACAAACTTTAAAAAGGAAAAACAAGTAACATGGTGCCCATGGTGCAATCTCAGGAACCAGGAATACTACATTTGGTCTCCCAATGACATGTCAGGTGATAATTCACTAGGCATTGCATTGGACGCTACTAATGCATGTACAGCTTCACCAGCATAATAGAAGCACTCGCAATCCCAACATGGAGGGTTGCGGAAGGCTCTTAGAAAGCATGATGCCTAAAACCAGTCTGGAAGAAAGAGTTGAAAGTTTCCAGGTGGGTTGGAGAGATGAGAATGAGGGAGATTCAAAACAGTAACTTTAGAGCATTCAAAGTAGAAAGTGAAAATGGAAGTCAGGTCATAAAGAGCCTTGCAGATCATACTGAGAACTTCAGACTTTATTCTGAAGCTACTAGGAAGTCACCAAAGGATGTTAAGAAGTGAAATAGTTAGATTTAATTTTAAAAATGAAATCTGGTGTTAGTGCGGGAAATGAGTAGGAAGCAGAAAGACCTGTAGTAGGAAAACAGATAGGAAGCAATTGTAGTAATCCAGGTAAGAGGTGATAGTGCTCCAAACTAAGTCAGTGGTGATGGCAAAGAGAGGGTGCATAATAATAATTATAATAGATAATATTTTTGTTTCCTATATGTCAGACACTGTTCCAAGGCCTTTTTATGGGTTAAGTCATTTAAAGTTCATCTAAGCTCTTTCTGTCAGGTTTCTTTATTATTCCAAATTATCAGATGGGGAAAATGAGGCAGGGTCACACAGACAGCAAGCACACAGAGCCAGAATTCCAACTTGGGCAATCTTCTCCAAAGTTCTAACCATCATCCTGTGCTCCTAGGAGATTAATGGAAGGAATTACCAAATTGGTTGTGGAGTTTTGATAGAGGGAGAAGTCAAGGGTTATGTCTAGTCTTGGATAACTGAGTTGATAATGAAGAAAAAGGAATTGCAGAGGATGATGGACTTGTTTGGGAGAACGTGACTTTCACACGCCCACTAGACATCTAAGGAGAGATGTCAAATAGGCAGTCGGCACCTTGGCAACTGGAGGGAGACTGTGTCTTACTCACATTTAAGTCCTCAGCACCTCAACTGTTAGTAGGTACTTAATAAGTGTGCATTCGATGACTGGAAATTTGGGAGTCATCAACAGAAACTATGAGAGGACTTGTGATCACTCAGGAAAAGAATATAATGTAAGAAGAGAAATGGATCAGTGGTAGATTCTATCTGAGAAAGAACCAACATCTGAGGAGTACACACAGGAAGATCAGCCACAAGGGTGTTCATTCAATGTATTTTAAATCCTCCATCTATAAAATATGGAAAGCAATACTTCCCTCCTTACCTGGTGGTGAGGAAAGGAGGGTGACAAGATAGGAAATAGAAAAATTATCAGCATTGATTAAAATTATCAACACTTAGTTTATAACTAAGCATCTAATCTGCTATGAGAAAATACCCAGCAAGACTTCTAAATAAAAGGATGACTTGGACAGTGAAGAACACGAATGAGGGGAGGATAGAGTCTGGCTGGCCAGTGCAAACCCTACCAGGCTCTGCCTATCACACAAGGCATGACTTGAATCCCACCCCTGTCAGAGACTTTTCCTGCCCACTTCACTTACTGATGGGACCTTGTACAGACACAGCATCCCTGAAAATGTACACTAGCTAGGTTCATTACAAAGAAAGCCAGGCTACTTCAAATCCATATTTAGCTGCAAAAATCCCAAACCAATGATTTCTGGGATACCAGAATTTAGGATAAAATGAAGATTATTGAAAAATATATATACATACATACATACATATTTAAATTTTTAAATGTTTATTTCTTTTTGAGAGACAGAGAGTGCAAGCGGGGCAGGGGCAGAAAGAGAGGGGGACAGAGGATCCAAAGCAGGCTCTGCACGGACAGCAACAAGTCCGATATAGAACTCAAACACATGAACTGCAAGATCATGACCTCAGCTGAAGTCAGACATGCAACCAACTGAGCCACCCAGATGCCTCTATTGAAATATATTTTTTAAAGGAGTTTGTATTATTTTTAATAATGTTTACTATCCATTCACTGATAAAAAGGTGAACCAGTACTTGATTTTTCCCACAGACACATAATACTTAGTGGCATTCCCACCAACATATAACATCTCTAGACATTTGATTTTATTATTCCTAAGCAGGTAAAGTTTATTACCATCATTTGGTTTTTGTTTTGGTTTTGGTTTTTGTTTTTGTTTTGGGGGGTGTTTTGTTTTGTTTTCCAGAAAGGCTGCTTTATTGGAAACTATTCTGACATCATTTTTCAGACTCCCTGGCAGTCTTGGGCCCAGGGATGGGAGTCCTCCTATGACCATGGAGGGGCAGGGGTAGGGT
Source organism: Panthera pardus (assembly GCF_024362965.1). Classification (NCBI taxonomy): domain Eukaryota; kingdom Metazoa; phylum Chordata; class Mammalia; order Carnivora; family Felidae; genus Panthera; species Panthera pardus. Next base: position 115,728,947 of record NW_026527013.1, on the reverse strand, counting down.
CTCCACACACCAGGGCTCATTTCCCTATAGCTCCTGTGAATGGCAGCTGAGGACTTGATGGAATAGGACTTGATGGTCCCAGGCCCTCCACCGCAGGAAAAGCTCAGGGCATTGCCCTGCATGGCTCCCCCAAAGGCCAACATGACCAGCCCACTGCCACCTCTGCCAGTGGAGTTCACCACAGAGATGTTCACACCTCACACACCATCTCTGGCCAAGTGGCTCTCCTTGCCCTCCAGCAGCTTGCAGTAGGTGGTGATCTCAATGTCCAGGGCCAACTTGACGTTCATGAGCTCCTGGTACTCACACAGCTGCAGTGCCATGTCCTGCTTGGCTTGCTGCAGGGCAGCCTCTAGCTCCTCCTGCTTGGCATGTGCATCCTTGAGTGCCAGCGCCTCCCCCCCCCCCATTCTTCCTCCTTAGCAACGGCAGCCTCCAACATAGCACATTGGTTCTTTATATTGTTGATATCAGTCTGCAGCCTCTGAATCTCACAGTTCATCTCCAGAGTCTCCATTGGGGTTTTTCAGAGGTCATCCTCGTGCTTCCTGGCCTGGGCCTGGAGGGTCTCAAACTCGGTCTGGTACCAGGCCTCAGCCTCAGCCTGGGTGCATACTTGGCCTTTATCTCTGTTATGATGCCATCCAGGTCCATGGACAGCACCACAGATGTGTCCAAGATCTGGGAGTGCCTACTCTGGCTCAGACAAGGTCTTGAAGAAGTTGATCTCACCATTCAGGGCATCCACCTTGGCCTCCACCTCCACCTTGTTCATGCGGAAGGAGTTCACATCCTTTTCAGCAGCACGAACTCATTCTCAATAGCCATTCAACAGTTAATTTCAACCTCCTACTTGTCTTAAAGTCTTCCACAACATCCTGCATGTTTCAAAGATCTGCCTCCAGGTGGCCCCCGTCCAGCTGCAGCAACTCAAGCTGCCTCCACAGGCCAGCAATGTGGGCCTCAAAGGTATCATGGAGATGGCTGCTCTAGGCTGACTTCTGCTCCTACAGCAGGGCCTGCTTGGTCTCCAGCAGCTTGTTCTGCTGCTCCAGAAACCATACCTCATCAATGAAGGAGACAAACTTGTTGTTGAGGGTCTTGATCTGCTTGTGCTCCTCCTGGTACATCTGCTGGATAGAGGGGCCTATGTCCACCTGCAGCAGAGCCAAGCAGACTCTGATTGATGGTGACCTCACAGATCTCAGTGCTAACTGGACACCTCTAGGCTGAGAACAGGCATGGCCAAGAGGCACCCAGACCATAAAGGTGGCTGTTGCTGAAGTTTCTGGGGCTAAGGAGCTCAGGTGCACCTGGGTGGCCCACCCCAATAAAGTGATGGAACTGGAGCTGAAGACCTGGGAGCTTAAGTATGTAGACATGCTCGCTGGACCAGACTGGACATAGTGGCAGGTACAAGGGAGCCAAACTCCCTTACCATCATTTGTAACGGGTCAGTCAGATGCAGAGTTGTCAGATATACCAAATAAAAAACAAAATGCCCAGTTAAATTTGAAATTTAAATAAATAATTTTTAGTACAAGTATGTCCCAAACGTTACATGGCCTGACATGTACATAGAACTAGACATCCTATTTTGTTTGTATCTATTCTAATAGCTATGATCTTCTTTTTGTAGGATTCATAACATGAATCTGTCTCAGAGATTTGAAGCCCTCTGGTGTGGCAGATAAAAGAGCTCTATCCTTGCTGGTTAGGGACTAGGTCTGCTGAGGTGAGAGCAGGCTGGGTGGCTGGTTCATATATAAGATGCAGCCTGGATCTCTGGTTCTCCATACTCACTTCTCTTCTGAGCTCTCAAACCTACCAGGAAATCCCAAAACTCTGACAAAGAAATAGGTTGGACAACTTGAACATCAGCTCTGAGGGTAATAACAACTCCTTTTTTACATTTGTATTCCATGCTGAATTCCCCTCTTCTACTTTTAGCTTTATTTACCTTTATTTTCTGTTTTGCTTCAATTCTCTGAGAATTCCCTGAACTGGTGAAAAGTTCTCTAACTGTGGACCCAGCAGAGTGGTCATTGTGAAACTAAAGAGAAGCTGATCCTGTGCTCAGTCCACAGACAGACAAAACTTTGCTTCTCACTACACCCAGATGTAGATATAGATATAGATATAGATATAGATATAGATATAGATATAGATATAGATATAGATAATTGTCAAGTTAGCTAACATACGAGGTATGCAGTGTGCTCTTGGCTTTGGGAATAGATTCCCACGATTCATCACTTACATTCAACACCCAGTGTTCATCCCCACAAGTGCCCTCCTCAATGCCAATCACCCATATTCCCCACACTCACACCCTCATCAACCCTCAGTTTTTCTGTATTTAAGAGTCTCTCATGGTTTGCCTTCCTCTCTATTTGTAACTATTTTTTTCTTTCCCTTCCTCCAAGGTCTTCTGTTCAGTTTCTAAATTCCACATAGGAGTGAAAACATGATATGTCTTTCTCTGACTGATTTATCTCACTTAGCATAATACCCTCCCGTTTCATCCACGTTGTTGCAAATGGCAAGATTTCATTCTTTTTCGTTGCCAAGTAGTATTCCATTGTGTGCATGTGTGTACATTTGTATACACATACACACACACACACACACACACACACACACACACACACATACATACCACATCTACTTTATCCATTCATCAGGTGATGGATATTAGGCTCTTTCCATAATTTGGCTATTGTTGAAAGTGCTGCTATAAACATTGGGGTACATCTGTGCCTATGAATCAGCACTCCTGTATCCTTAGGATAAATTCCTAGCAGTGCTATTCCTGGGTCATAGGGTAATTCTATTTTTAATTTTTTGAGGAACCTACACACTGTTTTCCAGAGTTACTGCACCAGTTTTTATTTCCACCAACAGTGTAAGAGCATTCCCATTTCTCCACATTCTGGCCAACATTTGTTGTTTCCTGAGTTGTTAATTTTAGGCATTCTGATTGGTCGCTACACCCAGATTAGAAGCAAGGAGACCATCTTTCAAACCATCATAATCATCCATATATGAATTATGCATTGTTCTAAGACATTTACAAAAGTATCCACGTGTCTATCCACCTCTTCACAAGTTCTACCAACAATTGATACTGATCACCTTATTTTACTAATAAAGCAAAACCAAAACCCACCTCATGGAAAGGTACTGGTGTTGGAACAAGGTCAGAGTCCCACTTAGTGACAAGCAAAGACACAATAATTATTGTGGTTTTTGAACACTCAAGGCTTTATGCACCAGGCTGTTCATCCTCACTGAACATAAAAAGCCTGTGTTTGCTCTTTGTGTTATTATCAAGGTGTATTATCTTTGGGTATTATCAAGGTGCTCTTTAGTTCATAATGCTTTGAATAAAGAAAATTTTAAAATACTCTTTTTGTCCCTTCCATTCTCTATACTTCATATGGTTCCTTCCATTCCTTGTCCTTAGGATTTTATCACTATCTGTAAAGCCAAATCACATTCTTAAGATTTCCCAGGATGGTCTCAAGGACTCAGTTCTCAATGACTAGTAAAAGAATTCATTCTTACATCTGTTGACCATATGTCAACACCAAATCTATGCTAGGTGTTTCATATCATATAAGCATTTTATAATGCATATAGGACAGAAACTCCTATGTGCAAGGTACTGAACAAAGACAGTTAACACTTCACAAAACAAAATTAAAAATACATTATTGTACTAAAAATTAAAAAGACAATAAATGTTCCTTGAAGTTTAAGTTCAGTTTTATAAGTTCAGATAACTGCTAAATTGATCATCTTGATACAGATGAAAGAAGGAAACATGTTTTCTCTTCTCCCTGGAGAGGAAAATGCATTATCTTCTCTTCACAGCTTTCAGGTACCTGACACCTGAACTTGGCCTTGGGCCAGTGAGTGACTCACTTACTCAGTTACTGCCAAGGTAATGAAAGGGTCTTTTGTTCCATCAGTTGCAAGTTTTTGCAAGATGTTACACAGAAACACAATTTAGAAATGTCAGTGGACACCACCCTCTCAGTAAGGGAGCCCAGAGTCCTGGGGCCCCATGGTGGCTCATACTTGGTCTCAGATAGTCTATCAAAGAGGCAGTGTGAAGAGATCCAGGCTCCAAGACTCCTAAGCCAAGTTGAGAAGAACTGCCCAGGTAATGGCTTTGGCTCTGCTGGAACATTCATCCAGGCAGAGATAGCACAGGGGAGCTTGATGGCACAAATCTTCATTTAGGCAGCAACTTGACTTAATTATGCAGTTTCAGTCAAATTATTCAGCATTTCTGAGCCTCCCTTCTTCCCCCTCAGGTGATAACAAAGATCCTGAACCACCGTCGCTCAGCTATTCTGAGGGATAGGTAACATAATCAAAGGATGTTCAAGAAGACGTAAAATGATAGCCTTAAACTATTCAGCCTTCATTTTACCTACCACTATGTCCCTAAGACCACATCAAATCCAGAGCACATGTTTGCTTCAGAAAACTTTTTTGGGAAAATTTCTGGGAACAGATGAAGTTCAGGTAAAAGAGGAGGTGAAGCATTTAGGATATATATTGATGTAGATAAGGGTTTTTGTTTTGCCTTCTTTTCTTCTATTTTGGTTTCTTAATGATATGACCTTAAACTAGGTGATTTTTTTTCACATTTCTTGGTCTCCATTTCAATATCTGTAACATAAGAAATTTCCACTTGAATGCTCGATGAGCTTCTTGAAGCTAACTGTACTGAATCAAATTCTCCAAACTAGCCCATGACAATGGCATCAGTAACTCCATGCTGTAATGGCTCATCCAGATACTTGGGTTCTGTCTCCCTTGACTCTGCTCTCTTATACCCTACATCCAATCCATTTACAAATCCTGTTGGCTCTACCCCCAAAACAACCACAATATCCAACCATGCTTCCCACTCTCATGAAATTCCTCTGTAATAACTGGAACTCATTATCCTCTATCACCTCTCCCTGAAGAATTGAATCATCTCTAATTGCTCTTTCCACTTTTCCCTTGTTTGTCGCTTTTTCCCAGTAATTTCCTAAACCCTCTGTATCTCTGCCTGAGGATCCTGATGGTAAAGTATGAGACAAAGGTTTCTGTGTCCCAGAGAGCAGAAGTAAGGAATAGACATTGAAATAGGAAAGGAGGTAGAGTCAACAAAAGAAAAGTGTAACTCAATCAACTGATGCTTTGTCCTCAGGGGAACTTGTAAGGGGCACCATGAATACATCTCAGAACCATGCACCTGGGAGAAGGGAAAAAGCATTAGCTTCTGTCTCCCAGTGATCAATGGATGCTCCAAGGGCCTGTTGTCTACCCACCCACCTGCCAAATTGGGTAGTACATGTGTGAGTCTAAGGGGATGTCCTATACAATAGCCTTAGAGGAGCCCAGGGCAGGACAGTAGGTATGTGGCACAAGCGAGCAGTGAGGCTTGGCTGGGAGCAACCCCAGTGTGGGTAATGGAGGCCTCACAGATGCATATTGGGCTCTTGGCTGGGCCCAGCTGCACCCAGGGTAGGGTCCCGCAGGTGATTGCAGCGACAGGGATGGATGTAGAGGAAGAGAGCTTTGCGCTGTCCTTCTCTTCCACCTCCAATGCAGAATTTGATGCTGTGATCGGATATTTACAGGACTTTATTATGGATGATGAGTTCCAGTTATTACAGAGGAAGTCTATGGACAAGTACTATCAGGAGTTTGAAGACATGGAAGAAAATAAACTCACTTAAGTGCCTATTTTTAACAAATGTATGTCTTTGCTAGAAAAGTATATTGAAGAACAGCTGCTGGAGCAGATTCCTGGATTTAACATGGTGACTTTCCCAACAACTCTATAGCACCATAAAGATGAAGTGGCTGGTGACACAGTTGACATGCTGCTCACATTTACAGATTTTCTGACCTTTAAAGAAATGTCTCTGGACTATAGAGCAGAAACAGAAAAGTGGGAACTAGATTTAAGCAGTGGTTTAGTGGTGACTTCATTGTGCAAATCACCTTCTCTGCCACCTTCCCTGCGTGACCTGCAGCCCTAGGTCCCACCATCAGACAATGGGATCTTTCTGGACATTGCCAGCCCAATAGACTGGAAGAGGCTTTGGCTAATGTGACAGAATACATCTTGGAAATACTGACTCTGTTCCTCAACTCTTCATTAATTTTAAGTATTGACGGGTCAGAAGACAATCATCTAACCCTCCTGGGACCCTGAAGCACCTTCTTGTCTTCAGTAATCCTAGCACTCCTCCCCCAAGTAGACCCCTCTCTCAGGCCTCTGACTCAGGCTCCTCTGGAGCAAGTCCAAAGCCAGCATTCCACCCTGGCCCCTTCCCCAACATACATATTGGTAGGTCAACAGCATTTGGAAGAACCCACCACTTCCAGCCCTCTTTGTCTCAGCAGGCTCCACATGTCCACCAGGCCTTTTGTGTGCTCACAGCTTTCTACATGCATCAGTTTCAGTCCCACAGCCACAAAGGGGTTTTTGTCTGTTTGGGAACATTTCTCTAGGGTGTTACTCAAGCCAGCTGAGCTTTCTGAAGCAGCTCCCTTTCCAGCTAGTATTGGCTATAGGAATCAACAGAGAGAGAGATCCTTTACCTGAAGCTACATATGAAAATCAGTTCCTTGTCTTACACTTGTTAGTCCTTGCATCACTGTCTTCTGCTAGTCCCGATGTAATCTGTTTCTAGAGTTCTCTTTAAAGCATTTTTAGAAAAATATTTGTATAGATGAATCCTCAGGCTAACCTAGTGGATATAATCTTGGAGCTTCCATGACTACCCACTTAAAGATCAAGTTATTATATGTTGTGTGCTTTTTAGCTGTTAGTTCTATGAAAGCAAAAATGCTTTCTGTGTTGGAATTCTTATTTCACTGGGTACCAGTGAGTGTGTGCTTATGCTAGAAGTATAAAAGATCTCTCTTTCTTACGGCATGTTACGTGTACAGGTTTGCTAAAATCCTTTCTGTATAATCAGTTAGTTTAGGTTTTCTGTTGGGGTAAAGGCTCTGTAGTTCCTTCCTCCTATCAAAATGTCCCTACCAAGTGTCCCCAATGTTCCACTGGGCTGGCTCAGCACAAGTAGGAAATAGCAAACAGCTTTGCTGGTCATCAATGCTTTTATTTAGCATAATGTTTCATAGAAATTACTGACCAGAAAACATGGATGTCACATCTCTAGAAAGAAAAAACATAGTATTTCAATTCTCAGTGTGTATCTTCTATATCTTTCAAGTAGAAATAAGACTCTATACTGACTCCAATCAGCTCTTCTGGTTTTAAAGTATAAGCTATAGACTATATGTATTTCTGTAACTGATGTGTGGTGCTTGTTAAATACTTTTGTGCCATGAGTAAACTTTAAAAAAAGAAAAAGACAAATACCATATGATCTCACTCATATGTAGAATTTAAGAAACAAAACAAACAAGCAAAGGAAAAGAGAGAGAGAGAAACCAAGAAACAGACTCTTAACTATAAAGAGCAAACTGATGGTTACCAGAGGGGAGATGGGTGAGGGATGGGTGAAGGGGATTAAGTACACTTATCTTGATGACACTGAGTAATGTATACAATTGTTGAATCACTATATTGTACACCTGGAACTAATATAACATTGTATGCTAACAATATTGGAAATAAAATTAAAAACAATAAAAATAAATAATTTCTATTTCAATAAAAAAAGAAATGCAAAAACTAATTACTGGGGAAAGAGTAGTCATTTCTGGAACTACTAAATATCCACATGAAAAAGAATGAAGTTGGACCCCTACATCACACCATAAGTTAGAAATTAACTCAAAATGAGTGATAGACCTAAATGTAATAGTTAAAGCTAAAAAACTCTTGGAAGAAAGTAGAAATGAATCTTTATGACCTAGGAGTAAGCATTAGTTTTTTAGATATAGTACCAAAAGCACTAGCAACACAAGAAAAACAAACTGGACTTCATCAAAATTAAAAACTTTTGTGCTTCAAAGGATGCTATCAACATTGACATTGGTACAATCTATAGAGCTTATTCTGAGAGAAGGTAACCAACAGAATGAGAGAAAATGTAAATAAATATCTGATAAGGAACTTGTATTCAGAATATATAAAAACTCTTAGAAATCAATAATTTAAAAGTTATGATGAGGGGCCTGTGTGGCTCAGTCAGTTGAGCGTCTGACTCTTGATTTCAGCTCAGGTCATGATCTCATGATTCATGGGTTTGAGCACTTTGTCAGGCTCTGTGCTGGCAGTTCAAAGCCTACTTGTGATTCTCTGTCTCCTTCTCTTTGCTCTCCCCCACTCTCTCTCTCTCTCTCTGTGTCTCTCAAAATAAATAAACTTTTAAAAAGATATAATACTGTACTAAAGTTATATAAGATGTCACATAACATATTTATAAAATGCACAGAAGACTTCAACTGACATTTCCCCAAAGAAGATATACAAATGGATAACATGTGCATGGAAAATCTGTTCAGTATCATTAGTCATTAGTCATTAAGATTATCAAATCAAAACCACAGTGAGATATGATTTTCACACTCACTGGTATTGCTATAATTTAAAAAATACATAGACAATAACAAATGTTTGCAAGGATGTAAAAAAAAATAAAACCAAAATCCTCATATACTGCTGGTGGAAAAATATAAGTGGGGTAAGCCACTTTGAAAAATGGCTTGTTTTGGAAAACATTTCCTCAAAATGCTAAACATAGAGGTACCATATGACCCATCAACTTCAATCCTAGGTATATGCCAAAGAATCATGAAAACACATATCCACACAAGAACTTGTACACTAATTTTCATAGCAGCATTGTGCATGATTACAAAAAATGTGGAAATGACCCAAATGTCTACCAACAGATGAATGGATAAACAAAATGTGGTACATCCACACAAAGGGATGTTATCCAACTATAAAAAGGAATGAAGTTTTGATACATGCTACAACATTGATGAGCCTTGAAAGCATTTAGCCAAGTGCAAGAAACCAGACCCAAAGGCCATATTGTATAGTTCCATTTACATAAAATGTTCAGAATAGGAAAATTCATACAAACAGAAAGAAGATTAGCGGTAGCCCTAGGCTGGTGAGGAATAAGGGATGGAAAGTGACTGCTAATGAGTAAGGAGTTTTTTTGAATCATGAAAATGTTCTAAAATTAAATAGTGGTGATGGGTGCACAATTCCGTGAATATACTAAAAATGACTGAATTGTGCACTTTAAAAGGAGAAATTTTATAATATGTGAATTATATCTCAATAAAGCTGGTATTGAGAAAATAGTGATGATGTGAAACATTTGCAAGGATGCAGAGAAACTGGAACTCTCACACACTGCTGATGAGAAAGTAAAATACTACAATTATTCCTGGAAGATAGATTGACAGTTTCTTTAAAAACTAAATGTATACTTATCATACCATCCAGCAATCACATACCTAGGCATTTACTGCAGAGTGAAAATTTATGTCCACACAAAAATCTGTACAATTATTGTTTCTAGCAATCTTATTTGTAATAACCAAATACTGGAAAGAGCCAAAAGGTCTGACAAAGAATGAATAGTTGAACAAACTGATACATACCATGAAATACTACTCAGCAATAAAAAGGAATGAATTTTTGATACATACAACAACTTGGATGGATCTTAGTTGATCTTAATGCTGAGTGAAAAATGCCAGTCTCAAAAGTTCATATACCATATAATTCTAATTATATAACATTCTTGAAATGACAAAATTATAGAAATGGAAAACAAATTAGTGATTGCCAATGGTTAGGGATGGAGAGAGGGTAGGAGGAGGGTGTGACTATGAAGAGGTAGCACCATGGAGAGTTTTGTTGTGATGAGATCATTCTATGTCTTGAGTAAGTTGGTGGTTACATGAATCTAAGTGTGATAAACTGACATAGGACCACACACACACACACACACACACACACACACACACAGTAACAATGTCAATTTCCTAATTATAATATTGTACTAAAGTTATATAAGATGTAGCCACTGGTAGAAAGTAGGTAAGGGTACCCCTGTGCACTATCTTTGCAACTTCTTATGAATCATTGGTTATTTCAAAATAAAAGGTTAAAAAAATACCCCAAAATTCCCAAAACACTGTTCTAGAGGCTCTTTAAAAAGTTCCTGTATAAATATTCCAGGAAAGGAAAAATTCATAAATAGGACTTCAGCAAATGAAAATCTTTGACTCTGCAAAAGACCCTGCTAAGAGGACAAAAAGACTAGCTAAAGAATGGAAAATAACATTACAAACAACATATCCAACAAAGGACTAATATCTATAATGCATTAAAAACCCTCAAAACTCAAAAGTAAAAAAAATCCAATGAGAAAGTAAACAAAAAGTATGTACATTTCAAAGAGGATATATATATATATATATATATATATATATATATATATGTGTGTGTGTATATATATATATATATATATATATATATATATGTATATATGACGAACACATAAAAAGATATTCAATAGCATTAGGGGAATGCAAATTAAAACCATAATGACATCATTATGCATGTGTCAGAATGATTAAAATAAAAAATAGTAATAACACCAAATGCTGGCAAGGATGTGAAGAATCTGCATTACTCATTCATTGCTGGTTGGAATATAAAATGATATAGCCACTCTGGAAAATAGTTTAGCAATTTCCTTCCAAAACTAAAAATGATCTTACCACTTAGAAATTGTACTCTTGAGTATATATCCCAGCAGAATCAAAACTTATTTTCATGTAGAAACTTGTACAGCTTTTTTCATAATATCTAAAACCTTCTGAGTACCCAAATGCTCCTCAACAGATAAATGGTTAAGTAAACCATGGTACATATATACCATGGAATATTACTCAGCAATTGAAAGGACCAACTATTGATACAGCAACTTAGATGAAAGTCAAGGAAATTTTGAATGGAAAAATCTCAAAAGGATACATACTGTATGATTACATTTATACATTCATGAAATAACATAATTATAGTGATAGAGAACAGATGAGTGGTTGCCAGGGGTTAGGGATTCAGGGAAGAGGTATGATGGTAGCTATAAAGGGGTATCACAAGAGAGTCTTGTAATGAAGAATCTTGAATCAAGAATCAACAATCAAGAATCTTTATCCTACTGGTGGTTATATAGAGATGTGCCTGTGATAAATTATACAGATATACACACCCACAAATATGCACGCATGCACAAATGATACTTATATAATAGCTGAAATCAGAATAAGTTCTATAGGTTATACCAACGTCAGTCTCCAGGCATTGATACTGTATTACAGTTACATAATATGTTAACACAAGGGGAGGCTAGTTTATTTTTTTTATTTTTTTTAATGTTTTTATTTATTTTTGAAGGAGAGAGAGAGACAGAGCATGAGCGGGGGAGGAGCAGAGAGAGAGGGAGACACAGAATTTGAAGCAGGCTCCAGGCTCTAAGCCACCAGCACAGAGCCTGATGCAGGGCTCAAACCCACAAACTGTGAGATCATGACCTGAGCCGAAGTCAGACGCTTAACTGACTGAGCCACCCAGGCACCCCAAGGGGAGGCTAGTTTAGTGGTACACAGAAGCTCCGTGTACACTTCTTTGTACTTTGTTGTGAATAATTATTTAAAAATAAAAAGTTTAAAAAATAATTTAAATAAATAAAGTTTTTTAAAAAGAAAGAAAACAACCCCTCTCCCCAACCCCTATCTGTATCTCCTACTCTTCCTTTTCACATAAAAGAAATTGAAAAGTAACTTCTTCAAATCTTCAATATCAAACAACAGAGGCCTATTTTTCTTGGTTTATAGACTTCCGTTTAGATTAAATTATGTATTAAATGAAAACATCTACTAATATAACAATAGGGGAAAATTAGCTCTATAAAATCTTCTGGTCCAAATTAAAATGTCTAAAATTTATATCATTGAAGAAAGCCAAGCATAACATAAGACTGTTAGACAAATTAAAGTTTCTAATAGTATTTTAAAAGAGATATTATATGGCAAACAACTGCTTCATTAACTCTAATACTGGCTACATTTAAAAATTTGCATACTAGTTCTCAGTCTAATTTGAACCAATTGTCCACAATTCAAATATACATTCTCTGGATTTCAAAACTCTCTAAACGTAAAGACCATATTCTCCCACTGGATACACACAGTGAGTTAAGAGTTCAGAAAATTTTCTCCTTCCCTTAGATCAAAGGAGTTAAGTGTCTGCTTGGATTCAGCTCCAACTTGGATAATTCAGGAAACTTTGATGATCTATAGAATGCATTATAGATAAAGTCTGGTAAAAAGCTCAGAAGGCAAAACATGCTGAGAGCACAAGGAACCTTCCAAGAATGGGTATTTGACTCTGACGAGAGAGCTAGTGAGAAGAACAGGAAATGTTGGAACTGCGAAGTAAATTAGGATAATGCAATAGGAATAAAGACCTTTTAGGCTCTCAGTGAATTATAAACATAAATACAGAATTCCCTAAAAGAGTAATGAAAATGAATTAGGAAAATAAGACTATCTGTAAGTGCTCCTATTTGCAAATATCCCCTGGGTATTTTAATTTCCTTCACATTAACATTAGCACAAATCTTCCTAAGTTAGTAGTCTGTGCTCTCATTTATTCAGCACAATTAATTTTGCCTCATCTTCTCAAGCTGTCATTTTCTGATGAGTTTTTCCTACTCTTCTTTGTTTTCTATTCCCCTTCCTTGAATTATGGGTTTCAAATCACTTCACTATAATAAAAGCAAACATGAAGCACTGGGACTTCATCAAGATAAAAAGCTTCTGCACAGAAAAATAAACAATCAAACCAAACTAAAAAGGCAGTTTATGGAATGGGAGAAGATATTGGTAAATTACATATCAGATAAAGGGTTAGTATCCAAAATCTATAAAAAACTTATCAAACTCAATACCCAAAAGATAAACAACCCAGTTGAGAAATGGGCAGAAGACATGAATAGACACTTTTTGAAAGAAGACATCCAGATGGCTAACAGACACATGAAAAGATGTTCAACATCACTCATCATCAGGGAAATACAAATCAAAACCACAATGAGACCTCATACCTGTCAGAATGGCTAAAATTAACAACACAAGAAACAAGAGGTGTTGGTGAGGATGCAGAGAAAAGGGAACCCTCTTGCACTGTTGGTAAGAATGCAAACTGGTGCAGCCACTCTGGAAAACAGTATGGAGGCTCCTCAAAAGTGCAAAATAGAACTACCCTATGACCCAGCAATCGCACTACTAGGTATTTACCCAAAGGATACAAAAATACACAAAGGGGTACATGCACCCCAATGTTTATAGCAGCAATATCAACAATAGCCAAACTTTGGAGAGAATCCAAACATTCATCGACTGATGAATGGATAAAGAAGATATGGTATACAACAGAATATTACTCACCAATCAAAAAGAATGAAATATTGGTATTTACAACAATGTGGATGGAACTAGAATATATTATGCTAAGTGAATTAAATCAGTCAGAGAAAGACAAATACCATATTATTTCACTCACATGTGGAATTTAAGAAACAAAACACATGAACATATGGAAAGGGGGATAAGAGGAGAGAGGGAAGCAAACTACAAGAGGCTCTGAACAACAGAGAACAAACTGAGGGTTTATAGAGGGAGGTGGGTGGGAGACGGGCTAGATGGGTGATGGGTATTAAGGAGGGCACTTATTGTGATGAGCACTGGATATTGTATGTAAGTGATGAATCACTGAATTCTACTCCTGAAACCAATATTGCACTGTATGTTAACTAAAATTTAAAATATATATAATTATTTTAAAATATTAAAATATATAATATATATAATTATATATATATATATTTATATATATATAAATCACTGTATTCCCTGTGTGTAGAGAAAGCCTTTCACACAGATCCTTAAAGAAAATCAAATCCCACTCAAACCTAATCATGAAATCCTTACATTCCACCTGTGTTGAGCCCCAATGGATGAGTAAAAGCTTAAGACACAATACTCTCAACTTACAGCCCCTTCCAGGACAGAGCAGGCCCCAGGAACATGGAATTGAAGCTAGCTTCCCCATTTTCAACATCAAAGACTAAGAAGAAGGACTACCTTTCTTCTCTGGGATCCTACCTCTCTTCACAAGAAATTGCACATAGGAAAGTCAAGCTCCTTTCCCTGCCCCCATCTTTTCAGGGAGAACCACCTTCAGTAAGCTGTCCCTACTTTTACTGTGTCAAGAAAAAATCTATAGGTTAATTTATGATAGCCTCCCCCATCCCCAAATAATTTCTCTCAATGCAGGGGCACCTGGGTGGTTCAGTCAGTTAAGCATCTGACTTCGCTCAGGTCATGATCTCTCACTCTGTGAGGTCAAGCCCCACATTGGGCTCTGTGCTGATAGCTCAGAGCCTGAAGCCTGCTTCAGATTCTGTGTCTCCTTTCTCTGCCCCTCTGCCTCTCATGCTCACTCTCTGTCTCTCTCTCTCTCTCAAAAATAAATAAACATTACGATTTTTTTTTAATTTCTCTCCAAGCATATATGAAAATATTCATGTAGAACATATTCAGAGCATTATTTGCCCCCTTCACTCCTGCCAAGTGGTGTCAACTTTTAGTATCTGGACTTAGTATCTGAGTGGCAAATAGATAATGTACAAAAAAGGGACTATGAATTTAGTCATTTCTAAGTTAATTTGTATCTTATTCACCACAGCAGCATAAAAGACTTATAAAGTATTGTTTAATTCATGTGTGAAGTCTATTATTTACTTCATTCACAGTCAATATGTGTAAGTGCTGATGGATCCTTTTCAATAATTCTTCATCCTGTTCTCAGTTTGGAAAACACGGTTCTGGGGAATGTTCTTGAAGCAGTGAGTTGAAAACTGTTTCCTGTGGCAGAAACACATTAGGCTGGGATTTTGAAAGCATGGCCATGGATAATGCATGGGAAATATAAAATATCATGAAAAGAAAACACAGTGTACAAGTGATTTGGAGGTTTCACTGAGATATCCTGGGGTGTCATTCATGAGCACCAACAAAATTGCATTGCCAGACAGGCATACCACACGTGAGAACCTATGTCAAGGCAAGTCTTCCAGCTCCTGGGGGGATATCTTGTGCCACAATACTGCTTTCAGTCTCACTCACTATTTCTCTTTTTCTGTTTCTTTTTTGATATCTTGTTTCTGGGTGAGTTTGCATTGCCCACCATTTTTTATGACTTTCACTGGAAGCATGGCATTGATTATATGGTCCAAGAATCTGGTCTCTTTTGACCGGAAGATGACAGAGAATCTGGTTTCTGTTCAATGAAAGATGAAAAGAAATCTTGTCGGTTCATATTTATTTGTTTGTCTGGAGGATTCTGACATCTCCTGGCTTTCTCTCTGTGTTTTGTCTTGTTTGTGCACCATTGTGAGTTAAAATCACTTAAGAAGAAAATAAAGTTATTCCCACTAGAATGGAGAGTAGCCTGTGGATCAAAGAATAGCCAACTTGAGTGGCTTTGAGATCCACTGTATATTCTTAGTCATCCTGTTACCCAGCTGCAACCTACCAGTGAGTTTTGCAAACTCAATGCTGTAGTTGTGACATAGAGGTCACTAGTCCTTTTACTATGTGTGTGTAGATGAATATTGTCTTTACCCTACTTCACAAAAGTAATTAGCCTTGTTAAATGATTTATGAATAATTATAGTTCTTTCTATATCTGTGTCCAGTAATAGTGGTTGTGCTTACTTTCTCTCAAAAATTTAGAAAATAAATGTGTACACACTATAGGGTATATAATTCAATCAGACAGATGTACCATCAAGGGGAAGAAAATGCACACAAAGACTTAAATTCATGACATTGGTTTTGTGTGGACTTGAAAACAGATAGCTCTGACCTCTGAAAGAGCTTCATGTAGTTTGTACAATTTTGAAATCAACTGTGGGAATAAGCCAGAATTTGAGTTAGAATGCACAAAGCAGGATCACTGCTAGCTTGTCTGGTATTTTATGACCTCCAGAGAAAACAGAAGGTTCTGAATACAGTAGCCTCCATTACCCATGGGGGATACATTCCAAGACTCCCAGCGGATGTCTGAAACCACAGATAATACTGAACCTTACATATACCACAATTTTTCCTATACGTACATACCTGTGATAACATTTAATTTATGAATTAGGCATAGTAAGAGATTAATAACAATAATAATTAAATAGAGCAATTATAACAATATACTGTAGTAAAAGTTATGTAAATATGGTTTCTCAAAATATCTTATTGTACTGTACTCACCCTTCTTCTAGTGATGATGTGAAATGATAAAATGGCTACATGATGAGATGGAGGGAGGTGAATGACACAGGCACTGTGACATAGTATTAAACTACTATTGGCCTCCTTTCTGACAATAAGTCAGAAGGAAGATCATCCACTTCTTGACCGAGGTTACCCTCAGGTAATGGAAACTGCAGAAAGTGAAAGGGCAGATGGGGGGTGGGGGGCTATTGTACACCACTTTTTCTCTTCTCACTCAAAAGAAAATAATTACAGAGAAGTACCCAAATGAGACAAGTCAAGATATAAAGAAAAATAAACCTTAGAGTTCAGCCCTTAACTTCACTCACAGTTGGATGGAACAAGCACCACATGGTTTACAATAAAATAAAGAAAAATCCAGCTATAAACTCTAGCTTGCCCAGGAGTTGATCAGATTCCTCAATTGTGTGAGTGGGAAGTATTTTCTGAGAAATATATCTTGGTATATCTTGTCTACCTCCAGTGCAAATTAATAAATTAGGTTATAGGAGCACCTGGCTGGCTCAGTTAGTTAAGCGTTGGACTTCGACTCAGGTCATGATCTCATGGTTCATGAGTTTGAACCCCGCATTGTCCAGGCTCTGGCTGACAGCTCAGAGCCTGGAGCCTGCTTGGGATTCTGTGTCTCCCTCTCTCTCTGCCCCTCCCCCCTCTCAAAAATAAATAAACATTAAAAAATTAAAAATAAATAAATAAATAAATTAGGTTATAAATTCTCTAAAATTTATCAGTTCTCCTGTTTTGATTGGCTTATAAAGACTAATAAGCATATGTATGTTTAAAAGTAAAAGAAATGAGGAATTTCAGGAAAGAATATCCAATGGGAAAAAGACAGTCTCTAGCAAATGATTCTGGGAGAACTGGACAGCAACATGCTGAATGAAACTGGACCACTTTCTTATACCATACACACAAATTCAAAATGGATGAAAAATCTACATGTGAGACAGGAAACCATCAAAATCCTACAGAAGAAAACAGGCAACAACCTCTCTGACCTTGGCTGAACCAAGTTCTTACTTGACATGTCTCCAGGGGCAAGGGAAATAAAAGCAAAAATGAACTATTGGGACCTCATCAAGATAAGAAGCTTCTGGACAGCAAAGGAAACAATCAACAAAACTAAAAGGCAACCAAGAGAATGAGAGAAGATATTTGCAAATGACATATTGAATAAAAGGTTAGTATACAATATCTATAAAGAACTTACCAAACTTAGCACACAATAAAAAAATAATCCAGTGAAGAAAGGGGCAGAAGACATGAATAGACCCTTTTCCAAAGAAGACATCCAGATAGCAAACAGACACATGAAAAGATGCTCAACATCACTCATCATCAGGAAATACAAAGCAAAACCACAATGAGATACAAATCAAAACCAGAATGGCTAAAATTAATAATTCAGGAAACAACAGATGTTGGCTAGGATGTGGAGAAAGGGGAACCCCTTTGCATTCTTGGTGGGAATGCAAACCGGTACAGTCAATCTGGAGAACAGTATGGAGGCTCCTCAAAAATTTAAAAATGGAACTACTGTAGGACCCAGAAATCTCACTACTAGGTATTTACCCAAAGGATAAAAAAATGCTGATTTGAAGGGGCACATGCACCCCAATGTTTATAGGAGCACTATCAACAATAGCCAAAGTATGGAAAGAGCCCAAATGTCCATTAACTGATGAATGGATAAAGAAGATGTAGTATACATATATAATGGAATATTGCTTAGTGATGAAAAAGAATGAAATCTTGTCATTTGCAACAATGTGGGTGGAACTGACTTATTATGCTAAGTGAAATAAGTCAGTCAGAGAAAGACAGATATCATATGTGGAATTTGAGAAACACAACAGATGAACATAGGGGAAGGGAAGGAAAAATAAGATAAAAACAGAGGATGGTAAACCATAAACGACTCTTAAATACCGAGAACAAATTGAGGGTTGCTAGAAGGGAGGGAGAGTGGCAGGGTGGGTTAAATGGGTGATGGGCATTAAGGAGGGCACTTTTCAGGATGGGCACTGGGTCTCATATTTAAGAGATGAATCACTGTGTTCTACTCCTGAAGCCAAGACCACATTGTATGTTAACAAACTTGAATATAAATAAAAAATAAAGTAAAATAAGAGTTTCCAGAAAATAATTATTTGAACTTCTAATGCTTTTAAATAAGCTAGTCCTTTGAGAAAGCTTCAGACAGTCACTGAAACAGTATTTCAAGAAAAAAAATAAAGGATGGGGGAGGGGAGGGGAATTTAGCTTTAAATTAAATCATTGCCCTTGGTTGCTAAGTTCCAAAATAAGATGCAAAGAAATATAAGTTGTTAGGGAAAAATAATTGTAAGAGAACTTCAGTACTTTTAAATAAAAGTTAAAAGAGTTTTTAAGTATGCATACAACTATAAAATGACATTCAGACAGTATTGCTAACCAAGGTGAATCCTTGACAAAATAAACTTTTCTCAGCATGAAAAATGTTAACACAAATTTGGTTTAATTTTCCCATGAAAAGTCTAACCCTTTAAACTATCCAAATTCTCTAAAATAATTTTATGGGTTAAGTAAATCATCATTTCTGCAAAATATTTAGAATTATAGAAAATAAAAATCATAAATTCTAAATTAAATTATAATAAACCATGTCTTTATTAAAAAGGATTAAATACTATGAAGCTGTACCAAAAAAAATATTTTTTTAAATTTTATTTTAGGGGGCAGGGAGAGAGAGCAGGAGAGAGGGAGAGAGAGAGAATCCCAGGCAGACTTCACACTGCCAGCACACAGCCTGACATGGAGCTTAGAACTCACAAACTGTGAGATCATGACCTGAGCTGAAATCAAGAGTCTGACGCTTAACCAACTGAGCCACCCAGGCACCCATATACCAACAAATTTAAATGTCACCTCTCTGGTAAATTCATAATACCAAAAGGAACTGTGTTTTTCTGTATTGCATAAGCATAAATAATTTCCAAAATCCTCAGTTAATTATAAGAACTTTGACTAATAATAAACTGAGAAGTTTTTGGTTACTTGAACAATCCTTTAAAAATTAAAATTCACAGAGGGGCGCCTGGGTGGCTCAGTCGGTTAAGCGGCTGACTTCGGCTCAGGTCATGATCTCGCGGTCCGTGAGTTTGAGCTCCTCGCCGGGTTCTGTGCTGACGGCTCAGAGCCTGGAGCCTGTTTCAGATTCTGTGTCTCCCTCTCTCTGACCCTCCCCCGTTCATGCTCTGTCTCTCTCTGTCTCAAAAATAAATAAACGTTAAAAAAAATTTTTTTTTAATTTAAATTCATAGAAATAAAGACAATGCAAAAACACCAAGCATAGTTTATATACATGCCTCTTTTTATACATTAAAGAGAAGCTATCAATGAATAGGTGGACAAGGTCATGCAAATACCTTGGGGGCATATTAGCATACATGTTTCTTTTTCTTACCTTAAGAAGGGTGAAGTGGATGTAGGTGACCACAGGCAAATGCCTACCATGTGTGCCTACGAGGCACAGCAGCCCAAACTGGGGCTCTGATCTGAAAGGAGCTTGTGTTGACAACCTGTTCTCAACTACCTGTTTGTTTCCCAGAAGTCCCTATACCTGTGGAAGGAAGTCAATTACCTCAATTAAAGGTTGAAACCAATTAAGAAAAAGATTGAGACTACAGTAGGTATAATCATTACAAAAGAATATAAATGCATTTATAAAATAAGGGATGTGACTTCGCTGTTGCTTTATACAAGAAAAAATGAATTTTGTCTTAAAATTTGAGGGGCGCCTGGGTGGCTCAGTCGGTTGCGCTTCCGACTTCGGCCCAGGTCACGATCTCACCGTCTGTGAGTTCGAGCCCCGCGTCGGGCTCTGTGCTGACCGCTCAGAGCCTGGAGCCTGCTTCGGATTCTGTGTCTCCCTCTCTCTCTAACCCTCCCCCACTCATGCTCTGTCTCTCTCTGTCTCAAAAATAAAATAAAACATAAAAAAAAAATTTTTTTTTAAATTTGATCATGCAAGAATGTGAAAAGAAATACTAAAAAACAAATTTTGAGAATATACAATGAGTTGTATAAGATCAGAGGGAAGTAAATTGTATTTTCCTTGGTCTTATATCTGTAAATAATGAGTTTGAAAGAAGTACTAACAAGTATTAAAATATTTAGCAAAATTGGCTTACTTTGAAGAACTAATTTATAAGGTAGAATCCAGGGATTGGTAACCTGGTTCTGTAAAGGGCCAGATAGTAAATACCTTCAGTTTTGTGAGCCATAGGTCGCTACGGCAACTATTCAATTCCTCTCTTGTAGCCACAAAAGCAGTTACAGACAACAAATAAACAAATGGATGTAGCCATTCTTGACCAGATGGCCCTAGTTGTGGAGCCCAGAGACAGATAAAAGTCTGTGATAACCACTGGGTGTTGTATGTAAGTGATGAATCACTAAATTCTACTCCTGAAACCAATATTATACTGTATGTTAACTAACGAATTTAATAAAAACTTAAACATACAAACAAAAAATGGCTGTGAATTCTTTAAAGAAAAATGTTACATGGGTGATATATAAAAAGAGTAAAACTAGAATTTGGTTTTCTTCCTATGAAAATGACAAATTGATCTTTGAGTAACAGTTTGCTCTTAAGAAATAGTAAAAATCATTCTATACCTTCTCTATACTCAGCAGCCTCTTAACTCTCTGTACTTCCTTTATTTGTTCTTGAATCAATTTTAACAAAAGTCCACTTTTGAAAAAGCTAGAACATCTAGTATGCTGTGGTCTGAAGCTAATCATTTCTTGCCTTTAGGTGCCTGTGACTTAAGCTCATACTCTATTTCCTCTGACGAATATTTTGGATATTGCCTTTCCCAATTGAGTCCCACATTCAAAATAATTCACCCTTTATAACCTAATCTTTGGGATTACCCAGACTGGATAATATCAAAGATTTGCTCCCACCCCACACCACCCCACCTTATAAAGAAGAATTGCTAGAAATAATTGGATATGTTGGAAAGTCTCCACAATTTTACTTACCTCCACAATATTTGTCAAAGCCCATAATAATGAATAAGCTACTATCAAAAGGGAAGCTCAACCTCCCTAAGTTAATTATATACAAGTAAAATGTTATTAACATAAATATGTTTTGGAATTGAGTATCTTTTAGATTGGATAGACATATATTGACAGTCATGTACAAAGACTGGCACAATAACTCCCAACAAATGAAGTTTTTTTTTTTGTTTTTTTTTTAATTAAAAAAAATTTTTTTAATGTTTATTTCTGACAGAGAGAGACAGAGCATGAGTAGGGGAGGGGCAGAGAGAGAGGGAGACACAGAATTGGAAGCAGGCTCCAGGCTCCCAGCTGTCAGCACAGAGCCCGACGCGGGGCTCGAACTCACAAACCGTGAGATCATGACCTGAGCCGAAGTCGGTTGCTCAACTGACTGAGCCACCCAGGTGCCCCACAAATGAAGTTTTTTAATTAAAATTGTTTCTAGGCTTAAATATCCTTGCTAATTAGCTCACAATACAGTATGACGTAAAAGGACCTGAAAATTTGTCAATGTCCACAACATATTTTTAGTCTACGGGTAATCACTGAGTAACTCCTTATAAATTCCATAATACATTATACATCAAGAGAGGAGTCCACCGTTCGTTGTGAGATTATTTGTCATAATAAATCAACTGAAGTCATTTCATCTTATCACTGACAGGTATTTTTTGCTTTTCCCTCAAAGTTGCCTAAAGTTTTCTGCTACAAAATTCAGAGCAGGAATTTGAGTCTTCTGGAAGAAATATCAAAAAAGCTTCAGTAAATTCTATGTTCTTTTAACTAGTTATATTAAAGTAATAGACTAATGGGCATAGGCTTGCCAGGGTAAGCTGACCTTGTCGTAACTAACAGACATCTATCAGTCTGTACCAAAGATGTAAATCAGTAATACCAGGACTCCTAATCCAGAAGCAGAAAAATTCATGAAAGCGGCTGCTGACTAACCTAAGATCAGCAAAACAAGAATTGCCTGGAGACAAATGAAACTGACTCAGGTGTGATTAATGATGTAATTTTAACATGAGAAAATCCTTTCCTCTCAATCTGTCTTTATACCTCAATTTAATAGGGTATACATATGTACATATACATATATTAAACTAAAATAAAATACTCTTCAAATAGTACCTTGTTTCAATCAAACTCAAAATTCAGAAAAAAAATCTATGAAAGATCTTAAAATTATAAGCTAATAAATAATCAGAAAAAATCTAAGATCTATGATTCTGGAAAAAGTGACAAAAATTGATTGGCTTTTTTATAAAATAAAAAAGGGATAACCATGATTAAATATTATGCAAAGTACTTTACTAAATCTTTTTACTTTCCCAGATCATGTTATTTACATAGATTTAATAAGAATGTGTCCTCATTTCTACCAGAATATAATTGAAAAAATCAAATTTATAACCTTTGCCATGCTAGAAATGTCACATAGAAAAACAAATGTCATTTAATTGGGTATAATAATAAGCATATGATTAAGGAGTAGAAACTATACATCATAGGTAAAAATGATGTCTATACATTTTATTGGGTTGGCACCTGTCTTGTGGCTTCTGAGATCCTAGCTTTATTGATGTTACAGAATGTAGTGTCCTGACTGGTGAGAACAATGAAAAATGGTAGGAAAGCCCTGGAGTTTATAAGTACTACAGGTACAACCTGGGAAAAGAGAATTGGACAATTCTTTGTACCTCAGAAGACAAACTAATAAGGGAGTAAACGTCATTCTTGCACATAAAAAGGATAAAAATTCAGCCCTGAAGCCTTCATAAAATTTTCAGAGAGAAACTAACTCCCAAGCCTTAGTATCCTATGGCTCTAGTTTTATTAATCACTTCAAAAGGAGATATTTGTGCATTAATCAACATTCCTTGTATACTTATAAAATCAGCCAAATAAAACATCAAATTAATTATGTTTTTCATAAAAGTTCTAAGCAAACATATGTGATCAAACCAGCACCTTTAAGGAAGAAGGTGCTTTGAGGAGGGTCTATGAAAGCAAAATTGCCACCTTGCTTTGCATCTTTGATGAGTTACCGCAAACTATGCCATTGAGCACTTTGCACCTGAGAACAATACTAACAAGAAAACAACCAGGACTGCCCTGTCTAGCTCTGATTCTCAAAATAAATGAGACTTTGAGCCACCAAGTCACTACTCCTTAAAAACAACAACAAAACTTTACTCATGACTTATGAAATCCTGCTGTCCCCAGATACAGGATCCCTTGGAGTATATGATAATCAAGTAAGAAAAGTGTTGTTTTTCTACCATCAACATACTACAGTAGTCTTGGCAACTTTATTTTCTTTAAATTATTGTTATGTATTTTATTTGGAGAGCAGTCTCTAAAAGCCTGGAATCCCGTGCAGAATCTCTTTGCAAGTAAGCTCCTTTTCTGTTCTAAATGCTTTTGTCTCTGTGGCTTCCTTCCACATTTAAACCCCCTGCTTTTCAACATGTAGCCCCTGCAAAGTAGCCTTGACAAACTCATTGTGAACTTGCTTTAGATACCCTGACCCTGGCACAGTTACAACTAGCAGGCAGCTGCCCCTTTACAGCCCATGGGATGTCTACCCCAAGGTCCTAGAAAGCCTTGAACAACTCTAAGGATTTGTTTTTTGCATCTGGCAGTAACACACAGCCATCTCTCTGGCACCAGAGGGTTATCATCCCTTTTCAGCCCCACAAGCTTCTTTCAGCATGCTCCCCTTCCAGTTTAAAAATGACCCTGAGAGGGAGGAAAGAGAAGGCAGCCTCAGACGAGGTCTTTGGACATTAAATCAGCCCAAGCATAGAAAATCCACCGTGGATAAATCTTCTATTTCCTTTCCATTATGAGCCGGTCTATATGAACATAGTCACCCTGCCTCTCAGCTGTTATCTGCCTCTTCAAAAAGTTAATGCAGCTCCCAATTAGATCTTTTTTTCCTCCTGTTAATCTTGGTTCTGAAACCAGACTGCTGCTCTTCCTTTGCTGTCATCCCAGTAAGCCAAGTCTCAATTAGCCAGCCTAGTGGTGATTACCATCTTGTCACTTCACTGTTCAGACATTCTTTAATTTCCGGGAGCATGCCAGCCCCCTTCCTCCTGTCTGCCCTCCCTCCAAAGCACTTTTGCTAAAACTGTAGCCCACAATGTCTCAAGCTGTATTATTCCACAGGGGGTGAAGGGCTGACAGGAAGGATGCCTTTTCCAGTTGGTCCAGACACATTTGCATGTTAGGAATGTTAGAAGATGAGAGCTTTCTCCTGTGCCACCAGGAGTCTCTAACTGTCCTGAGACAGTCCTAAGTGAGACCTAAGTGAGGTCAGGCCTCCTGACCCTGCAGGCCTAAGGAGTTTAGATGGAACTAGTCCTCAAAGCAGATTCTAGCTTTAAAAACAAAATTTAAAAGAGAAGAGGGAGGAATCAGGTCCTCTTTTTCAATTATAAAAGACGACTAGTTGAACCCACTTTACTGAGATCAGTAAATCTCACCTCAGAAGTTAATTCAAAATTTCTAGAGTTCAGTTCTAGTTCTGCCAGTAACTGAGTGACTTTGAGTAAAGTCAAATCATATTTTGAGTGCAGTTTTTTGTTTGTTTGTTTATTTGTTTGTTTATAAGATTAGGGGTCTTCTGTTTAACTTAGAGCTACAAATACAAACTTATTCTCTTTATTCTATTCTAAAGGCACACTAAAATGAGTACATGGGAAAGGAAACAAAGAAAATAAAGGAAGAGCAGACAAGAGAGGTCCACAAAATTTAGAAGCTGAGATGTGGATCAAGGAATTAATAGAGAAGGTAAATCCCAAGTGAGGATTGCACCAGAGAGGGATGAAAGTGAGAACCAGTCATCTCACACTGCAGACCCTCAGAGGACTCAAAAACTGAAGACAAATAGCCACAGAAGGCGGGGACAAGGCAGGAGGCTGAAAAGACAGAGGGGAAGGGAAGGGCATTGAAAGTCATCAGCAGGGGGGCACCTGGTGAGCTCAGTCAGTGGAGCATCTGGCTCTTGATCTTGGAGTCATGAGTTTGAGCCCCATGTTGGATATAGAGATTACTTAAAATAAAAACATATTTTAAAAAAGAATAAAAGGAAAAAAAGCAAGTCATCAGCAGAACGTTGAACCTCGGCCCCCTCCTGCCCACCAGCCAGTCTACATACCTACCCCCCTCCTGTCTTCCATTGCAGAACACTGAGCTTTATTCTGGGGTAGGGTGGGGAATTGAATTAGAATGTCTCCAAACCCCAGTGCACCAGCTAGAGCAGAGGCATCTACTATAAAGTACAGCGAAATAGATAATTGGAACTCTACCTACTGAACCAGAAGACCACCAGCCCCCTACTCAACTTCAAAACTTCCCAGCTAATCAGAGGGTAGCCAGGCAGAAGGGCATTGGTAGATTCTTCTCTAGAGAAATAAAATGGTCCCAGAAAAATGACTGTAGGGGAGGAAAAAAATCCTCTACTCTCTTAGATTCAGTGCCTGGGTTTGTGAAACAAAGTGACAGGAAGACATATCAACAAAACAAAAACAGAATTTATTAATATGTGTATCATGCATATGTGTGGGAGAACTCAGTGATGATCACTCAAAGCAGTGGTCAGAACGTGAGGTTTATGAAGCATCTTAACAAACAACAATAAATTTTGGAGAAGTGAGGGGACATAGGAAAAGAGGTTTAGGCTTTTAGAGATGGCAGACTGTGGGAAGGTAAATAAATGGGGGAAACTAATGGAAGATAAGAATTATTTAATTATCTGTTAGGTAGATTCTTCTTGGTGCCTGTCTGTGGGTTAATAAGAGTCTAGAGTTCTCTCCAGTGATTAAGAGTTCTTCCCTTCCTGATATAGGAAAAAGAGACAGCTTTACAAATATATGTCCAGTTCTTGGGCAAATAGAGGGAGGGTAGAGAGCTTTCCTTTTATCTGCTTCTTCCCAATTGCCTTCAGCCCAAAATAATCCTCATGCCAAAGTGTCATATTTGGGAACGGCCTATTCTGATACCCTATATAATCCATAAAAATGATCCATAAGTGCTGAGGATTTGGGTTTCCCGAAGAGATGGCCAATCATTCTATATGAACTCTATCAAATGGAAAGTTTACATAAACACAGCTTTCAGTTAACTTTTTAGGACCTTGCTCCTAAATATGAAAACATCAAAGCATCCTCAGATATTTGGGGATAGCCTAATATGAAAGACTAAGAACCAAACATACAAAGAGAAGAAAGAAACTCAAATGAAAGAGAGGCAATAACCAAAAAGTGAAATATGAATAACAGACCAACATAAACTATAATTAATATCAGAGCAGTAAGAGAAGATATTGGATCCCCAAAACAAGATCAGTGTGTGTAAGAAAGAGAAAAAGGAGAGAAGTAGAAAAAGGAAGGATAAAGGAAGGGAGGGTAAAGAGTAGAGAGGAGAATATACAAGAACAAGAAAAACTCTGACCAAAAAAAAAAAGAAAAAAAATCCCCTGAAATTTTGAAAACTAGAAAGAATGTGTTGGAAGATGAAGTTGAGAAAATCTCTCAGAAAGTAGAAGCAAAAGACAAAGAAAAGGGAAATTGGGGTGGGGGTGGGGGAGAAGACTAGAAAAGTAGAGAATTTTTCCCATGACCAAATCTGACTCATAGTTAAAGAAAGAGAAAATAGAGAAAACAACAAATCACTATTAAATAATACAAGAAAATAACAAAAGAGCATAAATTTCCAGTGTAAAAGGGCCCACTGAGTGCCCAGCACAATTAATGAAAAGAGATCCCCTTTAGTACACATGACTGTGAGGTTTCTGAAATTAGTTATAAAAGAAAGATTCTGCAAACAGAAACACTGAATTTTGCAGGCAATCAACCAACACCTTCAGAAGTCGTATAGAGTGATTTCTATGACTCTACACCCATTTAAACTATCAGTTTGTATGGGGAAATAAGATCATTTCAGACCTACAATGTCTTTTTTTTTAGTTCATTTATTTATTTTGAGATACAGAAGAGAGGACAGGGTCAGAGAAGAGAGAATCTCAAGCAGGATCCCCACCACCAGAGCAGAGCAGAGCCAACACAGGGCTCAAACCCACAAACCATGGGATTGTAACCTGAGCCAAAATCAAGAGTCAATTGCTCAACCGACTGAACCACCCAGGCACCCCTCAGACCTACAATGTCTTTTAAAAGTTATCTTGGGGCCCCTAGGTGGCTCAGTTGGTTAAGCATCCAACTCTTGGTTTTGGCTCAGGTCATGAACTCAGGTTCATGGAATCAAGCCCCAAGTCAGGCTTCGAGCTGAGCATGGAGACTACTTGAGATTCTCTCCTCTCCCTCTCTCTCTGCCCCTCCCCTATTCTCTCTCTCTCTCTCTCTCTCAAAATAATAAATAAACATTTAAAAAAAGATATCCCAATGCACTTTCTCAGGAAGCAATTTTATCAGTCATGAATTATATAGTTACAATTGTATAGAACCAATTACTGTCAGATTAAACACATAAAGGTTTCTTTGTCTCTCTAGTGAAAGTAGGTCTAGAGATAGTCAAGCCAGCATGTGACTCCAAGAAATCATCAAGGACATACTATATTTTGTCTTTATGATTGCTATTATTAGTACATTCATCCTCATGGACACTATATAGCTATCAGAGCAGCAGCATCACATCCATATCCCAGGAAGAAGAAAGAAGAGAGCACAGAGGGGGAAAAAGCTAACTCAGAAATCCTACTATTTATGTTTCATTGACCACATCTATCCATAAAAGAGCCTAGGAAACATGGTTTTGTGACTTGCTGAACCTAATAATGTAATTCCATTAGGTGGCAAGAAGAGGATAATGAATATTGGTTAGGCAACTGGAAGTGTAATGAAAGATACACTCCACTAAATGAGGGAGAAAACCAAGAAAAAAGGAGGCATGGTATTTGAGACACAGATAAGCTAACACAGTGGGGGAGCTGATGGAAAGTCCCGTACAGAGAACAGCTAGTCTAGATGGGGGCCTCCAAGAGAGAGGTGTCTACAAGTGATTGCCATGCCTGATGTGTTTAACCAGATACAGAAGTTTTAAAGTGTTTAAAATTCTGTTGGTTAATGTGATAGAAAGCTAAGTAAAGGTGGGGGGTGGATTATACAAAAAAGGAAATGTAATCATAGCATACATCTTGGTTCATCAGTGGACAATACATTTTCATAATATGGAGAACATTGAATATTTTTAATCAAAGACTACTATTATATTCATAGGATGTATGAAGTAGAAGCATGGGAGATAGAAGAGCTCTAATTCTTCTTCTTTTTAATTTTTAATGTTTATTTATTTCTGAGAGACAAAGCACAAGTGGGGGAAGGGCAGAGAGAGAGGGAGACACAGACTCTGAAGCAGGCTCCAGGCTCTGAGCTGTCAGCACAGAGCCCAACATGGGGCTCGAACCCATGAACTATGAGATCATGACGTGAGCCAAAGTTGGAAGCTCAACCTACTGAGCCACCCAGGCACCCCAAATTTTTCTTCTTTGTTTAATGTTTATTTATTTTGAGACAGAGAGAGCACACGAGCAGTGGAGGAGCAGAGAGAGAGGGAGATCAAGGATCCCAAGCAGGCTCTGTGTTGTCAGTGTAGAGCCCTACACAGGGCTCAAACTCGCAAACCGTAAGATCATGACCTGAGCAGAAATCAAGAGTTGAACACTTAACCGACTGAGCCACCCAGGCACTTTTTCTTCTTCTTTTATAACAGGAACTCATTAGACATGTTTAAAAGTGATAAATTAAGAAGTAGTGTACGCATACTGTTTTAAAGGTAATTACCAAAAGCAACAGCTAAAAGTTTGGGGAAGGGGACATACAGGGATGACCGATGTTCTTCCTCATAAGCCTTAAGTTACCACTTTAAATTTTAAATATACATGTATACATGGATAAAAATTTTAAATAATTTTTAAACATTTAATGACTAAGGAAAATATTCATAATATACTGCTCCAGAGAAAGTCAGGTTGCAAAAAATATAGCCTCGGGGTGCCTGGGTGGCTCAGTCGGTTAAGCGTCCAACTTCAGCTCAGGTCATGATCTCACAGTTCATGAGTTCAAGCCCCACGTCAGGCTCTGTGCTGACAGCTCAGAGCCTGGAACCTGCTTCAGATTCTGTGTCTTCCTCTCTCTCTCTGCCCCTCCCCAGCTCGCACTCTGTCTCTCTCTCAAAAATAATAAGTAAACATTTAAAAAATTAAAAAGAAAAAGTTTCCCAGGGCATTTGAGTCAACCCAGGAGGTGGGAAATGGGAATGGGAAGGAAGGATTAGACGGTGACAGAAGCATGTGCATGAAGTGACTTCAAAGGTCACTGCTGCTGCAGATGGAGAAAATCAGAATGGAAAAACACTATGATATTGGGTGCTTAGAATTTAAATTCAGTTCTACAGGGGCACCTGGGTGGCTCAGTCAGTTAAGCATCCAATTAGGCTCACAGTTTGTGGGTTCAAGCCCTGCATCGGGCTCCATGCTGACAGCTCAGAGTCTGGAGCCTGCTTTAGATTCTGTGTCTCCCTCTCTTTGCCCCTACCCCGTTCATACTCTGTCTCTCTTTCTCTCTCTCAAAATAATAAATTTTAAAAATTTTTAAATAAGTTCAGTTCTAGAAATTTAATACACACACATGTGCATTTGCCTATGGAAGTGAGAATTCATGCCATCACACTAGTACAGCTTCATTGAAGGAATGGCAGAAGTTCCTGCCTTCCATCTGGGTCCAGGTGACAAGTCCAGTGTTAGAGAAGAAAGCTGGAGTGGGGTTTGTTCTAGTAGGGGAACCCCATGGGTATGGTAACCAGGGGAGGAAAGAGAGCTCTACTGGGAGCTTGCCGTTCTGAGAGAGAGGGAGGGAGGGTTAGAGAGAGAGAGCCAGCATGTCTCTCTCTTTGCTAATCTCCATGTCCCACAAGAGACAGAGGAAATTATGAGATCTCTCTTTGTGATGTGGTAGGGTCCAGGGGTCCTCACTTGTCTACATGCACTAAATCTCTACTTCTCTGTGCCATCACCCATGTGCAATGGCACAGATGGAGCTGTCATTTGTAAAGACCCCATGGGCAGCAGGGCACGAGTGATCATTCACTCCTGGATCCCCAAATGTTGAGGTTGCATTTGCTTTGAGCCCAGACCCTTGCTTCCTGCTAACCTCTGAAGGTTTGGGGGGAGAAGGGTCAGAATGCAGTTCCTAGTTTTTTTTTCTTTTTCTTTTTCTTTTTCTTTTTTTTAATTTTTATCTTACAGAGAGTGAGAGCACAAAAAGGGGAGAAGGGAAAAAGAGAAAGGCAGAGGAGAAGGGCAGAGGGAGAAAGAGAGAAAATCCCAAGCAGGTCCCAAGCTCAGCATGGAGCCCAATGTGGGGCTCAATTCCATGACCCTGGCATCATGACCTGAACTAAAACCAAGAGTCAGACACTCGACTGACTGAGCCTCCCAGGTGCCCCTATTTTTTCTATCCAAATTTCTCTTCCTCTCCCCAGTCTCTAGCCCATTTCCTCTAGTCCTCAGTGCATATCTAGTACCAATCCCTTACTGTGTCTGTCCATGCTGGTGAGTAAATCCATACTGTACCACATCAGAGGAAGGGGCTTTTGCTTTTTAACTTAAAAGCTAAAAAATAAAGTGTCTTTGCCCTGAGGTAAACTGTTCCTGGTGTCAATGTTCACCAGCCAAAGACCACCAGGAACACATTTGTTTAACATTTGTAGTTAAACAAGTTGAGTTTATTGCTTGTTGCAGGAGTAGGGGAAGCCACACTTTGGAGAACTGTGTTACATCCCATTAAAAGGGGGTTATTAAGAACTTGCTATAGGATTTTGGCTTATATTAGGTGATTTGGGGGAGGATTGAAGAAAGC
Organism: Panthera pardus; assembly: GCF_024362965.1. Taxonomy (NCBI): domain Eukaryota; kingdom Metazoa; phylum Chordata; class Mammalia; order Carnivora; family Felidae; genus Panthera; species Panthera pardus. The sequence continues at coordinate 115,697,634 of NW_026527013.1, read as the reverse complement.
AGACTTTTGCTATGAACTGGCTACTGCAGAAAGCAGGGGTAAGATAACTCTATCTTTGGGTATCTTAATAAATCTTTTCTGGAAGGAGAGAAGACTAGATCGAGGCTAAAATCATATTTGGTTAAGAACAACAGTCTTTCGCATTAGCCAGAAGAGGAAATGGTTCCTATTTTGTGGTTTAGGAAACACAATCATATTTTGTGGGGAGTCAATCATGGTTATAAAATGGGCTTGTTTTTGTCTTGCTCCATCACAACCACAGAGTGGCCTCGCCTAATGTTGAAGTTCTGTAATATTGATCATGTTCAGCAAGAGAACACCAAGGCTTAATCAGTAGTGCCAAGCAGGCTTCCAGATACCAGGGGCTGCTCTTCTCTTCTGCACTGGTTAGCTGCAAAGGTTTGCATCTGTACCATGTCAAGCAGGAAATGGCACATTAATTATGAATTTTTTTAATGTTTATTCATTTTTGAGAGACAGAGCATGAGAGGGGGAGGGGCAGAGACAGAGGGAGACACAGAATCTGAAGCAGGGTCCAGGCTCTGAGATGGCAGCATAGAGCCCAATGTGGGACTCAAACCGCGAACCATCGTATCATGACCTGAGCTGAAGTCAGATGCATAACCGACTGAGCCACCCAGTGGTCCCATCAATTATGAACTTGAAGGGGCCTGCCACACTGGGCCTAAACCTGATGATGCAGTTTGTCCCTAATTTGGTTCCATGTGTCTGATCTCAACTGGTCAAAACTCAGAGAAGTTTTGTGAAGGTTGTGAAGGTTTGTGATTCACAGTCCTAGCACCCAATGTATAGAGAAAACCTTGTGAGCAAATACAAGGCCCAGCATCTGAATTACCAAGCCCCATGCTGGGGCCACATCAGCCAGCTGGAGTGCACACAAACCTTTGATCCCTGTTGGAACAGCGGCTGGACATGGTTCTGGGTCTGCGGCCTCAGCTGAGCAGGTATGTCCCTGGGAGGGAGTCTCTTTATTCCAGGGAATCCTCACCTCCAAAAAAGGTGAAGCTTTAGCATACAGACTTTTTAGTGACAGGTGTATGGAATAATTTTTGCAACCAGAGCACGTTTTCTTTCTTCTAAATGTGTCTTAGCCAGAACTACTGTAAACAGTAAAGAGTACTTAAGTTCCCCATGGGCCACTGAACATTAACATGTGAACTTGATCTTTAAACCCTTAGTGCAAAGCATCATAGGAGGCACCACCAACTGCCCCAAATTATGTCCTCCTATTTCAGGTCCTGCAGTTCTAGAAAAAGTATACAAGAAGTGGCAGATTTTTATGAATGAACAAATACAGAGGAACTGAGTGGCTAGCACAAGAGGGGTGGAGTGGTTTATCACAGAGGAAATAAGTCATCTTCTTAGAATGAAAATCAGAAAAAAAAAGTCCATGAAATTTATTTCAAACCCAGAGTCTTAGAAAGGAATTAGAGGGGCGCCTGGGTGGCGCAGTCGGTTAAGCGTCCGACTTCAGCCAGGTCACGATCTCGCGGTCCGTGAGTTCAAGCCCCGCGTCAGGCTCTGGGCTGATGGCTCGGAGCCTGGAGCCTGTTTCCGATTCTGTGTCTCCCTCTCTCTCTGCCCCTCCCCCGTTCATGCTCTGTCTCTCTCTGTCCCAAAAATAAATTAAAAAAAAAAAAAAAAAAAAAAAGAAAGGAATTAGAAAGACTTTAGCAGGAACATGCTGTCTCTACAAATTAGATTTACTCAGTGACTCAAGGGAGAATCAGATCAGCTTAAGAAACAAGTTTTAGTCCTTCAATCAGAACACTGGCTGTGGGAAAGGAAAAGAAAAAATACATATAAAATAAAAAGACATACTGACTAACCTGCAGGAAGAAAAGACTTGCCTTAGGAGAAAAGTTGGAGGCCACAAAGGCCAGAGATCTCAAAACAGATTTGAAAGGAAAAAAGGCTATACTCAGACCTAACTTCTCAAAAAGCTGCAATCAGGGATGGTTTGGTTATTGCTAGATCAGAGAGGGTGATGGAATAAGGGTGACCCCGCAGAGGAAAATGGGGAGACCACAGAGAGCAAGGGAATAATGACCTTGGACACCATGGTTCGGGAAACTCTTCAGGGCCACCCTCTCTAAGCCTCAGGTGGCAAATTGATATGAACAATGGGCAAACTACCCTTAGGTGATTGGAACACTCACAGGAGACTTACAGGACGTGTGCACTGACTTGAGAGGGGAAGACCAGGAAAATCAGTATGAAATACTTCAGGAATTAGTAAATGAAGGTCAAGACCTGAATATAGACAGAGCTTGCATCATGAGAGATAAATGCCTGAGATATGCAGGGGAGTAGGTGTACGGAAGAAAAGACGATGGGGTAACGTACAGCCTGGCAGGATACTCGCAGGTCGAGTCCTGGACTGAGTTACAGGCTGGGTGTATTGTGGAATTAATAGCCTGAACCTAGGGAGGGAAGGTAGCAGGATTTCTTTAAACAATGGAGAATTCCATGAGGCCCGTATGAGTCAGAAACTGAGCCAGCTTGAAAGGGAAGAAGTCCTTGTTGGCAGGAAAAAAAAAAAAAAAAACAAAACAAAACTTGAGCTCGTGTATATGTGTTTCTTCAGTATGATGAGTTTGGTGCTGGTGCCATAATAATCTTGTTAATCCTACTGACTGCATAAGATTACATCAACTTTGAAGAGAATAGGACATTCTAGCATGTGCCCAGAGTGTCAGCACTGCAGAGTAAGCCAGGCTTTGCAGAAGGAGGTCTTTCTTACTGCAGAGAGAGCAAACAGGAAAGCAGGAATTGGGCATTAATCTTTTAACTGCAATTAGCAAGCCAAAAATTTTAGTTTTGAGTCTTTGAGGACTTTAAAAATGAGAGTGCATATTCAAATTTGAGGCACTGGAACACTGCAGGCACTGTGTTATTTGAGCTAAGTTTAGGCAGGCTGGCTTTTAAGTTTACTTAATCATCTCTGGCGAGCTGTATTGAGCTGCATGCCTGGACCTAAGTGGATTTAGGATATAGAAAAGGGAATGAATTTTTGGCCTAGGGTACACTATGGCCTTGGAGCTGCTTTAAGTCAAATCCTGTCCTGACCCATGTCAGAGGGCATTAAGCACTGGCACCTGATTTGGCAATTAGTGGATGAAGGGGCCAGACCCCCCTCATCCCCAGCCAAATTTAGTCCACATCCTTCTTTTGGACTGTCAAATCAACTAAGAATAGTTTCTTACAGTTTTAAAGGGTTGGGAGAAAAACAAATAAATAAGAATATGCAACATAGACTATGTGTGACCTCAAAAGCTTAAAATAGTACTATTTGGTGTTTACAGAAAAAATAAATTGGCTGACCTGAGAGAAAATACTTCCTTCTCTCCACATTCCTACCTCAGCCCACCAACCCTGCCCATCTCTTTGAAAAGTGTTGGGTGAGAGCTTCCACTTTTTTCCCATTCCTACTCCTGAGAAATGAATGGTTAATGAGTGGTGAGGAACACCATAAGTTGGGCTCTGTCCCACGTAATGAGAGCTGGCATTACTTTGCTCAGAAGGAAAGTCAGCTCTTTCCCTCCCACTGGCTGTGCCTGGTGAGTGCGTTTATGAGACCAGGTGCTAGACAGAGGTCTACTTTACCAAGTCAGCTCTGCCACTAGCAAGTCCCTCTGTTCAGACTTCTGGGAGGTAAAAGTAGAGAACCACACTTGGGCCTTAGGTCCAAGCTACATTCTCCATGCAAGTCTTACCCAGAAGCCTAAGAAGGGTGCTGTGCACACTCTTGGTCCATCAATAAAGGCAATTTCAGGATTCTTAGCAGGTGACTCATGGCTGCCTTCACATGACTAGAACTTGACTGAGAAGGCAGGCTCCATCCCCCAATGGTTTTATTCATATGTGCATGGGTCCTTGAAGCCCGTATATAAATTAGAAAGAACACTGAGGAAACTCCTTTAAAGAGGCTTTATCTTTCTCTTAGAGATTCACATCTTGCTGTAAAGAACACTGAAATTATGCAATTAAGTTTCTAGAAGCAGACATACTCGGACTCCAGCTTACTCATTTGTTATCTGTACTAACCTTTGGCAAATTCCTTTAACTTCTGACTCAGTTCTCTCATCCATTAAGTGGGGGTTAATAATACTACTATAATAGCATGCTTTTGAATACAATTTCTATAAAGCTCAACTCAAAACTGAATAAACCATAAAATAATTCATTGTCTCACATATCTCATAGTTGAGAGGTTAGGCAGAATTCAGGGTTGGTTGATTCAGCAGTGCCATCAAGGACCTCCATTCATTTTTCTGCTCCACTCTCACCAGCGTCAGCTTCCCCCCAACAGCACTAGGAAAGTAGGCTGTCCTACCTTCATTTTGAGGGCTTTGGCTTTTCAGGGATAGGAATAGGGCTCTGAGTGGGGGAAGCGGTGAACTGTAGCAGTCTCTGTCAGCTCCTTGTCTACGTCCTCTCACCCTGACTATGTCAGGGCATAGTGACTTGACTTCCAACTGCCAGCACATGCATTTCTTCACCTGAGAGCTTTGTCTAGCTTCCAGAGCTGGCATCAGGACATAAAAGCCAAAGTATAAAACATCCATCTACCTATCTCCTCAAGAAGGACAACAGGGCAGCATTCTACTCTAGCCCCTGCAAGTTTCCCTGGGCAGTCACCCACTCGCACTTGTTTGGGCTGCCTTCCTCTCTCTTTCTTACTTCTCTATTCTGTTTGCTGGCAATTCCTGTGCTTTCAAACTCCTGTATCTGGGTTTGATTTTCCAGAAGCCTATCTAAGACAGACACCTTCAGAGCTGCTGGAAAAACAACTCATTACTTTAAAAACTTGCAAAGATAGGGGCACTTGTACCCCAATGTTTATAGCAGCACTCTCAACAATAGCCAAATTATGGAAAGAGCCTAAATGTCCATCAACTGATGAATGGATAAAGAAATTGTGGTTTATATACACAATGGAGTACTACGCGGCAATGAGAAAGAATGAAATATGGCCCTTTGTAGCAACGTGGATGGAACTGGAGAGTGTTATGCTAAGTGAAATAAGCCATACAGAGAAAGACAGATACCATATGTTTTCACTCTTATGTGGATCCTGAGAAACTTAACAGAAACCCATGGGGGAGGGGAAAGAAAAAAAAAAAGAGGTTAGAGTGGAAGAGAGCCAAAGCATAAGAGACTCTTAAAAACTGAGAACAAACTGAGGGTTGATGGGGGGTGGGAGGGAGGGCAGGGTGGGTGATGGGTATTGAGGAGGGCACCTTTTGGGATGAGCACTGGGTGTTGTATGGAAACCAATTTGACAATAAACTTCATATATTGAAAAAAAAAGAAAGAAACCAATTTGATGATAAATTTCATATATTGGAAAAATAAATAAATAAATAAATAAATATTTGCAAAGAAGGAGAAAGAAACAAGCATTTATCCTGCCTATCCTATATAGAATGAAATAACAAATATTGGACAAGGAAACTTTTTTTTTTCATAGAAGACCTCCAACAAATAAATGAAGAAGAAATGATTGAATTAAATATCATCATTTGAAAACTACTAAAGAATTATTGCATGATAATAGGCAATGATCATCAATGACTTCTAGCCTCAAAACAGAGACAACTGGATATCCTGATATGCCTCGTATTGGAAGCACACAACATTACCTGTGATGTAGTTTTGTTTCCCAAAACTCGTGCTGAATCTGATCAAGACTGTAGACCTAACTACCAATTTACAGGAAATGCAAGTAATAAGGAACATATTAAACCCTACTCCAGGGAGGCAATCAGCAAATTCCAAATTATGACAATACTATGCAACTAAAGGACATTTTAATCAGCTGTGATAATGAACTTTTTTTTTTTTTTTTATTATCCATGAGGGAAAGGGAGGGAAGCAGTGGGAAGAAAAGCAGAGGGGAGGAGAACAGAGGGAGGAGATGGGATCTTTGTCCTATTTTCAAGTGACTTGTCCTTGAAAGAAAAGACTGTTTATTCAATAAGATTTACCTACTAATTGACTAGTTGTCATAGCATGACTGCTTCTTTGCATCAGAGAGTAAAAAAAAGAGATGAGAAGTGTAAGTGGAGTTGGAAAAGGCTTTGAAAGTGAGAATGCAAACTTAATGAGCATTTGGTACTCTATCTTTTTTTATTTTTTTCACGTTTATTCATTTTTGAGAGCAGAGGAGGGGCAGAGAGAGGAAGACACAGAATCCAAATCAGGCTCCAGACTCTGAGCTGTCAGCACAGAGCCTGAGGCAGGGCTCAACCCCACAAACTGTGAGATCATGACCTAAGCCGAAGTCAGATGCTTAACTGACTGAGCCACCCAAGTGCCCCTGGTACTCTATTTTTTAAAGTGTATTTGAATCTAACCTAGAAACCCTGGAGTTTATGAGATCTTGGGGAGAAAGAAGGTGTTTCTACGCCATTTATTATTAAAACATTCCTGTCTTTGCCCTCTCCTCTGCTTTTCTTATTTCCTTCTTACAAAGAAAAGACAATTTCTCCTTTTCCTTTAAACTGAACATCCATTCATCTCTGAGAAAATGGCACCTGTGCCCCCAATGAACCTCATGAAGTTGAAACTCAAGGACCTCATCGACATCAGAGAGAACTTGAATGTAAAAGGTTTTACTGTGCTTGTTTGAAGGGCAGCTTTTCTGAATTTCAGGCTTGTTTTTGAAGGCAAAAAAGAAGACTATATTAGTTAGCATAAATACTTGCTTCAGCATTTCCCCCATTTATTCTACCTGAGCAGGTGCACAGTCCTTTAATCATAACTGTCAAGAAAGGAAGGCTTGCAATTTCCATCACTTAAAAAGACAGAAAGATGAAATAGAGGGGAGTCAAGAAGAAGGAGAGAGAGTGTGAAAATAGACACATTTACTGAAAGACAGGGATTGGGGGAGAGAGTGGGGTGGCAGAGAAAAGGAGGAAAAGAATGAGCACATGGTTTTACATTTTTCTCTGTTATTAGTTCATGAATAACAGATAATTCTTGTTTAGTCAAGAAAGAATGGTTTCAAAAGTTTCATCTTACACATAGGGTGGGAAGCTAGCGACCTTTCAGAATGTCCAAAAAATAAAAGAAGAATATTCAAAATAAAGAATTAAATTACTCGTTGTTTATGTTCATCCCTCCTCACCTTGTGAGGAAAGTAGATATTAGAAAAGACTTTTTTCTTTTTTCTTTTTTTTTTTTTTTTTTTTTTTTTTTTGGCTGAGGACATAGAGGGATACATTTTAGAGAAGCCCAGGGAGGAATAAGTTGCATTGCTGAGAAAAGAGAAAGATCTAGAGAGAAAGATCCAGAAAGAGCTACCTGGAGGAGCACAGATGTGAAGAAGGCATGGGGGAAGAAGCATGATGGGAAGGTGTACACACTTACATATACACATACACATCTGTAACCAATTATAAATGTATATATATGTATATATTCACATACACATATACATACAGAGAGAGAGAGAGAGAAACTGAAACTTCAAGGTATATCTGGTTGAGAGTAATGTCAAAGACACATGCTTTTGGTTTGTTGGAGTAAACTGTAAAAACCCAAAGAGAGGGACCATAAAGACCTATAACTTAACTCCAGCTAAGAAGATGTGCCAAAACTTTTTTTGTCTCATGATGTATAGACTAGCATATATTTAACCAGAATGAGGGAGGCAAGGAGCCATCCAGAGAGAAATCTGATCTCTTAGTGAGAAAGTAATTGTAATTCTCTACTAAAGCTCACCCAAACCCCTGAGGCAGCTGAACAACCACTGGTTGGGTTGTCATGAGTTGTAAGCTTATATTACCAGGTATCAACATCAAAATTACAAAATCACAGTTTAGCCAATGAGTCACCTAACTCATGAGTGAGTTAGGCAGCTGCCACTATGCATTCAGCTCCAATCTAAATGCACTTCCTGTAGTTTGATAGAGAGAGGTTTCTACTTGACTCATCAAACACTTGAGCAATCAGAACTATATTAACTATCTGATACTCTGAGACATCTTGATTTGAAAAATCAATGTACAGAAAAGCAGTTCTTTATGCCATTTATAACAGAAAGGCATTGATTACATCGTTATTTACATGGCTGTCAGGAGAAGTAAACTTTATTATGGCCCAACTGCATGATTCAACATGTCAAAGCCTTACCTGATGGCTGGCATGCCTACTAAAATGTCCTTACTACTCTTTGCTGTAATTTATAGTACTAAATCAAAAGGAATTGAGGGTATTTTTTAAGTCCTAATGACTGATGCCAAATCAAAGGATCTACTTGGAAATACAGTCGTAAATGTTTCTCCCACCATTTAGAGGGAATCATGCTACAAATAACTGAACTCAGAGAAAGCAAATATAACAAATCACTACCATAGTAAAATATATCAGAAACAAACAAAATCCAGTAGGAAATTCTCTCTGAAGGACATAGAACTAAACATTGTATATATGTATGTATGTGTGCATTTTACTTGTATCTGATCTACTTCCAAAACTACATCAAGAAGTTTATAATAAGAATCATACATACAAAAAAAACACTGTGTAGAATAAGATAATATATTAAATATATAAGATATCAGTAAACAACACTGTTGAGCATTACATATGGTACTTGCAGCAAAGGCAAAAGGAGAATAAGATAGCTTACAAATGACTCATTTCCTAACCCAAAAAAAGCATTAAATAAGTACATAAATAAATCTTTCCATAAATAAGTTCCTCAAGAGAGGAAAACATTTTCCTGTATAAAACTCTAAAAGATATTTACCTTCTATGTCCTCATACAAAGTCCATCAAACAATATCTTCAACATCCTTTTTATTGGATCCAATGTCTGGGGGACTTTTTCCATAGGAATATTCACTTCTACTTGGGCACAAAGCAGATTATTGAAATATTTATAACCCCCAAACTTCAGTTTGGAAAATTATGTTCATCATCCTTTTTGCAACAATGTGAAATGCTCTCAGCTTTCAAAACTGAACTGATTTCAGTCCTATCACCCAGATTTTCCTATCTCTTCATAGAAGGATCTCAGTAAGTAGTTACATGGTTCACAAACTGGAGAGTAGGGTAATGGAAAAAACAGCAGCAACATCAGGAATCTAGGTATTGAAAACACTAAAGTCCATTCCTGTAAAGTAAAAAAATGAGCTAAACCTACTTAAAGCAGTTTCCTAAAATCGTAGAAAATCAGTACTCCCCAAAGAGTCAAATCACAGCATTAGAACTGACTTTTTTGGGGAGGAGGAGGGAAAGGAAAGCAAGTGTTCATTATCTTTTGTCACAGAGGTTCATTTGATAGAGCATGAATGCCTTTCATCTTTACCATTTCTCTATTTAGACACTGTTTAATTAGGTTAATAGAAACATTTAAGGTTTTGATAGTCTTTTAATTCACCTGCACAAACAGGGATAGTTGGAATTCAATTTTGGAAAAAATGATACAGCCATTTGAAAATGCTTTCCCTTTTATTCTCCCTGAACACATTTTTGGCATCTTATTAACATTTTCCAAATTGAATGAATCTGTCTCTTTGTGTTAGCAGATAACTTAAGAATAGGGAGAGGCCAACAGTCATTAGCAATTTATCGTCCTTACTGATAAATTGGGACCTGGGCTGCCTAGAACATTAAGTTATAAGGGCAGCAGAGACATTGAAGAGTCAGTGATGCAGACCAAATGATGTCACGGCACACTCTGACACGTGCTGGAGTACATTAGCTGGTTGAGGACGTTCCTTCCACTCATTCAGCTCTACAGAAGTTGACAATCACATTTTTCCCAGACAGCTTTGCTAAGTCAACATGTCTGTCTCAACATGGCTGTAGTCTTAAGTCATCTGAACAAAACAAGGACAGAAAAACAGCTATGAAATCCAAAAAAGCAAAGAAATGAGAATAACCGCTTTCTCATACACGTAAAATACATTCACACTCACGAGAGCAAAACTGTCACAAACATATAGGAATATCCTGGACATTTATTTATTAGTAAGAGCCTTACCATGACCTTATCTTTCCAGCCTCATCTTATATCTGCACCTTTCCCACTGGTCACTGTACTCCAACCACCCTGGCCTTCCTTCTGCACCTCCAACATGCCACTTCACCATCTGCTGAGGGCCTTTGCACTCACTGTTCCTGTGCATGGGACATTATCCATGCATGTCTCCACATGGGGACTCCTTCTCATCATTCCAGTCTCAGATCAAATGTCCACTTTTTAGAAAATTAGTGGCACTCACAATTATATGAGATTATCTCATGTTTGTTTACTTTTAAAATATTTACTTATGTATTTTCAGTTGCACACAATTGGATTAATCATGGTATGATTTTGACATGCCCTCATTATTGGTCCGTATATGACCCAATTTTATTTAACTGGGTTTTTTTAATAGTGTGATACTGTTCACAACTTGAAAATAACTTAACATCTATGGTTGGTTCTCTTTATTTATGGTAATTACATTATATAAAGTCACATCAAGCACCAAATTAGCAAACACTGAAGCACTGCTCCAAGAAGAAATATAGGATTATATTACTGCAAGCCTCTGGTAACATTTTGATCAGCCAACTCATAACCTTGTTTTATGGGTGTTCCTACTAAAGACTTCTTATTTAAGATATATTGTTGATTCATTAACATTGAACCAATGGCCAATAGCACTATAACTCATGCCCAAACGAAACTGAACAAAACACACATTTCTTCTCCATAAGGCATATTCAGCCTCCTTGAGCTTAGGAACACTACCTAGCATTTCAGATACTTGGGACTTATTTTGAACAATTAAATCACCAAAAAAGCACAAAAATGCAAAAACATGACACTAAAGAAACCATGAAAAGGACACTTGCTTACCATATCAGAGCTGAAACAACAAGGCAGAGCATTGCCTTGTTCAACTTGAGCTGGCAACATATACGTGTGTTGAGCAGCTCAAATTTCTTACCACTCTGAGCATGTTTGCAAATGACCAAAGAAGCACTTTGAGTATTGATTTTGTGGATACAAATAAATTTTAGTAAGTGGACAAATTTGCAAATATGAAATCTGAAAATGAAATAACCAACTGTAATTACACAGTCTTCCCTACCAACCAATCTTCTCTCCTCCAAGGTAATCATACATCTAAATCTTTAGAAAGTCTTAGTTTCCCTTTTACATTATGTGTGTTTACACTTATATGAATTCATCACAAAGGGTATTTTTAATTTTAGTTGCTAAGTGTGTCCATCCACAAGCATCTCTACTTCCTGAAATTGGGACTCCTGGAGTCCTGACTCCTAGAATTTAAACTCTCTCTTTATAGGACTAGTACCTTTACCAGATATGTTAATTTCCTAAGGCTCCTATAACAAAGTACCACAAACTAGGTGGCTTAAATAACAGAAATGTGTTGTCTCACAGTTCAGAGGCTAGAAGTCCAAACTCCAGGTGTTCTTCTGAGGGTTGTAAGGGAAGGATCTGTCCCAAGCCTCTCTCCTGGAGGTAAATGGCTATCTTCTTGTGTCTTCACATGGTCTTTCCTCTGTGTGTCTAGCTGCAAAATTCTCCTTTCTATAAACACACTAGTCATAATGGATTAGGCCTACCCTAAAGACTTTATCTTAACTGCCTCTGTAAAGACCATTTCCAAATAAGAGATACTTAGGACTTCAACATATGAATTTTAGGGGGACAAAATCCAACCCATAACATCAAATCCTAGTCACCTTGAGGACAGAAATGTGTCCCGTTTGTTGTTGTAGCCTTGATGCAGGCCTTAAATTTTCAGAATGTGAAAGTTATACACAAGCGTGTTATAAGTGGGAAAGTTTAATTATAACAATCTGGAACAAAATTTAGAATTCACAGAAGTTTAACAAGTATCTTAATTAAAATATCTAACTTCCCAAAGCAATTTTCTCATATATTACCACATCAGGTCTGCAAATCTTTCACTCATTCATCAAATAATTATCACATGCCTATTATTTACCAGAGGCTAGAAGTCCAAAATCTTCAGGAAGTTACAGTCAGGGGAGGAGGCAAACCAGTCAAGAGACAATGTCAGGCCTGACAGGCCTATGCATAGCCAATGCCAGACCTGTGCATAGCCAAGACAGCTGTCATTACCCTATAAAGAGAGATTAAGGCACCTACATTATATGTTATTCTGATGGTGCTCATGGGATTCCTGTGCCATTCATCCTTTCTACAAATAAGGAAACCATCTAAGAGCAAAAATACTGATTTCCTAATTACAATATGTATATTATGTTACAGGAGTAAAACTCAGCTCTTACCTCTGTGATTAATTCTCTTCATGCCATGTGACTGGGCCAGTTAAAAAGGGAGAAGAGGGGCACGTGTGTGGCTCAGTCAGTTAAGTGTCTGACTCTTGATTTTGGCTCAGGTCATGTTCTCATGGTTGTGGGATCGAGACCTGCCTGGGGCTCCATGCTGAGCCTGGAGCCTGCTTAAGATTCTCTCTCCCTCAGTCCCTCCCCCACTCATGGGCCTGCGTTTGCGTGCTCTCTCTATCTCAAAAAAGAAAGAAAGGGAGAAGAGTCTCCTCCTGCTATCCACAGCAGCACAGGTCCTGTTACTTCCTGAAGGTTATACCAGTAGTTCCATAAAATACCTCATCTATCTAGAAGAGAAATGTCTTTCAGGAGCAATGGAAAATCATAGTGCAATAACTTTCCTGTAAGTCTTTATCTGGCAACCTATCTAGTACACTACCAAGAAGCAGCTTTCTTTAAATGCTGTTATGGGGGCACCTGGGTGGTTCAGTCAACTAAGCTTCTGACTCTTGGTTTCAGCTCAGGTCATGATCTCACAGTTTTGTGAGTTTGAGCCCTGCATTGGGCTCTGCACAGGCAGCACAGAGCCTGCTTGGGATTCTCTCTCTCCCTCTCTCTCTGCCTCTTCCCCACTCATGCTATCTCTGTATCTCTCAAAATAAATAAATTTAAAAAATAAAATAAAATAAAAGTTGTCATGGATGTCAAAAAGTCAATGAACTTTTTCATACTACTTTCTGACCTAACTTAGTTCATAGTCCCACAAATCCCCCTCAAAACCAATCCATTCATTTCCCACACCACTCTAGCAAACTTTATGTAACATTTATAAACTGTAACTTCACCCCATCTTAGAGGGGTTCGGAGAAAGTTTTCTGAAAGAAATGGGTAATTTCAATATGGATTTTGTTTACTCCGAGTTTGTTTTGTACTCGGAGAGAATGCATTGTCCTGAGCAATACTTCTGGAATTCCCCATTCCCATCTTATCAGCTTCTCTTCCATACCAGAAATGCCTTCACGACTCTCTTCAAAACTTGCATTAAAAAAAATAAATAAACAAAACGCCACTCCTTTACCCCAGTTCATTGTTATGAAGGACACCAAGAGATGAAAAATTAAAGACATGCCTTTCAAATCCAAAAATATTTGTAGAGTATCCACTATGCTGATCCTCTGGGGATCGTGAAAAAGAAATGAATCCTAGACTCTGCCCTCAAGGTTCTGTCATCCGGTAAAAGATAAAAGGCATGTGCACAAACAAGCATAGTGCATGAAAGAAATATTCAAAACTGAGGCACAGGGTGTCATGCCTAAATTAAAGAAAATCTGAGTCTTCTAAAAAACCTCTACCTCAGCAGTTTGAGAAAATTGCTTGTCACCAAATGATAAAAACAACAAAATTTCCATGGTTTCCAATTAATGCAAGGGATTCCATTCACCAATGTACTCTTCAAATAAGGGACTTGTCTAACCAAATTGTGAAGCATAACCATTATTACCAATTCCTGACAATTGTTCATTTAAACAAATGTCAGCAGCTAAGGTGGCTGCATCCCCCAGCTTAAACACCACTGTGTGTAATGTTGTAATTAGAGACAATGAATGGGATCCTTAAAAACAATGGAAGCCTCTCTTCAGCTTCTGGTACAAAAGAACAATGAAAGCCAGGAAGAGGTAAAGTGGGAATGAGGTGGGCAATAACAAATTGTTAATAGGGCTCGTGATTTCCCGACACAAAGCTGCAATGATGTGACCACACTGTGGAAAACATTGAACAAACTGAGGATTGATGGATGGGTGGGTGTGGGGGGGAGAGGGGAAAATGGGTGATGGGCATTGAGGGGGGCACTTGTTGGGATGAGCACTGGGTGTTGTACATAAGACATGAATCACGGGAATCTACCCCCAAAACCAAGAGCACGCTGTATACACTGTATGTTAGCCAATTTGACAATAAATTATATTAAATAAATAAATAAATGAAAATAAAAATAAAAAATACACATAGCTGGTGATCCCTCTGTATCTGACATGGAATATGTTGTAGGCATGAGTCAGAAATAAGTCGCTGCATAACAAACCACCCCAAAGTTAATGTCTTAAAAGAATTTATTATTGTATTTCATGGCTCTTGGGGTTGATGGGGCTTGGCTAGGCTCTTCTTGCTTGGGGTCTTTTGGTTTTTACAGTCAGATAGCAGCTGGGCTGGAGTCCTCCGCATACTTGCCTAGGCTGGAACTTGAAGGTGGTCACTCCTAAGGCTAGCTGTTCTTGTGAGCTGGTGGCTGGGAGTTCATCTGAGATGTGGGACTGGGGCACTTTCACTATATCTCCATGTGGTTTAGGCTTCCTCACAGCATGGTGTGCCAGAGTAGTTGGACTTCTTAGATGGTAGCTCAGGGCTCCAAGATGACAAGGCACAATCTGCCAGTCCTCTTAAAGGCTGGACCTGGACTGTCATAGCACCACTTTTACCACAATCCATTAAGTGAGCATGCCACTAAGGCCAGTCCAGATTCAAAGGGAGGAGATTGGACTTCCCTTCTCAATGTGAGGAGAAGCAGAGAATTTGTGGCCATTTTTAATCCACCACAGGAGGCCTCTCTGAGGAGATGATACTTATGCTGAAATCTTAACCATGAGATAGCCAGCAGTGAGAATAATAGTTAAGAGCATTTTAGGCAGAAGGCCTCTCCATATTTCTGAGCATATATCCAGTCCGTGCATCATTCAGATACTGCCTATATCAACCACATTTAATTTGCCCATTACCCCAGTGAGAGCCATCTAAGTTACCTATCACTTCTTGCTACTTTAAACAATGTTGCAATGACCATCTTCATCCTCTAATGGATTTGTGTGAGATTTTCTCTAGGATGTTATCTAATCAAAAACAGCACTGCTGGGTCATAGAAGATACATGTACTTAACTTGGCTGATGTTTGCCAGATTGCATTGAAAAATAGCTCTACTGGTTTGTACAGCCACCAGCAGTGAGTGTATAAGGGTTCCTACAGTTCCACACTCCTATCTATGTTTAACGTTACCCAACTTTCTAGTTATTGCTAACCTGATACAAGTAACACAGTACCTCACTGCACTTCATTTGCACTTCCCTAAATACTAATAAGTTTTAGCATCTTCTTATAAGCATTTCAGCCATGTAGTACATCTTCTATGATTGTGTGTTTATAAACTGTCCATTTTTCCATTTTCCATTACTGTTTTTTCTTGTTAATTCACTAAATTGTTTTTTTCAGATACTAGTTTCTTGTCAGTTTTAGACATTGCAATTATCTTCTCCAAGTCTGACATTTGTTAACATGGTCCATTGTGTCTTCCTTAGAACAGAAATCCTTATTTTTTAACAGAATCAAATCTCTGGAGATTTTGTCTTATGGATCACCTTCTGGGGTTTAAGAAGTCCTTCTTTAATTCCCAGGTTATAAAAATATAAACTGTATTATCTTCACACTTTTACTTTTATAAGAAGTTAGAAAAATATGGAGTCCAAATACACAGTATTAGGAGAGATCCAGTTTTATTTTTTCCATATAGTAAGTCAAGTTTCCTAACATGATTTATTATATGATCCATACTCTCCCTATTGATATTGTTGTCTATAATTCTCTTTTATTACTGTCTATTCTCGTTCTGTTTATAGTTATTTTTCCTTATACATTCTGCATCTCACCTTCAATTACTTTCTGATTTCTTTGATCAAAGTTGCTGTATCCATTTACTTACTGATTCTTTCAAATAAAGAGCTTTTGATTATGTTGATCTTCTCTATTTTTATTTTTGTTGTTTTCTGTTTTTTGTTTTTGTTTTTGTTTTTCCCCTTGTTTTATTCTTGATTTTTTGGTTTCACTTTTTAAAAAAATTCTTGAATTGAATTATAAGATTATATTTTTCTTCCTGGTAAAAATATTTAGACCTATAGATTTCTCTATTAGTACTTGTTTAGCCATGTTCTACAAAGGCTAGTGTATAGCATTTCAATTGTATTTCAGTTCTAACTATTCTTTAATTTTTCTTAAAACTCATTTTTAACCCAAAGGTTATTTGGTCATAGGTTCTTTAGTTTCCAGATAAAGGAAATATTTTTAGTCATGTATATGTTACTAGTTTCTATTCCTATGGTTTAACAAACATAGACTGCATAAAATTCTTTGTGCTTTATTAGGCCTAGTATACTTTCAACATTTCAAAGCCTTTTTTGTGAAATTTCTATTTTTTTTTGTTGGTATTCTTTCTTCTAATTTCTGAGTATTTTTTAAAGGTTTATTTATTTTTCAGAGAGAGAAAGAAGGGGTTTGGCAGAGAGAGGAGGACAGAGATCCAAAGGGGGCTCCATGCTGACAGTAGAGAGCCCCATGCGGGTTTTGAACTCAGGAACCATGAGATCATTACCTGAGTGGAAGTCGGATGCTTAACTGGCTGAGCCACCCAGGTGCCCCAAATTTCTCAGTATTTTAGTTGCCCATGCTAGAATAAATTACCAAAAATTTGGTGGCTTAGCATATCAGTAATTTATTCTCTCACAGCTCAGGAGGCCAGAAGTCTGAAATCAGTTTCATTGAATCAAAACCAAAATGTTGCAGAACCACAGTCTCTCTAGAGGCTACCATGGTTTCTGGTGGCTGTTGGCAGTCCTTGGCTTATAGCCACACCAGTCCAGTCTCTGCCCCTGGGTCACATTGCCTTTCCCCTTCTGTCTGCATCGAATCTCCCTCTACTTCTCTTTTATAAG
Source organism: Panthera pardus (assembly GCF_024362965.1). Taxonomy (NCBI): domain Eukaryota; kingdom Metazoa; phylum Chordata; class Mammalia; order Carnivora; family Felidae; genus Panthera; species Panthera pardus. The sequence continues at coordinate 115,680,570 of NW_026527013.1, read as the reverse complement.
GCACATATCACTTCATTTAGAGCCCACCTGGATAATCCAGGATAATCTCCCATCTGAAAACCCTTAACTTAATCATATCTGAAGAATTAAAAAAAATTTTTTTTTAGACAAGGTAACATTCCCAGGTTCCAGACATTAGGATGTAAATATCTTCTGAGGGGCTATTTTTCAGCCTACCATTGTGGGTTTAATCCATTTGTACTTATTTTACTCCATTTAACTTATTTTAACAAAACTGCCATCCTATTATGACTTATTTCTCCCATCTTATATCATGGTTTCCATATTCTACGTTTTCTTTAATATACTTTCTTTATATTTTCCATTTACCACACTTTCTTTCCTGCCTTTTAGTGGATAGATCAACTTTCTTCTGCTGATTTAATGGATACAAATCTTATTTACATTCTTATAGTGTTGCCTTGGGGTCTTTTATCAGTAGACTTGTTAACAAAGAATTCATAGCCTCAAGAAAAAGTTTGCCCCAAAGCACAGCTCCAGCCCAAAACCCCAAAAGCCCTGCCCTGGCAGGAGCCTCCCTACTCCTCTTTTCCCTCTCTCCTTTACACACCAGAAATAAGTTTCATTTGCTGAGCTCTGCTACATGGGAGGCACTGTGCTAAGCCTTTAAACTCCTCATCTTAGGGCACCTGGGTGGCTCAGTCAGTTAAGTGTCTGACTCTTGATTTCTGCTCAGGTCATGATCTCACGGTTGTGAGATCCAGCCTTGCAGACCCACCTCAAGCGTGGAGCCTGCTTAAGATTTTCACTCTCTCCCTCTCCCTCTGCACCTCTCCCCAGCCTGCCCCCCACCCAACCCATCACCTGCTCACATGTGCATGCGCTCTCTCACTCTCTCTCTCAGAAAGAAAAAATAAATGAACTTGTCATCTCATTTATCCTTCTAACAATCCTGTGCAGTACACATTTAAGTTCCACTTTGTCAGATGAGGAAATTGAAGGTCAAAGAACTTGACCCAAATCACAGATAGTGTCAGCTCTTTCAAACTATTGAACAGCATGATTCTATTGCAACTTTCAGTTTGTTATGACAGTGAGATGGAAGTGCATACAAAGTCACGTTGAAGAGATGCTTACTTCTTTTACACATGCAACTGGTTTGTAAATGAAAACATACACGTGTTCAAAGATGCCTGAAACAATCTGCTTGATTTTTCTGTAACTATACAGTAAGATGGAAATAGTATGGTTTTGGGAATGAAAAACCTGAATTCATTCTCAGCTTTCCCACTTCCTAGAGAGCTGAATCTTAGGTCACAAAACCACATAAGCCTCATTTTCTCATCTTTAAAATGAGGGTAATGATAGTATCTACCTCACAGAGTTAGTGAAAGCACATTTATGTTTTGAAACGTTTCATGTTTTGAAATTTTATATATTTATTTAAATCTTTTCTATTGGGGCACCTGAGTGGCTCAGTTGGTTAAGCGTCTGACTTCAGCTCAGGTCATGATCTCAAAGTTCATGAGTTAAAGCCCCTCATTGGGCTCTGTGCTGACAGCTCAGAGCCTGAAGCCTGCTTCAGATTCTGTCTCCCTCTCTCTCTGCTCCTCCCCCACTCGTGCTCTGTGCCTCTCCCTCGCTCAAAAATAAACATTAAAAATTCTTTTTTAAAAACCTTGTCTGTTTATTAAACAAATTGAAGCATGAAAAACATACATGGAGGTCCTTGATATAGTGGAAATATTTTTAAACTGACAATCAGGAAAACTTGGTTGCTAATTTTATTTTTACCTTGGTTTCCTCAGCAGTCAAATGAGGAGACTTAACTAGATGGTTTCTAACGTTGCTTCCAACGCTAATTCTCTTGGACTCTACCTGCACGGACCACAGAACGGGAGCTGATGCTGCAGTTTTTGTTGTGTGTGAATGCCACCCAGAGAGAATATTTATGGAGATGAATAAAAACAGTGGTACCTTGTGTTTTTGTCATATTTTCCTTGACATCAGAATAATGGCCGCAGTGAGACGTTATATTAAACTTTGCTGTCTGGGTGCTGCTCATTGGTCAGAGTGACTTGTGGGAAAAGTACTGTGATGCTATGAGTTGAAATATTACCTTTTAGCTCAGCCAGACAAGGAAAGCAGAGAAGTATCTTGTTTAAATTTTCACTGGAGGGGACTGCTAGTGCTGTGCTCACATAAGCTATAACAAAACCCAAAAATCAACAGCCTAAATCATAATCTTTACAAGTGGGCCGAATAGTACATACAGTATTATAATGTAATTTGTTGTCTAAAAAATTTAAAAATATACTCTTTTTATAAAACAACAATCGGAATCTTCTTGGCTCATGGGTAAAGGGAGAAAGGGGGAGATGGTTCATACCAGATTTAGGTAGGGACACCTGGGTGGCTCAGTCAGTTAAGCATCCTCAGTCAGTTGATGATCTTGTGGTTTGTGAGTTCCAGCCCCCCACCGGGCTCTATGCTAAGAGCTCAGAGCCTGGAACCTGCTTTGGATTCTGTGTCTCCCTCTCTCTGTTTGCCCCTCCCACACCCATGCTCACTCTCTCTCTCTCTCTCTCTTTCAAAAATGAACATTTACATTTTTTTTATTTTAAAAAATTAAAAATTTTTTTTTAATTTTTTAAAATAAAAAAAATGTTTAATTTTAAAAATTTTAAAAAGATTTAGGTGGATTCAGGAGGAGGGAAATTTTTTTTTGGACTATACAAGAGAACATGAATTAAAAGGTTGAGAAATACTCCTTTAGAGAGATAAACTGTTCCTTAAAAGGTTTTCTGTTTAATTTGGTTAGGTTTTTGACCAACCACAGATCCCAAACTGTGAAAAGAGCACATACTCAATATGCACCTCAAACCAAACAAAGGTACACCCTGGAAACTCATGAATCAACTCCTAAGAACATAAATCAAGGGCTTGATTACTAACAATGCCTCCCTGTATCCAGAATCCATGAGCTCCACAGTATTTTGGTGATTTCCTGTGTAGAAATTTTTTTCAATGTTCCTTCCTTTCGATATTCAAAACAAATCATACTGGGTACCTGAATAAAGGCCATTTGCAAACATTAAATTCCCATCCCTCTTCTTGGCTGACCATAACAGAACATTGTAAGAACTCATCTCCTAATACCTGTATATTGTTTCTCAAGTTGCCACGTAACCATATTTATACAGTATAACTAAGCCACTGACCACTCTGTCCTTGTTGTGCCCTTTGATTACAATTATTTAATAATATGCAAGGGTGAGGGCAATTATTCTTAGATCAGTGTTTATATCCTGCTTTGGACCACAATAAATAGCCAGTTACTTCTCTGAAGAAAGACAAAATTATGCTGCCTTCTGTTTTCCATCTCATGTTATGCTTTGAATCTTGAATAGAACACAGTGATTTCACAGTGTTTTGGACAATGTGTACAGTTTTGAGGCCTGGGGCATTCTTACTGACCGCTATTTATCAAGTACATGTATCATGCTTGCCCAAAGAGGAATTTCAGATTGAGACCAAGCTGGCATTTGTGAAGTGCCCTCTCCAAACCAGCAATTTCCTAAGCACTTACACAATCATGAATGGATATATTGACAGAACTGTTTGATAATCAGCTTAGTGGAGGTAGTTATATCTGGAAGCAGTCCAAGGTCCCAGTGCCTTTAAATCTACATTATCACAGGTAAAATTGGAGAAATCTGTGTGAGATCGTAGATTATATCAATGTCAATATCTGGTTGTGATATTGTGCCATAGTTTTACAAGATGCACTCTTCCTTAAAGGATTTCCTTAGCTCTGAAGGTTCACTTTGTATCTATATCTATGGTTTTGTCAATCTTTATTTATCTCTTATTTGCTTAAATAATTTATTATTTATTTATCTCTTACTTAATTGCCTGTGAGATTACACTTACTTGCCCCCTGTGATTTCATTGTTTAATGACATGAGTCTTTTTCAAAATTAGGCTGTCCTTTACCTTTTTTGCAAATGTCTAGCATATTTCCTATGTTTTTCCCTTTTTAACTGATATTTACTCAAGAACAGGTCTATTATTAGCACCTGCACCCAAAAACTAACGTTGGTTGACTGCCTGGCTTTCCTCTCTGTTAATCTGGGCACCATTCAGTCCCCTTGGCCTTCAAAGCTGGAGGGCTAGAGAGGGTTGGTTTGCTTGATCGATTCAGTATGCAAAGTAGAGTGAACAGAGAGCTGAGGCTGGAGATAGTCAAGGTTACTTTTTTCTGTTTTTTGTTGCAGCACTATTTAGGATCAACTCCTACAAATTTGGAGGGGAGTGCCCTGTCATTTGCAAAGGGACAAAGTGGAGAATGCAGTTTGGCTCAAGATGTCTTCCCTACTTTGGGGTTACCAGACCATATTACTGAGAAGTCACTCTACAGAATAGCCCTGCATGCTCTCAGTGTTATATTTTGTAAAGTCATTTGTGTTTTTTAAACATAGTCACCTTTGCTGCTATTTGCCAACACCTGTGAAAATATCCCTTAGTAGATTTGTCACTTTCTCCATACCAGGACTAGCAAAGTGAGGACAAGATTCCTAGAGAGCCAAAGAGGATCCTTTTGATCAAGCCAAACTCTATGTAAAAATTTTTTTAACTTTTTTATTTATTATTGAGAGACAGAGAGACACAGAGCGTGAGCAGGGTAGAGAGAGGGGGAGACACAGAATCTGAAGTAGGCTCCAGGCTCTGAGGTGTCAGCACAGAGCCCAAAGCAGGGCTCGAACTCACCAACAATGAGACCATGACCTGAGCCGAAGTTGATTGCTTAACCAACTGAGCCACCCAGGCGCCCCTAAGCCAAACTCTTTGCGGACTCAGGGTCTTCCCACATGCTGTTCCCTCTTCCTAAATACTTGTCCCCAATTTTTCTCCTTGCTACTTCTTACTGATCCTTTAGTGATCAGCTTAAATGTCTTTGCCTTGGAGATGTAGTCACCAATCCTTCCATGAAATTGAAGTTTCTCTTTGTTATGTTCCATCAGAGCTCTCTGTTCCTTTCCTTCTTGGAATGCAATACATTGATTTGGGTTGAAGCACCTGGGTGGCTCAGGTGGTTCAGCGTCCGACTCTTGATTTTGGTTCAGGTCATGATCTCAGGGTCTATGATTGAAACTTAGGAGCTGGACACAGCATGGAGCTGAATGGAGGGCTGCTTATCATTCTCTCTCTCTCTCTCCCTCCGACCCTCTCCCCAACTTGTGCTCTCTCTCTCTCTCTCTCTCTGTCTCTAAAATAAAAAAAAATCTATTGCATATTTATTTAGGTTTATTTGTTTAATGTCAATCTGTCTTTAAATTCTATCAAAGCATAGATCATGTCTATTTAGTTCACCACTGTCTACCTAATGACTAGCCTAATGCCTTAGCCTCAGTGAGAAGTACTTGGTAAATAGTTGTGGAATAAATGAATAGATAAGCTAAGGAACAAGAGACTGTGTTGTGTTTGATTTCTGCTGCAATTGCCTGTTCCCAAAGTCCCAAGTGCTATTGTAGATGTTGATTACTATCATCACTATTTTATCTGAACTTTTGGAACAAACTCTCATCAGAAGTTATGAAATATCAGTATTTGATAATGTGTTTTGATCCAGAAGCCATATAAAACCTGTCCTTAGATGATAACCTGTGTAGAGTAGTATAAACACCACAGAATTTATGTCTAAGAAACTTGGATTTGGACTAGTTGAATGGCTAGTCTATTTAAACAATTTTACCTTCAATTTGCACCAGTGTGTGGAATAATATGGACTTCTTGAATCTTTGTTGCAAGGATAAAATGAAATAACAAATACTAAATGCCTAGCACTGCAAAAACAAAGGGTTTTGTCTTATGTCCAATTCAGACCAATAGATGGTGGTTTCCAGGAGTGTTACTCTGAAAAGAATTGCGAGGTCTTATCTAAGTTCAAAAAGTGCTGTGATAGATTAACAATGTCTGCAAAGGACAAATTAAAGAAAGTGGTAGGAATATTTATCGACTGCAGACTAGCAAAATGCCACTCAATGATTGTTAGTTTCCTTCCTTTTTTGCTGCTATAAATTCCAAGTAAATCAGAAATAAAGATTACCATAAAATGTCTCAAAACCTCAAGCTAAAAAACAAGGGCAACTTAGGGCTTGCATTAGGCCAAAATGAAAACATGACTTTTAGAACATGGGTAGAACTACTTACAGATTCCAAGGACGTGAATTCATAAAAGTCCAGATACAATTCAACACAAGGTCCTTGTATCCTGACAACCAACCCCTGCCCCCCTGTAGAATGACACAACTGACTCACAGTTGTTAGCACCCCCATCATCACCTGCACAAATCTGGACAGCTATCTGGTGGCAAGTACAGCACAAAACTCCAGGTCTTTAAAAGATTCTGCATCTGTGCTTCATCCGTGGAGATAATTTATGGGTTTTAGTAGGTAGTACATTTGAACTTGGCGCAGGTGTTTTCATGCAAGCATAGCAATGATCAACTTAGATAGGCCTTAGATAAGGCCACAGAAAATGATATCATTTAGAAACAAGCATTCAGCCACCGCAACAAAGCGCAGCTTAACACAGAGCCTGCTTAGAGAGGAAAAGCAGATCGTTTAGAGCCACAAGACACACAAAAGCATTGATACTATGTTCCAGCATATTCTGGAGTGTCCTCAAAGTTCCCAGCACATTAAAATACTCTGATTTTTGTAATTGTGCACTTTCTCCATCTATTCCAAATAAACTCCGTGTGAAAGAGGAAAACAGTTTTTCTTTTCTGGATCTTTCTGAACTTTCCTAGAGTTATGAAAATGTTGTGTAATGACTGACTGAATCAGAACAATCATTTGGTTGTTTTTTCTCTCAGCAAGAGATGTGCACTCCCAACCCTTAGGAGATCCTATTGTCCCATCCCTACCCCAGCACCAACCTCTGTAAAGCTCTTTTGGCAATCATACTCTGGCCCGTGGCAGCAGAAAGTTTTACCACCATAGTTTAGTATTATTTGTAAAGACTTGTTATAATGCCAAGGATAAGAAGTGATTTGAGGGAGATTCAGCAAGTGGGACCCCTGAAATAATCTCCTTGTCTCCATTCTGTGAATCTGTAAGGTATCAATTCAGAAAGTCAAATACAGTCCACCTTCATACCAAAGGTCTAGCTAGTAGTGACTGAGTTAGAACCCAACACAGGTTTCTTGATTTTAACCTTATACTTGTTACTTTCTGCCCTCCTGCCGTAACCAAGTTTATAGAAGCAGGACAGCCTCAGGCTTACAAAGGAGCCAGCTTTGTGGCTCCAGTCCCAGGTCTGCCACTGTCTAGACGGTGGCAGACAAGTCACTTAATCTCTCTGGTTAATGAAAAGGTTAGGACAAGGTGATCTCTGATGCCTCTTCTCAATCAGACAGTCTATTCTATAAAGATTGATCCAGGTCTCCTGTTTCCTCCTTAATCTTTTAAGAAAGCTCTATGGCTTTCAGAGGTTGGGAGTCACGCAAATTTTCTACTGTTTGTGCTCTCAAAAAGGCCACCCTCAGGGCAGCCCTGCCTGGGTCCCTCAGAAGAAACAGCCCTGATATTTGCTCCTCAGTCTCACATCTCCAGAACAAAGTCAACTTCACCCATAGCCTTAAGAGACAGCTCCAGTAATCTACCCAGTATGCTCCATGAAACCTAATGTACAGCCACCACTTCCCATGTTCTTGGACTTTGGTACCTGAAAACAGTGGATGGTCTTTGTATTAGAAGTACCCCTCTTGAATTTCTACAATACATAGAGATGCTGTTTTGTTGGGCAGTGTCACTTGGAAGGCCCTCCCAAAGGTCCCATTTGGTAGTACTAGAGACACCTCATGAATCTTAGGTGGTATTCTACAGGGCATCAATGAATCATTCAATGCAGCAATATATATCCCACATAATACTTGTAATCTTGATAGATACACAGTCCATAATCCCCTACATTAATCTATGGTGTCTCTCAAATGGATGGCAGCAATGAGAGATCCTTGCATGCAGGCGTCATATGAATCACAGGAAACAGGTTTGCTGATCCCAAACCTGTAACAAACCCCAAAGCAGTCCTTCATTTTCTTTTGAAAACACACTGAATTTGCTTCAATTCCAAGACCAAGAGAGAAATATTTAGTTGTTTGTCACTGGTACCAGGAGACGATTTTCATTTTCAACTGTGGTGCAGATTTGCACCTATTTAGAATTTGATGTCATTCTTATCTTCGCAAGTCGATGCATATAGAGACGCTTTAACACACAAAGCCTGAATGCCCCACAAGCACATTACAATGAATCTCAGCATCTGCTTGCATGCATAAGAAGGACAACACAAGCCCAAACCAGAAAGAGGGAAGCGGCTCTCACCAGTTGATTGCCCAATGGCTTAGCTTCCTCCAAGAATGGAAACTCTCGCCAAAGTATCGGTATGTTCACAAAACAATTATTCCCCATATGTGGTCTTGATCCAGGGCAGGTTCCAATGTAATGTGTACTTTACAGTGTCCTCACCCATCAGGGGCTACGCAGCCAAAATCATCAGTTCTGTTACCATCGTGCACAGGTAAATAATCACACCCCCAGCTTGTGCTGTTGATTATTTTGGTTTATTTGTTTCTCTGTTTACTCTTTTTCAGAATCTCTATAGCTGGTAATAGGAGGGGGAAAATATTGAGCATAGCCACCATCTTGGGGAGACACTCTGATGACAACAGTTTTGAACATGGCTATTTCACTGATCCACCTTTGCCCTGGTGATGCTTAAATCTTTCTCTCACTCTCAACTTTCTGCTTTGCTCTAGATAGTTATTTACAACTGCCTAGTGGCCATTGCCTAGATGTCTCATTGTCACATCAAAATCAAAATCCCTTCCCACCAAACTGGCTCTACTTTCTCCATCATCTTGGAGTATGATTCCATGGCTAGAAAACTCAACTAACTCCCTGTCTCTTTTACCTTCACCTTAAGAGAATCACCACATCTGTTGAATCTATCCCCAAAACATTCATCAGGCTATTCTACCATCCGTCCCTTCTGCTGCTATATTAACCCAAAACACAATTTGTTCTTGCCTCTGACATAATCATCATGCTTATATGCTCATCTCTATTCCAGGATGATGTTTCTGAAATGCAGATCTAATCATGTTCTCTCTTGGAAAAACCCCACTGGCTATCTATTGCTAACAGGCTTAGATATTGCTTTCACTCAATCATATTGATCATTTCTAGAACTGGTTCCTTGTATCATCTCACTCTCCTCGAAATGTTATATGCCTAGAAGGTGTTCCATAAATATGACAAACTAGCTTGAACTATCTCTCACAAACAAGTGAAAAGAGAGTACCTAGAATCTAAGAAGTTGCAGGTACTGGGTTATAAAGCCCAAAAAAGAATGCTTTGAATCTCTTCTTTAACTACCCATCACTAAACAGCTCTGTTTACTCAGTTTGCAACCTTGTGAGTGAAGAGCTTTCTGTTCCCACCCTAAAGGAAGTTTCCTGCTGGGAGACAGCAGAAGAAATAGAGTTGAGATTGGAGGTTTCCAGAATGTGACAGTTTGGAAAGCTGTTATTACTGAGTGTATTTAACAAAAAAAAAAAAAAAAAAAATGCAATTCTACTGCTTTGAATACTCAGCAACAAAGAAGTAGGTTTGTTACTAGAAGATTATGGCTGGCCTTCCACCCCACTTGTCTTTCCATCTTACCACAGAGTTCCTGTTTTTCACTCTGTGATATTCTAGGTTTGGAATCAACCTACACAGTTATATTAAGAACCCCATTACGTAAATGTTGACATTGGAATAAAGATGCATTGAAAAGAAAGACATACATTTCAAGGCATCAGACAGAACATCAAAGAGATTTTCCTCTTATGAAAAAGAATACCCTACACTATAGGCTAGCAAAGTCCTACAGCAATCACTCTGAATCAGACTCTTAGGCTTCTGGGTTTGAGGTGGATCTTAGGAAGTTGGGGCCAGTCTTTCAGTCTCTCTCCAGTGATTTTCATGTTTATCATTAGCTCCTTTAAAAAAATAAAGTGATGGCTGGGGCTCAAGTTCAGTCCTTGTAGACATGCACGTGATCAAAACTGACAGGGTCCATTTGCTAATTATATGTAGCTACTACTCTGTTTCATCAGAACTTGAACTAAAAGACCAAAAGCCAAGCCATTAGTCATTTGAGAATATAAATGGAATTTCATGTTCCTATGACTGATTGGTCTTAATTTATGAAGGACTCTGTGAGGACAAACAACAAGAATCAAATATGTATCCTTGCCAGGGCTCATAAAATGAGATGTAATTGGTCTGGGCCTCTGCTGTTTTAGTGCTTTAAGCAATTTTAATATCTTTACAAAACTAAAAGCTTCTTTTGTAAACCTGTTTAAGTCTAATTGATGATCTCAAGGTCAAAGTCAATGTATTTATGCTTCATTTTTCCTTTTACAGACAAAACAATGGTGCAAACTCAAGTGCTCACACATATATCAAACACTAGATATAAAAGCAGAATGAAAGTAATGTCCTTGAAGTATCAGTGGCTGAGGGAAGGTACAGAAGCCACTGACACACATGTATGTGCTCAATGAAGTGGACCCAGGCCAGGACATATATATTTCAATCTCTTTATTTTTTTGAATTTTATTTTTTTAAATTTACATCCAAATTAGTTACCACATAGTCTAACAATGATTTCAGGAGTAGATTCCTTAGTGCCCCTTACCCATTACCCTCCCACAACCACTCCAGTAACCCTCAGTTTGTTCTCCATATTTTTGAGTCTCTTCTGTTTTGTCCCCCTCCCTGTTTTTATATTATTTTTGTTTCCCTTCCCTTATGTTCATCTGTTTTGTCTCTTAAAGTCCTCATATGAGTAAAGTCATATGATTTTTGTCTTTCTCTGACTGACTCATTTCACTTAACATAATACCCTCCAGTTCCATCCACCTAGTTGCAAATGGCAAGATTTCATTCTTTTTGATTGCTGAGTAATACTCCATTGTATATATATACCACCTCTTTATCCATTCATCCATCGATGGACATTTGCCTCTTTCCATGCTTTGGCTAATATGGATAGTGCTGCTATAAACATGGAAGTGCATGTGTCCCTTCAAAACAGCATACCTGTATCTCATGGACAAATGCCTAGTAGTGCAATTTCTGGGTCATAGGATAGTTTTATTTTTAGTTTTTTGAGGAACCTCCATACTGTTTTCCAGAATGGCTGCATCAGCTTGCATTCCCACCAACAATGCAAAAGAGATCCTCTTTCTCTGCATCCTCACCAACATCTGTTGTTGCCTGATGTGTTAATCTTAGCCACTCTGACTTGTGTGAGGTAGTATCTCATTGTGGTTTTGATTTCCCTCATGATGAGTGAAGATGAGCATTTTTTCATGTGTCGATTGGCCATCTGGATGTCTTCTTTGAAGAAGTGTCTATTCATGTCTTTTGCCCACTTCTTCACTATTATTTGTTTTTTTGGGTGTTGAGTTTGATAAGTTCTTTGTAGATTTTGGATACTAACCCTTTATCTGATATGTCATTTGCAAACATCTTTTCCATTCTGTCGGTTGCCTTTTAGTTTTGCTGATTGTTTCCTTCGTTGTGCAGAAGCTTTTTATTTTGATGCGGTCCCAGTAGTTCATTTTTGTTTTTGTTTCCCTTGCCTCCGGAGACATGTTGAGTAAGAAGTTGCTGTGGCCAAGATCAAAGAGGTTTTTGCCTGCTTTCTCCTCGAGGATTTTGATGGCTTCCTGTCTTACATTGAGGTCTTTCATCCATTTTGAGTTTATTTTTGTGTATGGGTAGGAAACGGGTCCAGGTTCATTCTTCTGCATGTCGCTGTCCAGTTTTCCCAGCACCACTTGCTGAAGAGACTGTCTTTATTCCATTGGATATTCTTTCCTGCTTTGTCAAAGATGAGTTGGCCATATGTCTGTGGGTCCATTTCTGGGTTCTCTATTCTGTTCCATTGATCTGAGTGTCTGTTCTTGTGCCAGTACCATACTGTCTGGATGATTACAGCTGTGTAGTATAGCTTGAAGTCTGGGATTGTGATGCCTCCTGCTTTGGTTTTCTTTTTCAAGATTGCTTTGGCTATTCGGGGTCTTTTCTGGTTCCATACACATTTTAGGATTGTTTGTTCTTGCTCTGTGAAGAATGCTGGTGTTATTTTGATAGGGATTGCATTGAATATGTAGATTGCTTTGGGTAGTATCGACATTTTCACAGTATTTGTTCTTCCTATCCAGGAGCATGGAATCTTTTTCCATTTCTTTGTGTCTTCTTCAATTTCTTTCATAAGCTATCTATAGTTTTCAGTGTATTGATTTTTCACCTCTTTGGTTAGATTTATTCCTAAGTATTTTATGGTTTTTGGTGCAACTGTAAATGGGATCGATTCCTTGATTTCTCTGTCGCTTCATTGTTGGTGTATAGGAATGCAACCGATTTCTGTGCATTGATTTTATATCCTGCAACTTTGCTGAATTCATGAATCAGTTCTAGCAGTTTTTTGGTGGAATCTTTTGGGTTTTCCATATAGAGTAACATGTCATCTGTGAAGAGTGAAAGTTTGACCTCCTCCTGGCCAATTTGGATGCCTTTTATTTCCTTGTGTTGTCTGATTGCAGAGGCTAAGGCTTCCAATACTATGTTGAATAACAGTGGCAAGAGTGGACATCCCTATCTTGGTCCTGACCTTAGGGGGAAAGCTCTCAGTTTTCCCCCATTGAGGATGATATTAGCGTTGGGTCGTTCATATATGGCTTTTATGATCTCGAGGTATGCTCCTTCTATCCCTACTTTCTTGAGGGTTTTTATCAAGAAAGGATGCTGTATTTTGTCACATGCTTTCTCTGCATCTATTGAGAGGATCATATGGTTCTTGTCTTTTCTTTCATTGATGTGATGAATCACGTGAATTGTTTTGCGGATATTGAACCAGCCCTGCATCCCACGTATAAACCCCACTTGGTCGTGGTGAATAATTTTTTTAATGTATTGTTGGATCCGGTTGGCTAACATCTTCTTGAGGATTTTTGCATCCATGTTCATAAGGGAATTGGTCTACACTTCTGCTTTTTAGTGGGGTCTCTGTCTGGTTTTGGAATCAAGGTAATGCTGGCTTCACAGAAAGAGTTTGGAAGTTTTCCTTCCATTTCTATTTTTTGGAACAGTTTCAAGAGAATAGGTGTTAACTCTTCCTTACATGCTTGGTAGAATTCCCCTGGAAAGCCATATGGCCCCGGATTCTTGTTTTTTGGGAGATTTTTGATTACTAATTCAATTTCCTTACTGGTGATGGGTCTGTTCAAATTTTCTATTTCTTCCTGTTTCAGTTTTGGTAGTGTATATGTTTCTAGGAATTTGTCCATTTCTTCCAGATTGCCCATTTTATTGGCATATAATGGCTCATAATATTCTCTTATTATTGTTTTTATTTCTGCTGTGTTGGTTGTGATCTCTCCTCTTTCATTCTTGATATTACTTATTTGGGTCCTTTCCTTTTTCTTTTTGATCAAACTGGCCAGAGGTTTACCAATTTTGTTAATTCTTTCAAAGAACCAGCTTCTGGTTTCATTGATCTGTTCTACTGTTTTTTTTTTGGTTTTGATAGCATTAATTTCTGCTCTAATCTTTATTATTTCCTGTCTTCTGCTGGTTTTGGGTTTTATTTGCTGTTCATTTTCCAGCTTCTTAAGGCATAAGGTTAGGTTGTGTGTCTGAGATCTTTCTTCCTTCTTTAGGAAGGCCTGGATTGCTATATACTTTCCTCTTATGACCACCTTTGCCCTGTCCCAGAGGCTTTGGGTTGTGGTGTTATCATTTTCATTGGCTTCCATATCCTTTTTAATTTCCTCTTTAACTGCTTGGTTAGCCCATTCATTCTTTAGTAGGATGTTCTTCAGTCTCCAAGTATTTGTTACCTTTCCAAATTTTTTCTTGTGGTTGATTTCGAGTTTCATAGCATTGTGGCCTGAAAATATGCATAGCATTGTGGCCTGAAAGTATGATCTTGATCTTTTTGTACTTACTTAGGGCTGATTTGTGTCCCAGTATATGGTCTATTCTGGAGAACATTTCATGTGCACTGGAGAAGAATGTATATTCTGCTGCTTTAGGATAAAATGTTCTGAATATATATGTTAAGTCCATCTGGTCCAGTGTGTCCTTCAAAGCCACTGTTTCCTTGTTGATTTTCTGATTAGATGGTCTGTCCATTGCTGTGAGTGGGGTGTTGAAGTCTCCTACTATTATGGTATTACTATCGATGAGTTTCTTTATGTTTGTGATTAATTGATTTATATATTTGGGTGCTGCCACATAAATCTCTTTATCTTTAAAATAGACCTTATACAAATGTATCAATGCACCACAAAATCATTGTGTATCCTTATGTACTCTAGGCTGGGTATTTTTTTTAATAAGTTAATATCACTGCTAAGAAGTACCATGTGTGCCAGAAAATATCAAGACCATGTACATACAATAAAGTCTAAACCCACCAACCTCCCAAAAAATTATAGCTCCTCTTCACTAAAACAAAGAATCATATTCATTATCCATGAGATCACTATTGAGCATCAACTATGTGCCAAGCATTAGATAGAGGAACAGTGGACAAAATAGTCATGGTCTTTACCTCCACAGAACTTACATTCAAGCCAGTACAATAATCCAAAGAATTAAACAGAGTAAGAAAACAAGTAAAATAATCACAAGTTATGATAAATAACTCAAAGGGAATGAGGAAGGGGTTCAGAAATCAGAAACGATATATAGATCATTCAGCTCCTCCTCTCTACAGATAAGGAAACAGATTCCTAGTGGTGAAATGATTTGCCCAAGTTCATACAATCCCATCTAATCCCCTCCTTTGACAAGTAAGGAAATGTATCAAAACTACATTCTATCCAAATGCAGAATTCTATCATTAACCAAATTATTCATAGTCCTGATTCAAATGCATTATAGTGACATTCTTATGATATTCTAATTGAAATCCTAATATTATTCTTATATAATGTCACAGTGCACAGTGTGGATCCTGAGCACTGTCACCATCAGTTGGTTTCAATTATCTAGCCAGTGGGCAATTCCAGACTGCTGCTTATTAATTGGGTTTAATGACCCTAATGGTGAGCACATTCTAACCAACAGGACCTTTCTCCTTTTCTCCCCTACAGAGACCATCAAAAATACTGGTCTCCTGAAATGTATCCAGTTGGTATGCACTAATCATCTGCAGTCTACCCTGCCTGTTCAAAATTGGCTTCTCCTATGGGAACAACCTCATTATGGAAGGATAGTTTTCAATCTGAGAGTGTCTGTCATGGGCAGGATTAGAACACCTATTATTTGTATATGGTTTTACAGTTTACACGCTTCTCTTACACATTACCCCATTTAAACCTCACAACAATCTTGTGAGAAGAGCAATATTATCCACATTTTACACATGAGGAAAGCAAACCCCAGAAATGTTAGCTAATTTGCCCAAATTAGTGAATGAAAACAAGTGCCAGGGCCAGGATTAGAACCAAGGCCTTCAAACTCTGAGATCTATATGTTTTCCCATCACACCTCTAAAATGCATTTGCCCAAAGGACAGTCTTTGCTACAAGGCTGAAGAATAGAGATACTATCATTAGCCAAAAGTTAGACTTTAGATTGCACCAGCCATCCTGCAGATGACTGGGGAATTAAGGGAAGTAGACAATTGCTAAAAACCAATATGAGAATAAGGAGCTGGAAGGTCAATGGCAGTTGAAGTAGCCTTCATGATCTTCCCACTGTGGCTACTACATAGTGGGGTGGATAGAACATGCATTTGCATAAAATGGCTATAAGAGCTGACCCTTAGATTACCACTTGGTGGGCTCTCTACACTTTACATATACTAATTCATTTAATCACCTCAACAACTCTATGGGGCAAGATTCTATTATACGTATCCATTTCACAGATGCAGAAACTGAAGCATGGAGAGTTTTTAGGTATTTTGCCCAAAATCTTTAAGAAAGAATAGGAAGTCTGGCTCCAGAGTCCCTGATATTATCTACTACACTATAGTGTATATCGTCATCACTGTAGTGGATAGGATATCTGTTATTTTCACATCTCTACATCCATCTACTTTCTAGTAGTATCAACAATTTATCTCTGTCATGTTGTATTCAATCTTGGTGAGACGACCTATCAAGTTGTCCTTTAAAACCTGGTCAATCTGCCCTTATCTCCCATGAATTTGTATTTTGAATGGACAAAAACAAAGACAGGGAAACAGTTGGATAATTCATTCTACAACAGAACCCTGAAGAGTTGTGTTTGTTCCTGCAAACTGGATCTTAGGAGCAAGCTCGTCCCTAACTTTCTGAGCCTGGTTCTTCAGCTTTCCCTTTGATTCTAAAAGTTGCCCACATCCACTTTGTTGTTTTTTGCTCAAGCAAGCCGAAGTCCATTTGTATGGCTCACAAACTCTGGCATACCATCATCATTTGTCCCTGCTCTCCTACCACGTAGCGATGTGACCCTGGGACACCTCCCTCAGGATCTCAATTGCCTAAGCTATGCAAGTGAATTAGAAGACCTCTTTTTTTTTTAATAGCTGTAATGTTTTTAATTTGATTCTGTGATTTCCTGGTCATACTTTGTCTCATTATTCTTGCTTTATGTACTACTCCTATACCCATCTGTAAGCAAAAATATCTCTGCTTCTCTTTCAGGCCACAAAATGCCATCCATACAGATCTGGTCTACCTATTATTCATTTTCTCTAGCCCCCAAGCCAGCGCTCCACAGTGGCTACTTCAGACTTTCTCCTTTCTCCCAATACCCCCTATTAGATTCCAAATAGATGGCCTTGTCTTCTGTGGTAGTGAGAATATTACAGTGATCCATCATCTGGCCCACAGTCCCTAGTTCATTTTCATCTTTTCCTCAACACATCTCCACCTCTTTCTTTTTCTACTCTTCTTTCTTCTTTCTCTTTAAACTATATCTCTTCCCACGTATTCAGAGTACAGTTCAACAAACGGGTATCTTTCATGCACCATGTTCTAGGCACTGTGCTTAGCACATAGGGGACAAAGGTAAATATGACCAGCCCTGCCCCTAGGAAGCATACAGTCTGTTTATGGAGGCATATATAAATAGCTAATAGCAGGGCGCCTGGGTGGCTCAGTCGGTTAAGCGTCAGACTTTGGCTCAGGTCATGATCTCACGGTCTGTGGGTTCTAGCCCCACATCAGGCTCTGTGCTGACAGCTCGCAGCCTGGAATCTGTTTCAGATTCTGTGTCTCCCTCTCTCTCTGCTCCTTCCCCACTCATATTCTGTCTTTCTCTCTCTCTCAAAAATAAAATAAACACTAAAAAATATTTAATAAAAAAATAAATAGATAATACCAATTAAAGTTGCAAACGTTTTAATAGAGCTATTTACAAAGTGTTATAGGAGCAGTGAAGCGGTCAGGACTGACTTCCTGTAGCTGAAGAATGAACAGGAGCTGGCCAAATGAAGAAGGCTATGGCAGGTAGATTAGAAAGAGCAAGCAGCATGAGCAGAAACAGAGAATCATCCAAAATCACAGAGCCCCACACATGCCCACAAACACACACCCCTGACTGGCAATTATGCCCACCATGCCTGATTGCATCAGGTAACACAAAAGTGCAGCCAAGACACCCAACTCATTCCTCATGCTCTGAACTCTCATGCCCTATACGGCTCTCAAAAGTCCCTTTTCTGACCCCATCTCCTAAAATCCTTCACTACACCTTCACTAACCCTTCACTTGTGTTCAGTCATCATCAAAATCCCTTCTTGGGACATTTCCTTCACTGCCTGCTTTACCAAAACTGACACTCCCCTGAACACCTGCTTCCTCTACAGCCCTCTCAAGGGGTGGCTGCTTTCCAACTACCCTATCCTCCACACCAGGCATGGAGACAGGGGAGAGTCCTCTTTGCTCCCATTGCTGCTTCAAGGCCATTCCCCTGCTTCTTCCCTAAAACAAAACCAAGATTAAAAAAATCAGCTTTTGATCTTTCTATCTCGTGTCAACAGACTATCACCTACCATCCCCTCCTTATTGCAATCAGCCATAACTTCTAGTTCATTCTGTCAGTGTTTTAAGATTTTAGTTCCCAGCTCACTGTCACACCTTCCAACATAATGTTACTGCAATTCATTTTATTTTCATTATCTACATGGATGATATTCTAACACCTAGTACTTGGCTATCCCATCTCCTCAATGATCTTTCTTGTTCTCCTCCACCTTAGTAACCCACCCCATTGCCTGGGCCTTGTCAATACAAATATCAATAACAGAAACCTCTCCATTGTCTCAGTCGCAACAATTCCACACTCTAACCATCACCTCCTACCTTTCCTGCTCATCAGCTAACACAACTCCAACAATATTTCAGTTCCACTGGACTATGCATTGATCTGATTCTCTGCATCCTTGTGTCCTCCTCTCTCTCTTACCCAATACTATGGTCTGAATGCATTACCTCCCCCTGCCAAAAAAAAAATCATATGTTGAAATCTTAATGCCTGATGTGATGGTTATTAGGAGGTGGTACCTTTGGGAAGTGTTTAGGTCAGAAGAGTGGAGCTCTCATGAATGAAGTTGTGTTCTTATAAAAGAGAGCCCACAAACCCTCCCTTCCACCACATGAGGACACAAGTGTACAATCCACTCTGATTTCAGACTTCAAGCCTCCAGAACTATGAGAAATAAATTTCTTTTTATTATAAGCCACCCATTCTCTGGTATTTTGTTATAGCTATTCAGACAGACCAAGAATGGACTAAGACACCCTGCTTAACTTAGTCCATGATTACACCACTTTCTCACATATACCTTCACCTTTCTGGAACTTAACCAGGAAATCTTCTTCCCTGTTTAAATCCAAATTTCCACCCCCTTTATGCCTGTATCCAAGCAAACCAAGCCTTCATAGAAAAAATTACATGATCATGCTGACTAGTTTATAAATTTGTGACTACAAACCTTAAGTAGATCTTCAGTATTGCCCAACAAGCCTATGACACTTACTGGATACATTCAATCTTTCAACCTCCTAAATGAATATTTTGTACCTTTTCTTCTCTTCTCAAACCTCCAGTAATTCTTCCCATCCTTACTCTCAGCTGATGATTTTGTTCCTACGTCACTAATTACAGCCAGCTACCTCTCTCATGAAGCTACTAATATCCGCATCACACATTGCACCTTCTTTTTTGTTTCTAGATTAACTGCTCTTGCTCCTATCTAAGATCAATTCTTCCACTATCCCCTGGGTTCTGTTCACTCCTGCCAACTCAAGGACATTGTCAAAGCACCTATTACCCCTTATGCTGCATCACCAATTTTTCCCTCTCTACTGAATCATTCTTAAAGGACACTTACTGTAAATTCTTTCAGTCTTGACTTCATATCCCCTTCAATCCACCCTTCTCTTTCTTTGCTCCCCTTTTCAGAAGATCTCCAAGGTGTTATCTATATACATTGCCTCTAATTCCTATTCATCCATTACCCTTTCTGAGATAGAATCATATAACATAAAATTTACCATTTTAAAGTGTACAGTCCAGTGGTTCAAGGTTGTACAATCATCAAATTATCTAACTCCAAAACATTTTTACAATCCAAAAATAAAAAAGCCATACTCATTAGCAGTCACTAATTTCCTCCATTTCACAGATTTTGGCAAATACTAAACTAAACTACTTTCTGTCTCTATGGATTCGCATATTCTGGACATTTCATATAAATGGAATCATATCACATAATATGTGGCTTTTGTGTCTGGCTTCTTCCACTTACCATGTTTTTGAGGTTCACCCATGTTGTAGCATGAGTAGGTATTTCTTTTTCCAGCCTCTTTTGTGAGACTGCTGTAATCAGGTTTTTCCTTCCACAGAAACTATAGTCAGCCCTCTTCTTGTTGCAAAATCTAGTGACTAAATCTCAGACAACACCTTACTTAATGTGTCAGCAGTATTTAACACAAGTGATTCTCCTCCTTGAAAAATTTTCTTTGCTTAGTTTCCAGGACCCCACATCCTCCAGTTTTCCTTCTACTTCACTGGTCATTCTTCCTGGGTGTCCTTTGCAGGTTTCTTCTTAACTTTCTGATTCTAAATGTTCAAGTGCCCATAAGCTCAAGTCCTTACATCTCTTCTCTTTTCTCTATCTACATTCATTCCCTTAGGGATCACGTCCAGTCTTGTGGCTTTAAATTACATCTACATTGGGCTGCCTGAGTGGCTCCGTTGGTTAGGTGACCAACTCTTGATTTCAGCTCAGGTCATGATATCATGGTTTGTGAGACAGAGCCCTGCGTCAGGCTCTGCATCAGAGCCTGTTTGGGATTCTCTTACTGGTTCTCTCTCTCTGCCCCTCCCCACTCTCGTGTGTGTGTGTGTGTGTGTGTGTGTGTGTGTGTGTGTGTGCGCGCGCGCGCGCTCTCTCTCTCTCTAAGTAAATAAACTTTAAATAAATAAATAAATAAATAGATCAGACTTTACACATCTAAAACCCAACTCCTGAATTCACCAAACCCTGCTCTTCCTCAGTCTTTCCCATCCCAGTTAATCTAACTCCACCCTTTCTAGTGCTCAGGCCAAAATTCTTGGCTTCATCCTAGAGTCTTCTTTTTTTCATACATCCACATAAGAAAATTCTCTTGCCTATAACTCTAAGATATATCCACAACTAGAAATTTCTCACTACCTTCACCCCACTCATTCTAGACTAAAGCATTATCTTTGTTTATTGCAATGACCCTTTAAATGGCCCCTCAGTTTCAAACCCTTGTTCCCACCCCCCAGCACCAGTTTCAACACAGAACTCCAAACAATCCTTTTTAAATAAGTCAGACCATATCATATCATACCTCTATTCAAAAATCATCCAATGACTTTGCATCTCAGAGTAGAACCAAAGTTCTTTACAATAACTGAAAAGGTTCTGCGCAAAATGACCCTCACTACGTGTCTGACCACATATACTCCTCTTAGCTACCTCTCTTCCTCCATTCCAGCCAAAGTGGCTATTCTTTGAATACTTCAGGCATGTTCCTGCCTTTGCTCAGGAACTTTGCACTTGATGTTCCCCTTGCCTGGATTTCTCTCACCCCAGATTACCTGCATGGTATACTCACCTTTTCAATTCGTCACTCAAACAACTCATTCTCAGTTAGTTTTCTTTATTCTATCTTTTTCTCAGGCCTCCCTGCATCCTTTACACACCACACTCAAAATCTTATATACAGTATTTCCTTGTTTTCATAATGTAACCTCTAGAACATTAGCTCTATACAGGCAGGAATTTTTGTCTGGTTTGTTCACTAATTTATCTGAGTGCCTAGCTCCAAGCCTCACACATAGTAGGTACTTCATTAATATTTGTTGAATGAGTAAAGTAATGGGGTGCTCAACACCCATTACTGGAACTGGAAATGCTAAATTTATAGTCTCATGTTTTTCATTAGCTTATGAAGGCAGAGAAGGTGAGATTATAGAACTGGTTGAAGTTTTGCTGAACAAGCATGTTGGAAAAGGAGAGTATATGAGAGTTGTGGTTATTAGTGATAAAGTGGCTCATGGGATCACCATGGAAACCAGCCTTGGGAAGGGGAAAAATGATTCTACAAAAAGAACAGATAGACCAGGTAAAATAAAGTATTTTAGAGTATGAAGAGCCCTATGAGGTTAAAAATTGAATTAAAGACTTAGAAAGATAAGGGGCTGTGGTCACAGAGTAGATTCAGAGTTCAAATATCAGAGCTATATCTATTATTGATTTTGACAAGGTCCAATGTGTCCCAATGTAAGTGACTGAGACGAAACAGAAACGTTCACTAGAAATGAGAAAGTGAGACTGTAGTGTGGGATGGAGCATTTCTATAGACACTGAAGTACCTTGAGTTACCAGAAGAAACTGGAATAAAGGAAAAAATTATCATACTAGCCGTATGACTTGGTTTTTAATTTAACATCTATGCCTCAGTTTCTTTGTCTAAAAACATAACGGTAATATTAATACCTACCCCCAGAGAGTTATTATGAGGCTTAAATTAGTTAATATTTGTAAAGCCCTTAGAATATTGCCTGGCACATAAGTAGTGCTTTAATACTAATAATACACAACATTCCAAAGACTTCATGAATTCAAAAGCATGAGCCAGTCAGGCAGCTCAAGACATGATGGCGATGTCAAGAGAAAGCAGGGACGTCAAAGGAGTAGGCAAGCAATGCCACAAAGACTGGCCAAGTAACATGAACAGCTGGACAAGCCTAGGGAGTCCTCACGAGTGTGCTGGGTGAGCAGTGGGGACTGTGGTGAGCTAAAAGGAGCCACTTCACCACACTCTGAGCCAGCCATTGCCCTGCAGCAATGTAAGCCCTGTGTTATAGAAATTCCTGGTTTTTACAAGAGAGGCCATAAATTTCCATTTTTACATTAAATCTCAGTTATGCAGGGGCACTTGGGTGGCTCAGTTGGTTAAGGGTTCCACTTCAGCTCGGGTCATGATCTCACAGTTCATGAGTTCGAGCCCCACATCGGGCTCTGTGCTGACAGCTCAGAGCCTGGAGCCTGCTTCAGATTCTGTGTCTCCCAGTCTCTCTGCCCCCCCTCTGCTTGCATTCTCTCTCTCTCTCTCTCCCTCTCAAAAATAAATAAACATTTTTTAAAAATCTCTCAGTTATGCAGATAAAGACACAACAACAAAAAAAAAAGAATTACAGGCCAATATCTCTGATGACACAGATGCCAAAATCCTCAACAAAATACTAGTAAACCAATCCAACAATACATTTTAAAAAATAATTCACCACAATCAAGTGAGACTTATTCTCTGGATGCAAGAGTGGTTCAATATTCAGAGATCAATCAACACGACACATCATATCAGTAAGAGAAAGCATAAAAGTCATATATTATGTCAACAGATGCAGAAAAAGCATTTGACAAAATGCAACATCCATTCATGATAAAAACCCTGAACAAAGTAGGTTTAGAAAGAACATACCTAAACATAATAAAGGCCACCTATGAAAAATCCACAGCTAATATCATCCTCAATAGGGAAAAAGAGAGCTTTTCCTCTCCAGTCAGGAAAAAGACAGGGATGTCCACTCTCACCACTTTTATTCAACATAGTACTGAAAGTTCTAGCCACAGTAATCATAAAACAAAAAGAAATAAAAGGCATCTGTTGCATTTCTGTATCCAATAGTGCAGCAATAGAAAGAGAAATCAAGAAACTGATCCCAATTACAGTTGCACCAAAAACCCTAAGATACCTAGGAATAAACCTAATCAAAGAGGTAAAAGATCTGTAGGCTGAAACTATAGAAAGCTTATGAAAGAAATTGAAGAATACATAAAGAAATGTAAAAACATTCCATGCTCATGGATAGGACGAACAAATATTGTTAAAATGTCTATACTACCTAAAGCAATCTACACATTCAATGCAATAACTATCAAAATAACACCAGCAGTCCTCACAGAACTAGAACAAACAATTCTAAATTTGTATGGAACCAGAAAAGACCCCAAATAGCCAAAGTAATGTTGAAAAAGAAAACCAAAGCTGGAGGCATCACAATTCCATACTTTAAGCTGTGTAACAAAGCTGTAATCAAGACAGTAAAGTACTTGCATAAAAACAGACATATAGATCAATGGAACAGAATAGAGAACCCAGAAATGAAACCACAAATGTATGGCCAACTCATCTTTGACACAGCAGGAAAGAGTATCCAATGGAAAAAAAGTCTCTTCAGCAAGTGGTGCTGGGAAAACTGGACAGCGACATGCAGAAGAATGAACCTGGACCACTTTCTTACACCATACACATACACACACACAAATTCAGAATGGATGAAAGACCTAAATGTGAGACAGGAAACCATCAAAATCCTACAGGAGAAAACAGTAGGAGGTCTTTGACCTCAGCTGCAGCAATTTCTTACTAGACATGTCTCTGGAGGCAAGGGAAATAAAAGCTAAAATGAACTACTGGGATCTCATCAAGATTCTCAATGTAATGTTGAGATGTAATCAACAAAACTAAAAGGCAATGACAGAATAGGAGAAGATATTTTCAAATGACATATCAGATAAAGGGTTAGTGTCCAAAGTCTATAAAGAACTTATCAAAGTCAACACCCAAAATTCAAAGATTTTTTTTCCAAGATTCTTTTCCAAAGAAGACATGCTGACGGCCAACAGACACATGAAAACATGCTTAACATCACTTATCACAGGGAAATGTAAATCAGAACTACAATGAGGTATCACCTCATACCTGTCAGAATGGCTAAAATCAACAACACAAGAAACAACAGGTGTTGGTGAGGATGCAGAGAAAAGGGAACCCTCTTGGCACTCTTGGTGGGAATGCAAACTGGTACAGCCACTCTGGAAAACAGCACAGAGTTTCCTCAAGAAATTAAAAATATAGCTATCCTACAAGCCAGCAATTGCACTACTAGGTATTTACAAAAAAAAAAAAAAAAAAAAAAAAAAACACAAAAATACTAATTCAAAAGGATACATGTATCCTGATGTTTATAGCAGCATTATCTCCAATAGTCAAATTATGGACATCCCAAGTGTCCACCAACTGAATAATTTATAAAAAAGATGTAGGAGATATATATATATATATATATATATATATATATATATATATATACATATATATATATATATACACACACACACATATATATATACACATATATATACATATAATGCGAATTAAATATATAATATAATATATATATATATACAAAAATAAACTTCAAATGGATTAAGAACCAAAATTTGAGACCTGAATGAAAATTCTAGAAGAGAACACAGATATATAGATATAGATAGATATAGATATAGATATCTATCTTATATATACTTATATATGTCATAATATTTAGTATTATTCTAAGTGAAATAAGTCAGAGAAAGACAAATACCATATCATTTCACTCATATGTGGAATTTAAGAAACAAAGCAAATGAGCGAAGGGGGGAAAAAAGAGAAAATGAGAGAAAAATCAAGAAACAAATTGATGGTTACCAGAGGGAAGGGATGAGTTAAATAGACGACAGGGATTAAGAAGTACAGTTATCTTGATGACCCCTGGGTGAAGTATGGAATTGTTGAATCACTATATTTTACATCTGAAACTAATGCAATACTGTATGTTAACTATACTTGAATTAAAATTTTTTAAAAATTAGAAAAAATAAAATAAATACATCTCCTAGCTATGAAAAGTAGGATAACATTTATAAAATATTGTAAGG
Source organism: Panthera pardus (assembly GCF_024362965.1). Taxonomy (NCBI): domain Eukaryota; kingdom Metazoa; phylum Chordata; class Mammalia; order Carnivora; family Felidae; genus Panthera; species Panthera pardus. The sequence goes on along the minus strand of NW_026527013.1, from coordinate 115,655,237 downwards.
TCCAAAATGTTAGCAAACCATCTATGACACAATGGCCACCAGTCTGAACTCCCTGTTTTACAAGAATGTAAAAAACAGGCATCCTCCCTGCCCCATGACCTGTGTCATATAGGAAAAGAAAGAATGTCTTTACAGGTGGAAGGTGGTTTCTGTGAAGGTCAAAAAGAGGAGGAAACTTTCAGTGAAGACGCTGAAGAGATAGAAAATCAAGGACGAGAACACATGAGAGAGAAGGTAATCAAGGACTTACATTTTAGGCAGTGACTAGGCATGAAAAAGATGAGAGTGACAGAGAGATTAAGTGCCTTATATTCCAAATGGACCCATGGTATCAAATCCAGGCAGATGATAGGAGACCCAACCTCCAGATATACTAATTCCCAGGGGAGCTTGCTCCCACATTACACCTTCCCTACCTAACATCTTTAATTCCCCCCAAAGGACTTCTTTCCATTTTCCAAATAGGCATCAATTTCTGTATCCCAAAAGTCATTTTCTGTATGATCTATTAACTTAACTTTAAGTGAGCACACATACTTCTTTTGGCTATTACTTCTTTCCCTCCCCACAAGCTCTTCTTTTCCTTCTCACCACTTGGGCCTTCTCTAATTTCAGCCCTCATCTTTCTCTCTTTCTTTTTCTCTTAGAAAATCAGTAATTCTCAGGCAGTAACTGCTGCTTTTTGCTAATACCTCCCAAATCTGCACCACACTCAACTCCAATTCCATATTTCCAATTGGCCCCTGCTAGAAGGGGAAATTTTCTACCCGCTCATAAGCCTTCTTAAAAAGGAATAGTAATTTACTTATTAACATTTGTGCTCCAGCACCTAATCAACTGCATGTTAGGTGGGAGCTACTCAATAAAATGTTTTTAATAAATGAATGCCTGAAATGTATCTCCATATTCAATATGTCCAACCATTAATGATTTTTCTAAATATGTTTGTAAGCACACACAAGTAAGTATGCTTATGTCAAGTATGTTCATGTTCATATGTATGTATGAACCAAAATGTAAACAATTATCAATATGTGTTAACATCATGTTATTATTTATAACTTTCTACATTACTTGAGCATTTATAATTAGTATATATTGCTTTTAAAATGTAGTCAGGGGCTATTTTCATTTTTTAAAGGAAATAAGTATTACATTTATTATCTTCAAACCAAAATGATTTTCATTCTCCCCATATCTGGGTTTTAAACACTGGTATTCTCTTCAAAGCCTACTTTTCCTAGAATAACTGTATTCTATCAATTATGCAGTCTTGCAGGTTCTACCTTCACAATTTCCCTTAGACTTATTCCCCAAGTTCCCATTTGATCTGCCCCCATTTTTTGCCTAGAGTACCAAAACCTCACACTTGGCCTATCAGCCAGTTCAGACTATGTTCTGCTGGAGCACAGACAATACAAAATCCTAGTGGCATACGATGGAAGAGATTTATTTCTCCCTCATGTTACATGTCCCTTATAGGTTGGTTGAAAGTTCTGTTCCATGTCTCTTCACTCCAGGACCCAATTTGATGGAACAGCCAATATCTAGAACACTACAGTCACTGAGGCAGAGGGAAAGAAAGCTGGCTTACAATTGCTTTCACCTAGAGATAACATACAACTGCTCATAACACATTTACCAGAATTATTCACACGCCTCCCCAACTACAAGGGAGCCAGAAAGTGGAATCTTGCCATGTGCTGATGTGGGGGAAGGGGACTGAAAATTATTGGCAAACAAAATTAATACTACCACACTTGTAAAAACCACCAGACTGACTCTCCTGACTCAAAACTATCCTGTTTTACCTGGCCACCTGGGATTTAGAATCACAAAGATGAGACTCCAGTCTTAATCTCTCATTTATTACTTGACTAATCAGTCATTTAATTTCCTCAGGTTTAATTTTTAACAATGCTTCTCCTTACCTACATTCCTGAGAACATATAAAATATTAGATGAGAATTCATATGCACATTTATAGCAATAAGTAGAATTAACTTAATGCAACATTAATTCAGTAGCCAGCTTATGAAGCTGGCAGACTGCATGATTTCACTTACTGTGATGCCTGAAGTGTACTTGTGTGGGAGATAGGAGAGGGAGTGTCTTCCTGATCCCTGATATGGAGGATTGCTCTTGGCTGCTATGCTTTATGCCTTTCTTGGAATGCTATCCCATCAATCAGCTTAGTGACCCCTGACTTTTTACTGTGAAACCCTCAGATCGCAGGGTCTAAACCCCTGCTGGGCTTGGGGAATCAAAGGGAGTTGTTTCTTTTTACTGCAATAACCATCTTTTCCCTTTTGTACTGCTTTCTTGCTCTCTTCTCTCTTATGACATTTACTTTGCTAGCTAGAGAAGTACTCTCTTCCCAAAGGCACCTCCCTCCCCGTGTTATAGAATATCCCCATATTATCTCCCACCACATCCATGACAATGCTGTCTGATGCTGACAACCCCAAGTTATACCTATAAAATGCTGCTTATCCTTGCCTCTGAACTTTGTTCATGCTATTTTCCACTCCATAAATAGCATCCCACATCTTCCCTAATTTTTTAAGCTTTACTTGCTCTTTACTTTTCCCTGCTACCACCATCCATGCTTGGAATTCAATTCTTCTACATTTAATGCTCACATTTTGGCATTTATTGCTTCCCTCCAAATTGCTTCACATGAGTGTATTTTGCATCTCCAAAATTTTGCTAGCAATTTCTAACACATTTCATTCTTATGGGCTTCTTTGATCTCCCCATCCAGATGCAGAGACTGACTAAAGAGATTCAAGCATAGGCTCAGAAGAGAAATGATTTCCTTCAGCCCCTGAGTACAAAAGCACAATTATTCAGGGACCAGTTTGTTCACCCCACAGGAGAGGGCACCTAAACATCATGTGTCATCTTGAAACTTAACCCAATAGCTACATTGGGTGAGTCACCTTCAAAACACAAAGGAAAGTTGAGTTGCTTGCTTCATAGGGTGCCAAGGCCTTTATGCTACCACCAGTAATTCTCAAAAGTCAGGATTGGAAGCAAGTATTCCCCAGTTTTCAAAGCTAGGCTCAGACCCCAGCTGTGGGGTCCAGACATGGCATGAGGATACAGTTTTCTGCCCTTGAAAGCAGGCAGTTGTGTGTTTAAAAAAGCAAAAAGAAATATGCATCTTTGTTAAAACTTGTCCTAAAAAAATACAACACCCACAACTGGGGCACCACAGAGACAAACAGATAGATCATGCCTGGGGCTTGAGCCCCTAATGCAATCTGCCCAGCTGGAGGAGCCACAATGATTTGTTAAGACCTCTTAATCTGATGACTAAACAGCAACGAGATGGATGCCTGGAGTACAGTGATTGCTGCAGGGTTTGCAGACACCCAGGCTGAACAGATGGAGCATGGTAGACGTATGGTGGGGTCTCAGAGACATATAAGCATCGGGGCTCCCCACAAAAGAAATATTTTATGTCAACCCCAGCAGTATCACATCTTCACCAAGATAACAGTGTCTCTTTGAAACCTGTCCCACTCAAGAGAAGCAAAGAAACATACTATTGGTGATTGTCCATTATTTTGAGGGGGAACACATCTCAAATTGTAGAACTTTTATTTCTCTTTCCTACCTAATTTCCACTCACCACCTACATGGATCTCTTGTGTCAAACAAAAAAAGAGCAGTGCCAAAATCATCTGTGCCTGCTTAGGAGGTTGATGGGCTCATCAGAGGACTAGTCATACAGACACAATTTTCCAACAGCTGCCAACTTGTCTCAAGGGGAAAATAAAAAAACATTTACTACTTTGACACGAGTTCAGAGCAAACATGTTCCCTCCATGTTTTCTTTATGTTTAGCAGCATACTGGTAGTTTAATTTTTATCAAGTTATAACTGGTATAAGATAATTTATTTTCAAAATCTTTCAATATAGGGAAACTAAACAGACTGTCATCTTTTTATCCTGTAGTATTTTTTTTTTTTTGGTGATTTTCCTTGAGTTTCCTTTTATCTTTTAATGCTTTGCCCAAAACAAACAACAACTACAAAACACAATCCCCTTTGTGGGCAGGCAACTGTTAAAGAGTATAAGAATTTCAACTGAAATGACACAAATCACTGCAAAAAAAAGTTTTCTAAACTGTGGGTGGTGACTTTTGGATGCTGTGACTCACTAAAGAGGAATATTAAGTTAGAGAATTATGATGGAGAAAAAATTTAAAGGGAATAAATCTCCACTTTCAATTTTTATTTTCTAGTTAACTAATACAAGAGTTCCCTTAAAACAAAGGTTTCTTGGTGTGTGTGTGTGTGTGTGTGTGTGTGTGTGTGTGTGTGTGTGTGTTTAAAGAGTATAAAAGAGTTTTCATTCTATGAATCCATCTTTCAGGTTCTGGTCCCCAGGTCTTTCCATCTCAATTTGTAAGCCATAAAGATCAAGTATATTTGGTAATAACAATATTTTATTTTATATATTGTGGAGAAAATTTCTAGGTAGTAATTGATTTTCTTATTCTGTGAGCCTTAAAAAATACATGCAACAGGCATAATCTCAGGAGGAGCCTCAAAGTTGAGGCACAATTTTATCTCACAGGCAAAGACTTGTTTTAGAAATGGCCCATATGGCTCCACTTTTGAGCTTTTAGTACTGACAGGCAGCTACAGAAGCCAGATGGGTGACCTACGTAGCATTCCAACATCATAAATCTTCTTAATTAAATTAAATTTTCAAAAAAGAAAAAAAAATCAAATGTAATGGGATACAATTATCTTAGGAATAAGACACGTGCAATGTGCCTTGCTGCTTATTGCATTTGGTCCTTTTATTGGTACATAGTTATTAACAGGATCGTGGGATACTTTAGATGAAATTATGCACTTGGATAATATTAGTGGAGTATTAATGGTCTGTTGTGAATTATAACATAGATTTCCCTGTGTTGGGCAAACATAAATGGGGATAAAACAAATGTAATCAAAATATCCCATCCTAAACAAACAGAAAGGATATACAGTTAGGATTAAGTTTTGTGCATGTATCAGAAAATTCACATACCAGTGCTTAAAGAAGTAAACGAAGTTCGCCAATAGGTGGCCCAGAGCTGGAAAGGAAGCCTCAGGTCAGACCCTACAGCTGGGGTCTGAGCCTAGCTTTGAAAACAACCACACCTCCTTCAACTCTCTGTGTCATTGCTCTTAGTGTATGGCTAACTGCACTTAGCGCATCCTCATGGATGGCTTATGATTTAAGATGGCTATAGATACACTACCGTGTTCGAAGCCAGAAGAAAGAAGATGGTAGGCAGGGTGAAAATGGCACACTTCCCAGCTAGATCAGACCTCTTTACAAAGATTCCTCAGAAATTCCAACTGATGGCTTCTGTTTATATTTCATTGGTCATCCCTGGTGGCAAAGAAAACTGGGAAATATAGATGCTTTAGCTAAGTACATTGCTGCCTTCCCCCAAAACCTGGTAAGGAATAGAGAGAGAATGGATATGGGAGAGAGAACTAAAAATCTATGCTATAGAAAATGCTGAATGAGAAAAATCTACAGCCAAGAATACTCTATCCAGAAAAACTATCAATCAGAATTGAAGGAGAGAAAATTTCCCAGACAAACAAAAACTAAAGGAGTTCATGGCCACTAAAGCAGCCCTGCAAAAATTATTAAAAGGTACAGTTTGGCTGGAAAGGAAAGACCAAAAATAACAGTGTGAAGGTAGGAAACACAAAAGCAATAAAAATGGATATTTTTATAGAAAAAGAACTGACAAAATAAAAGGATGTAAAATATAACAACCTATCCTTAAAAGATGGAGTGGAGATGAGAAAAGAATGGGTTTAAACTTGAACAACCATCAACTTAATATAGACTGCTATATGCAGAAGAGGTTATACGCAAACCCAAATGTAACCATATATCAAAAACTACCAATAAACGTGCAAAGAATAAAGAGAAAGAAATCCAAACGTACCAATAAAAAAAACCCAGCAAACCATGACAGAGAAAAAGAGAAGATAGGATCAGAGAAATTTTTCAGAAACAACCACAAAACAAGCAATAAAATGGCAATAAATACACATCTATCAATAATTACGTGGAATGTAAATGGACTAAACACTCCAATCAAGAGACTTAGGTTGTCAGAATGGATAAACAAAAACAAAAACAAAAACAAAAACAAAAAACAAGGTCCATCTATAAACTGCCTACAGGAGACTTATTTTAGACCTAAAGACATCTGCAGATTGAAACCGAGGGGAAAGAGAAATATTTATCATGCAAATAGATGTCAAAAGAAAGCCAAACTAGCACTAATAATATCAGACAAAATAGACTTTAAAACAAAGACTGTGACAACAGACAAAGAAGGGCACTATATAATAAAGGAGATAATCCAACAGGAAGATGTAACAATTGTAAATATTTGTGCACCCAACATGAAAACACCCAAATACATAAAATAGCAAGTAACAAACATAAAGGAAATAATGGATAATAAGACAATAATAGGAAAGGACTTTAAGACCTCACTTACATCAATGGATACAGAAAATCAACAAGAAAACAATGGCTTTGAATGACACACTGGATCAGAAGGATTTAACAGATTTATGCAGAAAATTCCATCCTTTTCATGCAGACTACACATCCTTTTCAAGGGCACATGGAACACTCTCCAGAATAGAACACATATTAGGCCACAAAATAGGCCTCAACAAATACAAGAAAATTGAAACCATGCCATGCACCTCTTCTAACCACAATGCTATGAAACTAGAAGTCAACCACAAGAAAAAAATCTAGAAAGACCACAAATAACATAATACTAAAAATGAGGTTAAATAACATAATACTAAAAATGAGAAGATCAACTGAGAAATCAAAGAAGAAATTTAAAAAACATGGAAACAAATGAAATGAAAACACAACATTCTAAAACCTTTGGGATGCAGCAAAAGCAGTCCTAAGAGAGAAGTATATAGCAATACAGCTCTACCCCAAAAAGCAAGAAAAATAACAAATAAACAACCTAACCTTATACTTAAAGGAACTAGAAAAAGAACAATAAATGAAGCCTAAAGCCCATAGGAGGAAGGAAATAAAAAGATTAGAACAGAAGTAAACAATTAAAAAAAAAGGGGGTGGGGGGGGAAGGAGCCAAGATGGAGGAACAGCATGGAAGCTTTTTGTGTGTCTCACGTCCATGAAATACAGCCAGACCAACACTAAACCATCCTACACACCTAGAAAACTGATTGGAAGATTAGCACAACAATCTGTACAACCTGAACCACAGAATTCAGCAGGTATGTGGCACAAAGAGCTGAACTTGGGGAGCAAGAAGCTGCAAAAGGTAGGGAACCCCTTTTGCGAGTGGAGAGAGGACAGAGACTGGGGAGAGGGGGGAGCATATGGGAAAAGCACCCCTCCCCAAAAGCAGCTGCAGAGAAAATGGAAAATTGGAAACAGCTGCAGGGACTAAACTAAAAAGGGAGAAAGGAGAGGGTTTAAAATCCATTAAGACTGTAAACAAGGGGAGCAAAAACGCTGCAACTCTGCAGCTCGATACGGGGCGGTGCTCTGGTGGGAAAGATGAATCCCCAGAAACACAGTGGGGTCTGGGAGGTTCTCAGGCCACATGGGGAAAAGTTGTTCCACTGCTGGAAGGACATTTGGTAGAGACTGTTGAAGCCACCTGGTCCCAGCAGACCCCGGAAGGCAGCCACATTCACTTGTGCTGGGGCAAGGTTGTTGAGAGTGAAGCCTGGTGCCAGATGTGTGTTGCGATTTTCCACAATCCCTGAAATGCTGATGCTACACTGTCTTGCGAACTTTTTGGGGGGTGGGCTGGCACCTGGCCGCAGTCTCCAGGCACCAGCAACAGCAGGGTCCAGCGGGCGTTCCTGGGTGCAGCCAACATTCAGCCATTGCTCATTCTGCCATTGCTCGGTGAGACCTTCCCCCAGAGGGGAGAACAGGTCAAACGCGCAGACCTTCAGAAGTAAGGGGCCAGGGAAAACAACCACATCTGAGACAAAACTCGGGAGAGAGGTACTGCCTGGGGCCTGATCACGGAGAGTGAAAAAGCTTGCTGATCCAGGAGAACAGACTGGGTAGCTGGGTGGCGCCATTTTCACTGCTCCCCTGCATGCACATGGGCACCTACAAGCACTGCAACAATCCACCCCAGTAGGCTAGCATCACCATCTAGTGGAGAGCAGAGCTGTTAAACCAAGTCCCACCCAACTGGGCCAATTTCGCTCTTCAAGAACACAAACTTCACTGTGGACTTAATTTATGGACTATAAAGAGCTACATGGACTGACCTATAGGGGAAAATGAAGCAATTTCAGTCCTACTTCAATCTGTTAGAAGGTTCATCTATTCAATTTTTTTTTCTTTTTTTTCTCTTTTTCCTTTTTCTCTTTTACAATTATTTTCTTTTTCTTGAGTACAGAAAGAGAAAAACTCATTTTTATTTTCAATTTTTTATTAAAAATATCTGTCTTTAATTTTTATTACTATATTTTTTACTTTTGTGTAAATTTTTTCAAATTCAACTTTACTTCCATCATTTTATTTTAGTCTACTTCAGTGTACTCACCTTCTCAAATTTTCAAAAAATTTCCTTTTTTATTTCTTTCTTTTTCTTTTTTCTCTTTTCCATTTATTTTCTTTTTCTTGAATGCAGAAAGAGAAAAACTTCATTTTTAATTTCAATTTCTTTTAAAAATATTTTATTTCATTTTTATTACTATATTTTTTACATTTATGTAAATTTGTTCAAATTCTATCTTACTCCCATCATTTTATTTAAGTCTACTACAGTGTATTCACTTTTTCAAATTTTCAAACAATTTCTTCTTTTTCTTTTCTTTTCTTTTTTCTTTATCTTTTTTTCTCTTTTTTGTTTCTTTTCTTTTTTCTTAAATACAGAAAATGAAAAAATTCATATTCTTTTTAATTTTTATTAAAAATATTTCTCTTTAATTTTTTTCTACTATATTCTCTACTTTTGTGTATATTTTTTCAAATTGTATTTTACCCACATCATCTCATTCTAGTCTACTTTAGTGTATTCTTTTTTTAAATTCTCAAACGATTTCCTTTTTTTTTTCACCCCCCCTTTATTTCTTTAATCTGTCAAACCACTTTCAACACCCAGACCACAACACACCTATGATGTAGCATCATCTATTCGACTTGTGTGTGTGTGTGTGTTTAATTTTTAATGTTAATATTTTTTTAATTTTAATTTTGTTTAATTTCAATTTTTCTACCTCATTAATTCATTTTCTCCCTTCAAAATGACAAAAGGAAGGAATTCACCCCAAAAGAAAGAGCACGAAGAAACGACAGCCAGGGATTTAACCAACACAGATACAAGCAAGATGTCTGAACCAGAATTTAGAATCACAATAATAAGAATACTAGCTGGAGTCAAAAATAGATTAGAATCTCTTTTTGCAGAGATAAAAGAAGTAAAAAATAGCCAGAATGAAATTTAAAATGCTATAACCAAGCTGCAATCACAGATGGATACAGTGGTGGCAAGGATGGACGAGGCAGAACAGAGAATCAGTGATAAAGAGGACAAACTTATAGAGAATAATGAAGCAGAAAAAAAGAGGGAGATTAAGGCAAAAGAGCACGATTTAAGAATTAGAGAAATCAGTGACTCATTAAAAAGGAACAACATCAGAATCATAGGGGTCCCTGAGGAGGAAGAGAGAGAAATAGGGATAGAAGGGTTATGTGAGCAAATCATAGTGGAAAACTTTCTTAACCTGGGGAAAGACACAGACATCAAAATCCAGGAAGCACAGAGGACTCCCATTAGATTCAACAAAAACTGACCATCAACAAGGCATATCATAGTCAAATTCACAAAATACTCAGGCAAGGAGAGAATCATGAAAGCAGCAAGGGAAAAAAAAGTCCTTAACCTACAAGGGAAGACAGATCAGGTTTGCAGCAGACCTATCCACAGAAACCTGGCAGGCCAGAAAGGAGTAGCGGGATATATTCAGTGTGCTGAATCAGAAAAATATGCAGCCAAGAATTCTTTATACAGCAAAGCTATCATTCAAAATAGAAGGAAAGATAAAAAGTTTCCCACACAAACAAAAATTAAAGGAGTTTGTGTCCACTAATCTAGACCTGCAAGAAATTTTAAGGGGGACTCTCTGAGGGGAGAAAGATGAAAATATATACATAAATAAATAAATACCAAAAGCAACAAAGATTAGAAAGGACCAGAGAACACCACCAGAAACTCCAACTCTACAAGCATCATAATGGCAATAAATTCATATCAATCAGTACTCACTCTAAACGTCAATGGACTCAATGCCCCAATAAAAGACATAGAGTAACAGAATGGATAAGAAAACAAAATCCATCTATATGCTGTTTACAAGAGACCCACTTTAGACCTAAAGACACCTACAGATTGAAAATAAAGGGATGGAGAACTATCTATCATGATAATGGTCAACAAAAGAAAGCCAGAGTAGCCACACTTATATCAGACAATCTAGACTTTAAAATAAAGACTGTATCAAGAAATGCAGAAGGGCATCATATCATAATCAAGGGGTCTATAGACCAAGAAGACCTAACAATTGTAAATATTTATGCGCCAAATGGAAGCACCCAAATATATAAATCAATTAATCACAAACATAAAGAAACTCATCGATAGTAATACCATAATAGTAGGAGACTTCAACACCCCACTCACAGCAATGGGCAGAACATCAATCAAAAAATCAACAAGGAAATAATGGCTTTGAATGACACATTGGACCAGATGGACTTAACATATATATTTAGAACATTCCATCCTAAAGCAGCAGAATATACATTCTTCTCCAGTGCACTTGGAACGTTCTCCAGAAAAGACCATATACTGAGACACAAATCAGCCCTAAGTAAGTACAAAAAGATTGAGATCATACTGTGCATATTTTCAGACCACAATGCTATGAAACTCAAAACCAACCACAAGAAAAAATTTGGAAAGGTAACAAATACTTAGAGACTGAAGAACATCCTACTAAAGAAAGAATGGGCTAACCAAGCAGTTAAAGAGGAAATTAAAAAGTATATGGAAGCCAATGAAAATGATAACACCACAACCCAAAGCCTCTGGGACAGGGCAAAGGTGGTCATAAGAGGAAAGTATATAGCAATCCAGGCCTTCCTAAAGAAGGAAGAAAGATCTCAGATACACAACCTAACCTTACGCCTTAAGAAGCTGGAAAAAGAACAGCAAATAAAACCCAAAACCATCAGAGGACAGGAAATAATAAAGATTAGAGCAGAAATTAATGCTATCAAAACCAAAAAAAACCAGTAGAACAGATCAATGAAACCAGAAGCTGGTTCTTTGAAAGAATTAACAAAATTGGTAAACCTCTGGCCAGTTTGATCAAAAAGAAAAAGGAAAGGACCCAAATAAGTAATATCAAGAATGAAAGAGGAGAGATCACAACCAACACAGCAGAAATAAAAACAATAATAAGAGAATATTATGAGCCATTATATGCCAATAAAATGGGCAATCTGGAAGAAATGGACAAATTCCTAGAAACATATACACTACCAAAACTGAAACAGGAAGAAATAGAAAATTTGAACAGACCCATCACCAGTAAGGAAATTGAATTAGTAATCAAAAATCTCCCAAAAAACAAGAATCCGGGGCCAGATGGCTTTCCAGGGGAATTCTACCAAGCATGTAAGGAAGAGTTAACACCTATTCTCTTGAAACTGTTCCAAAAAATAGAAATGGAAGGAAAACTTCCAAACTCTTTCTGTGAAGCCAGCATTACCTTGATTCCAAAACCAGACAGAGACCCCACTAAAAAGCAGAAGTGTAGACCAATTCCCTTATGAACATGGATGCAAAAATCCTCAAGAAGATGTTAGCCAACCGGATCCAACAATACATTAAAAAAATTATTCACCACGACCAAGTGGGGTTTATACGTGGGATGCAGGGCTGGTTCAATATCCGCAAAACAATTCACGTGATTCATCACATCAATGAAAGAAAGGACAAGAACCATATGATCCTCTCAATAGATGCAGAGAAAGCATGTGACAAAATACAGCATCCTTTCTTGATAAAAACCCTCAAGAAAGTAGGGATAGAAGGAGCATACCTCGAGATCATAAAAGCCATATATGAATGACCCAACGCTAATATCATCCTCAAAGGGGAAAAACTGAGAGCTTTCCCCCTAAGGTCAGGACCAAGATAGGGATGTCCACTCTTGCCACTGTTATTCAACATAGTATTGGAAGCCTTAGCCCCTGCAATCAGACAACACAAAGAAATAAAAGGCATCCAAATTGGCCAGGAGGAAGTCAAATTTTCACTCTCCGCAGATGACATGTTACTCTATATGGAAAACCCAAAAGATTCCACCAAAAAACTGCTAGAACTGATTCATGAATTCAGCAAAGTTGCAGGATATAAAATCAATGCACAGAAATCGGTTGCATTCCTATACACCAACAATGAAGTGACAGAGAAATCAAGGAATCAATCCCATTTACAGTTGCACCAAAAACCATAAAATACTTAGGAATAAATCTAACCAAAGAGGTGAAAAATCTATACACTGAAAACTATAGATAGCCTATGAAAGAAATTGAAGAAGACACAAAGAAATGGAAAAAGATTCCATGCTCCTGGATAGGAAGAACAAATATTGTGAAAATGTCGATACTACCCAAAGCAATCTACATATTCAATGCAATCCCTGTCAAACTAACACCAGCATTCTTCACAGAGCAAGAACAAACAATCCTAAAATGTGTATGGAACCAGAAAAGACCCCGAATAGCCAAAGCAATCTTGAAAAAGAAAACCAAAGCAGGAGGCATCACAATCCCAGACTTCAAGCTATACTACACAGCTGTAATCATCCAGACAGTATGGTACTGGCACAAGAACAGACACTCAGATCAATGGAACAGAATAGAGAACCCAGAAATGGACCCACAGACATATGGCCAACTCATCTTTGACAAAGCAGGAAAGAATATCCAATGGAATAAAGACGGTCTCTTCAGCAAGTGGTGCTGGGAAAACTGGACAGCGACATGCAGAAGAATGAACCTGGACCCCTTTCTTACCCCATACACAAAAATAAACTCAAAATGGATGAAAGACCTCAATGTAAGGCAGGAAGCCATCAAAATCCTCAACGAGAATGTAGGCAAAAACCTCTTTCATCTTGGCCACAGCAACTTCTTACTCAACAGGTCTCCAGAGGCAAGGGAAACAAAAGCAAAAATGAACTACTGGGACCGCATCAAAATAAAAAGCTTCTGCACAGCGAAGGAAACAATCAGGAAAACTGAAAGGCAACCAACAGAATGAGAGAAGATATTTGCAAATGACATATCAGATAAAGGGTTAGTATCCAAAATCTACAAAGAACTTATCAAACTCAACACCCAAAAAACGAAATAATAGTGAAGAAATGGGCAAAAGACATGAACAGACACTTCTCCAAAGAAGACACCCAGATGGCCAACCGACACATCAAAAAATGCTCAACATCACTCATCATCAGGGAAATCAAAACCACAATGAGATACTACCTCACACAAGTCAGAATGGCTAACATTAACAACTCAGGCAACAGATGTTGGCAAGGATGCAGAGAAAGAGGATCTCTTTTGCATTGTTGGTGGGAACACAAGCTGGTGAAGCCATTCTGGAAAACAGTATGGAGGTTCCTCAAAAAACTAAAAATAGAACTACCCTATGACCCAGCAATTGCACTACTAGGCATTTATCCATGGGATACAGGTGTGCTGTTTCGAAGGGACACATGCACTTCCCTGTTTATAGCAGCACTATCAACAATAGCCAAAGCACGGAAAGAGTCAAATGTCCATAGATGGATGAATGGATAAAGAAGAGGTGGTATATATATACAATGGAGTATTACTAGGCAATCAAAAGGAATGAAATCTTGCCATTTGCAACTAGGTGGATGGAACTGGAGGGTATTATGCTAAGTGAAATGAGTCAGTCAGAGAAAGACAAAAATCATATGACTTCACTAATATGAGGACTTTAAGAGACAAAACAGATGAACATAAGGGAAGGGAAACTAATATAAAAACAGGGAGGGAGAAAAAGCAGAAGAGACTCAAAAATATAGAGAACAAACTGAGGGTGGCTGGAGGGGTTGTGGGAGGGGGGATGGGCTAAATGGGTAAGGGGCATTAAGGAATCTACTCCTGAAATCATTTCTTCATTATACACTAACTAATTTGGATGTAAATTTTTTTTAATTTTTTTTTAATGTTTATTTATTTTTGAGACAGAGCATGAATGGGGGAGGGTCAGAGAGAGGGAGACACAGAATCTGAAACAGGCTCCAGGCTCTGAGCTGTCAGCACAGAGCCCAACGCGGGGCTCGAACTCACGGACCACGAGATCATGACCTGAGCCGAAGTCGGTCGCTTAACCGACTGAGCCACCCAGGCGCCCCGGATGTAAATTTTTAAAAATAAAAAATAAAGGTAAAAAAAAACAGGATTGGATAAGGAAGCCATCTGAATAAGAGACTAAGGAAACATGACCACCAAATGCAATGGGGACTTTAACTGAATACTCAGGTTTTAAAAAATAAAAACCAAGTACAAATGTCATTTTGGGGTTTGTTTTGAGAAATGTGAATATAACTATATATTAGATGATTCTATTGATTATCTTATTGACTATATTAAAATTTCAGATGTCATTTAAAAAAAAACAACAGAAGCAATCAATGAAACCAAGAGCTGGTTCTTTGAAAAAAATCAATAAAATGATAAACTTCAAGGAAAAAAAGAGAGAAAAAACCCCAATAAATAAAATCATAAGTGAGAGTGGAGAAATAACAACCAACACCACAGAAATACAAACAATTATAAGAGCATATTATGAAAAACTATATGGCAACAAATTGGACAAACTACAAGAAATGGATAATTCCTAGAAACATATAAATTACCAATACTGAAACAGGAAGAAGTAGAAAACTTGAACTAACCAATAACCAGCCAAGAAACTGAATCTGTAATTAAAAAAAAGAAAAAATCTTCCAACAAACAAAAGTCTAGGATCAGAAGGATTCACAGGCAAATTCTACCAAATATTTAAAGAATTATTAATGCATATTCTTCTCAAACTATTCCAAAAAATAGAAAAGAAAGGAAAACTTCCAAGTTCATTCTATGAGACTAGCATTACCCTGATACCAAAATTGGATAAAGACACCACAAAAACAAAACAAAAAGACAGACAGAGAGAGAGAGAACTATAGGCCAACATCTCTGATGAACATAGATGCAAAAATTCTCAACAAATACTAGTAAACCTAATCCAACAATACATTTTAAAAAATCAGTCACCACAATTATGCGGGACTTATTCCTAGATTGAAAGTATGGTTCAATAATTGCAAATCAATCAACATGATACATCACATTAATAAAAGAAAGGGTTAAGAACCATATGGTCATTTCAATAGATGCAGAAAAGCATTTGACAAAGTACAACATCCATTCATGATAAAAAAAAAAAAAACCCTCAACATAGTAGGTTTAAAGGGAACATACCTCAACATAATAAAGGCCATCTATGAAAAATCCACACCTAATATCATCCTCAATAAGGAAAAACAGAGAGCTTTTCCTCTACATTCAGGGACAAGACAGGGATGTCCACTCTCATTACTTTTATTCAACATAGTGATGGAAGTCCCAGCCACAGTAATCAGACAACGAAAAGAAACAAAAGGCATCAAAATTGGTAAGGAAGAAGTAAAACTTTCACAATTTGCTGATAACATGACACTAGATACAGAAAATCTGAAAGATTCCACCAAAAAAAAACTACTAGAACTGATAAATGAATTCAGTAAAGTCACAGGATACAAAATCAGTCTGCAGAAATCTATCGCATTTTATTTAAATTCCAGTTAGTTAATATACAGAGTAATATTAATTTCAGGTGTACAATATAGTGATTCAGCAAGTTCCATACATCACCTTGTGCTCAACACCACAAGTGCCCTCCTCAATTTCCATCATCTATTTAACACATCTCCCTGCACACCTCCGTTCTGGTAACCATCAGTTCATCCTCTATACTTAAGAGTCTGTTTCTTCGTTTCTCTCTCTCTCTCTCTCTCTCTCTCACCTTTGCTCATTTACTTTGTTTCTTAAATTCCACATACGAGTGAAATCAGATGGTATTTGTCTTTCTTGGACTGACTTAGTTTGCTTAGCATAATACTCTCTAGCTCCACCCATGTTGTTGCAAATGGCAAGATTTCATTCCTTTTTAGAGCTAAATAATATTCTCTTCTATTCTACTACTACTACTACTACTACTACTACTACTACTACTACTACTATTTTCTGCTTCTGCTTCTGTTTCTGCTTTTTCTTCTTTTTTAGAGAGAGAGAGAGTGCATGCACGCGCACGTGCAAGTGAGGGAGAGAGGCAGAGTATGAAAGAGAAAGAGAGAATCTTAAGAAGTCTCCATGCTTGGTGAAGCACCTCTCAACCATCTGTGAGATGCCAAGCTGTCGTGATCCTATAATTCCATGTCTACCTTGAGGGCAACTTTTAGAGACCATGTAAGGCCTTGCATCTAGAATGGATCTGAGACAGGAACCTCCTATTACACCCATTGTTTTCTCTATTGGGTGACCCTCAAGTCTACATAGCTCCATTAAGAAGTAAGAGCCCAGGGGCACCGGGGTGGCTCAGTCAGTTGAGTGTCCAGCTTCAGCTCAGGTCATGGTCTCACAGTTGATGAGTTTGAGCCCCATGTTGGGCTCTGTGCTAACAAACAGCTCTGAGCCTGGATCCTGCTTTGGATTCTTTATCTCCCTCTCTCTCTCTCTCCCCCTCCCCTACTCATGCTCTTCTCTCTCTCTTTCTCTCAAAAATAAGTAAATGTTAAAAAAATAAAAAATAAAAAAAAAGAAGTAGGAGCCCATGAGTCATGGAGCCTATCTACTGGCTTCCCATCAAACTCCAACAGATGGACTTCTTCTCCCTTAAGAGCTTGAATGAGAAGAATGCATACTTCAGCCTGGCTGGGTTGGGAGATGGAGCCAGGTAATGAGGGGTTAGAATAAGCTCTTACTAATGCTCAAGGAACAATACCCTTTCTTGAAGTTCTGTCAGATTCTGAGGACATAGGATGAATTCAAAGTCAGATGCCCAGGAAGACCAGAATTATAGGGTCTCTGAACTCGAACAAAAGGCAATTAGAGACCTGTGGTACCCAGAACATCTAGCATCCAAGATCATGAGGTTTAGAACCAGGTGGATACCAGAACTTGAGGCATCTAGTCACCATATGGGGATCATTTAAACTCTCTTAGAAAGAAGCTTACACGTCCCCAAAATCTGTTCCAATCTTTTCTTCAAGACAGGAACTCTGCTTCTCTCCCCTGGAGTAACAGGGATTATTCCAAATAACAAGAACTGTATTAGTTTCCTAGGGCTGCCATAACAAATTACCACAAAATAGGTGGCTTAAAGCCATTCTTTCTTAAAACTATTCTTTCATAGGTCTGGAGGTCAGAAGTAAAAATCAAAGTTTCAGCAGGTTTGGATTCTGGAGGCTCTGAGAGAGAATCTTTTCCATGCTTCTCTCCTAGTTTCTGGTGGCTGCTGACAATTCTTGGCTTCCTTGGCTTGGAGAGACATCACTCCAATCTCTGCCTCTTTTTTTCACCTGGCCTTCTTATGTGTCCCTATGTTTTCTCCTTTACTGTCTCTTATAGAGACATTTTGTCATTAGATTTAGGCCTTACCCTAAATCCAGGATGATTTCATCTTGAGGTCCCTAATTTAATTACATCTGCAAAGACCATATTTTCAAATAAGTTCACATTCATAAACACTGGGGATCAGGACTTGGACATATCTTTTGGGAGCCACTATTCAACCCACTACAAGAAATAAAAACAAAATAGCAAACATAAGATAGATTTTTCATCTACCGAAAATGTATAAGTTGCCCAAAATTGTGATTTTTATAGTGTCAATGCTATAAGCTTCTAAAACACCTTTCCTTTCTACTAAAATACATATGGAGACACGAGGAAGTAAAAACAAAAATAAAAATAAATCACATGACCACAGAGACTAAAAACAAATTAGTAAATTTTGCCAGAGTCTTGGAGAATGCCCACCAACCTTAAAGCTTATGGGGCTCATTTGAAAAACAATTAGTATTTTACAAACACTGTCCTCTGAAACCAAGAGCCTTGCTAGTCTGCAAGTGACAGTGTGTCAAGAGGTCCCAAGACCACTCCCAGATTTGATCATTCACTAGGAGAACTCTCAAGACTCAGCATATATTCACACTCAGCTAAAATTTATCACAACAAGAGGATACCAAGAACAATCAGCAAAGGGAAAGGTGCATGAAGTGAAGTCAGGGGGAAATCAGGCACAAGTTCTCAAGGGACCTCTCCCAGTAGAGTCACACAGGATATGCTTAATTCCCCTAGCAACTAGCTGTCATAACATATGTGAAGTGATGCCAACCAGGAAAGCTTGTTATAGACTGTGCGCTGAGGACTTTTATTGGGTGATGATCCCAGAGGCAAAACCCTGTTTGTAACATACCTAAATTGTAGACTGTCAGAAGGAAAGCAGGTGTTCAGCATAAACCATATTGTTTGTACAAATAATCTAAGCATAGGGAGCCACTTTTATCAGTTCATAGCAGGAACCTTCCAAAATTTTAAGTTTCCAGATACCAGCCAAGGCTCCAACCTTGTAAGCAGGCCTTTCCAAGGATAGCAGTTTAGCTCTACTGTGTTAACTCTTTTCTGCACAGGTAGCCTGAGAAGAGATTTCTCTCCCCTCTGACTCTGCTGACTGTCCCCTGCTGACTGTCCCTGGCTCAGAGATACAGAGTACCAGAAAACAACAGCCATCCCCAGGCCCTGCACAATGTTCTTGGAAGAAGGTAGAGTTTGAGTCTCACCTTTATACCCCCAGTGTCAGCTTTCTGTCTCTATCCATTTAGAGACTGAAACTATATTACTCAGAAAGAAACATAAGAGAGGATGAGGCATAGAGACCCCTTGCATTCTAGAAGGTAGGGTCTCTACCCATGACACATTCTAGGTAGGAACAGGGACAGGTTGGGTCCTGGCACATACCCAAATTGCAGACTCTCAGAACTGACAGACAGATTGTACCAGTACCACATAGACAATAATACAAGCCACCCTTAGCCTCTCTTTTGGAAAACACCAAGTCGGATAACCTGGCTACCTACAAAGGATGTAAACCTTCTGTGGTGCAATTCCAAACGTTAAAAATGACAGAAAAATAATACAGTGATTTCTAACTATTTAGACATGTGCCCTATCAAGCTAAGGATGAAAGCTATAGACCCTCAAACAAAACCAGAAAAGAAGAAGAAGAAGGAGGAGGAGGAGGAGGAGGAGGAGGAGGAGGAGGAGAAAAGAAAAGAAAAGAAAAGAAAAGAAAAGAAAAGAAAAGAAAAGAAAAGAAAAGAGAAAAGAGAAAAGAAAAGAAAATGAACACATACTCAGGCAATACTCTGTAACAACTACTTTATTTATTTTTTTTTTTTTTTGCCTTTTAAATCTGGATTGATTGATTGATTGATTGATTGATTTTTAAATATGAAATTTATTGTCGAATTGGTTTCCATACAACACATAGTGCTCATCCCAACAGGTGCCCTCCTCAATGCCCATCACCCACTTTCCCCTCCCTCCCACCCCCCCCCCCCCATCAACCCTCAGTTTATTCTCAGTTTTTAAGAGTCTCTTATGGTTTGGCTCCCTCCCTCTCTAACTTTTTTTTCCTTACCCTCCCCCATGGTCTTCTGTTAAGTTTCTCAGGATCCACATAAGAGTGAAAACATATGGCATCTGTCTTGAAAGACAACACTTTTTCAGTAATAATAAGTCTGAAGCTTTAAAAAAATCTGTAAAAATATGGGCAAGTTAGAGGTAACCAGACAAACACAACTACAATGAGAAACTTTAACCCACGATTCTCATCTTCTGCTAATCAAATAAATGATAAAACACACATAGGGAATTCAAATAATTAGAATTATTCAATATACACACATTAAACTTTTTACCTTACAAAGAATAAACCACATATGTAAGAATAAATAAAACATTTATAAATGTGTATCAAATATTGAGCAATAAAGGAACTTTCTTAAATGCCAAAATGCATAAAGTGTACAAGGCAACTTTCCTGGCCACAGTAAAAGAATAATATAAACTATATTTCAAGAGTTTCAGAAAGAAACAAAAAGGAGCCTCAACTTCTTCAAAAAATATTTTTAAGCACTATCTATTACTACTGGTTCAAAAAGAAAAACAAAACTATGATTACAAAAAACACCTATCTTTCTGGAGCCTGTTGGCATTGACCTTGAACTTCCCTGTTTTCATGCTTAGATCTCAGAAATTTGAGAGCTGAAAGGGCTGGGATGACCTTGGGTGACTCCTACAAATGGATTGCTAACAACTAACACCAATTCCATCTACACTGTGCTCATCCTCACCAGCTATTTTGACAGAGTAGGCACTCAAAATATATGTTTGTGTGTCTGTACACACACATATCTATACATACCTATACATATATGCAGACATATATATACATACAAACATATATATGTATATGCATATACAATGGAATTTAACTGGATAATAGGAAGGAAAACAGCATCAAAATAGATCACTGGCAAAACAAAAATCTTATGTGACTACTTTGAAAGCAAACACATTAAATATTTTAAGGATCTCCTTGTGTTGGAGAGAATTAAGAGTGATATATCTGGGAAGCCTGAGGTTGGTTTTTAGATTTGGTGATGTGGGCAAATTCTAGGGCAGAGTATGAATATAGTAGGTGAAGTTATCAGGCTTGGACCCCAGACAAAATTAGAGAAATTTCTTTTCCTAAATTTACTAAGGAAAATCCATAGCCTGGAAGGTAGGTACCTTGGTACATAATTATTTTGTGTTACTGTCTGTATTTTTCTATATGTTTGAAATATTTTATAATTTTTAAAATGAGAGTAATTCTTACTATATTATTGACAAGAATTCTACAAAACAGACTCTCATATTGTGCTGATAGGAATGCATATTGGGAAGCAATATTGTAATATTTATTAAAAGCTTCAAAAGTATGGATACTCTTTATTTAGCTTACTAATTACATTTTGGGAAAAATCTATCCTTAAGGGGAAAAAAATGTAGTCAAAGGGAAAATGTATTCAATATACTTATTGAAACAATTTATAATAGGAAAAGTAAGAAATAAATTCAAAATAAAAGATCATTACTTAACTCAGAGACTGAAATTATGACAGCCCATGGATCAAATCCAATCCATTGCCTGCTTTCCTAAATAGTTTTATTGGAACATAGCCATAACCATTTGTTTACATGTTGTCTATCTTCTTTTAAGCTATGTTAGCAGAATTGAGTAGTAACAATAGATACCATATGGTCCACACTGCTAAAAATATTCACTATCAGGCCCTTTATAGAGTCTGCCAACCCCTTACTGAAATTATGGAATATCCACATACAAATATAATTCAGCCATTCAGCCATGTAAAATTATGTTTATTAGAGAAATTTTAATGACATGAGAAAATACAATATTAAGTTAAAAATGTACGTATACCATGTATGTATACCATGACCTCAACCATGAAAAACAATATGCATATAGCCCATTTATGTCTTCAGGAAATGTTCATTGAATATCTACTATATACAGCATCAGAGATTCTGCCAGATTTTAAAAACACAACTATGAGGGAAAGGGTCTGTGAATATAGACAAGTAAAAAGACAATTACAATGTATAGTCACAAATGCTTGGAAAGGTGAATCAGAAGACACGAGAGTACATAGGAAGGTGTTGGACCCAGTGCTTGGGACCAGGGAAGGCATTCAGGAGTAAGTGGTATTATTCCTCAAATCTAAAGGAAAAGAGTCAGCAAAAAGGAGGTAGGGGGATAAAGTGTCCCAGGCAGATAAAGCAGCAAACCAGGGGTTAAAACAAACAAAAGGAAGGCCAAAGGGCAAGAGTGGGTGTGATGAAATGACAGGAAATCTGAAAGTAGTTTAACATGACCAAAATATATTCTAAAAGAATACTAAAGAAACTATTCCCCAGAGGTAAGATTAAAAAGCACATTCCAAGGATATTAGAATAAACCTTGGCATTAATACTCACAGCCCCCACCATCACCACTATCCTCTTCTCAGTGAGCACACCCCTTCCCATCCCAAGAAAGAAGACTTTATGGGAAGTTGAGCCATTGTACATAATGAGAAGCTGGGAAGAAAAGGAAGAGAGACACAAGTCTGTGTGTTAGCAGAGAATTGGAGGGAGACAGACAGTTAATAAGTGACCACACATACTTCTGCTGTTCCAGAAGAAACACAAATAAAATATTTTAGATACATTATAAAGATCAAGTGTGATAAAAAGAGTAAATGTTACATTTATCCACATACAAAAAGGATTTTTTAAGATAGGATTTATTCTATAAAGGGTAAAAATCTTTGTCTCATAAATCCTCTTATAGACTTCAAAGATTAGATAGTCTTTCATTAATTCTTGAGGGATAATTTTCCTAAATGGAATTTGGCTGGACAATCCCCTCTACTACTTGCTTAACATTTAATTATGAATCACCTTGATATGTCATCAGTACCTGAACTGATGGACCTAGTCCCATATCCCCATCCTCATTTGTTCCTGTTCCTGTGTAGTACTTGACTAGGGGGCTGTAATTTCCTCACACAATCTTGTTTAAGTAATTCTATCTCATTTTAAAGTCTTATTAAATTGTTAAAAAGAAGTATTCAGAGAGTTGTGGCTCCATTTTTCTAAGAATAACCTGTGGAGGACTGCTGTTCCCATTATTAGATTAAGCTGAGTGTTCCAAATCTGGCACAGATTGTAAATTATGATGTTGTAAATTCTTCCAGATTCACACTTGCTAAAGTCATCATCCCTCTGTGTGTGCATGTGTGCATATTTTACCCCATATTACATCAAACTTGGATGACTGTAATCATTTGCTAAGTGATTTACTTGCTCCAAGCTATCTCACACAACTCTCAAAAACATCTTTTCTTCAGTCACTACTATGTTTTGAAAACCTTCAATAGTTTCCCATTACCCATGGGATAAACTCCACTCCCTACCCTAGGACTTCAATGTTCTTCAAAATCACATTGCAATTTATCTGCAAATTCTTATTTTTCACTAGCCCCATTACTACCAAACAAGGCTACTCAGACTTTATTGTTTTCCTATGCCTCCTACCTCCTAACTGCCTACAATGCCCCCACTTTATCCCTCCATCTGAATCCAACTTGGCCAATCCAAGGCCAAGCAATCCCACTGGCCACTCTAAAACACAGGGATCTTATTCTCCTTCTTCATTCATCAGCTCTACCACTCACTTGGTAAGTTTCACATTCCGAAATTATCCAATTGCTTTTTCATGTGTGTTGGTTGTATCTCCTCAGCTAGAACTTAACATTCCTTGAGAAGTAAGCAATGATTCATTCAGCTTGGACCAAGTGCTCAAAAAAATACAACTAGTAATAGATCATTCATTTTATGATAGAAACATTCAAATTTGACACACCCTCAGGATGGAGGGTAGTTTTCTTTGTACTGCTTTTCCCCAAAACTGCAAGAGCCCCATGGCTGGGTTTTCCCCAGGCTACTACTGAGGCAAGATTAGTGCATTCCATTTCTGTCTGAGCTCTTCACCTCAGGGCCAAGCAGACATATGGTACTGATTGACTAAGAGCTAAAGGGCAATAAGCACAGTGTACTCAACCCCAATTTTGGAGAAAGTATATTTAACTTCGAAGCACTGATATTTACTATAAAACTGAACAAAAATTGCTTATTATTGAACTCTTATCATATGCCTATATTTCAGACTATGAACTCCAAACTTTATATACATTAATTCACTTAATTCTTATAACAACCCTATGAAGTAGGTATTATAAGCCCCCATCTTATACATGAAAAGCTAAGGTTCAAAGGTTAAATAGCTTGTTCAAGGTAACACAGATAGAAAATGGAAAAGCTGGGACTCAGATCCAGGTCTCTTTGACTCCAAATCTAAGAATTATCACCCACTATATGGTATTGACTTCCAATCACAGCACAGCCTTTCCTCTTCTCCCTCTTTCTTTCTGATGAACATGTAGTCTGAAAAGAGCCATATCAGCTAACAAAACCTCACTTTATGCCAGGTATGGTCTGATCTACTGAGCTAGAAATCAAGAATTTCTAGCAGTGTCATGACCTAAGATATCTGTGCTATTTTATAGCATTTATAGTCCTTTACATTTATGATCTCCTGGACTGAAGGCAAATTAAAAGAGGAAACATCATAGAGTTTCTCACCTTACCCTCTCTTTGTGTCTTTCATGTGGACATAAGTGATTATGATATGTTGGAGAGGTATAAAATATATAGGTAAGTGATGGGAAGTTGACCTATTGCTGAAAGTCACAAGATCTTTGCAAAAGCTTCATCTCTGAGGAAGGCTTGGCCCAGGATATTGCTTGATCCCTAGGGCTTGAGGTTGATTATGAAGCCAATAAAAATGATTAAGGGTCTGCCAAGCAATGCTAGCCTATTTTATTATTTTTTTTAAACCCAAGGACTTTAGAAGCCATAAGTACAGATGCACTTCGTGAGGTTAGATAGAAAGGAATTCTGCTTGCCATAAAAATGTGTGCAGAAATATAGTTGAAAAGACTGATGTTTACCTCCAAACTAATCCATAAGCCTGGGAATGACATCATCAAGATGGTGACACTGATCATTCCCAGCTTCAGTCCTCTTCACAAGAAAACCAACTAGCAATTATCCATACACAAAAGAGCACTGTAAAAATCCCAGAACACAGGAGTAAGGCTGAAGGACCCCCTAGATTGCAGAGGCCAAGAAGGACCACATTAGAAGAATAAGAGCAGTGACTACACTCTGATCCAAGCTCCCCCACCCTTGGGAGCTGCCATAGCACTGCATTAAAAAGGCACCCTTTGGGCTGTAGGCCCTTTTTCCAGTGGGAGAAAGAAAGCCCAAGGTGGATATCCAGCCCCCACACTGTTATAGGATGCTTTCCAGGAAGCCTACTTGGGTCTCACCTCATGGGAATCACTAGGGGCATCTGCAGGCTTGACCATTGGGCAATAGGTAAAAATAGAGAAGAGGAGTGGGTTTACAGCAATCAGCATTTAAATCTTAACAGATCACATTCCTTCTTGCAGTAGTGCCCAAGCAGAGATCCCAAATGATTCTGCTCATCTACAGAGCTGAGCTGGTAGCTTTATCTGGTGAGGGAGTTCAATTGGCAGTTCTGTACCAGCCATGGAGCTCATTTTTGGCCCCTCCTGAGCAAGAAAGCAAATTCACAGCCCTGTCCAACCGCTGAGTATAGCCTCCAGTCCTGCCCACCCATGAAGCCTTGCCAGAGAACCTGGGCCTCTACAGAGCATATCTCACAGCCCCATTTGAGCAGAAAGCCAAGCCAGAAATACTGTCCAACTATTAAGTATAACCTCCAGCCCCACATTACCACAGAGCCTGAACAGTGACCCTGGGCAGCTTTGGAGCCCAGCCATCGTACCACCCAGCCACTGAGTCCAATGTACAGTGCTGCTCAATTGCTAAACACAATCTGTGGTCTTACCTAGGCAGACAGCCCAATCTGCACATTTAGAAGCCTATAACTTCACCCAGAAAGAGAATCCAGACAATGATCCTGCCCAACCATCAAGCATAATCTCCAGCCCCACCCAACTGTGGGATACAGCTAGAGGCCCCTTCCAGCAAGAGAGCCCAGACAGCCCAACAGCAAAACACAACCAGCAGCCTACCTTAACTGTGAAGCCCAGCTTGCAGTCCTGCCAACTTTGGAGCACACACTGATGTCTGAGCCCTGCCTGATCAAAGAGCATAGCCTGATGCTCTATCTAATCAGAAAGCCAAGTCTTCAGCCTTGCCTAAACATTGGACAAGCCAGTGTCACCATCTAGTCAGGGAGCACAGCCTGAGACCTGACCCAACCAGGAAAGATTGCAGAGCCTAGCCATTGCCCTGTCAAATCAGAGTCTAACAAGTGACTCCACCCTACAGGGGAATAGAGCCTGTGACCTCACCCAACCAGAGGTGATTGAGAGCCCAGCTATTGGTCCTGTGTAACTGCAGAGCACACTCACTAGTCCCACCTGATCAGGAAGCCCAATTAGCAGCCCTGCATGAATATGAAGCCCAGCCAGTAGGCCCATCCAATCACAGACAAATCAATAAATGTGAAATAATGTGAAACACCACACTAATGAAAAAAATAAAAATCACATGATGATCTCAATAGAGACAGAACAAGCATTTGAAAAATTCAACATCCATTCAAGATAAAAATACCCAACAAACTGGGTATAGAAGGAATATATCTCAAAATAATAAAAGCCATATATGACAAGTCCACAATTACATCATACTCGGTGGTAAAAGTTTTGAAAATTTTTCCTTTAAGACTGGGCATAAAGCAAGGGAGCCCACCTCACCACTCTTACTCAATGGAGTAGTAAAAGTCCTAGCCAAAGCAATCAGGCAAAAAAAGAAATAAAAGCCCTCCAAATTGGAAAGGAAGAAGTAAACTTTCTCTGCTTTCAAGTAACATGACCTGTTACTCAGAAAATCTAAAGGACTCGACTGAAAAATTGTTAGAACTAATCAACAAAGTCAGTAAAGTTGAAAGGTACAAAATGCCTACAGAAATCAGTTGCATTTCTATACACCAACAATGAAACATCTGAAAAGAAATTTGCAATAGCATCAGAAACAATAAAATACTAAGCAAGAAATTTAACCAAGATAGCAAAAGACCTATACACTGAAAACTATAAGACATTGATTTTAAAAAATTTAATAGAACACAAATAAATGGAAAGATGTCCCATGTTCATGGATTAGAAGAATTAATATTGTTAAAATGTCAACAGTACCCAAAGCCAGCTATAGATTCAATGCCATCCCTGTCAAATAGCATTTTTCAGAAAGATAGAAAAACAATCCTAAAATTCATATGGAACCACATAAGACCCCGAATAGCAAAAGCAATCCTGAAAAAGAAAAACAAAGCTGGAGGCATCATACTTCCTGATTTCAAACTATATTTCAAGCTATAGTAAGCAAAACAGTTTGGTACTGGCACAAAAACAGACACATAGAAGTATGGAACTAAATTAAGAGCCCAGAAATAAACCTATGTTCATACAGTCAACAAACATTTGACAAAGGGCCAAGAATACTAAATGGAGAAAAGACAGTCTCTTTAATAAATGCTGTTGGGAAAACATTTTATGAATTTTCCATGTGCAAAGGAATGAAACTGGACACCTACCTTACATCACTCACAAAAATTAACTTGAAATACGTTAAAGACTTCAATGTAAGACCTGAAAGTATAAAACTCCTAGAAGAAAACACTGGGGAAAAGCTCCTAAACACGGGTCTTGGCAATGATTTTTTGGATATCACATCAAAAGCACAAGCAACAAAAGAAAACATAAACAAGTGAGATTACAGCTAACTAAAAAGGCTCTGCATAGGAAAAGTAAGATCAATAAAATGAAAAGGCAACCTACAGAAAGGGAGAAAATATTTGCAAACCAAGTATCTGAAAAGGAGTTAATATCCAAAATAAATAAAGAACTCATACAGCTAAATATCAAATAAATAAATAATCTGATTAAAAATAGACAAAAGAGCATGCTCAGTCCGTTAAGCGTCTGACTTTGGCTCAGGTCATGATCTCACAGCTTGTGAATTCAAGCCCTCCGTTGGGTCCTGTGCCAACAACTTAGAGCCTGAGCCTGCTTCAGATTCTGTGTCTCCCTCTCTCTCTCTGCCCCTCCCCTGATCATGCTCTGTCTCTCTCTGTCTCTCAAAAATAAAAATTAAAAAAAATTTTTTAAATAGACAAAAGACCTGAATAGACATTTTTCCAAAGAAGATATTCAAATGGCCAACAGGTATATGTAAACTTACTCAACATCACTATACATCAAGGAAATGCAAATCAAAACCACAATGAGATATCACTTCATATCAGTTACAGTGGCTATCATCAAAAAAACAAAAGATAGCAAGATCTGGCAAGGTTGTGAAGAAAAGGGAACTCTTGTACACTAATGTTGGGAATGTCATTTTATAAGGTGAATATGGAAAATAATATGAACATTCCTTAAAAAATTAAAAGTGGAGGGGCGCCTTGGTGGCTCAGGTCATTTAAGCATCTTACTCTTGGTATTGGCTCAGGTATGATCTCATGGTTTGTGAATTGAGCCCCAAATTGGGCTCCACACTGGCAGCCACAGAACCTGCTTGGGCTTCTCTCTCTCTCTCTCTCTCTCTCTCTCTCTGTGCCTCCCCCACCTCTCTCTCAAAATAAAGATAAACTTTAAAAAATTAAAAGTGGAAGTACTATATAATCCAGTAATTCCATATCCAGTATATATCCAAAGGAAATGAAATCCCTAACTTCAAGAGTTATCTGCACTCCTATCTGCATTATTTATAAGAGCCAAGACAAAGCACCAACCTAGATATCCATTCAACAAATAAACAGATACAGAAAATGTGATACACACACACACACACACACACACACACACACACACACACACACACTGGAATATTATTCAGCCATAAATAAAAAGGAAATCCTGCCATTGCAACAACATGAATGAACCTGAAGGACATTATGCTAAGTGAAGTAAGTCAGACATAGAAAGACAAATACTGTACCATCTCACTTATATGTGGAATCTAAAAAAGTCATAGAAACAGAGAGTAGACTGCAGGTTGCCCAGTGCAGGAGGTGGGAGTTGAGTGGGAGAAATGGGTGAAGGTAGTTAAAGGACATGTACTTTCAGTTGTAAGATAGGTAAATCCTGGGGATATAATGTACAGTATGGTGACCCTAGTTGACAATAGTGTTTTATATGTTTGAAAGTTGCTAAGATAGTATATTTTAAAGTTTTCACACAAAAATTTTGTGAGGTGATAAATGTGATAACTAACCTTATGTGGTGATCAACTTCATAGTATATACGTATATCAAATCATTGTGTTGTACACCTTACATTTACACAATGTTATATATCAATTATATCTTAACAAAGCTGGGAGGAAAATAAAACCATGAGTCAGAGTCCATGAACTCCATAACTTTTTGCAGCTTTTCTTTTTACCTCCTATGACACATGACAGATTTACTGATGACATGACATGACATGACCTGCATGACCTCTGAGAACTGGATGGTTTTTTTGACTCTAGTGATTTATTCAGTCTTCTGTGAGGTCTTTATTCATGTAAAATTTTCAATCCACCTTGCAAGCAACTGCCTCCCTTTCAAAAACTTAAAGAAACCAATTGCTTATAAGTACATTCAAGTCAATTGAGGGCAGCTGAGTTGTAGTATCCTGAAAATTGCAAACAAACTGAGTTTAACTTCACTTTCTGGGAAGAAACAAGAACAAATCATCCAACATTCAATTGGCAAGCACCTAGAAGACCTATTCCGAGAGTCGTCCTTCTAAGTCTTTTCCAGCACCTCATTATAGATGTCCTGGTGCTGACATAGGAGATAAACTATGACTGGAAGGTGTCACCTCTGAATCTACTCTTCTGTAAATTGGAAGTTGTATTTCAAGTCTTACCTCTGAAGGACAGAATGAAGATTAACAAGGCCCTCGTGTCTCAGAGTTTGAAATGACAGCAAAGGGGAAGAGAAAATAGCTCAATAGACTCTTGTCACATACAAAAGAAAATCCTTTCCAAATTCTTCCTTAAGTTCAGCTCTGAACCACTAAAGTATACTAAATTAGGGCAAGCTGAATTCCTGAGCAATTATCTAAATATCCCATAGCCATTTCCATCTCAGAAAACGGTAATATTTTCCTCAATGTCTATTGTTATGTTACTCTTTTTCATTTCTTTTTTTTTAAGGTTTATTTATTTATTTTGAGAGAGAGAGAGTGCAAGCAGGAGTGAGTCAGAGAGAGAGGAAGAGAGAGAATCCCAAGCAGGTTCTGTGCTGACAGCAGGGCTTGAACTCACCAACCATGAGACCGTGACTCAAGCTAAAATCAAGAGTCGGGATGCTCGGCCGACTGAGCCACCCAGGTGCCCCACTCTTCTTATTTCTTAAATTATGTTTCTTCATGATCAGATTTGCCTGAGACTATTTTACTTTATTATACAGTGCTAAGTTCCATGGCTCAGCACTCTCTTTTGCAAACACCCTAGCTGCCTTGCCCCTTTCTCCTTTTACTACACTCACTTTGGTTAGACACCAGCCCTGGCTAATCCAGCAACCCACTTACTCCACTTCTGTGCCAAAGAAGCACCGGGTTACTGAACTTACTTCCAATTTGCAACCAGATTTCAAATAAGCACCCTATACACCCAGACAATCCTACTATACTTTCCTACTAAACTTACATTCTCAGTCTCTGGGAGGATTATTTCATATCTGTTCTCTTTCTCAAATCATCAAACCCCTTCCCCATCTCATTTTCAGTTATAAAGGCATCATTTCATAGAAAAAATAGTTCCAATCAGACAAATCTACCTTATCTTGCCATCCCAAACTCCATCAACTTACCTAAATTTATTTTTTAATTGCAGTAAAATATACATAAAATAAAATTTACCATTTTAAACATTTTTAAGTACATTCACATTGTGCAATCATCACTATTATCCATCTGTAGAACTTTTTTCATCTGTACTTATTTTTTAAGGAAATAATAATTTATTAAGGAAATAATTTATATAATTAAATATATATAATATATATAAATTTTTATAATTTATATAATATTTTATTAGGGGAATAATAATTAATTGACTACTTGCTATTTGCTATTTCCCAAGCACTGCTCTGAACAATTTATACACATGAACTCATTTAATCACCACAAAGGTGGTATTTCATGAGGTATTATCTTCTGCATTATACAGAGCCAAAAATAGGCACAAAAAAGTTGAGTAATAGTCCGAGGGCCCAAAGGAAATAATTGTTATAGTCACATATTCTCCCTTTCCCCTGTAACAATGGATAAACTGTCTATGCTCCCACCTAAGGTATCTTTCTACCTGTATCCTGGACCTCATCACTCTCACCTCCTCAGGGACTTCACTCCAGCCATTGTCTTCTTCCCCTTTCATATTATCAGTTTGTTCTTCCCTACTGCATCTTTCCTGTTGGCATACAAATAGGATTACTGGCATCCATCTTTAACAACAAAAGAGAAACGGTCCCTTAACCCACACCTTCCTCCAGCTACTGCCCTGGTTTTCTGGTAATTTTCACAGTAGAAATCCTTAGAAAAGTTGTCTCTACTTGTCTTCACTTTCTTATTCCATTCTTTCCTTAACCCACTTCAGTTCTGGTTTTCTGCACTGACATAATATAGCCTGATTTTAATTGCATTAGTGGTTTATTTTTGCACTTTTCAAAAACATTCCTAAACCTGCATTTATCTAGATATTAAAGGGGTGCCTGGGTGGCTCAGTCAGTTAAGCGTCTGACTTCAGCTGAGGTCATGTTCTCACAGTTCACAGCCTGTGTCAGGCTCTATGCTGACAGCTCAGAGTCTGGAGCCTACTTCAGATTCTGTGTTTCTCTCTCTCTCTCTCTCTCTCTCTCTCTCTCTCTCTCTGCCTCTCCCCTGCTCATGCTCTGTCTCTCTCACTCTCAAAAATGAATAAATGTTTAAAAAAATTATCTGGATATTAAATATCAAGAACCAAACAACTTTCTGTTTCCTACCATGGAAGACAAGGAATTGAGACCTCTTTCTTTCTCTGCGTCCTTTCCAATTTCCAGGTCTTTATTTTAATCTGGGGTTTCAAATCCCATCATCACTATTGTCTTTAACACATTCTTTTATGATCTTTTAAGATTGTTACATTCAAGAAGTGCCTGTGTGGCTCAATCAAGTTAAGTGTCTGACTTCAGCTCAGGTAACGATCTCACAGTTGGTGGGTTCGAGCCCCACGTCGGGCTCTGTGCTGGAGCCAGCTTCAGATTCTGTGTCTCCCTCTCTCTCTGCCCTTCCCCTTCTCACACTGTCTCTCTCAAAAATAAATAAATAGACTTTTTTTTTAATGCTTGAAAAAAAAAAAAAGACTGTTACTTTCAACTTCGCAACCATATTCACACCAGTTACCACATCTATTTGTGCATATTTGGTAAGTGTCAATGCTCTCTGGTGTATCTTTTTTTCTATTAGCACTCCTCACAGTTTAGTATGGGTTCATTTCTCATTGAACTGATAGATGCATAAGTATATCTTTCAGGAAGAACACCTAGACAGTATATTGTACAAAAATCTTAACGATACAGAAATTCTATTGCCTTCACACATAAATTCGAGTGGGCTTAGAATTTCTGTGTCACAATCTTATTTTTCCTGAAAATTTCTGTAGAACACCAGATCTCAGTGTTCGGCTGTGTAATACTACTTCCAGATATGATCAGTCTAGCATGAGTTTTACTCATCGGTGATTTTTATAAAGCTTCAAGAGTGATTCTGATGAGAAAACAGTAGTAAGAAGCATTGCCATAGGTATTTCTCCAAGTTTTCTGGTGTTCTGGATTACCAAAAAGTTGAAAGCAACCTGAAATTGTGTCTTTCTTAGGTAATTTGTTTAGGTAATTTGCATACATATGTTTAAATCTAAATTTGACCACTGAGTATTGATGCTCAGTGATGATGAGATTATGTAACTTCTCAGAGCCCCAAATTCACCACCTTGTTGCTGAATAAAGCTCTGTTTATGTCTTACACTACTCTTGTAGAGAATGATAATGTTTAGTGTCAAATACATAATAAATGATAGATAACATTTTTGCTTACTCTTGAAATTCATAAATTTCGCTGGGATATATCCAATGATAGATCTCTTAATCTTGCCTGGAAGGCAAGAACTTTCTCAACTCTTGGTTCAGATTTGGTTTTTTATTTGTTTGCTTGTATATATAGATAAGGAGTTTTCTTATTACACTTGTATTACAAATTAATTCTACCTTAATTAATCATGTATTCCCCTCCAATGATATCTATTATTCATGGGCTAGATTTTTGTGATCACTCCATCATATTTATCATCTTCTCACATAGTTTTCAACTTTTTGTTATGTATTCTGGGAGTGCCTTCTCAATTTCATTCTCTACCTCAGTGTTTTTCAGTGTTCTAGAGAAACTTCAGTGACAGCTCTAGAGAAGCCTTTTAAGATCCACTATTTGGGTCAAGGATGAAAGTGTAATAGAGGGAGCTCCAGGACCCTACCTACACTTCGACCAAAAACTCATTCATTACCTTTACATGGTGAGAGTCTACATAGGCTTTCATTAAAGAAAGAGACTGACAGCTTTTAAAAAACATTTAAAGTCATCGTTATACATTACTTACTCAATTTTCTCTACTTGTCAATTTGTTCTTTTTTACCTTCAGTATGGATTTTGATTTGACTACTATGTTTTTTTATTTCAATAATGCTCCTTCCTAGAGCTTTTTTCTTGTTCATAGAGGTGATTTCCTCTTACATGTTAATAAAACCTATCAAAACATTTTCTAAAATTCTCTTCTGATTCTCACAGTAAACCAAATTAATTTATATTTTATATGTTTCTCCTATCTCTTAAAACATTGCTTCCCTTCTTTGGTGCTGTATGGGCTGTTTTTTTTTTGGTTGTTTGTTATCATTAAGCAGGAGAACCAATCCTAACCCCATTGTTGGAGAACAGACTGTTGCAGGTGTCTTCTCCCTAATGTAGTTACTATCTCTTCCAGAGATGGAAGAATCATCCATCAAATATAAAGCCAAAAGCAAGCTGATATGTATAGCTCTGAGGCCAGTTCCCATCAGGTCTGTCAACTAGAATCCTTTATCAGACTACATGGGGGACCATCCCCATCATTTCCCTAGTCATGAGGGAAAAAATGCAGCTCCCAGGGAAACTGAGGCCATCTGGGGGCTAGTCCTACTTAATGAGAAAAGTAATGAAAGGAAGAGTTATACCTTTTAACATCCCTACATCTGAAAGTTCTCAACATATGTCTCTGAAGGATGTGACGTTCTACCTTCCATTCCCCTCCATCTCCAGCCACATTATATCTGGAAACCATGGCTCAAATGAAGAGCTGCTACTAATAATGCAGACATCACACCTTCCTATTTATGACTCTCTTTTTACGCATGTTTTATATAGTGACTGAACTGCCTTGCCATACATGACCCATCCATAAAGCTCCAACTTAATTTCCAAACTTCTGCTCAGTGGTCCCTCCTCTGTGAACATTTTCCTGGATAACCCCTCATTCAGACAAAACTAATCTGTGGTACTCCTCTCCATGTACATACTTCTACTCTATTCATTAATTTTTTATTCAAACATCTGTCTCCCCTACTAGGTTGTCCCTTGAGGCTAAGACTCAATACCTAGCAAAGTACCTCATCAATAGTGGGTAATCAATAAGTGTTCAACTAAAAGGCTATGGTTTTAGTTGAACTAAAACCAGTCTCTTTAGTTGAACTAAAAGAGACACATTCCGGCCACATCAAGAATCTGACTTTCTAGGCTTCTAGAGCTTTTATGGGGGGAGACCAGGGGTGGTCACCTCCAAATGATACCTGGAAATGTTGCTTTAGTTTTGGAGCAGCCATGCCAGGGACAGTATGGCAGAAGTTTCTTAATCCAGAACCACCACCAAAGGAAGTGGTAGAAATTCCTCCTGGATAATGAAATATGGTCTGTTCTCATCTTAATTTTGAGAGCAATTACAGATTATATCAGGAGCAACTCGAGAGAAGAGACTATATTGAACATCTGTGTCTCTAAAAACTGGCATAGGGTTTTGCACTTCATAGGAGCAGATTTCACTGATTTAATTGAATTAATGAATTAATGCATTACATTAACCATAAATAGGTTTTTTTATTGTATATTTGGGGGAAATCTGGTCAGGATGAGCAAGATTGCAACAATTTTTTTAAGTGCGTTTCAGGAAGAAGGGCTATGTAAGTAAACACAGAGACATAGAGACACTACTTTCAAATACAAGGCCATTTACACAAAAACAGACACATAGACCAATGGAATAGAATAGAAACCCCAGAACTAGACCCACAAATGTATGGCCAACTAATCTTTGACAAAGCAGGAAAGAATATCCAATGGAAAAAAGATAGTCTCTTTAACAAATGGTGCTGGGAGAACTGGACAGCAACATGCAGAAGGTTGAAACTAGAACACTTTCTCACACCATTCACAAAAATAAACTCAAAATGGATAAAGGACCTGAATGTGAGACAGGAAACCATCAAAACCCTAGAGGAGAAAGCAGAAAAAGACCTCTCTGACCTCAGCCGTAGCAATCTTTTACTCGACACATCCCCAAAGGCAAGAGAATTAAAAGCAAAAATGAACTACTGGGACCTTATGAAGATAAAAAGCTTCTGCACAGCAAAGGAAACAACCAACAAAACTAAAAGGCAACCAACGGAATGGGAAAAGATATTTGCAAATGACATATCAGACAAAGGGCTAGTATCCAAAATCTATAAAGAGCTCACCAAACTCCACACCCAAAAAACAAATAACCCAGTGAAGAAATGGGCAGAAAACGTGAATAGACACTTCTCTAAAGAAGACATCCGGATGGCCAACAGGCACATAAAAAGATGCTCAACGTCCCTCCTCATCAGGGAAATACAAGTTGAAACCACACTCAGATATCACCTCACGCCAGAGTGGCCAAAATGAACAAATCAGGAAACTATAGATGCTGGAGAGGATATGGAGAAACGGGAACCCTCTTGCACTGTTGGTGGGAATGCAAATTGGTGCAGCCACTCTGGAAAACAGTGTGGAGGTTCCTCAAAAAATTAAAAATAGACCTACCCTATGACCCAGCAAGTACCACTGCTAGGAATTTACCCAAGGGATACAGGAGTACTGATGCATAGGGGCACTTGTACCCCACTGTTTATAGCAGCACTCTCAACAATAACCAAATTATGGAAAGAGCCAACTGATGAATGGATAAAGAAATTGTGGCTTATATACACAATGGAGTACTACATGGCAATGAGAAAGAATAAAATATAGCCCTTTGTAGCAACATGGATGGAACTGGAGAGTGTGATGCTAAGTGAAATAAGCCATACAGAGAAAGACAGATACCATATGGTTTCACTCTTATGTGGATCCTGAGAAACGTAACAGAAACCCATGGGGGAGGGGAAGGAAAAAAAAAAAAAAAAGAGGTTAGAGTGGAAGAGAGTCAAAGCATAAGAGACTGTTAAAAACTGAGAACAAACTGAGGGTTGATGGGGGGTGGGAGGGAGGGGAGGGTGGGTGATGGGTATTGAGGAGGGCACATTTTGGGATGAGCACTGGGTGTTGTATGGAAACAAACTTGACAATAAACTTCATATATTGAAAAAAAAAAAAAAACAAATACAAGGCCATTTAAAACCTTAGCACTATTGAATGAACTGCTCAAAACTAGAAACAAAAATATGGGTGCTTTTGCTGTTATTGTTATCACCTGAGTTAAAAAATATTTCATCCATAACTAAATGTCCTTGGCAGTAGTTCTTGGCTATCTAGTTAATTATGTCCAACAGAGAAAAGACCAAACATATTTAAGCTGCTCTTACACAAAATTGCCAATTAATTGAACTTTCCTGATAGACAATCTATCACAATAAGGCAGATTTTACCATGTGTAACAGAATCAAATTTATCCTAATCAAAATCCATTTTGTATACCATTAATGCTCTTTGTAATTTTTGAGCACTTATAAATTTATACTAGTAAGGTGGATTAGATGCCCCTAATTTGTCCATGCAGGACAAATAACTTAAAACAATTTGTGGTGTTTATTAGTACATCTAAGATACAGTGTATCTTAAAATAGTGTCTGTCTTGATCTACTGGCTGAATCTAGCCCCATAATTAGTTTTTCTTATTAGAGTCAGCTCAGGTCAGCTTCTATTTTGAGACAATATTTAAGATCTCACAATACATGGATTCTAATCCTTAATACAACCAATTGATAAATGGAATTCCTTTCCACAGCTTCCTTTAAACCCTCATGTTGGTTCTGATGTCCAATTTTTCCATCCTCTTGGAGGATTCTAATGAAGGAATTTTTACCATTCTCTGAGGTTTCCTTTCACTCCCTGATCCCTATAGGCTGAGAATGACATATCTGGTTTATGGAAGGACATCTATCACTGCTCATGATTCACTTCCCTCCTACCATGCAGAAGCAGACCAGGAAAAACTCTTCAGCTGCCCTACTCACAAATGGGAAGCTGTATTAGTCAGTATTCTCCAGAGAAACAGAACCAATAGGAGAATGACTGACTGATCGATTGGTTGATGAGATATATAGAGAGATAGATATTATAAAAAAGTTCAGGGGCGCCTGGGTGGCTCAGTCGGTTGAGCGTCCGACTTCGGCTCAGGTCACGATCTCACTGTCCGTGGGTTCGAGCCCCGCGTCGGGCTCTGTGCTGACAGCTCAGAGCCTGGAGCCTGTTTCAGATTCTGTGTCTCCCTCTCTCTCTGACCCTCCCCCGTTCATGCTCTGTCTCTCTCTGTCTCAAAAATAAATAAATGTTAAAATAAATAAATAAATAAATTTAAAAGTTCATTATAAGGAATTGGCTCACACAATTTGGAAGCTGAGAAGTCTCAAGATCTAGGGAGAAAGTGAAGACTCAGGAGAGTCAATGGTAGAATTTAAAGGCCTGAGAACCAGAAAAGCTGGTGTTATTATAAGAGAAAGAATTCTTTTTTAGTCACTCTTTTATTCTGTTCAGACCTTCAATGGATTGAATGAGGGCCAAGCACATTAGAGAGGGCAATCTGCTTTACTCAGTCTAACGATTCATAGATTAATCTCATACAAAAACACCCTCATAGACACATCCAGAATAATGTTTGACCAAATATCTGGGCACCTCATAGCCCAGTCAAACTAACACTTAAAATTAACTATCACAAAGGCTAAGTCAGTTCAGTTCAGGGGCACTACTGTGTAGAAAGCCCCACTTCCACCTCCAGTACAAACCACCTTCTCTAATCCAGCTTTCCTAGTGAATCCCAGATTGGAGTAATATGACTGACACTCTGCTTTTTATCTTCACATGAGAACTATGTCTGTAAAGTTGACCAAAACCCATAGTGGAGAAGGGTTTGCTTAATTATCAAGTCCCCACAAGCAGTCTTATATGATAGTTATTAATACTTATTTTTCCTAATTTCTTCTAGTCCTTCCTATTTTCTAACTAGAGGGCTCAAGAGAGGTCCCCTTATTTGCTCTTTTTGTTCATTTCCAGAACATTTTTAAATTTGTCCATTTTTCTGTAGCCCAGTGTGAACCCAACTATATTTTATGCAGTTAGTCTGGAGTTAAAGAATGAAATGCATGAAATGAAATGTCCACTGGTGTTCCACCAGTCATCATCTTGATTTCTAAACCTGATAGTGTAAAAAGAGACACTGGCCTTCTATTTGGTCATTTTCTGAACTAAAATGAGTCCAATACCATAATATATCTATTTGGCTTTAGCCACTTACTATATTCCCAATTTCCATCTCAACTTAAAAAAAAACTTAGAAGAATTGATGTTACATAATTTAAAATTCACATAATCTATTAAGCATTTTCAGTATTCTCATCAAAAAATTTTAACCTGAATCTATTAGTTAAGCCTCTACACTTAAGTGCCAGTTTTCAGGAAATAACAAGGACTCAAGCAACAAGTGAAATGTTCTATGAGGAAACAGAGAAGTCAAGAATCTGTAAGACAATGAAGCTGACTCTTCAAAAAAAAAAAAAAAAAAAAAGAAAGGAAGAAAGAAAGAAAGAAAGAGGAAAAAAAACTACTAAAGTTTAACAACCAAATGCAATATTTGAATTTAGTCTAGAACCTGGTTTCAAAAAGATGAAAAGAAGTTATAAGCTCTCTTTTATAGGCTTCATTTTGGGCACAGTGGAAATTTGCATATGAAGTATAGGTTAAACGATACTATGAAATGACCATTAACTTCCATAGATAAGATAATTATAAAAAGAAAATTCTTACTCTTAGGAGAAGTATGCAAAAATATTTAGGGATGAAGTGTTACAATGTTTACAAATTACATTCAAATTGTACACTCCAACATATATAAAAAGCAAATATGGTAAAGTGTTAGTAATTGTTGAATCTACATGTAAGGTCCAGAAATGTTCACTATACCCATGTCCACTCTACCACCACTACTCTTTAAAACTGTATGTTTGAAACTTCTCATAATATTAAAACAACACTTAGGGGGGCGCCTGGGTGGCTCAGTCGGTTGAGCGGCTGACTTCAGCTCAGGTCATGATCTCTCAGTCCGTGAGTTCGAACCCCGCGTCGGGCTCTGTGCTGACAGCTCAGAGCCTGGAGCCTGCTTCAGATTCTGTGTCTCCCTCTCTCTGACCCTCCCCTGCTCATGCTCTGTCTCTCCCTGCCTCAAAAATAAATAAACGTTAAAAAAAAAATTTAAAACAACACTTAGAAGGGGTTCAGTTTTTTCTGAATGTTCTGGCCACCTACATACTAAATCAAAACAAAACAGTTCAGTAGGGCAGTGAGTAGTAATGATACAAATAAGTAGAGTTTTCATACTCTAGCCTTGGTGATGCTTCACACAGGCAGCTCACTGCCATTTCTGTTGGGCCCACAGCACACTGTTTATATTGTCTTCCCAGCCCCAAAGTCATCCTGCCCTATGTATAAGGAGATACATAGGGCAGATGTGTCCTCAGGGAATCTCCAGTCCCCTTCTGGATGGAGACTATCTCATTCATCTTCAATTCTTATACCTTAGTCCAAAGTCAGAGATGTTCAATAAACAGCTGTCAGATAAATCAAGAAGTGCTTCTCCCTTCTTCTACTATCTTGAAACACCAATTTGGAATAAGAATAATGTTCATTATAACTTGGTAATGTACATTTGGTCCCTTTCGACACATTAAAAAATGAAATTGATGAAGAGCCTCCTCATCTCACAACCAATCTGTTATGGACTGAATGTTTGTGTCTCCCCCAAATTCATATATTGAAATCCTAACTCCCAGTGTGATTACATTAGAATGTGGGGCCTTTGGGAGGTGATTAGGTCATAAGGGTAACATTTTCATGAGTGGGATTAATGCCCTAATAAAAGAGGCCCCACAGAGTTTCCTCTCCCCTTCTACCATGTAAGGACACATCCTTTTATGAACCAGGAAGTAGGGCCTCACCAGACACTGAATCTGCCAGCACCTTGATCTTGGACTTCCCAGCCTTCAGAACTATGAGAAATAAATGTTTGTCTTTAGGCCACACAACCTATGGTATTTTTGTTATAGCAGCCTTAACTAAGATAAAACCCAATATTCTACCTTGATCATTATCACCTCAATCTTAGTTGTCTGAGAAAGCAGAACATGGAGCCTGCTGGGAAATACCATAACCCATGTATTATTTTCCCACCACCTTTTTTTTTTTTTTTTTTGAGAGTGAGAGAGAGAGAGAACATGCACATGCATGTGAGCAGGGGAGGAGCAGAGGGAGAAGGGGAGAGAGAAGCCCAAGCAGGCTCCATCCACATCCAGCACAGAGGCCAACACAGGGCTCAATTCCACAACCAACCATGAGATCACGACCTGAGCTAAAATCACAAGTTGACTCTTAACTTGTGCCTGAACCACCCAGGCACCCCTTTCCCACGTTTTTTTTTTGTCTTTTAATTCTCAAGTTAGTTAACATACAGTGTAGTATTGGTTTCAGGAGTAGAACCCAGTGATTCATCGCTCACATATAACACCCAGCACTCATCCCATTAAGTGCCCTCCTTAATTCCCATCACTCATTAACCCACCCCATCAACCCTCAGTTTGTTCTCTGTATTTGAGTCTCTTGTGGTTTGCCTCCCTCTCTGTTTTTGTCTTATTTTTCCTTCCCTTCCCCTATGATCATCTGTTAAGTATCTGAAATTCCACATATGAGTGAAATCATGTGACATCTTTCTTTGGCTGACTTATTTCACTTTAGCATAATACCCTCCAGTTCCATCCATGTTGCTGCAAATGGCAAGATTTCATTCTTTTTCATCACTGAGTAGTATTCCATTGTATATATATACCATATCTTCTTTTTTTTTTATTTTTTTTTAACGTTTATTTATTTTTGAGACAGAGAGAGACAAAGTATGAACAGGGGAGGGGCAGAGAGAGAGGGAGACACAGAATCTGAAACGGGCTCCGGGCTCAGAGCTGTCAGCACAGAGCCTGACGCAGGGCTCGAACTCACAGACTGTGAGATCGTGACCTGAACCAAAGTCAGACCCTGAACCGAAGTCAGACGCTTAACCGACTGAGCCACCCAGGCGCCCCTATATACCATATCTTCTTAATTCATTCATCAGTTGATGGACATTTGGACTCTTTTCATAATTTGGCTATTTTTTTTAATGTTTATTTATTTTTGAGAGAGAGAGACAGTGTGCAAGCAGGGGAGGTTCAGAGAAAGAGAGAGACACAGAATCCAAAGCAGGCTGCAGGCTCCAGGCTCTGAGCTGTCAGCACAGAGCCCACTGCAGGGCTCAAACTCACCAACTGCGAGATCATGACCTGAGCTGAAGTTGGACGCTTAACTGACTGAGCCACCCAGGCACCCCATAATTTGGCTCTTGTTGATAGCGCTGTTATAACATTGGAGTGTATGTGCCCCTTTGAATCAGTATTTGTGTATCCTTTGGATAAATAGTAGTGCAATTGTTGTGTCATAGGAACCACCTTTTTTTTTAATGTTTATTTTTGAGAAAGAGAGAGAGAGAGTAGGGGCGGGGCAGAGAGAGAGAGAGAGAGAGAGAGAGAGAATCTGAAGCAGGCTTCTGCACTGACAGTAGAGAGCCTGATGTGAGGTTCGAACTCACAAACCATGAGATCATGACCGAGCTGAAGTTGGACACTTAACTGACTGAGCCACCCAGGCACCCCTCCCATCACCTTTTAAACTGGACCATCATATCCATAAACCAACCCCAAAGGAGTGTTTCCCAAAGTGTAGTCTCTATTGAAAATTACAGGTTTCTTAGCCCCTTATTCAGTGATTCTGAATCAGTCCAAAGTGAGGTCTAGAAATCTATTCCTCTTAACTTTTCTCAGGTGATTCTGATGTACATCTGATGTAAGGGCTACTCTCCTAAACAGCAAACATTGGTTCTAGGTGACCACTCATACATTGAACTACACACACACACACACACACACACACACACACACGCACACACAGTTTCCTTCTGATTTGATTATGCTTACCTTCTCTCTCCTCTTTGGCCTAATATCCCCTTTCTACCTGAATTTTGACCCAGTCGGTTTGGGTCATCCTCCTGCCTGCCCTGGCTTGTTGGACCTTGGGCACATGTGTGCATTTGGTGGTTTTCTCATTCCTCTATTCTCCCCCCAGTTCACTGGAAACTCCCCAGTCTGCCTTCTTGGCCCTTTAGAGCAACATGGATCCCAAATAACCCACCTTTACTCCAAGGAGAGGGAGGCATTCAAGTAGAGTCAA
The DNA here is from genome assembly GCF_024362965.1 of Panthera pardus. Lineage (NCBI taxonomy): Eukaryota > Metazoa > Chordata > Mammalia > Carnivora > Felidae > Panthera > Panthera pardus. The sequence continues at coordinate 115,612,439 of NW_026527013.1, read as the reverse complement.
TTAATGTCCTTACCAAAACTCTAGTACAAAGCACAGGACTATAAGCAAGCCTGAGGGAGCAGGGGGCAGAGACCTAACTCTTGCTGCCTTCTGTTACTTTTTATGAGGACCAAGGGGCCCCTCCCACTACTCCTTAGTAGTGTAAACATAATCCCAGTGAGATTTTTTTTCATTACACTGGTAATACATGAATGTAATCTCATTATAAAATAATTTAAAACAATACGGATCTGCTAAAGCTGTAACATCCCATTTCCAGTCCCCTTCCCATAAATAACTGATAACAAATCAGTTTGGCATACATTTTTCTATTTATATATTAAGTTAAACAAATGGTTCTAAGGCAGGAGAGGATTTTGCTCCCCACCCCAACCCCGGGACATTCGGCAATCCATGGGGACATTTTTGGTTGTCACAACTGGGAAGTGATAACAACATCTAGTGGGTAAAGGTCAGTAATACTGCTAAACATCCTATAATACACAAGACAGCCTCCACAACAAAAATTACCTGACCCAAAATGTAATGGTACCATGGTTGAGAAACCCTGAGTTAAACTACATGAAACTATCAATGTTCAAACAATTCTGACATTTTAAAAGGGCAATTTTATATGGTACAACCTAATATATATATTTATACACACATGGTAACATAGTTTTGTTTGTGGCTGTTTTACATAAATGCATTAGACCATATGTCTTATTCTACAACTTTCTTTTTTCCTTTAACAATATGCCTGGCAGATTCTCCATGCCAGGAACCAGAGCTCCATCTGATTCTTTTCTAGCTGCTAAAAGGTATTCATTGCTGAGAAAGCTCCTTTTATAAACCATGCTGCAACGAGCATCCTGACCCATTTCTTTCTCCCCACATGGGTTAGGTCTTAGGTGGAGCTAAGGCTGAGGGACACTAAGGACCAGAGAGGAATGTGCTTGCCCTCGAGGGAGGGCAGAGAGTCCTTTGGCCCTCTTTAAGGCCTAGTTGCCATCAACTATAGTTGCCTGTTTCCCCTCACAGCAGTGACCATTCCATGCCACAAGCATTTACAACAGAGCAGTGTGAATTCTAAAACCTGTTTGTAGACTTTCCACCCTGCTATTCTCATGGGGTGAATAAAGGGCTAGGAAGTGATTTACACCACTTGTCTGCTTTCCAGACCTTCTCTGAGCTGCTGGGAGTTTCTGTCACACCTTTTTGAAATCTACTCAAATGTCAACACATCACTAGGCAAAATAACCCCCCCACACACACATTTTCTAAGCATCCGGTATCAATATAGCCAAAGAACCAGAGCCAAAAGTAACTTTTGCTTTTCCACAAATGGCTTAAAGGCATTAATTATCATGGAAAACTACATGCAGACTGTTCAGAGACAAAAAGATACCCCTCCCCACGTGTTCCAAGAGAATAGCATATTGTCATCTGAAAGAGTAATTTATTTCCACATAATTGGCTCTATAAAGGGCATCTTCAGTGTCTAATTCCCTAAATAACTCGAGGCCTACTGTTACTAGTTCTGACCCCACAGGGGAAGGAGAGCTGTAATTAATTGACTCATTTTTGATTAATGCATTCCAGCTTTCCTTTACTGCCACTCTTCTAGGAGAAAATTGGCCAGCCCTGTGACTCTATTTCCAAGGACCTAATTCACTTAAAATAAACAAAGAAATCTGGATGGCAAGCAAGAAATTGGTTGTTCACAGGATACCCCTGGGGACTGCACCTTTCCTGTGTATCCTGTACATCTCAGAGGACTGAGAGAGGGATTTTGCTTGGCTCTCAGCAGTAAAATCTTTAATACACAGTAGTAGATGCCTGGTTTTTTGCTGTTGTTTGGCATTTGTTGTTGTTTGTTTTTAGTTTCCTGGTTTATTTAACAACTATGGTACTAAAGGAGGTAGGAAGGAAAGAAGGGAGGGGAAGAAATAAAGAAAGAAAAGAAAATCTCAAAAAGCATTTTAAGGGACCTCACTTCTTCACATAGTATAAAGGCTACCAATCTTGGACCACACCCAACCAACAGTTTTATGAGCAAAACTATGATGAAGCACAAGCTTCAAGCTTTTTTTTGGCAGCGGGGGGGGGGGGGGGGGGGGATGGTGTTATTTATGAACATCCTATTATACTCTTTTAATTCCTCTTATTTGAGCTCAGATGCAGGCAAAAGAGTAACTCTATGACTTACAAATCCACAGTTCTTCAATCATCCAACACCATTTTTTTAAAGTAAGACCAGATACTAGGCGCTTCTTCATTTTTCTTTTTTCCCCTATTTCTCTACCCCATTCTCTGTATGTGCCCCATTCTCTGTATGCTAGACAACTGAATCCATAATTAGATAATCGTGCTGCCACACCTCCCTTGGATGAAGTATAGTCACTAGTTCCAAGTTATATTATTCCAAAGGGATATGTTTTGGTGTCTTTAACAGGCACCCTAATAAATCCTCTATTACCCTATTATTCTATTTCCAAAGTCATCATTCTATTTCCCTCCCAACTCTTTCTCAGATATATGACGGCTGGATTGGACTTTTAGCTCTTATGCTATTCCTTATACACCCTGGACAATCTCAATGTGATCTCAAGATCTCTAAAAGCAGCAGATGGGGTCTTCAATGTGAAGATAATAGCTAGAGCCTTTCAGGACCTCCTAAAATAATGACAACCTGCAAATGACAAGCCTTCAAATGAGCAGTAGTTCATGTATCAGTTGATACTTACAGGAACCCAGTGAGGAAAATGTCAATGGGGATGTCATTCACATCCTACTTCAAGAAGTTCACTTAGAAGTATTTTTACATTTTATAGATGAGAACATTGGAGATAAGGAGTAAGTATCCACTTCCATTCAACCCAGTCAATGACACAAATTCTCACTGACCAGAAAATTTATAATTATTTTTTGTCAGTACCAATTCAGTTTTGTTTTTTGGGTTTTTTTTTTTTTTTTTTTAATGAAACATACACAGCTTGAGGAATCAAGGACATAAGGAGGTAAGGTAGGAATGGCACTTCGGTGCCTGGAAATTCCAAATTGATGATAATGCTTGGGGAAACCATACAACTGGCTTCAAGGGCTCTTAGGTGCTCACCTTGGCAATATGCTCAACTCTCACAGTTTTAAAGACTTAGACCCCTAGCCGATGTCCCAAACCCTTGATATAGCTACTGTTACCACTCTACAGCAAAAGTTCACAAACTTGGGCTACATCTGAGGATCACTTGGGAAGTTTTTAACAAATACAAATGTCCAGTTCCCAAAAGATGTTGATTTAGTCTGGGGTAGGGCCCTGGCATCAGTATTAATTAAAAACCTCTCAGATGATTCTCATGGTCAGCCAGGGCTGAGAACAACTGGCTCACAGGCATCCTTGGCCTACAGCCACCATTAACGGTCAGGAATACTTCTCTACCTCTCTTGGGACCTGTCCTCTCAGGCTCCCTCTGATAATTCCTTCTATGAAGGCCTTCCAAAATAACCTTCTCGAGATTCTTTCCAATTAGCAAATATGAGGTTTTTCACAGGGAACAGAGAACAATAAGAGGACTACAGACAAAGGGAAATTTTGCATTATTACTTATTACTGAAAATTTATTTATTGCCCACAATGTGCTGAAAAAAGGATTTTGAGAATGCCTTATCTGGTTTTCAGCTGCTATGAACACAATTAGTCATGGGGTTTTATATCCCTCTATTTAACTGCCTGTGAAGTTAATAGGTAGATGCAATGCTGGAGTTGAGCTGGTTCAACTCTGAACTCAATATCCAGCTTTTAAAGAAATGAGAAGTTGGTGCCTCTAAGATTGCAAAAATCCAATTAAGTATCACTTTCCCCTGCTGCTAGATAGACTTAGACCCTGGAAGTAATGTTAACGATACCACATGAACATCCAGGACAATCACCATGCCTCTTTTACTGAAATCACACCCAAGCCAGAAATTAAACAGAAAGTGCAAGAATATTAATGCAACCCCCTGGCTTTCAGTTGTCAGACAAAATACTACAAGAGGTAGCTGATGATGTGGGCCAGACAAGAAATTTAAAAAGAAAAATGTACCATTATTCTGTTTTCTTTTTCAAAGAGGAGGCATTCAAGGTCAGCAAAACAGATTACATAGATATTTTCCCAAAAGATATCCTTTGGGATCCACCGCCCAAGCCTACGTGCCCCTCCATGCGTTCTCCACTGTAATTAAGATACATGTGCTTTCCTGGGCTTTCGAAGTTGCTGACAGACAGCTCAGCTACCAACAAAGTGTAAATTGCCAAAGGCAGATGCTCAATGTTAGATGGTGCCCCAGGCAATGCCAGACTGTGCAGCTACACCTGGGACCTAGTCTGACTACAAAGCAGGGTGTTAAATTAAACAGTGTCAAGACAAATAAAATATGGCGCTTGATTTAGATTGCTGTTTTTCCTTTAAAAGATGGGGATGAAAGGGTACTCCCAGGACTGAGCAATTTCATCTGTCTCTTGGCTCCTGCTCCACCATGCCCTAGCAGTCAAACCTCCAAACTTCCTCTGGGAACTCTTTCCTCCTCAGAGTGACTTAAGATGGGCTTGTTTCCATTCCTGCTCTGAAACATGAGCCAGACTTTTCACATTGTAAGTAAAAGAAAATAGGGTGCCTGTGATAGACTAACTTGTGTTCCCCCAAAAGTCATATGTTGAAGTCCTAACACCCAACACCTCAGAATATGACTGTACTTAGAGATGGGGCCTTTCAAGAAGTGATTACATTAAAATGAGGCCATTAGAATGGGCCCTAATCCAAGCTGACTGCTGTCCTTATAAAAAAGAGGAAATTTGGGCACATGAAAGAGACACTAGGGTTACACACACACAGAGGAGAGACCACATGAGGACACAGTGAGAAGACAGCCACCTGGAAGCCAAAGAGAGAGGCGCCAGGAGAAACCAAACCTGTCAACACCTTGATCTTGGAAAACAGCTCCAGAATGTAAGAAAATAAATATCTATTGTTTAAGCCATCCAGTTTGTGGTATTCTGTTATGGCAGCCCTAGCAAACTAATACAGCGGCCCCCCTACTATAATTAAGCATTGTATTGACATACAAATTGGAGAACACTAATTCTTTTTGTTGTTGAAGAAGACTGAGTGAGAAACTTCAAGAGTTCACTACATGAGGAGAGCTGGTATGCTCACCATAACGTCTTGAGCCACACCTGCTCATAAATATAAGGAATCCCTACCCGCCTTGGAAAGTGTTCTTGGGTGTTTGCTAGACTTTGAATGACCTGAACTCAATCACAAAAGTGACAGCTACTTCACAGACCAAAGCAATGCTCCATCTGGGCTGGTGGGGGGATAGGGAGGTGTCCCATAACCCTTAGCTCATCAGCGGCAAAAAAATGAGATAAAGCCAATTACTTCTGAGAACTTTAAGCTGAGGTGCCCTCAGAAGAGTCTGTTGTCATCCATGGAACTCAGGAAAAGCTGGGGGAGTGGGAAGCAACAGCCTAGTGCTGTGGAGATCTGGCCCCCACCTCACAAATGGTAAGAGGGCCTGAGAGAAGAATCCCTCAGAGACCTGTCACACACAAGTCCATTCAGACTCTGCATCCAGAAGGGGACCCCCACCGCAGACCCTAAAGTCACTTCTACAACACTAACAGCTCCTTACTGTATTACTGTAAACTGTATTACTATCTCATAGGGCAAAGGCACAAGCAACAGAAAGTGCCATCAGACTCAAACTTATCTATATTTACCAACCAAAAAATATCTGCCAGTCAAACATAAGTTCTAGTGACCTCTGCTCAGTGTTGGAGTTGGGATAAGGATGTGGGAGGGGTATGGCTGTATCTTATATCAGCCTCAATGACACACACACAGCAGAGTCATTACCATATTTAATCTCCCAAAGTATTGTTTCACAAGAGTTGCAGAAAACTTTCCTGACTTCCCATAATGAATAAGTCACAAGACAGGTTCACAGCTAGGCCCACTTCTTGCCATTAAGGGTCCCAATAGGGTCTCTTAAATGAGCTACCTACTCCACCTGTCAAGTGACTTCTTTTCAACTTAAACAACTTTTTTTTTTTTTTTTTTTTTTTTTTTTTTTTAAGTAGGCTCCACCAGCAGCACAGGGCCTAGCATGGGGCTTGAACTCACGACCCTGAGATCAAGGCCTGAGTTGAGATCAAGAGTCAGATGTTTAACTGACTAAACCACCCAGGTGCCCCCAATTTAAACAACTTCTTCTTAAACTGTTCCACATTAAATTACATTAAAATATAAGCTGGCCTCATTTGGATTTCCATTATAGTTTTAAATATTATTCTTAGTTTTGGTTAATCCTCAGTTTGTCATCACTTCTAAACTTTAGTTTTCGGTTTCTGGACTCTACATTACTAGCTTACTCCTTAGATAAGAGGAAAATGGAACTCTGAATACATCAGAGAGGTCCTATTTGAAGGATACTTGAAGATCACCCTAAAAGGTCATTTTGTGGGGCGCCTGGATGGCTCAGTCGGTTAAGCACCAGACTTTGACTCAGGTCATGATCTCACAGTTCGTGGGTTTCAGTCCCTCATCAGGCTCTGTGCTGGCAACTCAGAGCCTGGAGCCTGCTTCGGTTTCTGTGTCTCCCTCTCTCTCTGACCCTCCCCCGCTCACCCTCTGTCTCTCTCTCTCTCTCTCAAAAATAAATAATCATTAAAAAAAAAAAAAGAGTCATTCTGCGCTGTGCATATCCACACACACACACACACACACACACACACACACACACACAAGCATACATGCCCCATTTGCCAACTTTGAAAGTTAACTTCTCTGTATACAAGGCTTTCTTAAAGCAGAATCTCCTAGTATTATTTTCCTTGAGGAAAAAGTGCTTTATTTCTTTTTTTAAAAAAATTTTTTTAATGTTTATTTATTTGAGAGAGAGAGAGAGAGAGAGAGAGATTGAGACAAAGCATGAGCAGGGGAATGGCAGAGAAGGAGAGGGAGATACAGAATCCAAAACAGGCACCAGGCTCCAAGCTGTCAGCACAGAGCCTGATGCAGGGCCCAAACCCATGAACCATGAGCTCATGACTTGAGCCGAAGTCAGATGCTTAACCAACTGAGCCACCCAGGTGTCCCAAAAGTGCTTTTTTCTTTGCCATTCTTGGAAATTAGTTGTTCTGAAACCCTTAATCTCAGAAGGAGGGGCACCTAAATTCTTTGAAACACGTTTTTACTGGTTTATAATTTCTTTTTGATTCAAGTCCCCTTTATTTGCTTGTTGATTCTCTACTACTTTCATCATTACTGGCATAGAATATGGCAGCAGCAAAGAGACAATTATCTCGGCAAACTGTCCCACAAACATCATCCATCTGACAGAAATTCTTTTCTCACTTTGCAAGCATCCTGACCACTCCTTCTCAAAGTTGGATGGCTTTTCTTAACAGATACATCCTCAGTTTCCAAGAATCCCTGTTCATTTATTTCCCCCAACAAACCATGTTCCTTCCGAGACAAAGCTGCATCATCCAATACATACCTTGTTAGTTTAACTAGACATATATATATATATATATATATATATATATATATATGTATTTTTTTATTTCCTTGACTTTATTGTGTTAATAGGGGTAGCTATCCTATTTATCTGAAATATACAAAATCTTCACTATGTTTTTTCTTAAACATTTCCTAGTTGTGATAATTCAGGTAAAAGATAAGATTGATCTCACTTGGGCATTACAAAAAAAGCCAATGGGAGAAATACTATTATGATCATTCTACATTAAGTATCTGAAGACTCATAAAAGGGAATGCATTTTCCCAGAGTAGTGTAGCCAGAATCCAAATCCAGGCAGTGGTACCAAAGCCTGCATTCTTTACTTCTAGTTTCAATATCATAACTGGGGAGGGCAGGATGTTTAAGTGATCAGATCAAGCAACTATTGATATAAGTAAGCTTAGGGATTGTCCAAACACCCAATACAATGTCCACTCAAGGCAACTGAAGGGAAGCATGACTGCATGGTAATTGGACAAAGAAACTGAAACTCAGTAACTGCATCATTCTATGTGAGGAAAGACAAAAGGAAGGTCATTACATCTGTTTGTTATTTATAAAAAGGAGTCAAAAAGAAAAACATCATCAGTGTGCGGTCAGCACTATCCAGGGGAGAGACTACTCAGGCCTAGATGCAGAAGTTTTATGAACATTAGTATGGCAGGCAGATGCCTTAGTGGACTTGGGTGCAGGAAGATGCCTCCAGACCAGCCAGGGAGGATCACACCAAACCTGATTCACCCCAGCACTACCCCAGAGACATGCAGGGCTACTCCAGGAGGAGTGAAATCTTCCTCAGGAAACCAAGGCCAGAAGTTGTTGAGTGAGCATCCCAGGAGCTATGAAAAGCATTTGGCATATGTTATCTCGTTTAATCTTTTCAACAACCCTATGAAGTATTATTATCTCCAAATTAGGATATACTTAGATCTAAGTTCACACAGGTAAGAAAGAAATGCTTTGAACCCTGTACTTGAGGTAAATACACCTACTCTTTTGGGTTGGTTGGTTGTGTGTGTGTGTGTGTGTGTGTGTGTGTGTGTGTGTGTGTATCTGTAGGTAGTGAAATGGAGAATCCTGTGCCCCCAAACCCACTTGAGAGAATCCTGCAGTACTCAATAAACACAGCCCAGAACTCCCTCCATACATGGTTCCACAGGGGATCAACATGAGACTCAGTCTGCAGGAGAAACCAGAAAAGTTCATGTTCCACAAACAAGAAACTTAATGGAAAGACTGACCTGACTTGAATCACACTTGCACTGATCTAGAGCTTTTTCTAGATGACTTGGGAAGTTTTAAAATGCTGAGGTCTGTCCAAACCACCCTCCTCCCAGAGATTCTAATTTAATTGGTCCAGAGTATGGCACAGCATGTGGGATGTTGTAAAGCTCTTCAGTGGTTTTCAATGTGCAGCCAAGGCTGAGAAACACAAGGAGTCTTTCAAATTTCTTCATAAAGGAAAAGACTGGACTCCAGAAGCTGAGAGGATATATGCAAGAGAGGAGCACTGGAGGTTGGAAGGGGAGAGATTGGGATGGGGAGCGGAGCTAAGCTGGTCAAGAATAAAAGGTTCAGGGATGCCTGGGTGGCTCAGTAGATTAAGCGTCCAGCTTCAGCTCAAGTCATGATCTCGCAGTGTGTGGGTCCAAGCCCTGTGTCAGGCTCTGTGCTGACAGCTCAGAGCCTGGAGCCTGCTTCAGATTCTGTGCCTCCCTCTCTTTCTGCCCCTCCCCCCACTTGTGCTCTGTTTCTCTCTCTCTCTAAACTAAATAAAGATTAAAAAAATTTTTTTTAAAGAATAAAAGTTTCATAGCCCAGAACTGTTATTTTCCTTGCCTCAAAAAATTTTAAAGGGTCTGGCAAGAAATACTGAGTAAGAAGAGATATTATGTTTATTTACCAAACTGGCAACGCTGTATCAGTGAAAAAACCATGGTGAGGGCCCTCTCATCTATTGCAGATTGATGTCAAACTCTATGACCTTTAGGGAAGGAAACTTGCAACTATGTATCAAGAGCCTCAACAATGCCCATAGCCTTTATATGGGCATAAAAGAAAGGTATCCAAGGATATGCACCAAATGAACAGTGGTTTTCTCTGGGTCATAGTATTTCAGGTGAATTTTATTTCTTTATGTTTTCATAGACCTCTTTGTTTTCTGTCTTTTACACAACGAGCATGTATTGCTTTTGGGAAAAACAACAAAATGTAAAAATAATGTTTTATTAAAAGTTTTGCATCTTTCTTTAATTTTTTGAAATGTTTTTTATTTATTTTTGAGACAGAGAGAGACAGAGCATGAGCAGGGGAGGAGCAGAGACAGAAGGAGACACAGAATCCAAAACAGGCTTCAGGCTCTGAGCTGTCAGCACAGAACCCGACACGGGGCTCAAACTCACAAACTGTGAGATCATGACCTGAGCTGAAGTCAGACGCCCAACTGACTGAGCCACCCAGGTGCCCCAAAAGTTTTGCATCTTTGACATGACTATTACACTCATGTATTTCCCACCACTTCCTCCCTATCACACCAATATTTCTTCTTTGGGCCCATAAATCATATGCCACCAGATATAACTGCACATTGATTCCTGTAGAACTGAGCATGGAGCCCTGGACTGTGTTTCTCAAAAGGATATCTCAAACAAACAGATTTGGGGGCACAAGATTTTCCATTTCTCTGTTCTATAGATACACACACATACAAAAATAAAAGAAAAAAAAAACACATTTCAAAATGTTTCACTTAATAGGATTACCTCATTCCAAAGTCCAAACATTGATTAAGAACATGGACTCTGGAGTTAACAGTCTTGGAATCCAGGCAATGTGAACTTGGGCATATTAATATCCCTGTGCCTCAGCTTCTGAAAAGTGAAGTTGAGAAGAAAATCTACCCCAGGGGACAAGACATGATTTGCTTTGAGTTTAGTGGGTTTCAGCTCTTGTTCTGCCACTTGAGAGCTGTTCAACCCAGGACGCACCTCAGTCTCTCTGAGCTTCAGCTTCCTCATCAATAAGAGTGGAACGATCATAATAAACCTGTCTCTCTCACCTTAATGTGAGCGCCAACTGAGACAATGTATGAAAACTCTAAAGCAGTATGCAAATGTCAGTAACTGTTTTTACAAAAGTTTTTATTTCATTCTGTCAAATTTGATTCAGTCACCACCACTACCCCCACAATGACTGTATGGGAGCCAGGAACAGGGCTGCGTTGCTTGCATTTTTTAGGAAAGCAAAGAGGCTCAGAGCCTTCCACTCTCCTCATCACTGTCAAAACAAAGAAGTAACTTTGGCAGCATTTCAACCCCATGATGTGTGCTGAGCCCCAGGAACCTGGAAAGGCATGGCCATCCAGTCACACCCCTGAGGTGACTGCTGAACTTTATGGATTTTAAATAGAAACCAAACCACTTCTGCCTAGACGAGCTTTGCCGCCATAGTAGGCATGGATATAACTCTGCAACACTTGAGATTTTTTAAATGTCACATTTCTATAACTCTCTAAATCAAATGTAAACTGCTCTGAACACTCAGCCACCAAACACTGATAGGAACTTCATCTCTGTCATTGTATCAATGACCTACTCCCCTCTCTGGGATCTTAGAGATTCCCCAGCTAACAGGGCACCCACTGTAAAGGTCATGGGCCCCAGTCCAAGGTAGCTTCTGCTTCCTGAAACTGCAGTCTAGCCCTAGAACTCCAGCTTTGAGCTGGATTCTGTTCTGTATGGACTCAGGGAGACTCCTGGTCGAAGTGTGTGGAACGTAAGACCACAGACTCAGTATTGTAAACAAACTGTCATTTTCTAAAAATGGCTATACAGGGAGGCAAGATCAAAAGTTCTCACAGCCAGAGGCTGAACAAGCAGTATACCCACTTCCTTAACAGAGCAAAATTACAGACTTTCTCTTGCATCCTGGTACCAACTTAGTATCTGCTAAAGAATAGGTTTGTGGTTGGCAGAGAAGGGTCTTGGTAACTTGGGCAAGAGTAAGATGACTTGATACTACAGGGAGGGAGAAAGAAGGTGCCCTCTGGTCATGCCTCAGCAACTCACAACAGAGCTATTTGTAAGGGGTGTTGATAGCAAGACTTTAAAGAGGACATAGCATATGTCCAATAAGACATTCAGAATCCACCGTTTTATTGAGATTAACATTTCCTCTCTCGGTTTATGTAACATGAACTTTGTCTATTTCAGGGGTTGGGAAATCTTTTTAAAAATCCTCAAAGGACTACTTCCTGACAGGAAACTTCATAATTAAGCTGTTTCAAAATGGAGATTGAAGTTATGTGCTGGTTTCCTGTTCCCATCAGCCATCTCCCCCAAGCAGCTACAAAATTAGCTGTGTTACTCTCCTACTTAAAACCCACCACTAGCTTCCCAGTTGGAATAAAATCTAAATCCTTTCCATGAGGTGGTCTCTGTTACCTGAGTTTACCTCCTGTTGTTCTCTTCCCCCCCACAACTCTATCCACTTTGCTCCAGGCACTCTAACCTCCTTGCTGTTCTTACAATACCCATGCATATGCTGCCTCAGAGACTTTGGACTTGCTAAAATGTTCTTACCCCCAGATATCTGCATAGTTTCTACTTAACTTCAGTCAGGTCTTCATTCAAATGTCCCCTTCTCAGTCAACACTTCCTTCATCTCACTTTCTAAAATATCAACCTATGCACACACACCCATGTATGCATGTACTTCCTAACCCTTTGCCACACTTATTTTTCTACAAGGTACTTATCACTAACATACCATATGTTTTACTTATTCATCTTTTTTTATCTATTTTCTTCACTACTGGATCCTCAGTTACTTACCATAGTGCCTAGCATATAGTAGGTGCTTAACAAATATTCACTGAATGAATGAGTGACTTCATGTGGCTGCCTACTCATTACTCAGGTCTCAACTCAAATTTTGCCTCTTCTAAGAGGTCTTCCCAACCATGCCAACTTAAAGATGCCCAATCTACCCACATACACTAGTTTGTACTCTTTTTAGCACTTATTAATGTCTAGATTCTCTTATTTGTTTGCTTATAGATTTATAGTCTGTATCCCGACCCTAGAATGAGAGCTTTCTGAGGACAGAGGCTTTGTCTACCTTGTTTACAACTATATCCTCGACACCCAGAATAATTCTGGGCATCTTAGAGCGTTTAATAAATATCTAATAAATGAACGAATGGCAAAATGAAAAAGACGTGAGCAGGTGCACAAATTGGCCTTCTGAGTGAAGTTGTTGGATATAAACTAATTCATTTATAGGGGAACTAAATTCTCAGTAACATTTCTGTTATATTCTTAACAAATTTACAAGTTAGGATTGTGAAGACTCCTCTCCATGGGCCCCATTCCCCTAATAAGTAAACCGTGGTAATTGGACTAGATATAGAATGACAGGCCCTTCTGCTTTGAACAAAAATAAAAGACCCTCATGGACCTTATATTCTAACAAAGGACATAGACAATAAGCAAATATCACATGTGTGGTGAATATGTGCATGGGGCTTATAAGCATATAACACAGAGCTCAATCGGGTTGGGAGGCAGATGTGGTTATGAAAACTCTGCTTTGAAGAAGATATTTTAAGTATTTGTGCTGAGACTTGAAGTAGCTAGTAAAGGGGGATAATGGAGGAAGGTTGGGAAAGCAGAGGGAGCAGCAGGCAAAACACTGGGGTGGAAGAAAGCCCTTCATGTTAGATTCAGAGGGTAGCAGGTGCAGCAGAAAAGGTAGGCAGAGCCAGATCATGCAGGGCCTTGTCGGTTATGGCAAGGATCTGGGATGTTATCTTACGTGCAGTGGGAAGCCTTTGAAGGGACTTAAATAGGGGGATATCATTAAAAGATCATCTACCTGCAGGACAGATTGAGAATAGATGGGAAGAAGGTGACACTGAGGTCAGCAGACCAGTTAGGAAGCTGGGGCAATAACCTAGGAGCAGGAAAATCCTGGACCAGGGTTGCAGTAGTGGGATTCCAGAAGAATAAGGAGGACCTGGTGATTGACAGTTGACAAAAGATAAAAAGAACAAAGTTGCAAAGAAGACTTGGCATTTCTTCTTTTTTTTTTTTTTTTTTTTTTTTTTTTTTTTTTTTCAACGTTTTTTATTTATTTTTGGGACAGAGAGAGACAGAGCATGAACGGGGGAGGGTCAGAGAGAGAGGGAGACACAGAATCGGAAACAGGCTCCAGGCTCCGAGCCATCAGCCCAGAGCCTGACGCGGGGCTCGAACTCACGGACCGCGAGATCGTGACCTGGCCGAAGTCGGACGCTTAACCGACTGCGCCACCCAGGCGCCCCTTGGCATTTCTTCTTTATGCAACTTGGTGGATAGTGTTACTTACTGACATCAGGATACCACAGAGAAAATCAGATTTGAAGAAACATATGGTAAACTCAATTTGGACCAAGTAAGCATCCAAGTAGAGAAGCCAAATAGGTAGTTGGATAAACGGGACTGGAGCTCAGTAAAAGCCTAGGCTCTGTTGTCTCCTAGGTGGCAAGATGAAGATTACAAGATTCTAGAAGATTCTAAGAGCCAGGATTAATCCAACAATCAGCAACTTGACCTTTAGCTCATGTTGGGAAGTTTCCTTAAAAGTAAAGAGGCTTAGGGTCCTTAATAGGTTCTCCCATATGCCTAATAACAACCAGGCAATGATCTATCCTGGGTTCTCTAACAGTAGAAAAAATTTTTTATCAAACAAAGATCCACATGTCATTGTGGAATTGAATTATAGCAGCTTCTATTTATTGAACCAATACTATGTGATAAGCCCTTCACAGTTGTAATATGGAGATAATCACTGTTAGTTGTTGTTGATATAGCCCTCAGTTATTGTTGCACATGATCTCACTCAATCCTCAAGACAACTCTTTGTGGTAGTCATGATGATCATATCCATTTTATACATAAAGAAACTAGGTTTCAGAAAAGTGAAGGACTTGCCCAGATTATTCAAGGAAGGAATGGAAATGCCATGATGCAAAACCAGACTTGTCTGACCAAGCCCTACTCCTAATCCAGGCAACAAGTTTCCAGAAAGTTAATCTAACAGATGGTCTTTTTCTTTCCCTGAGGCTTAGGAAATAATATCCAAGGCAAAAGAACTAATCGTTCTGATTAGCTCCTGATTATCCTGTCCATTCTGTCACTTCATACTAAGAAGTGGGCTCTGGAAAGATGCCATTAGCAGAAAAAGGTATACTTTACAATTATAGGGTAGAACTGCCAAAAACCAAAGCTCTCCAGCCATGTAAAGTTCTCCTATATGAAAGACAGCATATGGTCCTCTGGAGCCCAGGGCCAAAAACAAGTCCATATCACTTATTTTTCAAATCCTCACACATGTAGGGGAAGTGTGGGCCAACAGAAAATATTCTCAGTACTTCAGTGCAGCAGTAGGAGAGTGTCAGTTCCTTGGTAGGTAACCTTGGGCAAGTAACTTAATTTAAATGTTACTTTTCTCGTGTGTTTAATGGGGCTAATAGTGGTATTACTTCATATCAATAATATCCTACCATTATATAGGGCTTAATACAGACTAGGCACTATTCTAAGCACATTATATATATTAACTCATTTAATCATTTCCACAACCCTATGGGAAAGGCTGAGTAGGACTTATGATTATCCTCATATTGCAGAAGAGTAAATGAGGCACAGAGAGTTAAGTCATTTGCCCAAGGTCACACAGCTAGCAGTAATAGAGCTGAGACCAAACCCAAGCAATCTGAGAATGTCTCACCACCAAATCATACAGCGTCTTCATGTTATGAGGATTAAATGAGATAATGCATGTAAAGTATTTTTAGCACAGTACCTGGTAGATAGTAAGTGCTTAGTTAATGCTATGCCATTATTTTTATTGTAATCATCATCATCATTTAAAGACTGAAGCAGAAGATAGCGTTTAAAACTGAGACATAACAACACAACACCAAAAAGCAGACTTCCAAACTTTTTAGAAGTGTCTTATAAAAAAAGAAACACTATTTGCAAGACAGGATCTTAAAACCCAATCTAGAAGGATGGCACTTTTTTTAAGCATCCCATTTACGCAAGCAGCTCGATAAATGTCAAGGGAGCTGAACAGCACTGCAGACCAACCACAGAGGGAATTCCCTCGTAAAAGCCTCAGAACCATTTGGAGCACAGTCAGCAGGAGATCAGCAGCACACTCATTGTTGCCATCTCCACCTCCCTACCTGATGAATTAAGAAACTGCCGCATCCTTTTGAAGGAGAAGAAAATAAAACTAATTAGAAAAGCCATATATTGCAATGAGAAGCCTGCTTTAATGCTAAAAGGGATTCCTATTATCCAGAAGGGATAAGAAGGATTACAGAGCTGAGTGGAGGCTTTGATGATTTTTACACTGTGGGCTCCTACTCCTCAAAACCTAATGACTGCATCTCAGAAGGGACTTTGCAACAAACACTTTTAAAGCAGGTTCCCCCACTCACCCTGCTCTTCTCATTCATGTAACACAATCCCTAAATCTCTCATGTAACTTGTTTGTCTCTTGTCACACATGTCTCTCTAGAAAGGCACATATCCCCAACACCTACTAGATTTTCAAAAAATATTTGCTAAATAAAAGAGAGTGAAATTTCAATCTCTACTCACACCTCATCTCTGAAAAACATGTAAGTGTCTAAATGTACAATCCAGAGCAATCACCACAAAAATCCCCTCTCCTCTCTTCTTTCTACTCTAGCATAGTGCTACCCAAAGGAAATATACTACTAGCCACCTAGCAGCAATTTTAAATTTTCAGTTGTACATTTTAAAAAGTAAAAGGAAACAATCATAATTAATGTTAATAATATATTTTGTTTATTTAAGCTAATATATTCAAAATATTACCAAGATATGATAAATATTTAAAAGCTATCAATGAGATCTTCTACTATTTTTTTTTTCTTTTTGGTTCTAAGTGTTTAAAATCCAGAACATCTTACCTTCACAGTACATCTCAATTTGGACTAGCCACATTTCAAGCCCTCAATGGGCACATACGGCTGGTTGGCTGCTATGTTGGACAGAGCAGCTCTAGCACCTTAAACCTCTCAAGAGCCTTCCTCTCTATCTCAGGAAAGCTCATACTCTCTTTCTCTCTCTTTCTCCCTGTCTCTCTGCACTTCCTGCTCCCGTGGCCTAGAATTTTTGCTCCACCCTTAATAGGCACCTTCTCATGGTCCAGATCTCCAAGCCATATTATTTATTGCCTATTGGTTGTTTAACTGATGTCACCGTCCATTAGAATATAATCCCCATGAGGCAAAGACCTGATAGTATCCCCAGAGCCCAACACAGCGTGTGACTATTTGTGAATGAATAAATGAATGAATGAATGGATGAACAAATGAATCCATTAGATCCATCTCTTCCCTCCTTTGTACTAAGTCTTTTCAGAAAACAAAGACCCACCTTACTTCTAGCACTCCCCTGGGAAGTGTGAATCATGTTAGGTCCTAGCTGCTTTTGTTCAGGGTCTTAATCATCTTTGGGCCAAGAACCCTTTGGTAGTCTGTGACACCCATAACTCATTTCTCAAAATAAAATAACGCATAAAATAATATTCACAGAATTACAAAGGAAATTCATTACATGTAATTACATTTGGCAAATTTTTCTTAGAATTGTGTATGGTAGTATAGCACTTTCTTTTAATGTTTATTTATTTGAGATAGAGAACACAAGCAGGGGGAGGGGCAGAGGGAGAGAGAGAGAACGAGAGAGAGAGAGAGAGAGAGAGAGAGAGAGAGAGAGAGAGAGAGAATCACAAGCAGGCTCCATGCTCAGCACAGAGCCTGACACAGGGCCCAATCCTATGACTGTGAGATCATAACCTGAGCTGAAATCAAGAGTCGGACACTTAACCTGACTGAGCAACCCAGGTGCCCCAGCACTTTTTATTAGTGTACTAAATAACAAGATCTAGCAGTGAGTCTAATAACTTCCCTAATTTTGAAGTCGTTCTAAGAGTACATGCTTTATTGAGAGATCTGACAAACTATAATGTGATATGAAAATATTTGTAATTCTTACGGGTGGAAGAGCTCTAGGTGTTGCTAATATCACTGTATTCCTAATAGAAGGAAATGCTACATTTCAGTTAGAGGTTAGGGAAAACAAGGATAGTTTTTTCCCCATCAAAGTTCACAGACTCCTTTGAATTCTATTCACTTCCTGGCATCCATGGACTCCAGGTTAAGAGCCTCTATGGTAGGTAAGAGTCTAGCCCCTCAATTTTGTCCTTTTTTCCTCAGAGTGAAGGATTGAGAATGCCTCAATGCTCCTTTTCCACTGCAGTCTAAGAGCAGCAGGTAAGGGTACTGCTGATGCTTTAAAAATAAAAGCATTCTATTCAAGTATCATACACACTGGTGGGAAGCATGAACTTCAGATTTATATTAGCCTGGCTTTGTCACTGCCTAACTCTGGCCAAGGGTAATTGTTAGCCTCTTCGAATCTCGGCTCCTTCACCTGTAAGACAAGGTTGAGACCTTCTACTCACAGGATGGGCTGCAGGATGAAGTACAATAACAGACTTACTTACCAAAGCCAGTGTGCACTCAGGGGATGTCGCCCATAGTGCTGTTGATGTTTCTACTGGCCCATCCCTACTTCATGCCCTTCCTCTAATAACAGCTTCAGTATCCAGCAGGACCTCCACACTAAGTTTCTTGAAGTTGACTAATCAGCACCACTGGCCACCTTTTGCTCTGCTTTCCAGTCATTCTCCCTTTGGCTCCTGTCAGGCCACATACTTGGGTGGGGAAAGGAATTAGAATTACCCAGGCCTGAACTGGCATCCTGGAGGTCTACAGACAAGTGAGGCTAGTCAAGTTATTTTGTTCCTCGGGGCCTCACATTAACATGCATGGTAATAGGCTTCCTCTATGGAACCACAATGAAGATTCAGTGAACACACACTTTTGTTTAATAAATGTTAACTGTCTTCTCTTAGATGTTTCTTCAAATGGAAATTAATTACTAAGAAAAGCATTCAGGTAGGGCAGAAGTTGCTGAGAGAAGGATAAAGAATGAGGAAGTAGCCATTGTGTGGAACTTTGCCACACAAAGTTCATTTCACTTTCATCAATTCTGTTTTTTTTTTCTGAGTTTAAGTTTTCCAGCCACAAGCTTTCAACCAAGTATCTACATTTGAAAAGATAAGATTCCCCAATAAGGAGATAAGAAGCCCTCTATCCCTACCTCAATCTAGACTGTGCTCCTGGCAGGTGGAATAGTGGCTTTGCTTTAGGAGAGAAAGAGGGAATTCAGATTGTTCTGAAGTATGACCAAAAATACCCCCATATAAAGCAAAATGACCCACCCTAAGCTGTCCTGTAGCCCAGGGATTTTTTAAGGATTTCCATGTAGAAGATACGAGAGTATAGAGTCTAGTTCTCAGGGGCCAATCTCAGTACTGTGAGCATTCCCCAACTATAACCACCACCTCCCCACACTGCCTCCCCCACCCCCGGTGCATTCTCAAGACTAGTGTGGGCTTAGAGTCAGACAGGCCTGGATTCATGTCAGCTCAGTCACTTACCACCTGGATGAACTTTAACAAGTCAATTTTTCTCCCAGCCTCAATTCTTCTCATCTGTTAAAAAAAAATAATGTTGTTGTGGAGGTACAATGAGGACTAGAGATTCTATAGATAAAGTTCCTGGCACACAGTAGGTATTCAGTAAACAGCAAATATTATTATGTAATGTGAACCACAAGAATTGAAAAGAGGAATACAGTGTCTGAAAAGGGAGGTGAGGCCAATCAAGATACAAAGAAGGGAAGGAAAAAATCAAAATGAGAGACCATATTGCTGAAGGCATTTCAGCTTGTTCGGTGCTACTGTCAAGTAAATGATGATGCAGGGATGATTAGAAGGTAATTTTATGTAATACAAAAACAATTTATTCATTGAGCACAGCACAGAGCAAGAGATGAGAACTGACATGCACAGGAGGTCAATTACAGATATCATTCCCAGAGTCAGAACAGGTCTCTTATCACATGTCACATCCCACAACAGACCAGCCCCACCCTCCCTGTGCACATCCTTGCTCACCAAGGCAAAGTCCCTCTGTTTCACAAAGCGATGACAACAATCAAAATGTCAGTATAAAAATTACTGAATTGTCACTATTTCTTTGGCGATGTTATTTCTAACCTTTGAATGTTTCTTCCCTGGCTTTTGGGATTCTTATAACCAGTGACAGTGTAAAGCCCTAAGTACCCATGATAGTCATTAATTGCTCATTACTTAACTCCATTCCCAAATTCTCTTCTCCCTTGGAGATATAAATAGGAAGGTATCAGTGCCAAATGGTAAAGAGGAGGCTTGATTTTGTTCTCATCCTCCAACAAAAGTCCTGGGAAGCTCTGTTCTCAATGAATAATATCTCTCCTTCTCCTTCTCCCCTTCTCCCCTTCTCCCCTTCTCCCCTTCTCCCCTTCTCCCTTCTCCCCTTCTCCCTTCTCCCCTTCTCCTCCTCCTCCTCCTCCTCCTCCTCCTCCTCCTCCTCCTCCTCCTCCTCCTCCTTCTTCTTCTTCTTCTTCTTCTTCTTCTTCTTCTTCTTCTTCTTCTTCTTCTTCTTTTGCCTACTCCCTACACTGCCCCCCTCCCAAGTCACACTCTCTAATTTCCTCCCAAGACAGGTAGATCGCTTACAAGGATTCTATGAAAGAGAACCAGGCCTAGGACCCACAATAACAAAAGAAGAACAGTGGAGACATGACATCAGTTCCCACCATGAGCAGCAAATCATCCTGGATGCTGGGGGAAAAGATAATGGTAGCCTACCAGATACCTACAGTCTACTTCTTATACACAGTGAAGTCAAATACCTTTGCTTAACTCAGAATACAAGGTCCCCACAATCCACCCCAACCCTCACTTCCAGCCCCATCTTTCACCCTCTTTGCTACCACAACACACATTAGACCCTAGAATCACCTCAAGGTCCTGGTGATTTACATGAAGCCATGTGACATCTGAAAATGTGGGATAAAGCAGAGTTTGAAACCAGCGCTACCATTTATAAGTTGTGTAACTTAGGCAAATCTCTTAACCTCTCTGGACCTCAGTTTCCTTAGTTGTAAAACGTGGATGATAATACGTTTTACATAGGTTTACATGAAGGTTAAATGAGATGACACATGGTAAGTGGCTGATATGTGAATGACAGAAAATTCCCACTAGATGCCCATCCCTCCACACTAGGTTAGACGTGGGTAAGAATAAGGGAGAAATAAACTTGCTGTTTTTTTTTTTTCCTTAGGGTGCCTGGGTGGCTCAGTCAGTTAAGTATCTAACTCTTGATGTCGGCTCAGGTCGTGATCTCATGGTTGTGAGATGGAGCCCTGTGTTGGGTTCCACACTTAGTACAGAGCCTACTTGGGACTCTCTCTCTCATCCTCTCTCTGCCTCTCCCCAGCTCACACACCTGCTCGCTCTCTCTCTCTCTCTCAAAACAAATAAACTTAAAAATAATAATAAATAAACTTTAAAAAAGAATTTTAAAAAACTTTTTCTCTCTTATTAATATACCAATAAGATTCGTTGGTGTCAACAACCTTTAATAATGCAAATCACCACTGTGAGCATTGTTTATCAATTTCCATCTTCATATGAATTATTTAAATAAAAGCAGTACCTTCCAGAGTTTGATATTTCAGCATTGTGATTACAATGCAAAGGAGCAAGGTTATTTTTTTTTTTTAACTATTTAGAAAGGAAGCAGATGGCAAGGAAGAAGTTTGGACATTCAGAACACAGCAACTGGGTGTCTGAAGGTCAGGGTTAGATAGTGGGAAAAGAAAAGTACAAGAATAGAAGAGGGGTAGAGGAAGGACGAGGATGCTGGGAGGGAAACAGAAGGCCATTACATGTAAACTTGTCCCACTTTGTGATTGTGCCTTGGGCTCTGGTGGCAGCTGGACTGTCACTGACAGTCACCCAGCCTACTGCCTGTGGCTTACTCACAGTGGATTGAGACATCAAGATGCATTTGTCAGGTTGCCTTGTCAGCTCACCCAAGTTCAGCCAGACTTCTTAGTACAGGCTCTTTCTGCTCCCATCCAGCCCAGGTACCTCCCACACAAAACCCTTCCCTTTTCCCTACTGAGATGAGAAAAAAAAGATATAAAGAGAAATGAGCGAAAAGATGGAAAGAGATGAGCACATGTAAAATAGGTCAGAATCTTACTCCTTCTCCCCACTCCTCCTGCATAGCAGTATAATGCTTCCAAACCAAAGGACTACAAAACTCTATCCCTCACTATTTTTCAAGTTCTCCTTAGCTTCTTACATGGCATTTCATGTTTTCATACCATTTGATTTTCATAATAGATGTGTGAACAGAGCAGGAAGGACTATTCCCATTTAAAATAATGAGGAGACTATGGTCCAAAAATGTTGGCCCTTTCCCAAATCCCAACTGCTGGTTAGGAAACATGCCACTTTGGGACTCAAGTCTCTTGACTCTACTTTCCAAGATAGTGGGTCAGGACTAAAACTTTACTCGAAGCCTTCAAATCACTAAGTCACAAAAACTGGACTAAGAAGTCTCCACTGCATGAAGCTGTGGGCAGAAATGGAAGAGCTACAGATTTCAAACCCTGTCTCTGCCAGTGACTACTAATGAGACTTTTAAGATCTTCACCTATGTGGTCCTTGATTTTCTCATCTCTCAGATGAGTCTGATGGCCAATCTTCTACTCTACAGTATAAATAGAATAAATACCTTATCTATTTCACAGTTGTACCTCTAAACAATCTCCTTCACTAACCAGATTCAATATCCTATCAAGTGTTTGAGACTCCACAAGACCTAAAACAATCTTAAATATGGGCAGCATTGCTAGAAACCCATAATGAGGCTCATTGTCTTCCCATTCAGGGCTCTCACTCTGTCTTACAACCACCATCCACCCCCATCTGTAAAGCACAACAATGTCTAGAAAAGGGGCATGCTTTAGGTGGGAACATCCATTTAGTCCTGCAAGAAATGTTGCAAGAGGGCCAGAGCGGGGCTTTTAAAGTGTAGATCCAAGGCAGCATCCCAATGCCTCTGGTCTAAGGACAGCTTTGTCCATGATTATTTGTCCTTCTCCATCTCCAAGTATCTGCTTTCAGTTCCTTTTGCTGGTAAACCCATTCATTAAAACTTTTTCATCTGTAATGCAGATAAAAATTTAAAAGTTACTTTGTCCTATTTTAATAATCCCCAACCTTGCTTTCATGGGAATGCTTCCATTAACTTGAAAGGAAAGGCATGGAATCCTCAAAAATCATTTTTACGATGATTAAAATTAATCTTGACTTAAAAGATAAAATTCTTATTCACAATAACCAAAAACTGTCCACATTGTGATCCACCAAAATGTCCACCAAAAAATGTCCACCAAAAGATGAATGGATAAACAAAATATGCTATATACATACAATGGCATATTATTTAGCCACACAAAGGAAAGAAATTCTGATACATGCTACAACATGAATGAATCTTGAGGTCATTATGATAAGTGAAATGAGTCAAACACAAAAGAACAAACACTGTGTGATTCCATTTACATAAGGTACCTAGAATAGTCAAGTTCACAGAGACAGAAAGTAGAAAAGAGGTTACGAGGGGCTGGGAGGAGGGAAGATGGAGAGTTATTGTTTAATGGGTACAGAGTTTGTACTTGTAATGATGAAAAAGTTCTAGAAATGGATAGTGGTAATGGCTATGTAACAGTGTGAATATATTTAACGCTACTGAAATGTACACTTTAAAATGGTTCAAAAGGTAAATATTAAGTTACATATATTTTGCCACAATAACAAAAGAATAAAATGCTACTGAACACCCTCAAGTTTTTCTGGAGGGAGAATGATAAAGAAGAAAGAAGAGAGAGCCTGAAATCAAATTTCCAAAAACAGTGTCACCTCTAAAAAGACTGGGGACAGTTCTCTAAGGGAAGTTGTGTATTTCATCATCACCCAGGTATCATAATTGCTCTGTACCCTCCTCATTTGCACCTTGTCCCTTATCAAAAGAGCTTGCATATAAGTAAATTGGTTCTTCCTCCTTTGCTCTTCGTACCACAATACCTTAAGTGGAAGATAAACACCAGATTAAAAACCACCCCAAGGCCAATGCTAAACTCAACATTGTTGCTAAATCAGCCTTAGACTACAGAGCAAAAACTCTTCACCCACACCTAGCATTAGAATCACCCATGGGTTGGGTAGGGGTTCTTTTTTTTTAATTTTCAGCTTTTATAGCTTTTGAAATTAAATGAACTTTCTGCACCCATGCCCATTCTCAATAGGTACAGAAATCTCCACTGACACTCTAGAAAATAATGACATATTACAGATGTGACTGCTGAAGCAATTATCCCTTTGTTACTTTAAAATGGCCACACACCATTTTTAGCCAGGTCTGCATTGCCAGAGAGGGAAATGAGGCCATCATCTAATTAATTTTTATCTCTATTATCTGGGCAGCTGTCTGAATCCTGATCTTCCCTTTGTCGGTAGAAATATGACATGATTGGAAGAGTTAGATATGACAGGAATGGGCTTAGAAAACTTTTATAAAACTGCCAGATTTCTCTCTTCAGTAAACATGTTCATGCCCATCTCTCCTCTGTATTTACCACTTAAACCTTCTCCTCAAAGTATGGCCTTCAGATCTGCAACATCAGCATCATCCAGGAACCTTCTTAGAAATACAGCCACATCTAGGGCACCACCCTAGACCCACTGAATAAGATTCCCAGTTGCACCACATTTTCTAGGGTATTCATATGCACTATAAATTTTAAGAAGCACTGTGTGCTTTCCTGTGGCTGCTCTAACAGATTACCACAAACTTCATTGCTTAAAACAACAAAAATTTAATCTCTCACAGTTCTGTAGGCCAGATATCCAAAATCTGTTTCACTGGGCTGAAACCAAGGTGTTGGCAAAACCACACTCCCTTTCAGGTGCTTGAGGGAACAATCTGTTCCTTGCCTCTTCCAGGTTCCAACACAAAAGACATTTGTGATGGCCAATCCTATATAATCTCATCTCAAAATCCTTAATTTAAAGCACACATCTGCAAAGACCCTTTTTCCACATAAAGTAACACTTATAGCTTTTAGGGATTAGGAAATGGATATCTTTTGGGGAGCCATTTTCCCACCTATCACTGCCCTGCATCTAGGAAGTTTTAGCCATTTTCCCACCTATCACTGCCCTGCATCTAGGAAGTTTTATTTCCACATGTTAACTGGTATATAACCAAACTACCTAAGTGATCTGTATAAATACCATCTCTCAATATAGTGAACAAAGAGCCATCCTTCCAAACCTATATTCAGCAAAGAAGCATTGAAATTTCAAAAACTGCTGTTAGCCAAACCCAAGGACTGTGAAGTTTCCTTGCAGTAGGGACTCACAAACATAGCCCTTACCCACCCAATCTGTCAAACAGATTTCTATGTTATACCCCAGAACACTGTGGGACCCAAGTCGTCACAGAAAGGTCTGGGGATTTGTATTTTTAACAGGTATACTTTGGTAATTCTACTAGGAATCCTAACCATCAGACAAGTTTGAAAAACACTGCTTAGACCAGTAGTCCTCATCCCTCACTGCACATTATAATCACTTGGGGAAATTTTTTAAAATACTGAGTCCCAGGTCCACTCAGACAAATTCAATCTGATTCTCTTGAGGTATTTGCCAAAGCTCCCTAGATGATTCTAATGTGCAGCCAAGCTTAAGAACCACTGATTTTGCCTCTCCAGGGCCAGTTAAGTGAGTTAAATGGGATTTAACCGACTCAGGTAAGCCACCCATTAAACTAAGCCTATCTGGGATGCTGCTTTTTTAAGAAAAAGACCTGCAGGGCCTCTTTTGAAATGACTGGATCCTGACCTTGAAGCACTAGGCAGTTATTAAAGTACTTCAGAAAATCACCCCAAAGGAGTTCCTGCCCCAGCCAGGAGAACCCATGCAACCTCCCACTCTTGGGCACTAAGCACTAAAGAATAAAGCCACTCACCCCAAGCAGTCTTCTTACTCACCCCAAATCCCATCCTTCTTTATGAAGAAGAACTTATTTACTTCTCTTCTTCTCTGGCTCCCACACATACTTTCTTCTGGCCCCATAATAATAAAGTTAAAGAAAAAAATGTTAATGCTTATTTACTAATCAAAATGTTCTCTACTCCAATGGCTTTATTTTTTTTTTTATTTTTTTTTTCAACGTTTTTTATTTATTTTTGGGACAGAGAGAGACAGAGCATGAACGGGGGAGGGGCAGAGAGAGGGGGAGACACAGAATCAGAAACAGGCTCCAGGCTCCGAGCCATCACCCCAGAGCCTGACACGGGGCTCGAACTCACGGACCGCGAGATCGTGACCTGGCTGAAGTCGGACGCTTAACCAACTGCGCCACCCAGGCGCCCCATACTCCAATGGCTTTAAATGTCTGAAAAGTTTACATTTTTGGTCCTTTCCACAGAAAGGTGTTATCTCACTGAGGAGCCTACAGTTCAAGCCAACAGTTCTGCAAGCTATTAGCAGAACAGGGAACAGGGGACCAGAAGGAGAGAATAGTTCTTGCTATAGAGAAGAATTTATGCTCAAGAGAAAACTGCATTATCTATAACTCGCTCTTCTATATTTTCTGATTCTCAGTTTATTGGAACTATTCTTTGACTTTTTAAAGTATAGATAACGGATAGCAACGCAAAATAATCCTTGTCTATAGGCAAGCAAATTCTGTCCTACCCAGTGGAGATTCAACTGAGTTGTCTCCCCTCCATGGAAAAAAGTTTTGCCTCCATTTTCACATTGATGGCAACTTTCCTTTACTCCATATAAATTTTTGCTTTCTAAATTTTTTCCTCTTAATCAGTCAAAGCATCATGAGTTAAATAAACTCTTTAATATGTGTTCATTTTTATAACTGTATGAGGGTAGAGATTTTACCCTTTTTTGAAAATTAGCTTTTAACATTGTTCATGACCACTTCAGATGCCTAGGAGGACAAGGCCTGCTGTGACTGCTCAAGCTTATAGAATAACCCTAAAACAACCAGGTGAAGATCAAGAGAGTTTGTCTCTGGGAGAAAGCCTTCCAGGGTTCCCTAGTCACCTAGGCTCCAAACTCATCCTGTCCTGGTTCCTTCTTATTTAGCCAAACAAGTAAATCATCACCTAGGACTATAAACTCTTCTCTGCATACAATGTTGAATTCAGGTACAAAAGGCATCAGAGTAAGGGATTCTTCTTCCTAGATAAGAAATTATGACTTAAACCAGCACTCTCCCACAAGGAGCTGTGGAGATATTTATAGGTGTCCACCCCAATTTGGGGGTTTAAAAAGGGTATCTGGAACAATTGTATTTTCTCCAAGTCCTCAAGAATGGTAAAGGTAATGTGAAAAGGTGGAAAATATCCCCAACTTAAAGGAAAACTAGCTAATTGGGAAAATCATAGAACTATCCTAAGTGCATGACATCACTTATGTAAGTTGTAATAATTAAGCATGGCTCTATTTATCACGGTGATGGTCAAAATTGCAAATATTTCACCAAGATAGGAAATTTTAACCACCATTACCTTGTCCAAATAATCTGTGCCCCAACTACATTTTAGGAATGATACATCTGCAATTGCCTTTACCTCAACTCTCCCAAAGTTTCTGAAGTTAGTTTTGCTGCTTTCTCCATGATTCTCTACTCTGGGATTGCTTTACCTTCAAAGTCAGTATTTCAACCATTTAGTTCTTCAATGACATTCTCTTTTTTCTAGCTGGTTAAAATACTCCAATAATACTTTTTCTCTAATCTAATTGGTATAACTACCAAGTAGCCCTTTATCTTCTCCATATACATTGAAACATCTCTCTACCTTTTCTATATTCATTATCTCATTCCTGTCTTCTCTTCCCTCCCTGTCTATCTTTGATTCAATTATTTATTATCTTAAATATTTTTGCAAATATCCTATACTCCCTTGCCTCTTTGTCTTTAAATCCCACTGGCAGGCCAAATCCACAACTCAGACAAAATCAGCTAGAACTTTCTCCAAGCCTGCACTTGGACATCTGAGGGCTGCTGGGGAAAACCCCAGAGTAGGACCAATTGGTGTCACTATAAATTATTGAAGGTCGGCCTTAACCAGATCCTCAACTTGACCCTATAACCTTATTACATGGCTATAGACAATTCTGTCCCCCACCACACACATATTTCAAACCTCTCTTCTCTCATTTCTGACTCCTTCAAAACCCTCTGCTACTCTTAGCAAACCAACCTGTATCACAGAAGAAAAAGGTATCTTCAAATGGGAATACCCCTGACTTCCTGTTATCAAATCTTCAAACCCACTAGAGCTCTATGTATCCTCTACTCCTGTCAGAAGGGGCCAGTCATTCTGCTCTGGATCTATCCCCTCCTGCTTCCTTAGGGACTGCATACAGTCAAGCCACTGCTCTGATCATCCTTATCTTTGGCTTCCCCCAAAACTACTGGATCCTTCTTGACCATAGGCAAACATTCCTAAGTTCCTCCCTTAGTAAAAAATGGGAAAATAACCTTCATCAGCTTGCATTTTCCTCTCTGTATACTGCCCTCTCCTTTTCCATTTAACAAATTTCTTACAACTCCCTTTTCCTTTTACTTTCCCCAGACTCCTAATTTATCTACTATGTTTATGTTCCTTCTTAGCTCAGTTAGCTCCCCATTCTTTTCTTCCCAGCCTTTAACTGTGGAACTTCCTCAAGCCTTGGTCTCATGCAAGCTTCTCTCCTCTTTATTCTATCTATGCCCATGATTCTAGGGGCCGGTTGTATACAGATGACTCCCTAATTTAGACATCCAGCCCTGGCCACCATATAAGATCCAACCCCAAAATCAAACTCTAGATCACCCTTCTTAAAAAAATTTAAACTTCTTCCAGTGTTTCCCATGTCAATTACTAATATCACTATCAATTTCATTAGACAAAACAAAAATTTTCAAGCCATTTTTGCTGTCTGACACCACCCCCCCACCAGCCTACATATCCATTTCATCACCAAGTCTTGCATTTTTGCTTCCTCTTTACATGTCAGATCAGTCCACATTATTCTGTATCTATTGCCATCTCTGGTCCAACCTTCCCCCATGCCTTGTTTGGACTCCTGCTTGATCAACCACTCCATACAATGCAAATGGTTCATGTCCAGGCACTTTTGCAAGCAAGCAGGTGAATGAATGAATGAATGCCTACAGGAAATAAGATTTGATGGACTTACCACTGTAAAAAAAAAATTCTATTCATTCAACAAATATTTTTTGTGTTTCTACTCTGGCCTAGGTATTGGTTTAGGTACTAGAGAAAAGATGATCAGAGAGTCTTTCCTCAGAAAGCTTACAATCTAGAAAGTGGTAGGAGCACTCAGTCAACAACAATAATACAAAACAGAATACAAAAAACAATCTATAAGCAAAAGGATCATCCTCCCTGCCCCAGAAGGCAGATGTAGCTCAAAGAAAGGAGAAATCACATCCAGTTGTATTTTTAGGACACACTTCCTAAAGGACATGGTGCTAACATATGGAAACAGGATATATGGGCAGTAAGTAGATCCTAAGAGGAAGTGATTTCTAAGCAAAGAACCAGAACACAGAAAATATAGAAAATAATAATCCAGCCTGGCTAAGCATAGACTAATGAGAGATAGAGCTGGAATGGAAGAATCATTGGAAGTTCACTGCGAGAAGAAATTCACTGTGACATGGAAATATCTCCAAATACAAGATGTTTCTTCCTAAATGGCTTCTCTTTAGTTAGAATTTACTTTTTTAGTTACTTACCTAAGGTGAAGAAAAGCTTTAGGCTTACACCATGCAAATGTGGGAATGAATAGAGAAGAATCTTGTTGATAACATATATGCAATTAGTTGTTCATGATTCCTCACAGCATACTTAAAAATGAGATGTACCTGAGAATTCTGTATTCTAAATTAGATCTGCACAGTATTTAGATTGGCACCTAAGAATCCAATTATAATGCTTAACAGGTCAATATTTCCTACTCCTTCACATAAGTAACTGCAAAGTAACTATTGCCTCTTTACATAAATACATTAAACTTCTCCTTCAAAGTAGGCTCAGGAACATGAGGTCATTGCCAGAGTTGTCTGAAATCAGAACAGAAGTGACAACCACAGCAACCAGGACAGAAGAAAGAAGTGTATTTAAGCTTCATGGGAAGTATTTCTTATTATTTTAACCTCCAGCCCAAAAAAGAGGAGGAGGTACACAAAGAAAGGAATTATGGCAAAATAGAGAGAGAAAGGGGAGAGTAGACAACTAAAAAGCTATGTGACTTTAATTTGTATTTCCGTGATGATGGGTGATGCTAAGCATCTTTTCATGTGTCTGTTAGCCATCTGGATGTCTTCTTTGGAAAAGTGTCTATTTATGTCTTCTGCCCATTTCTTTATTGGGTTGTTTGTTTTTTGGGTGTTGAGTTTGATAACTTCTTTACAGATTTTGGATACTAACCCTCTGTCAGATATGTTTTTTGCAAATAGCCTCTCCCATTCTATAGGCTGCCTTTTAGTTTTGTTGATTATTTCCTTCACTGTTCAGAAGTCCCAATAGTTCATGTTTGCTTTTGTTTCCCTTGCCTTCAGTGACATGTGTGGTAAGAAGTTGCTTTGGCTGAGGCCAAAGAGGTTGCTTCCTGTGTTTCCTCTAGGAATTTGATGGTTTCCTGTCTCACATTTGGGTCTTACATCCATTTTGAATTTATTTTTGTGTTCAGTGTAAGAAAGTGGTCCAGTTTCATTCTTCTGCATGTTGCCACCCAGTTTTCCCACCACCATTTGTTAAAGAGACTGTCTTTTTTCCATTGGATACCTTTCCTGCTTTGCCAAAAATTATTTGACCATATACCACCTCACATCTACCAGAATGGCTAAAATTAACAACACAAGAAACAACAGGTGTTGGCAAGTTCGCAAAGAAAGCTCCCACTGCTTGTGGGAATGCAAACTGGTGCAGCCACTCTGAAGAACAGTATGGAGTTTTCTCAAAAACCTAAAAATAGAACTACCATACCATCCAGCAATTGCACCACTAGGTATTTACCCCAAGGATAAAAAATACAAATTCAAAGAGGGTACATGCACCCCAATGTTTATAGCAGCATTATCAACAATAACCAAACTACAGAAAAAGCCCACATGTACATTGACTGATGAATGGTGCCATAGAGAAGATGTGGGGTGTGTGTGTGTGTGTGTGTGTGTGTGTGTGTGTGTGTGTGTGAGTGTGTGTGTGTGTGTAATGGATTATTACTCAGCTATTAAAAATAATGAAATATTGCCATTTGCAACAATGTGGATGGAGCTAGGATGTATTATGCTAAGCGAAATAAGTCAGAGACAGAAAAATACCATATGATTTCATTCCTATGTGGAATTTAAGAAATAAAACAGATGAACATATGGGAAGGGGTGGGGGGGCAGGGGAAGAGAAGACAGGGAAACAAACTACATGAGACTTTTAATGATAGAGAACAATTTGAGGCTTGATGGAAGGAGGTGGGTGGGAGATGGGCTAGATGGATGATGGGTATTAAGAAGGGCACTTGTGATGATCATGGGTGTTGTATGTAAGTGGTGAATCACTGAATTCTACTCCTGAAACCAATATTTCACTGTATGTTAACAAACTAAAATTTATATTAGAGAATGTTCATAAAATTAATAATAAAAAAACAAAAAACAATGTGCCACCATATTTCATATCTCACCAGTGGCAGACATAATCAATCAATCATAACATTCTTTCCCAGAGAACTCAGCACCAACCTCAAATTATTTCTGAACTTACCACTCCAAATAATGACTAGTAAACAATCAAAATTGGCCCACAAAAAAAAAATCTCTTTTCCATTCTCAGGATAATGAATTAGAGTCTGCAGAATCTGGGTTTAAACCTATATTCAGATTGTTACCAGCTACACAACAATGAGCATCCCCAACTCTCTAAACCACAACTTACTACAGCTTTGAATAGAGGTAATGACTTCGCTGGGATTGTGGCAAGACTCAAAGTGCCAATGTATTAAAGAACGCTTTGAAAATTGTAGGGTTCTATAGAGGTGAGGTATTCTCCAAATAGGAGGTGTTACTACTCGATACTTCCAGAACACACCCATGTGCCCAGAACACATTCCTTGGCATTTCTCAGTAGCCTGTAGGGTCACATGTGAAAAGAAACCAGCAGGAGGAACTCAGCAGTTCTCTACTATGCCTTTGTATTCTTTTCATATGCCCTTCCCTGTTCCGAGTGGACAGCCAGATTGCTGTCTTTAGTACAATTACCTTGACAGTCTAGTGGCCCTTGTCCAGTCTTTTAGTTCATGTAGGTGAGACTTTGTAGCATGCCTGCCTAAAGCTGGTAGCCCTGCCCACACAGGGGTTAGCCAGTCAGTCTTTAGAAGTTCATAACACAAATGTAAACTGCAACCACAGCTATAGTTAAATAAAACAATTTCGAACAGAGTAAATGATTAGCTCCTGAATACTAATTTTTATATGGTTTTGTTTTTCATTTTGTGATGAAGCAGGAACAATCAAGGTGCTCTGTAAAGATGGGGCCCTGCTAAGCTAATAAAGCACATGGCTTATCTAAAACAATTTGGCCTGAAGTCCTAAAGTTTCACTCAGCAGCCCAGAGTTAGATGCCATAAAAAGCTAGAAGTTGAAATAATTATGTCCTTGCAGAGACAGAAACATTATGAAGGATATTCTAAAAACATCTGAGGACTAGCACCATGAATGTAGGACTCCTGTTCATGTTACCAGGATGAGTAATGCACAGTTTCTTGCCATTTTTATTCTGCTATGTGGAGAACGAATTATATGGGCATCTAAGGAGGCAGAGAGACTGATTTAGGAGGCTGCTGGAATAATTCAGATGCAAGGCAATGATGGTGATAGATGCAGAATGGGGAAAGGTGTTTGGACTGGGGATTATTTAGGAAGTAGAATTGCTAGACTTCTTGATGGATCAAATGGAGGCAGTGAATAAAGGAAGGAGTTGAGAATGGCGCCAATGTTTTGAGCAACTGGGTGAGTAGAAGCATCATTTTCCTAAATAAGTTAGAACAGAGGGGGTGTGACTGAGAATCCACAGTTCTACCTTGAACACAGAGTTTTTTCCCTTCCTGACACCAACTATATGGTAATTTTTCCAATACCACTTCTCTAACTCTCCGACACCATATATGTGCCCTACAATTCAATTTAATTCTTACACTCATTACCTGCAGTTGGCATCAAATTCCACAGGTGTAATTCCACAGTCCCACAAGACTGCCCTCACTTCAAAGGCCTGTTACAAGTATCAGGTCACCTATACTTTTTACCAACCAGCTATAAATCAGGAGTTCCCAACACCCCCTCCTCAGGTTCAATAATTTTCTAGAACAGCTCAAAGAACTCAGAAAGCCACATTACATATATTTTTTCATTTTTACAAAGGATATAAATAAGCAGTCAATTAAGAAGGGACTTAAGGCAAGGCCTGGAAAGGTCTCAACCCCAGAGCTTCTGTCCCCATTGAGTTGGGATGTGCCACCCTCCCAGTACATGGACATGTTCACCAACTCAGAAGCTCTCCAAACTCCATTGTTTAGGAGTTTCTATGCAAGTTTCATCACATAGCAATGATTGATTAAATCATTGGCTGTTGATAATTAACTAGATCTCTCAAGTTCCCTGAAGTTTGGGGAGTAGGGCTGAAAGTTCCAAACTTCTAATCAATACTTGATTTTTCTGGTGACCAAATCCCATCCTGAAGCTGTCTAAAAGCCTACCAAGAGTCACCTCATTATAACAAAAAATTCTCCTGTAACCCTTATCACTCAGGAAATTTCAAAGATTTGAGGAGTAGAGAAAGATATTTCTGGTACTGAAGGTACATAAGTTTCATAGGGTGTCTCCACAATCTCACCAGGCAGGTGACCATATACAAACCTAGGGCTCAGGGAGAAATAAGAGGCCAGATTCAAACCATGCCTCTACCACTTACTGGCTTCTGTGACTGTGGATAGGCACTTAGCCTCTCCCTGTTTTAGCTTCTTCATCTCAAAAATGCAAATAATAACCATTCTGCAGGACTCTATAAAAATAAGAGAGCATATAGTTACCATTCAATCAACAAATACATATTGAGTCTACCCCATGGCAGAAACTGTCCTAGGGGCTGGAGATAGAGCATGGGACAGAACAAAAATCCACCCCTCATGAATCTACATTCCAGTGAGGAAAACAAAATGAACAAATAAATAAGAAAACCTATACCATGCAGTTGATGGGAAGTGCTACCGGAAAAAAGAAATCAGTAGAAAAGAAGACTGGGAGTGGGAGGTGGTCAATGTTGTCACCTTAAATAGAATAGTCAAAGAAGACCTCATTGAAAAGGGGCTATGTGAGCAGAAACCTGAGAAGGTGAGAGAGAAAGCCAGGCAAACAGCTAGAGAAGAGTGCTCTAGACAGTGAGAAAAGCAAGACCCATGAGGTGGAGGTTTTCCTGACATTTGTTCCAAGCCCAGAAAGGAGGTCAATGTGGCCAGAAGTAACCCACTGAGAAGTGCTACTTCTGCTCAGAATTCCAATAATGTTCATTATTGGGATGGCCTATTCAGCCTGCATCCTAAACTACTACTTTTCAGTTGCATATTGTTTTAACTCTCCAACTGCTAACATATAATTATTTTTCTGCTAATTACCTCCTTAAGAGCAGAGCCTTTTTGTACAGCCATTTCTGTCCCAACCAAGTGCCTCAGACTTGGAAATCAGTTGTCATCCTGTAAACTGACTATACACGCACCTGCATGCGTACACACATACACAAACAAGCAAATTGCCAACTCATCCTATTTACTGAAATACTAGCCTCTGTGTCCAAGTTTCCTCATCTCCACAGTTTGACTAAATTATTTTAAATTTATTTGCATTAAGAAGTGGGAATTCACTTGGGAATTCACTTTTCACATGGCAATATCCTCACAGCCTGGCTTTCCTGAAATTCCTTCAACAAGGATACTGCTTACACTGGCTCCATCAACAGCTAATCCCAGCAAAAATGACTCTAAATCTCATACACCTGAATGTTTTTGTTTGCAGGATGCTTTATTAGCAACACATGTTTTCTCTGCAGATCACAATCACCTGCTGTTCCAAAGACCGTAATTTGAGAAGCTAACTTGTAGAGGGCTAGAAATGCATGTGGTGACAGGAAAAATCATTAGTTTTCATAATTGCTCTGTGAACAAAGAATAGGCACTCCAATGAAAATAATCACTACCATTTATTGAGCATTTACTATCAGACATGTACTGTGGTAAGTGTTTCACTGACTTCAGCTAATTAAGTTAAATCTTCAGGGTAGGTATTAGCCCTAAATTATAGATTTTTTTAAAAAGCCATCTGAGTTTAAGTCATTGGCCCAAGATCACACAAGCTATTGAGGGGCAGAACTAGAATTTGAATGCAGACCAAACAGTAGTAAAAATAGCACACCAAATGTATATGCAACAAAGATCTAACAAGTGATCTCATTCTGAGACTCAGGACAAAGTTCTTTTCACAAAATTAGAAGGTTTGTCCTTACTGATAGCCAGGAAAAAGCTAAAGCTGAATACCGGGACGGATCGTGACCAATCCCCAAGACAAGAGGGAGAGGCATGGAGAGGGCCTAGATCCCTTTCACTTGAGTGAATTGACAGACAAGTTGCATTTGGGTCTGCAGTGCTGGAACCTTTCCCCACAAATTAGTTGTGGGTGCTTGATGTTGATGACTGAGAGCAATTATACCACTCATAGC
The DNA here is from genome assembly GCF_024362965.1 of Panthera pardus. NCBI lineage: Eukaryota > Metazoa > Chordata > Mammalia > Carnivora > Felidae > Panthera > Panthera pardus. The sequence continues at coordinate 115,576,977 of NW_026527013.1, read as the reverse complement.
AGATGGGAGCATATAGTGCCAACCAAAATGAATCAATGTGTCACAGCAGCAAGGTTCTCAGATAAGATTTAAAAAATGTCGTCAAACAATGATTATAATATTACCAGGGGGATGGGGCCAACAATTACACCTTTCAGCCAATAATTTATAGCACTTTTATTTTTTTTACCCTATCGAGCGGCCATTGTTATGGCTCCAATTTACAGATGGAGAAATATAAAGTAGCTTGCCCCAGTGTATAGGGCTAAGTCACTGGCAGACCTTGTGGTGTTTTGAGAGAACCTAATAGATTCCTTTTTCCTACCTAGGTCTTGAAACAAATGTGTTGTTTTTTTTTTAATGGCAGAGGCAAAGATGGAGCACAGAATGTCATCTTTATTATAAATAAAGCTAGGTTGAAAGACAAATGGCCTGGTTAACTCCCTCATAGTCAACCTCAAGGAAAGACAACCTAAGGGAAAGGGAAAGCTGGCTGAGTCACTGCCACCACCACCACCCCCATAACCCCCACTGCTCCCACTAACTTGGATAGAGGTTTTGCTCTCAAAACCTTGGCTAGATAAACTCCCCAGTATAAAAACATGGACCAAAGACTATTGTCAGTCAACCAGGTAACTCACTGTATCCATGTGGGGAGTCAGTCTACATAGGGGTGTCACTCTCTTCTATGATTTTCCTCATTTGAGTCTTCAGGTCCAAATATATTGCTCTAAGTAGGAGAGGGGCTTCCCATGAAGGAATAGATGTTACTATTGCCAACATCCTGGGAAGAGACTGATCCAGGGAAGAAATTAGGATTCAGGGAGACAAGCCCCAGATTGAGATGAGGACAAAAATCCCTTCTTTCTAAAAGCTGGAGGTGATGGTATTGGAGCAAAAGTTCCTGTCTCCAGGGAGAATACAAAAGAAAGCATACATGCTGCCACCTTGGCTCACTCCTTGGATTGGTGTTCCCAGGCCTCTCTTTGTCAATGCTGTCTAGCTCCACAAAGGCATAGACCCACCCTCAGCACCCACACAAGAACAGCTAACAAGAATTTCACTGAACACTGGAAAGCCCAAAAGGCCATTACAGCATGATATCATCAGCCTGAATGTCACATTTGAATACTCCAGGTCTATAGACCAAGCCTCACCAGCTCTCGGCAGGGCATCTCCCTCTCTTTAGTCACTGACCTGCAGCCTGTTACCAAGTCCCCTACCTAGAGCTCATCTCCTAAATCTCCTCCAGGGTCCTTTCAAAGGAAAATGCATTTTATGTTCCCCTCCCAATCAAAATATTTTTCTATTCCATGCAAGTAAAGAAGACACTCATTTTAATTTGTATTTCAGTTTATTTTAGACATTCACTTTATTTTTTTTAATTTTTTATTATTTTTTTCTAAATATGATTTATTGTCGAGTTAGCTAACATACAGTGTATAAAGTGTGCTCTTGGTTTCAGGAGTAGGTTCCCATGATTCATCACTTACATACACAACACCCAGTGCTCATCCCAACAAGTGCCTTCTTCAATGCCCATCAATCATTTTTCCCACCCCCTCTGCACCTCCATCAACCCTCAGTTTGTTCTCTGTATTTAAGAGTCTCTTATGGTTTGCCTCCCTCTCTGCAAACTATTTTTACCCCTTCTCTTCCTGCATGGTCTTCTGTTAATTTTCTCAAATTCCACATGAATGAAAACATATGATATCTGTCTTTCTCTGACTGACTTATTTCACTTAGCATAATAACCCTCCAGTTCAATCCACATTGTTGCAAATGGCAAGATTTCATTTTTTTTCTCATTACCAAGTAGTATTCCATTGTATATATAAACCACATCTTCTTTATCCATTCATCCATTGATGGACATTTGGGTTCTTTCCATAATTTGGCTGTTGTTGATAGCACTGCTATAAACATTGGGATACATGTGCCCCTATGAATCAGCACTCCTGTATCCTTTGGATAAATTCCTAGTGGTGCTATTGCTGGGTCACAGGGTGATTCTATTTTTAATTTTTTAAGGAACCTCCACACTGTTTTCCAGAGTGGCTGTACCAGTTTTCATTCCTACCAACAGTGCAAGAGGGTTCCCATTTCTCCACATCCTCACCAACCTCTGTTGTTTCCTGAGTTGTTGATTTTAGCCGTTCTGACCCAGTGTGAGGTGGTATCTCAATGTGATTTCAATTTGTATTTCACTGATGATGAACAATGTTAAGCACCTTTTCATGTGTCTGTTGGCCATCTGGATGTCTTCTTTGGAAAAGTGTCTATTCATGTCTTCTTCCCATTCTTCACTGGATTATTTGTTTTTTGGGTGTTGAGTTTGGTAAGTTCTTTATAGACTTTGGATACTAACCCCCTATCCGATATGTCATTTGCAAATATCTTCTCCCATTCCATCAGGTGACTTTTAGTTTTGTTGTTTCTTTTGCTGTGCAGAAGCTTTTTATCTTGATGAGGTCCTAATAGTTCATTTTTGCTTTTATTTCCCTTGCCTTCAGAGACGTGTTGAGTAAGAAGTTTCTGCAGCCAAGGCCAAAGAGGTTGTTGCCTGTTTTATCATCTAGGGTTTTGATGGTTTCCTATCTCACATTTAGGTCTTTCATCCATTTTGAGTTTATTTTGTGTATGGTGTAAGAAAGTGGTCCAGTTTCATTCTTCTGCATGTTGCTGTCCAGTTCTCCCAGCACCATTTGCTGAAGTTCCATTGGATACTCTTTCTTGATTTGTCAAAAATTAGTTGGCCGTAAATTTGTGGGTCCAATTCTGGATTCTCTATTCTATTCCGTTGGTCTATGTGTCTGTGTTTGTGCCAATGCCATACTGTCTTGATGATTACAGCTTTGTAGTACAGACTAATCTGGGATTGTGATGCCTCCAGCTTTGTTTTTCTTTTTCAACAGTACTTTGGCTATTTGTGGTCTTTTCTGGTTCCATACAAATTTTTACAATTGTTTGTTCTAGCTCTGAGAAGAATGCAGATACAATTTTTATTGGGATTGCACTGAATGTGTAGATTTCTTTGGGTAGTATTGACATTTTAACAATATTTATTCTTCCAATCCATGAGCATGGAATGTTTTTCCTTTCCTTTGGGTCTTCTTCAGTTTCTTTCATACGTTTTCTATAGTTTTTAGCATACAGATCTTTTACATCTTTGGCTAGGTGTGTTCCTAGGTATTTTATGGTTCTTGGGGCAATTGTAAATGGGATCGATTTCTTGATTTCTCTTTCTATTACTTAGTTATTAATGTATAGAAATACAACCAATTTCTGTACATTGATTTTATAACCTGTGACTTTGCTGAATTTATATATCAGTTCTAGCAGTTTTTTGGTGGAGTATTTCAGGTTTTCCATGTAGAGTATCATGTCATCTGCAAAAAGTGAAAGTTTGATTTGTTCTTTACCAATCTGAAGGTCTTTTATTTCATTTTGTTGTCTGATTGCTGAGGCTACTTCCAACACTATGTTAAACAACAGTGGTGAAAGTGGACATCCCTGTCATGTTTATCAGCTCAGGGGGAAAGCTCTCAGTTCTTCCCCATTGAGAATTATATTAGCTGTGGGCATTTCATATATGGCTTCTATGATGTTAAGGTATGTCTCTTCTATTTTGACTTTCTTGAGTGGGATGCTGCAAAGACTACAAAGGACCAGAGACATCACCACAAGCATGAAACAACAGATAATACAATGACACTAAATCCATATCTTTCAATAATCACTCTGAATGTAAATGGACTAAATGGCCCAAACAAAAGACATAGGGTATCAGAATGGATAAAAAAAAAAAAAAAAAAAAAAAACAAGATCCATCTATATGCTGTCTACAAGAGACTGAGGACATCTTCAGATTGAAAGCGAGGGGATGGAGAACCATCTATCATGCTACTGGAAGTCAAAAGAAAACTGGAGTAGCCATACTTAGACAAACTAGATTTTAAACTAAAGACTGTAACAAGAAATGAAGAAGGACATTATGTCATAATTAAGGAGTCTACCCATCAAGAAGGGCTAAAAATTTAAATGTTTATGCCCCCAACTTGAAAGAACCCAAATATATAAATCAATTAATCATAAACGTAAGCAATCTTATTGATAAGAATATGGAAATTGCAGGGGACTTTAATATCCACTTACAGCAATGGAAAGATCATATAGGTAGAAAATCAATAAAGAAACAATGGCTTTCAAAGTATGGAAAGAGTCCAAATGTCTATCGATGGATGAATAAAGAAAATGTGGTATATAATATACAATGGAGTATTACTCACCAATCAAAACGAATGAAATCTTGCCATTTGCAACTAGGTGGATGGAACTGGAGGGTATTATGCTAAGTCAAATGAGTCAGTCAGAGAAAGACAAAAGTCATATGACTTCACTCATATGAGGACTTTAAGAGACAAAACAGATGAACATAAGGGAAGGAAACAAAACTAATATAAAAATAGGGAGGGGGACAAAACAGAAGAGACTCATAAATATGGAGAACAAACTGAAGGTGGCTGGAGGGATTGTGGGGGGGGATGGTCTAAATGGGTAAGGGGCATTAAGGAATCTACTCCTGAAATCATTGTTTCACTATATGCTAACTAATTTGGATGTAAATTTTTTAAAATAAAAAATAAAATTTAAAAAAAAGATGAACAACAACAACAAAAAAAGAAACAATGGCTTTGTATGATACACTGGACCAGATGAACTTGACAGATATATTCAGAACTTTTCATCCAAAAGCACAGAACACAAATTCTTCTCGAGTGCACATGGAACATTCTCCAAAATAGATCACATACTAGGTCACAAAACAGCCTTCAACAAATATAAAAGAAATGAGATCATGTCATGCATATTTTCAGATCATAACACTATGAAACTTGAAATCAACCACAAGAAAAAATTTGGAAAGCCTCCAAATGCATGGAGGTTAAAGAACATTCTACTAAAGAATGAATGGTTTAACCAAGCAATTAAAGTAGAAATTAAAAAACATATAGAAGCAAATGAAAATGAAAATATGACAGTCTAAACCCTTTGGGATGCAGCAAAAGCAGCCCTAAGAGGAAAATACATTGCAATCCAGACCTATCTCAGGAAACAAGAAAAATTCCAAATACAAAACCTAACTTCACCTAAAGTAACTAGAAGTAAAGCAAAAAGGAACTCCAAAGCCAGATTAAGAAGAGAAATAATAAAGATTAGAGCAGAAATAAACAATATAGAATTCAAAAAAACAGTATAATACATCAATGAATCTAAGAGATGGTTTTTTTGAAAGAATAAACAAAATTGATAAACCCCTAACCAGACTTCTCAAAAAGAAGAGAGAACCCAAATAGATAAAATCACAAATAAAAGAGGAGAGATCACAACCAACACCACAGAAATACAAACAATTATTAGAGAATACTACAAAAAATTACATGCCAATTAACTGAACAACAAGAAAGAAGAAATGGAAGAAGAAATGGACAAATTCCTAGACACCTACATACCTCCAAAACTTAAATAGGAAAAAATAGAAAATTTGAACAGACCCATAACCAACAAAGAAATTGAATCGGTTATCAAAAAATCTCCAAACAAATAAGAGTCCTGGGACAGATAGCTTCCCAAGGGAATTCTATCAGACCTTTAAAGCAGAGTTAGTAACTATTCTTCTCAAGCTGTTCCAGAAAACAGAAATGGAAAGAAAGCTTCTGGACTCATTCTATGAAGCCAGGATTAACTTGATTCCCAAACCAGACAGAGAATAATCCACTAAAAAGAATAATTACAGGCCAATATCCCTGATGAACATGGATGCAAAAATTCTCAACAAGATATTAGCAAATCAAATTCAACAGTATATTAAAAGAATTATTCACCATTATCAACTGGGATTCATTCATGGACTGCAGGGCTGGTTCAATATTCACAGATCAGTCAATGTCATACATCACATTAATAGAAGAAAGGATAAGAACCATATGATCCTGTCAACAGATGCAGAAAAAGAATTTGACAAAATACAGCATCCTTTCTTAATAAAAACCCTATGAACGTTGACTTTAAACAGAAGTAAACTTCAACTTACTTTAGCTTAAAACAGAAGTTTAGTATCTGGTTGTATTAAACCTTTCTACTCCAGAATAGGTTCTTGCCTTTATCTTATCTAACCAGAAGTCCCACTGAAGTGTTGCTTCTGTTGTTAATAGAACAATCTATCCCCAAAGTCAAGTAAAACTTTAATCTCTAAGAGAACAGAAAAAATGCTGGAAATTTTTTAATAGCTATTGCCCACCTCCATCCCAGCCACTGATTCTAGCCCTCGAGGCTTAAAAAAATATATCAGGGGTTCCATCTAGTTCCATCACAAAAGTTCTATTCCTATCTCAAAGTAGAGAACAGACACAGATGTTTTCCTGTTTCCTTCTGACCTTAACAGAATCTTCATATTTTTAGAGCTCTGTCAACATTTTTTTCTGCCCCAATACACCCCAGGAAGATAATAAATTCTGTCAGTAACAGCACCTCACAGACCATGGCAAGGATTCTCATTTTGGTGGGGGGGGGGGGGGAGTATACAAACTTTATAGAGACATAGCAACAATTTTGAGAAGAAAGTTGTTTGGTGTGAAAAGGTAATTACATTACCCCTCCACTCTCAATCCTCATTTTCCCCTCAAATAAAAATAAATTCTTTAAATGCCCTAACTCACCTATGTTTTTTTTATCCCCTCAACCATTATATAATTCAGTTGTAAGTGTTTATTGCAAACCTCACTATTCCCTCAAAAGTCAAGTCCTGGGGTTACATTAATGTCTGCCTTCATTTTTCCTTCTCTGCCCAACAAGATGTTAATACCTACAAGGCACTCTACAGACATGCCTAATGTTCATGTCATTAGAACCAAATTTTACATTTGTGAAGAGCAAAAACAATGCCTCAAACACCATGATCAGATTCATTCTACATTCTCCTCAGCTCTTCATATGTCCTAAAAGATGGCGTGCTTTGTTAAGAGCTTGCAAGAGTGCTGCCTTCCTATAGGTTTTTACCTTTGGTTTTCGAATGATACAGGTTTACCAAGAGTACTCCTCCTTTATGGGCACCTGGATAGGTCAGTTGGTTAAGTGTCTGACTCTTGATCTCGGCTCAGGTCTTGATCTCACAGTTTGTGAGATTGAGCCCCATGTCAGGCTTTGTGCTGACAGTGTGGAGCCTGCTTGGGATTCTCTTTCCCTTTCTCTCTGCCCCTACCCTGCTTACTCTCTCTCTTTTTCTGTTAAAATAAATAAATCAACTTAAAAAAAAAAACAGTACTCCTCCCATAAGCAAGACCATTATATAAAAAGCATATTACCTAAAATAAAAATGAATGTTATATTCACCTTGTAAAATCATTTACCCATTGAGTTTCCCTGGTACCTTTGAAAATGATTAAATTTATTTGAAGTTCTGATTTATACACACATGGGGGGGAGTAGTCTTATAATGTAAAGTAAGTGTACTGATACCCATAAAGAATTCTTCCCCATGAATTCACCAATCTTTCTCTATACATTCTGCATCTTTATTTACATATTCATTATCAAAGTCATGAATGTCCCAATAGATACAGAATATGAATAACTACATAAACATATAAATTTCTAACTATTATTTGGGTATTTGCTGCAAGGAAGCCTGCTTTTCCATCACATCACAAAAAATTGAGCTGAAATGTCAGTTTCAGAAAAAACACTTCTAAGTGTCTGATTAAGTGAGTAAGGAGTTAGGTATCTCAGGTGCCAAAAGGCTCTGACCTAACATTTACTCAGTCCTAGAGAAAACAGCTATGCTGAATCATAGGCAGAAAGATAAGAAAAACACTTTAAGTCTTCAAATTAAGTTAGTCACTCATTTTGTAACTGTGTTCACTTCTGACAGCCCTTGATAGACAAATATTTCAGGGGAAACTGTATGTAAAGAAAATAAATTGCCATTTGGAACTTTTCATGCCTGGCACCCTTGAGGAAGAAAGAACCCCATCCTTATTCTGCACGTAGCACTTCCTGCTGTTTTGTTCTTTATTTAGTTCTCTTTAAAGTTCAGCAGCATTTTAATTATTTCTCAAATTCTCCAAAATTCTAAACCACTCTATACGTGACAGAATTTTGAATAAATCCTCAAGTTCTCAAAATATAAAGTGCTGAGCCACAACTGAAAACAGCAGCCAGTGACTTTGTCAGGTATCTTTTCTCTTCTGGCCCGGCTTGGTGCCCTCAGCTAGCACCATCTCTCCCTCTTCACTGACCATAGCAGCCTGCTCCTTACACTCACTTGGAGTCTTCTGGCCCCATCACTTAGGTCTCTATTGCTTGTCTCATCACTGTATTCATAATAGCCTCATCACCCTCTCCTTCCCCACAGAATCCTGACTTTTTTTTTTCAAGGATCCACTCCTTCACACAAGCATGTGCTTCAAGGAAACTGGTCCCCTGCTTCAAGTGGTGGATCTGGTGGCCACCAGGAGATAGCAAATCAGGAGATAGCACTCTTCTGGTGACCATGATGACTTGAGTTGATCCAATCAGACTGAAGAGACAGACTTGTAGCTCATGGTTGGAAAGAAGTTCTCTTACTCTCTCTTCTGTCTGCTGGACAGGAATAGGGAAGCATGAGGCCCCAGTTGTCAGTGGCAGCCTCCTTGTGGCATAAGGAGAACCATCTTTGGCATGAAATTGTGAAAATATCTGGAATGGATTCTTGATATCATTATTGAGCCGCTACTACCTCTTCTGGAGATTACCTGTCTTCTGAGTTGTCTTGAAAGATTTCTAAGAGGTTTCAATATTCTAAAATACAGTATAAATTCTTTTAAGAGGAAAGTGTAATATACTGTCCTTTCCAAACATATTGGAACAAATAGACCTACTACTGTCAAAGACTAGCATTCCATGGAACCCAGCTTAGGAAACATGCACTATGACATGCACTATGACATGCACTATGTCATTTTAGGGCTCTCCGACACCAAAAATTTCTCCTGAGAAGAGCAATCAGCCACTAAAAAATTAGAGGTAAAGAACACACAACATTATCCGTTAAGCCCAAGATTCTCTGCTTGAGTTGCATACTCTGTGTTGACAATTTGAACATAATCATGTACTAACTTCTTTTTCCAAATCAAGTCAATATGCATTTGTTAAATCATATATTTACTTCATCCACAAACATTTTATATGGGTTCATTCCTCTGCTCAAGAAATTAAAATGCCAACCATAGCAAGGCTTACTTCATCTGCTTGACTTTCAAAACCATCCTGATCTGACCCTTCCCTAGTTATCCATTTCTTACAACCCCCTAACCAGTCTACACTTTAGACTCATTACCCACTCCTATCCCTTGGGATTCATCTGAAATTCCAACTACAGCAGCCTCATCCTTCCCCTGCTCCTTTTCAGGTCTGGAATTTCAAATTCATTTTAATTATTCACTTAATTATATAACAATACCTTAATATATTCTCCTTACAAAAACTTAAGTAATAGGCTAACATTTGCTTTGATAGGCTCAATTCTGGTTCTTCTCTTGCCTCTCCAGGGGTATCAATTTGATGTATAAACTTCCAGACCTTTTCCTAAGCATTTGTATACATATATATGAACCCACAAACATACAGGGCCATATTACCATCTACTCCCACTTTCTGTCCTCAGTGTGATTACTGACAACTTCAAGGTCCTGGAAGCCAGAGACCTATTAGTTTTAGGAAACTGAGAACAGGGCAAAGAAAAGTACAACTTAGCCTGTCAGGAAAAATCAGTGGTACACAGCACCCACAATCCCACAGAAAATGCCACATTCTCTAAAGAGCAAATACGAGACAACAGAGCCTTCTTACAAGCAGACATGGAAGAGAAGAGGAGATATGGGGTGTTAGAACAAGGCTGTAAGACTTCCTGAAGAAGACTTCCTACTTCCACCAGGTGTCAGATAGCAGCAATGATTTGAGGTAAGCAACACTCCGACACTACGCAGTCCAAGTCCTCACTGGGATCCTCTTCTCAAAGTTAGGAGGCCTAAGCCACACTCTGCTCCACTAATTCCTTTCCATTTCCTGATTCTTCTGTCTGGGAAACTGGAAGGAATGCCATTTTGGGTTTAGACAGCTACTTACCAAAAGTTCAAGCCAAGGGAGAGTAGGGCAAGAAAATGAAAGTGTGTTTAAATTGGATTTGCCCATTCTTAGCCAACCTTTCACCAGGATGGCCAAGACTGTTCTCTTCTGAGTTTGACAGAAACACACATAGGGCAAGCATATTAGTGGTGCATGTTTTTCTCCAGAATCTAAGAGAGAACATAACGGGCACCTGAGATGGCCAGAACCCCACAGACATACATCTACAGTCTCACTAGTTCCCATCACCTGCCTCCTGCCCTCTCTACCTTATCCCTCATTTCCTAAACTGGACCTTTGGTTATGAAACCTCTTTTGTTAATGTCCACTATGTTCACTTGAATAAAATAACCAACTATAATGATTCCTAATGATTCCACTGAAGATGACCTCCCTGGATTCATGATTCATCCAGAGCAGCAAATTCCTGTGCCAAGCCAGCAGAGGGGGGTGAGAGAGAGCATCACCTTGGTTCAGGCAATGTTTTCAGCTGATTTAAATCCTTACTCCTGGCTCATGCCCCAGAATAGAGGCAAGGCTCTCTCTTACGGGCATCTACAATCTCTGCTTTTTCTTTTTCTTTTTTTTTCCTGCTTTTTCACATATAAAATCCCAGAGCAAAAACAATACATTAGATATTTGGAATTATGCCCAACATAAACTCTGCATTCCTCCCTGACTTCATGTCATACTTCTCTCTCCTTACTCATTCTGCTCCCTCTCTGTTCCACTCACAGGCCATACTCCATCCCAGCTTAGGTGTTTGCACATGCTGTTCCTTCTGCCTAAAATGCTCTTGCCCCAATCTCTGCATGGTTGTCTCTCTCTTGTCATTCACCTTAAGTGTCTTGTTTTAGGGCTCCTGGGTGGCTCAGTCAGTTAAGTGTTCGACTCTTGGTTTCAGCTCAGGTCATGATCTCATGTTTTATGAGTTTGAGCCCTGCATGGGGCTCTTCCCTGACAGTGTAGAGCCTGCTTGGGATTCTCTCTCTCTCTCTCTCTCTCTCTCTCTCTCTCTCTCTCTGTCCTTCCCCCACTCTATCTTGCTCTCACATTCTCCCCTGCCCCATCAAAATAAATAAACTTTAAAAAGAAAAATAAAGTGTCTTGTCCTAAATTCCATCTCCTAAGAGAGGTCTTCTTTAGACATTCTGTTACAAAAGATCTATCATAACCACTAACTGAGTAAACAAATGAGCAAGCCCTGGAGTGCTGCACTGGTCAACAGCTCTGCCCAGGTAATCCTAAGGGGGATGGACAAATCCAAAGTATAGCTCCTGGCTAGGTTTGCCAACACTGTTGCCAAAAAAACTCAGATAATCTTGTTACAAGAGAAGCCAGTAACACAAGAAATGAGGATTTGGAAAAGACAAAAGGAGAAATTTATTTTAGGTGTCAGCAGCCAGGGGAGGTTTCAGGCTCAGGTCTTAACAACCGACCCCTCTGCCTGCAAGATGGACACCTAGAGTATTATAAGGAGAGGATGTGGGGATATATGCAAAAGAGCAGACAAGGAACACCTGACCATGGGTATAGGTCGGTATGTGTTCAGCCCATGATCAAAGGCAGGGAAAGGGATGTGTAGGTTGTGGTCTTCCAGGTATTCCATTGTTATCAGGGCTTTTCTGGTCTGCTGGTTGGAATATTCCAGTCATTGCAAAACACCTTCATTAATGCCTCAAGAAAGTGCAATAAGAAATAAGCACAATAGGTTTTAGTGAGAACATGAGCTAAGTGGTCTTGCCTGTTTCTGATTTTCACTGTTGAGGTCTGTAGTTGAGCAAGAGAACTCACTAACAATCTGATCCAATGTAGTCCCTTCTTTCACATCTCCCTGTCTTAGTTTTCTGCATAGCACTTACCATATTTGATGTTTTTCTTTTCTTTTTTTCTTTTTCCTATTGTTTTTAAATTATTTTCTAGACTAAAATGGGAATGGGGCACCATCTTGCTTACCCCAGCATCCCAGATACCTAAAAACAATGCCTAGCATATAGAAGGTACTTAATAAATAAGTGAATAAATGAATCCTTGAACCTGCAACTTCACAAGTAATGCCCTGCATCTCTCTCTCTCTCTCTCTCTCTCTCTCTCTCTCTCCTTCTTTCTCTCATTTCTCATCCTTCCTCCAACTCATGCTTTGCTTCAACCAGATTCATCTACTTCATTTTTTTTTTGAAGTCCCTACTCATGCACACTGTTTCATCTCTCATTCTTTGGCACATATTATTCCCTTCCCTGTTGTTCCCACCCCTAGCCCCAAGCCCTACTTTCCCCACCTAGCAGAATCCTCCCTGACTTTCAACTGTTAAGTCAAGCACTACTTTTTTCAGGAAGAGTCCTCACCTACCTCTTTCCACCCTCATCAAGCCACAAGTTCCTCCTCCGTGCTGGGAATTCTGTGCTTGCATCTATCAAAAAATGTATCTCACTGTTCTAGCTCTGTGTCTTCTTACCCCCACTTACTCCCCTGGATGCTGAAGTCATGAACTGAGGCCATGTTAGTTACTAAACATCTGCATCCCACTCACAGGTGGATATTCAATAACCAGTTGCTGAATAAATGAATAGGAAACATCCAAATATATTTGAAAGGAAGGAAAGAAAAACAATAGGAAGAAAGGAAGGAGAGAAGTAGCTTAAATGACAGAGGACGGACTGCATTTATATCTTTAAGATTTAATGAGATTTAGAAGAAAACTCTGAGACCTGAGAAAAACACTGTATCAAAGTTAAGGGGGTCAAAGTCTGCACTGACCCTCTTTCATCCATCCCACTGGCTTTGATGCAGTAATGTGGAAACATACTAGTTGTAGCCTTTTCAAATTATTTATTTTTATTATAAAGTTATTGAATGCAACAGAAGACATGAAACTACCTAATTTATCTAAACTAAGCCCTCCTATTAACACACATACCACACTTCTTTGAAATAGGAATAAAAGGCCACAGTAACAGTCTTTATGTGGGATCTATAATAATGCACTATCACCCTGTAGGTATGGATGTGCTCCTCAACATCCACAGTTGCCTAAGCCCATCCTAGGGATTGGATCCAATAGCAGTACTTTCACTGGAGCAATGTCAAGAACCATTCTCCAAAGGTTCAACCTCCAGGATCAGAGAAGGGGAAGGAGAGCATGCACCCCCATAGCAGTATCATAGGGCTATGAAAATCTGAGACTCTTATAATTAGTGGAAATCAATATGTCATCCTACACTGTATGTGCTGTTTCTGTTACTCCAATCATATGGCTATAAATCTTATGTATGTATAAATTAAGCAACCCTAAGGTGTTGGTTTTAGCTTTAGTTTTTATGTATATACAAAATAGGCTATTCTGTATGTCAGTTATAAATGTGGTTAAGTATACTTCTGGAGTAGACGCTTCTGATACTCCCATCTATCTAGCTGGAGTTTTACATATACATAAATTAGACAACCCTAACATGTTGCTCCTAATAAGATGTGGTGGTGTTTTCTTTCACTAGACACAGACAGTTTTTAAAGGTTAGTATGGTAAGATACTGAAATCAGAGCTGGGGCTGAGAATTATAATTTACACACACACACACACACACACACACACACACACACACACACCACATTGGAAGCTATAACCCACATTGTGTAATTTCTTTCTCTTTTTTTCTAACTTTCATATTTTTTAAGTTTACTTATTTATTTTGAGAGAGAAAGGTCATGCAGAAGGGGCAGAGAGAGAGAAGGAGAGAGAGAGAGAGAGAATCCCAAATAGGATCTGCACTGTTAGCATGCAGCCTGATGAGGGGCTTGAACCCATGAAGGGTGAAATCATGATCTCAGCAAAATCAAGAGTCAAACACGGGATGGATATTAGCCACCCAGGTGCCCAGATAATTTCTTACTCTTAAAGAGAGAAGTATACGTATGATTCATTTAATTCTGCTCATAAAACTAAAAAGGAAGCAAAGTGGATTCAAATCTCCTTCCCAGGTCTGTGATACTTGACATAGTTTCTAACCAAAGCTGTTTCCTTTCCACCCTCTTTTTTTCTAGTGATAGCAAGGGTATGCAGTATGATAGAAAGAAAGTGTCCTGACTCTGTGACACACAGGCTCCCTGAATTTGACCCCCCAAAACTTATAGTTAGCCCAATTTTTCTTCTTGGTATCCTAAGAGAAAAAAGGAAATTATAAAAAATTATAGGCCGGGGCACCTGGGTGGCAGAGTTGGTTAAGCATCTGACTTCAGCTCGGGTCGGGGTCTCAGTTCATGAGTTCAAGCCCTGCATCGGGCTCTGTGCTTACAGCTCAGAGCCTGGAGCCTGCTTCAGATTCTGTGTCTCCTTTTCTCTCTGACCCTTCCCTGCTCCTGCTCTGTCTCTCTCTGTCTCTCAAAAAAAAAAAAATTTAAAAAAAGAAATAAAGAAAAAATTATAGGTCAACAGGTTGATGGTCCCATAACAAACATTTCAAAGACCATTGAATGAATAATGATACAACACATAGCCACACAATAAGAACATAAATTAAGGAGACAGATTTCTCAAGACTCATATGGGCTTATTAGTTTCATTTCTGTAGTTGTACCTCATGTGTCAAGACTCCAGGACAGAGAACTGGTCACCTAGAGGCGTTATATCCTCACTCCTCAGATAATCAAAAACCTGCCTTTACTACGGCAGAAAAGTACACCATGTACTGGACCATCCTTCTCCCCTAAGACTACCTGGTAGTAGGACACAGGGAGGCTGAGAAAAGTACCAAGTCAAGGCATAAATATACATCTTCCTAAAGTTCAATTTTACTGAGAAATTGAAAGGAGAAGTGATGTGAAAGAGGAGTGTTCCAAAGAAACAACAGGTCCAAAATGGAGTCACTTATGTTAAGCCCCACCAAGACTTAATACCTAACCTAACTGCAGCTTCAACCTCTCCCAAGAGTGGAATTTTAAACGAATCAGCCTAGAATTTCCTGATCAGTACTAATGAGGTCATCTGAATAAGACCCTCAGCAACTCCCCCTAAGAGAAGGTGAACTTGCCTGAAACAATCCTTTCTTTTCTTTTGCTAACCTCTTTGTCCTGCCCCAATTTCTGCCTATAAAAGCCTTCCCTTTTGTACAGCTCCTCGGAGCACCCTTCTATTTGTTAGACGGAATGCTGCCCAGTTCATGAATCAATGAGTAAAGCCAATTTGATCTTTAAATTAATTAGATTGAATTTTTGTTCTTTAACAGATGTAGTGATAGCGGTGGACTAAAGAATTTCTTCAGCTTCAGAGAGGATGAGAAACACAAGCATGATGCCCTTGAGGCTTTTGAGTTCTCTTTCTCATCATTCCTGAGGCTCTTTGCATTGAGCTCCCAACTTAATTTGCTATCTGAAGTTTCCTATTTGTTTAGAAACCCCAGCCCTTGGTTCTATCCCTAGATTCCACATTGGGAACTACTGGTGGCTGGTATATTTCCCCATTTGTTTGGAATCAGTCCACAGTCCCCATTCTTTGGGATCCTCTGGTTCAATCCTTTCTCTAATCCCCAGATTTCATGTAGAAAACTACTGATATTTAACAGCCAGAATTGGAATGGGTCCAACTTAAAAACCAGGATGAGCCCAGGATAGGAATGGGCCTAATTTGAGCTGGACTGGTTCCAATGAAAGACCTCAGGTGAATATTAAATAAGATCAAGTTGCTAATGGGAATCTTGAAAGACAAAAAGACCACAAACATTGATGAACATGGGTCAGGCATTTAGTGGTTGTTAGAGCATTTGCCACCTCAAGACAACTCCCACGATAGGCCCTCTTTGATATTAGTTTGGCTTCAGCAAACCAAAAGGCTTAGCTAAAAGAAATGGGATCCTTTCTATACAAAGAGTTGAGCATGCCACCTTCTGGGACACTTATGTTATGTTTAAGAACTATAGTGCTAGAAGTTGCAGATATCTAGCAAAATGGAAACGTTTTACTAAAAATAACCTAGAATTACAATAGCCATTATGGGGAACATTCCAATTAGACAAGATCAGTCACTTAAGTAATGCACTTGAGAGGAAGGGATCCCAAGTTAAACAGAATAGGATGTCTACTTTAATTGGTATGCAGAGCTTCCAAAATGCTTCAATATTCTAAAATAGCTTCATTAAAGGACTCCTCACAAAAGGCTAATAATAAATTAAAGACACAAGAAATACCTAAAACAAAAAGACTGCTGTGACTCCTACGGTTCCCCCTTATCCTTTGTTACCTGAGTACTCACATTTTACTAATCTCTGTCTGAACTGCCTTTCCACTCTGAGACTATTAGGTGGGTTTATTTTATTCTAATTTATTTTTATTTATTTTTAATTCCAGTATAGTTAACATACAGTATAATATTATTTTCAGGTGTACAATATAGTGACTCAACAATTCCTTACATCACCCAGTGCTCATCACAACAAGTGCACTCTTTAATTACATGTAGGCAGTTATGTTTTAAAATAAAACTACCCAAGATTTCAGGCAAACTTCCTTAGGATCCTTCACCGTTTGGCCAAAAACTAAACTAAGGGCCATAGGTAAGATTTCCTAAACCTACAGAGGAACCTCAAAAGTTTTTTTTTCTGAAGAATTCGAAGTTATTATCAGGGCCTATGACCCCAGCTTCCAGATCTTTATCAGCCTGTACACATGGTGGTAGCACCTGCTGAGCTCAAAACAGGAGGCAAGAAGGAAGATGGCAAAAACCCAAGGATGATATTTGAGATCCTCTGTCTTCAACATCTTAGGGACTAGGAGAAGCTCACAAAATAGCAACTGAACAGACACTGAAAGAGAGATTGTCCTCAAAGGTCTTGTGCAAATTCTTCTCAAACACCCTCATACTTACCTCCAAAGGAAAGTCCCTATATGAGCCCCTCCTACAGTTGACAGGACACCGGGGAGTTCACTGATAAACTACTACCAGTAATTTCATAAACAGCCAAAAGGACACTGAAAATAAAATTAATGGGAAACCTTGCCAAAGTTTACTTGATGCCAGAGCTACACTTTCTACTTTAAACTATACCTTCATAGGACAACAAATCCCTCAGAGTAAGAAGGTTTCAACACTAGGGGTATCTAACAAAGTTTTTATCTCAACCAGTACACATGACTCTAGGACCCTCTACTGAAAAACATTCCTTTTTGCTATATGACAAAGCCCCAACCAATCTATCAGGCAATTAAAAGAGCTAATACATTGTGCTTCTAACGGAAATCTCACCTTAGCATTTCCCAAACAACTGAATCTGATTGTTTATGTTCCTTACAGTCTGTCCTTGACATAAAAGAGGAATAATTCCAGCAAAAGTCCCAGAATTTAATTGAGGTGCCTCAAAACCGGGGGCTGCATCTAATACTGACATTAGAAGAATAAAAAGCATGGAACCTATAAAGATTCAGTTACATATAACTAAACCTCTCCCTAAATTACCTCAGTATCCATTAAAGCCTGAGGACACACAAGGACTCACACCATAGAAGAAGGTCTAATTGCCCAGGGGCTAAGTATTCTCTGCAACGCACTGATCTTGCTGGTCCAGACACCTAATATATAGGGATAATGATTTGTCCAGGATTGGAGGGATGTTAAGAAAATATTCATCATTTCCCAATTGCTCCAAACCAGAACACCCTCTGTCACAAGTGACACCAGACTCAAAGTAGTTCACTGTCACAGACCTTTGTTCAGCCCTTTTCAGCATCCCTGTAGGCCCTAGCAGCCAATTTTTACTTGCCTTTACATGGAATAACTGACAATATACATGGACAGTTATGCCTCAAGAGTTCACTGAGTTCTTATTACTCTCAAGTACTTCACCAAGATTTAAGCACCCTCCATCTCATTCCCCTGGGAGATAGGCACTTTTTTATAATATTTAGATGATCTTTGTCATGCTCAGTTACCAAAGAGGCATCCATAACAGATTTTGTTTATTTGCTGCCACGGCTAAAAAGGGACACAAAGTCTCTTTGGGAAAAATTACAATTATCTCTAGATACTGTCCCTTACCTAGGTAAGGATTACCTAGGTAATCTAAGTGCTGAAGGAAAGGAATTCAGATGTCTCCAAAAGGAATTAAGCTAATCCAGGAACTTCCTAGATCTACAGCTAAGTGACAGCTTCATGGACTTTGAGGTTTATCTGGTTATTACAGACTAGGGGTTCCTAATTTTTCCCTGTGAGCTTCCCCACTGTATGAACTTACTAAAATATTAGTCCCTGAACCCTTTCCTTAGGAAGACAAACATAGGCAGGATTTTATGAGACTAAAACAAGCACTACAAGAACCACCTGCATTAAGGCCACCGAACTATTCAAAACCTTTTACGTTATTTGTACATGAAAGGGATAATCAAGCTCTGGGAACCCTCACACAAGTAATGGTAATAAACATAGGCCTATTGCCTTTTATAGCACAAGACTTGATTCAGTTGCTAGTGCCTATCCCTGCTGTCTTAAGGCTATAGCCGCAGCTGCAAAGTTAATGAAGCCTCAGCAGATCAGACCCTAGGAAATGACATTTACTTGTAAATTCTACTTGCTGTCCAAAGTCTTAACTCTGAACTGACTCAACATTTCTTTGCAAGTAGACTAACTTCCTATGCGATCCTTCTGTTTTCACCACCTAATCTACAACTTAAACATTGTAATGTCTTTAATCCTGCTATGTTACTACCTCTACCTGATACAGGCAAGCCCCATTACTGTGTGGTAATAACGTCCCATTATGAAATACCCCTTTAACTAGTCCCAACCTAATCCTGTTTGTTGATGAATCATACTGTAGAATAGGAGAATTTTCAAGCTGATATTTCTACTCAATGTGACCTACTCAAAAGGGAAAACTTCCCACAAACTAAATCAACCCAGTAAGTAGCACTCCATGCCCTTACTTGTGCACGCCAGTTATCAGAAGGACAAATGGTTAATATTTAATATATTACCCTGATAGTTGGTATGCCTTTGAGGTCATCCATGAGTTGGGGATGTTATGGAAACAAAGGGGTTTTCTTACATCCCATGAGCAACAGGTAAATGATCTTAATGCTATTCTCTTGCCTTCTGAAATTGCTGTCATTGAAACTGAGGCTCACACTAAAAGGACTAAACCTGAGTATGAGGGAAATGCCCTGGCTGACTTTATGCAAAGGCAACAGCACCAGAATCTATAAAGATTGTAGCACATGTGAATGAAGTCCATTCTGCTTCTTCAAAAAGTGGCCATATTTTTGCCATCCTGACAGTCTGCTCCTGAATCAGAGAAATTAGGAAGGGTAAACAAAGGCTGTAAATTAAACAAACAATCGGGGCTATGAGAAACCCAAAACAGCTGCTTGTTTCCTCCCAGTTCCCTGGAAAACCCCATTTTTCAGTTTTTGCACCCCTTTACATATCATAATGCATAAGATGACTCAAACTATGAATCAACATTGGTAGGAAGACTTCTATAAAGTTGCAAAATCGGTCTACTAGCAATGTTTGATCTGCTAGGTCCACAATCCTGGAAAAGCTATTTTTTGTCCCCAAGGCATCAGGCCTCCTTCCTTTGAACACCTGCAGCTGGACTTCATTCAACCATCACTTAGTATGGGCTATCCATATATTTTTGTTATTGTATGTATGTTTTTCGGATGGGTTGAAGTTTCCTCTGCCACAAACCTGATGCCCTCACACTGGCAAAGAAACTGTTAGAATATATGTTTCCCATTTGAGGTACACTTTCCACAGTCTCTGGGGGTGAAGGCACCCACTTCACTGGGCAAATCATATGAGCCTTAATGAAAACCTTGCAAACTTTTTGGAACTATCACTGTCCCTAACACCCTGAATCATTGGACAGGGTTGAGAGAACTAATGGGACCCTCCAACTTAAAATTTCTAAATTGACTAAAATCAACCATGGATTCCCCTGACCAAAGGTCTTGCCTTTGGTCTTGCTGACTGTTAACAGTACCCACTTTGGGAAACATGAACTCACTCTACATGAGATAGTTATTGGCAGACCAATGTCTACTGGTATGCAACTTTCTGCTAATCCTTTGTCATCTCATATCAGTATGACCAGCTAGTATAAATCTTCAATGTCTCATGTTTAAGTGTATCATCAACAGATTAAAGAAGTTTTCCCAGATCCTAATTCAAAGGGTCCTGTTGGTCACAATCCATAGCCAGGTGATTGGGTATTCTGGAAGTGTCATGAGAGAAAGACAGCCCTTGAGCTCCATTGGAAGAGACCTAGGTAAGGTCCTGGTAAGTATTCATAACCACTGACACTGCTGTAAAACTAAAAGATACTGAGACTTGGACACACATCTCACAGCTAAAGAAGGCTCCACCTAACATCTGATCCTATAGAGACACTGGAGACCTACAAATCAAATTGATGAGGAAGAGAAGTAGCTGACATCAAAATAGATGGCCTCCACCCAAAGTGCTGAAACCCTTTCTCCTTTTTAATTTTTTCTTTCAATTTACTCTGGCACTAACCTGGAAAGATAATGCCTTTGTCCATATATCCCAGGCCATTGTTAAGGAGAGCAACCTTTCAGATGCTGAATTGATCATTATGCAAGACATCCCCTTGTCCTCCCTGTGACCAACTTCTCTTCTATTGCCAGTGTCACTGCAAACTACAATTGACCCCCTTAGAAGTATGTGCCAAACTAGACACATTTACCTACATGAATCTTAGTACATTTGCACCCCTACATTCCCATGATTCTCTAGATCAGATTTCACCAGAAACACCCATCTTTGTAAATCATTTAAGATGACTTTTCATTTCAGGTGAGGATATTCTTTTCCCATATGTGCTAAAAACCTGACTGACCCCTGGTTTAGGAGTAAATACAAATGAGAATATGATCAGGAAGTTCTCCTTAACTCTTGGAGACATTGCAGATTTCCATTACTAGGACACTAGGTACCCAGCAAAGATCCCTAGATTCTGGTCAAAGCTGTTCTCACTAACAGTATTATCTTTTAGCTGAGCAAGGAGGTATCTGTGCTATGGCCAACACCACCTGTTGTACCTGGATTACTATTTCTGGGGAAGCTGAAACAAACTTACATAAGATCATTGAGCAAGCCAACTGGCATAAAGGGTGACCCCATCCATCGGAACTTTCTTTAATTGGTTTGGCAACCATGGCTCTGAAATACACTTCAAACATCAGGAATTATCTTGCTTATAGTTATCATAATAATCTCCTTGGTGCACTGTATTGCTCACAAGCTTTAAATACATGTTGACAGCAGCTAACCACCAAACAAATTATCTCCCTAAAGAAATGGAACATCAAAAAAGGAACAAAGAATATGACCAACTAAAAAATTATGAGCCTAAAGTTGTGATCTCTGAATAACACAGTGATTGAGAAAAAAAATAGGATCAATGTGTTGAAAAGAAAACCATAGGCCCAAAATGGAGCCACTTATGCTAGGCCATGTCACCAAACTGAGACATAATACCTCACTTAATTGCAGTTTCAACCTCCCCCAGAAATGTTGTCTTAACCAGTCCGTCAAGAGTTTTCTAGTCAGCACCAGTTAAGGTAATCTGTTACATGGGCTCTCTCCATCCCACAAAGAAAGGTGAGGCAATTCACCTAACAAGACCCTTTTTTTCTCAAAGGAAGGTGACCTTACCTGAAATAATCCTTTTTTTCTGTTTAAGACTTCCTTGGCCTACCTTTAAAAATCTTTCCCTTTCTATAGCCCTTTAGAGATCTCTTCTACTTGCTAGATAGAATACTGCCCAATTTATGAATTGTTTAATAAAGCTAATTAGATCTTTAAAATGTACTCAGTTGAAGTTTTGTTATTCAACAAAAGGTTCAAGAACTATAGAGCAGTAACTGAGAGTATCACTAATGCCTTTAATTTTAACCACATGTCTGTTAGGTTGAAAGTTTAATTGAAAGGGAGGAACTGTTGAAAAGAAACAATGGGCCCAAAATGGAGTCACTATGTTAAGTACCACCAAGACTTAATACCTAACATAACTGCAGTTTTAGCCTCTCCCACAAGTAGAATTTTAAACCAGTCTGTAAAGAATTTATCAAACTCACCACCCAAAAAACAAACAACCCAGTTAAGAAATGGGCAGAAGACATGAATAGACATTTCTCCAAAGAAGACATCCAGATGGCTAAAAGACACATGAAAAGATGCTCTACATCACTCATCATCAGAGAAATACAAATCAAAATCATGATGAAATACCACCTCACACTTGTCAGAATGGCTAAAATTAACAACACAAGAAACACAGGTGTTGGCAAGGTTGTAGAGAAAGGGGAACCCTCTTGTGCTGTTGATGGGAATGCACACTGCGACAGCCACTCTGGAGAAGAGTATGGAGGTCCCTCAAAGAACTAAAAATAGAACTACCCTATGATCTGACAATTACACTACTAAGTATTTACCCAAAGGACACAAAAATACAGATTTGAAGGGGTACATACACTCTGATGTTTATAGCAGCATTATCAATAATAGCCAAACTATGGGGGCGCTGGGTGGCTCAGTCGGTTAAGCAGCCGACTTCGGCTCAGGTCATGATCTCGTGGTCCGTGGGTTTGAGCCCCGCGTCCGGCTCTGTGCTGACAGCTCAGAGCCTGGAGCCTGTTTCAGATTCTGTGTCTCCCTCTCTCTGACCCTCCCCCGTTCATGCTCTGTCTCTCTCTGTCTCAAAAATAAATAAACGTTAAAAAAAAAAAAATTTTTTTTTTAAAATAATAGCCAAACTATGGAAAGAACCCAAAAGTCCATTGATTGATAAATGGGTAAAGAAGAATGTGATATAGATATAGACAGATAGACATAGACATAGACATAGACATAGATATGTAATTACTCAGCCATCAAAAAGAATGAAATCTTGCCACTTGAAATGACATGGACAGAGCTAGAATGTATTATGCTAAGCAAAATAAGTCAATCAGAGAAAGATAAATACCACATGATTTCACTCATGTGCAATTTAAGAAACTAAACAGATGAATATATGGGAAGGGATGGAGGGATGGGGGAAGAAGAGAGGCAAACACACCACAAGAGACTCTTAAGGATAGAGAACAAGCTGAGGGTTGATGGAGGGAGGTGGGTGGGAGATGAGCTAGCTGGGTGATGGGTATTAAGGAGAGCAACTGTGATGGGCACTGGACATTGTATGTAAGAGATGAATCACTGAATTCTCCTGCAACCAGTATTGCACTGTATGTTAACTAAAATTTAAAAAATAAAAATAAAAAAGATAAACTAATCAGTCTAGAATTTCCTCATCAGCACCAGTGAGGTCATCTATAGGACAAGACTCCTTGCCCTTTGCTCCAAGAGAAGGTGGCTTTGCCTAAAACAATCCTTTCTTTTCCTTTGCTAATAACTTCTTTGTCCTGCCATGTTTCTGCCTATAAGTCTTTCTATTTTGTACAGCTCCTTGGAACACTACTATTTGTTAGACGGAATGCTGCCTGATTCATGAATCACTGAATAAATAAAGCCAATTAACTCTTCTCATTTACTTAGTTGAATTTTGCTCTTTTACAATGGGAAGTAGCTCAAAACATATTTTGGTACAAAAACAAGTTAGACATACTATAATACCTAATGCAAAATATCCATTAATTTCAAATATTAAATGAAAAATGAAAAGACTGTGAGTTTGCTGCAAGCACTTTCAGGTTCTAACTCCAGTCCCCATTTTCTCCAACCCCAACTAGTCTAATAATCAATCCCCTTTGCCTTGGGGTATTTTGCAATGGAAAAGTTTAAGAAGCATTGAATCCCTGTAGATTTTCAGAAATATAGGATGAAAGTTGACACCAAAAAGGATATTTGTGTGTACTTTAAATATACAGAAAATTAATCAGGACATAGCATCTCTCCATTCTGAGTCTATCCATTTTTCTTTTGCACCACAGTATACCCCCCAACCCAATCCCTGCAAAAAAGAAACTCATGCACATATTCCCACTGTCCTCAAGAATTCTGAGTCAACAAAACTTTATTTGCACCGATGATAATGTGCATTCCACATGGACATGTCCATCCATCCCCCCACCTAACAATCACTAAGTTGGGCACCTAAGGATACAAAGATGAGTGTAGTGTTGTTCCTACCCTGGAGAAATTCACAGGCATGTGAGGAATCGAGTTATCAATTTTTAAATGACTTTATAATGTGATAAATCCATTAATAAAGCTACAAAGTGCTGCAGAGAGGGAGAAAGGATTCCTTCTTCCTCACAGGAAGAACTGTCAGGGAAGATTTCCCAGATGAAGCAGCTTTCAGGGCTTTGCAGCAGCAAAGTGAGCCTCCATCTGGATGGAATCCCAATGTACTCTGAAGACTCCTCTACCCAGCTGGCTGCTTCCTCACATCTCTCCCTCACTCCAGCCCTAAGTGCCTCCATTGCCTTCACTTCACTCAACAACCTCAAAACACTTCCCTACTTTTTAAATTATGTCAACATTGCACAATTTGTTGAACATTTGTCCTATGAAAGGCTGCCTTTGCAGTTTTTAGTGTAACGTTTAATACTCCCAACAACCATATTTTATCATCCCTGCTCTAGTCGAGGAGACTGAGGCTCAAAGAGGTTAAGTTTCAAGCATAGATCAGTCTACATTATCCATTGTCCTCACTATCTCCCTTGGTTATAAAGCTGTGCTTGCCTGAAGGTATTTGACATGCTTATTTTTATGAATGAAATACCAATATCTAGACTAGCTAGTTAAAAGATTCAGGACTGACAGGATCATTATTTGATGATGGAATTATGCATTTTTTAAAAATTTTCTTTATACTTTTACATGTTTCAAAAAAAACTTCTTGTCTTAGTCTGAGTACATATTATTTATAAAATGGAAATTATGCTTGTTTGCTTGCTTACTCTATTTCTACTGAAATAAGCAGTGCCATGATGAAGAAGATAACAGAGAAACTCAAATTAGAAGTTTGGTAGGGAGGAGGAGACACATAACAAAAGAAAGAATAATGAGCAGCCAGAGACATGGAGTGAGGTAGCTTAGAGAAAAAGGTCACACAGCCCAATCTCAATGCCCTTTGAAATTTTAAAGGCCCAGAAACAGTATCCAAAAAGTACTGATTGAAACCAGGAGGCATCAGACTACAAACTGAGCCTGGGGAATGTCAGAAAAGCAAGTCTCTCAAGCCTGTAGCACAAAAGGCTCAGCCAAGTACCCCCTGGTGAACAGAGCTCCAGCATTCATGATGCACAGTCATGCTCAAGAGGAAGGCCAGCAGGGTTTCCTTCTCTATAACCAGATGTGGACAAAGAGCTTTCACCTGTGTCCATGCTGTCAGCTCCTCTAGCTTGGATGCAAAGCTGCAGCTGTCAACGTGATGTTCCCCCACCTGTGCCAGGCCCGGGGTGAGGTCAGGACAGCTTGCAGATCTAGGATCTGTGCCCAAGCCAAGGTGGGGTGCCAGAAGTCAACAAGCCAAAACATAAACATAAAAACACCCTCACCTTGTCAAATCTCTGCCTTCTATTGTGTGCCTTAAGAGTGATAAGGGGCAGCACTTCCACTGCCACTTTGTCAAGAAACATTTCCAGAGTGGGTTTTTCAAGAGGCTGAGACAGAGTTTTCTGACAGAATCCTCCTTCTACTGACCCAGATGGCCTCAAGAAAGCATCTCAAGCTGGACACTCATCAACAAGGAAGCTAAATTTCAACCCCTCTTTGATTTCCACTCTGCTTCTGTAAGGTCCTTTTCAAAATCCATATGGTTTCACCAAATACTCACTTAGACCTATTAGAAGTTGAAGAAGAAAAAATGAGTAACCCAAAACAGACATCTTCTATTCCTTTTAATGTGGTTGCCACATCAAAGGGCTGGTGGATTCAGTCATAGTTGCTTGCCATTTTCCAGGAGCTGGTTACCACAAAGGAAAAGGATTTTATTTAAGGTGGGGAAAAAAAAAAAAAAAAAGGCCAGCAAGTAGACCAATTTAAGTTTCTTGGAAGCAGTGAATGCCAGGGGCTGGATGCAGATAAGATTATCTGAACTAAAAGTGTAACAGGGATAGCCTATCTCCAAGTCCATTTCTAATATTCTATCTACTGATAAAGAACTGTCAATTAAAGAAAACCTCAACCTTGTGTCAAAAGGGAGAGTCAGTAGTCAGACTGAAACATTCAGATAAGAGGTATCAGCAACAAACTGGGAAGCAAATTGAGAGAAAAAGAGTTATACACATGCACATGCATGCCCGCACACACAAAAATGGCATATACACAAGGCATCAGGAGGGTCGTACTGCTGGTAAAAACAGGTGCAGAGCTCTGAGGTATAATTAATCACTGCTCCTGTAACCTCAGCAAAGCAAAACTGCTCTCCACCCAAACCCTGAAGAGCCTGTCAAAATGAGTTAGGAAAAAAACTCCATTTTCTTTCTTGCTCAGGTGTTACAATGTGGATAAAGAAGAAAGACATGTCACACAGATGCAGAGTTCTCCTGACACTGAAAGAAGGTCCTCTACAGGTTGCAGCTTCTGATCTCCCCTCTAGTGGCAGTTACAGAGGAATGTTTTCATATTTCTAGGAATGCTTCTTGTTTGGAAGGTGAAATTTATCCTTCTCAATAGTCAAGGCCCTGGAAAAATGAGTCTGTGCTGTCAGATCCACCTGTGAACTACAGTGAATAGGAATTCTCTACATGCTGTGGCTCTGCTCAAGGGTCCTGCATGAGGCCTGCATTTCTGCAGGTAGGTGACAGTATAAAGAAACCTTACTGCAACCCAGCATTTCCCCCAAGGCACAGTTATCTTAGAACACAACATAGGACCATCTTTGCCCATAACACAGTGGTAGTTGTGTGTGTGATATGATTTTAAGGCTGTAGCTGTGTTAACTCAAACTAGCCTATCGTGAAACTTAAACTCTACCATAATGAATAATTTCTATCATATTGCATAGTCAAATGTACCCTTATAAAATTCCATGAATAGACAACACCTAAACATTATCAGTGTGCAGAAATTGAGTTTCTCAGCTCTGCTGGATGACTATGTGGGAATCTGGCAGAGGGAAGAGTAAGAAAACTCTTAGAATTTATACTGCAACCCAGTAAATCCCTCGTCCAGCCCAGGCCCTCACGACTGGTCTCTCATGGTATTCAGAGCTCCATGAGATAAAGCTGAAAGTATCTTCATATGCAAAACTAACTTTTTAAAAATTTTATCTTTAAATGTAATACTAAACTCTCTTCAGCTCTGCAATGCCAATTATTGTCCTTTAATGGCCTTTAGCTCCTAGCCATTTCCTATCTAAAACCAACAGTGCCCCTCTTAGGAAGCTTCATTCTCCTTACAGCCACTCCCTTATAAATATTTGCTCTCTTCCCCTCTCTCTTCCTTTCTTCTTCCTACTACCCATTCCCTAAACTTCCTCTCCTTTATTTGACAAAATTCAGGTGAGTCACATTGACAAACATACCATGTGAAGCTTCATCCAAATAGATTTCCAGTGAGTTAAGAGAAACTTGAAGTTAACATTGCTTGTGTTTCCACTGAGCTGATTAAAGCCCAGATTTTTATGAGTTTGGAAACACGGCAGATAGTTAGATTGTAGGAATTTACTGACTGCATAAGGATTGCATTGAACCCCACTGGTAAGGAGATATACAGTGGAAGGCATGAGCTTTGGAGGCTACTGGACTTGGGGGTCAGAAACATCTAGATTCAAGTCCTGGCTCTACCACTTAATAGCTATACAACTTTGGACAAATTGTTTAATCATTCTGAGTCTCATTTTTCTCATCTCTAAAATGGAAATAATAAAACCTGTTTTTCAGAGTTGTATTAAATGAGGCAATAAATGTAAAGGAATGAAATGAATGTTAATGGAAAGGTTTTTTTTTTAATTAATTCTCTTTTCTTCTTTCTGATCAAAGTATCAATGGTTTCTTTTGATTCTGTAAGCAGAGAGCTCAGCTTTCAATTCCATTTCTTGGTTCCTGGACTTCAGTATCTTACTATATGGCCATTGGGTATTGCATGTTGTAATCAGATAAAATCAATGTCAAATAAACAACATGAAATCAGATGAAAATTCCTGCTCAGATTCTGTATCTTTACTTTCAGGCAAGTCTACTTGAGTGATTAAAACCAGCTAAAAATCACCTCTTCTCTGAAGCCATTTATAAATAGTAATTGAATGCCCTCTTGTCCTTATTAGACAATGTGGATAAAATGGTGAGCAAAACAGCTTTGAGTCCTGCCCTGTAAGAGTAATTATATACTTATAGATATGCCTCTTCCATTAGACTCCAGAGTCAGAGCCAAATATTCTTCATTTCAAGCTTGGCATATAGGTGTTCAAAAAACAAAACAAAACAAAAAGCTGCTGAATGAAACGAATGATTGGTTGAATTCAACACTTTATAAAACTTATGCTTTTTTTTAAAAAAAAAAGGAGAAGTCAGGATAGTTTAACTAAGTTTTTTTAGTTTTAAAAATTATTGTGTTTACTCCTAATACGTATCTAGTTCATTGGCTACTGCCTTAGTCTGTTCAGGCTGCCACAGCAAAATACCATAGACCGAGAGGCTTAAACAACAGGAATTTATTTCTCACATTTCTGGAGGACTTTAGTCCAAGTTTAAGGTGCCACTAAATTCAGTTCCCCAGTGAGGGATCTCTTCTCGGTTTGCAAACAGCTATCTCTAGCTCTGTCTTCACAAGGGAGGAAAGAGAGAAAAAGAATTCTTTCTTTCTCTTCTTATAAGGACACTAATCCCATCATGGAGGCCCATTTTCATGACTACCTCAACCTAATTATCTCTCAAAGGCTCCACCTCCAAATATTATCACATTGGGGGTTAGGTTTTCAGCATATGAATTGGGGTTTGGAGGGCACAAATATTCCATCCAGAATAGCAACAATCCTTCATAATTTACCCAATAGAGGGCAAACAAAGTTTTCAGGAGATATTTTTCATTTTTTATTTTTCTTATAATTTTTTTAAAATGTTTATTTATATATTTTGAGAGAGCAAGGGAAGGCAGAGAGAGAGGAAGAGACAGAGAATCCCAAGCAGGTTCCATGCTGTCAGTGTAAAAGCTGATGTGGGGATAGATCTCACAAACTGTGATATCACAACCTGAGCTGAAATCAAGAGTTGGATGCTCAACCGACTGAGCCACCCAGGTGCTACAGGAGATATTTTTTAAATGATTAGTCTGTTTTAAATAAGAAGAAGGGAAGAGAAGGAAAGGGGAGAGGAGAAGAAGGGAGGAAGGGAGGAAGAGTGAGGTGGGTATGGGAGGGAAAGGAAGGGGGAAGGGAAGGAGGAAGGGAAGGAGGAAGGGAAGACAGAAGGCAAGGGAAGGGACAGGAAGGGAAGAGAAGGGAAGGGAAGGATTGATTCCCAGGGGCAAAACTCACATTTCATGGAAAAATCCATCAGGAATAGTAGATCTTAATACCAGCTCTATAACAAACTATGATGGACTTTGATCAAGTCACTTCACCTCCTTTCTCCTAACAGGGAAGGAGCTGGACTGAGTGTTCCTCAGGTCCCTCTCCAGTTCTGCTATGCTGGGATTCTCATAGAAGTAGCCACCAGAAATATTATTTTTTAATTTGCGAGTCCCTATTGTCACCTTTCCTTACCAATCTCTGATACAGACTGAACAGAAACCCACAAATGAAAATGATACTTGTTTTCATTCAAGACTTCACCATCCACCAAGGAAGCAATTGCTCTCCACATCCCCTCCCCCACATATGTCGCCAGGTCTTTGATTAAAGCACCAAGAGTCCTACTAGAGGCAATTTGCACTCACCTTATTTAGTGAAAAGACAAAAACAGAAAGCAAATTGAAACTCTTTCAGAGGATACTTTGAACTTGAAAAACATACCTAGTTCCACTTAAATAAAAAATTCTCCTTAAGATATGCTTAGGATTTGCTCCTTAGCAAATGCTTACCTTTAAGCCTAGTATATTTAAAAACAAACAAACAAACCACCAAAACCATATAACTTCTCAATTTTTAAAAAGACTAAGGCTGGTATGCTGCTGTTATTGATATGCACTGTATTTTCTATTTTGAATTCTACAAATGTATGATTGCAGTCAAAAAAGGATGTATCTGCAGATTCCTCAAAGAACAGAAAGCCCCAGGTGAAGACCTACTATACAGAATGTTCATATTGTTAGCTCAGGTTTCCTCTCTGTGTTTCTCCCAGATAACTTTAATCTCAATTGGGAACTTTAATAGAGGTATATTGGTAACAAAAATTAAAAGGACTTCTCTCTTTCCCCCTGCTGTTTTCTATTAGCAGTGCATTGCACTGTGTTATATTCCAATGTTTACTTAAACATCTCATAAATATTAGAGAACTAGGCTAGCAAGAATGGTGACCACAAAATAATGAAAAGTTGAAAATTAAACATTTGAACAGTAAAGGTTTACATAAGCCACACTCACGTGCATATAGGTAGTCCAGCCCCCCTTCAATGCAGTGTATTCTGTAAAATCACATGAAAAAGAAAAGCAAATTTATTCTTTTTGGCACTGAATCCTACAGTCATTCCCTTTTTCCTGGTAGATAGTGACCCTGTGGTTATAAGTGGAAACCATGAAATCAATGACAGAAAAAGAAATGACAAATCAGCAGATAAAGTATATACCACTATGCAAAAATATCCATTCCTGAGCTCCCATTTGACCAAGGGCCAGAAGTCTCTACATACACTGTCTTAAATAATTCTCACAACATTGTGAAAATACAGTATTATCTTCATTTTACAGGTAAGAGAATTTAGAGAGATTAAGTAAATCAGTAACTTAAAGTCACTCAGTTGGTAAATGATAAACACCCAGTTATGGCTGATTCCTAAACTCATGTTTGTTCCTCTACATTGTGAACATGAAGAACAGGTGCCATCCTAGGCACTGAGGAATAAAAAGACACTCTATGCTGTGGACTGAATTGTGTTCCTCTAAAATTCCTGTGTTGAAATCTCAATCCTCATGTAACTATACTTGCAGATAGGACCTATATGGAGGTAAGAATAAATGAGGCCATGATGGTGGAGCTCTGATCCAAAAGAATTACTGTTCTTGTAAGTACAGATACCAAGAGAGCTCCCCCCACTGAGGGTACACAAAAAAAGAGGTCATGTGGGCACACAGTGACAAGGCAGCCATCTGCAAGCCAAGAAGTAGACACTAGCCAGAAACCCCATTGGCAAGAATTTTGATCATGGCCTACTACCAAAACTGTGAAAAAGTAAATTTCTGTCTGAGCCACCCAGTCTATGGCATTTTATTATGGCAGCCTAAGCAGACTAAGACACCCTAAATATCCTGTGAATCCCCTCACCCTTCTCTAATCCTCCCATAATTTCTTCTCTCATCTGTTGCCGCCTTTAGTCCACCCTCTACCCCGCCGCCAACATGATCTTTCCAAAAGGCAATCCTGATCCTCACTCTACCTGAAACACCTCCTTTGGCTTCTGAACTGTCAATAAGAAATACACTCTCCTAGAGTTTTCAACATCATGAAGGGAAATCATAACAGACATAAAACAGGAGCATAAACTCCAAACTCCTGAGCTAATAAGTCTTATCACAAAACCCCAGTCTGCTTTTCCATTCTTACCTCTCTGACCACTCATACCACTCCCCAACACACCCCCTAACCAAATATATCCTAAAATATATTTTTATACCATATTCTCTCCCCCAATAAATGTAGTTTCTCCTTATTTCATACTCTCCTTATCCTTCTGGATAATTCTTATTCATCCCCCAAGATCCACCTTACTTCCTCCTTGAAACTTCAGATTATTTGATCTTTTTGCTATTGAGTTGTAGGAGTTCTTCATAGATTTTGGATATTAACCCCTTATCAGATAATGATTTACAAATATTTTCTCCTGTTCTGTAGGTTGCCTTTGCATTTCACTCACTATTTCTTTTGCTGTGCAGAAGCTTTTTAGAGTGATATAGTCATACTTGCTAATTTTTGTTTTTGTTGCTTACGTTTTAGGTGTCATACCCAAAAAACCATTACCAATTCCTAAGTCAAGGAGCTTTTCCCATGTTTTCTTCTAGGACTTTTATAGTTTCAGGTTTGCATTAAGTCTTTAATCCATTTTGAGTTAATTTTTGTGAGTAGTATAAGGGTCTAGTGTCATTCTTTTACAGGTGAATATCTAAGTTTCCCAGTACCATTTATTAGAGAGATTGTCTTTTTTCAGTTGAATATTCCTGGCTTCTTTGTGAAATATTAGTTGGCCATATATGCATGGGTTTACATCTGAGCTTTCAGTTTTGTTCCATTCGTTTGTGTGTCTGTTTTTGTGCCAGTACCATACTGTTTTGATTACTATAATTTTATGATATAGTTTGAAATCATGAAGTTTAATGCCTCCTGCTTAGTTTTTTCTTTCTCAGGATTGCTTGGCTATATGGGGTCTTCTGCAGTTCCATATAGATTTTAAGATTTTTTTTTTCTACTTTCGTAAAAAATGCCGTTTGGAATCTTGACAAGGATTGCACTGAATCTATAGGTGGCTTTAGGTGGTATGGACATTTTGACAATATTAATTCTTTCAACTCATGAACAGAGAATACCTTTCCATTTATTTGTGTCTTCTTCAATTTCCTTCATCCCTATTTTATAGTTTTCAGTGTAGAGTTCTTTCATCTCCTTGGCTAAATTTATTCCTAAGTATTTTATTGTTTTTGATGCTGTTTTAAATGGGATCATTTTATTTCTTTTTCAGATAATTCATTGTTAGTATATAGAAACACAACTGATTTCTGTATGTTAATTGTGTATGCTGCAACTTTACTGAATTTATTGATTAGAACTAACAGTTTTTGGTAAAGCCTCTGGGATTTTCTATATATAATATCATGTCATCTGAAAATAAAAACAATATATTCTTCCTTTCCAATTGTGATGCCTTGTATTTCTTCTTCTGGCCTGATTGCTCTGATTAGGAGTTCCTGTACTATGTTGAATAGAAGTGGTGAGAGTGGACACCCTTGTCTTGTTTCTGATCTTAGAGTGAGTTTTCAAACTTTCACCATTGAGTATGATGTTAGCTGTGGGCTTGTCATATATGTCCTTTATTATGCTGAGGTATGTTCCTTCTATACCTAATTTTATCATGAACAGATGTTGAATTTTGCCAAATGCTTGTTCTTTTTTTTCTATTTTATTTATTTTTATTTTTTAATTTACATCCAAGTTAGCATATAGTGCAATAATGATTTCAGGATTAGAATCCAGTGATTCATCCCCTACATGCAACACCCACTGCTCATCCCAACAAGCTTCCTCCTTAATGCCCCTTGCCCACTTAGCCCATCTCCCTACCCAAATCCCCTCCAGCAACCCTCAGTTTGTTCTCTGTATTTAAGAGTCTCTTATGTTTTGTCCCCCTCCCTGTTTTTACATTATTTTTGCTTCCCTTCCTTGTGTTCATCTGTTTTGTACCTTACATTCCACATATGTGTGAAGTCACATGATATTTGTCTTTCTCTGACTGCTTTTTCTGTGTCTTCTGAGATGATCACATTGCTTTTTTTCTTTCACTCTATTACTATGATGTATCATATTTATCAATTTACATACATTTAACCTTCTTTGCATTCCAGGGATAAATCACACTTGATCATGGTTAATGATCCTTTTAATGTGCTACTGAACTCAATTTGTTAGTTGTGTTTGTTTGTTTGTTTGTTTGTTTGTTTGTTTGTTTAAGAATCTCTGCATCAGGATATTGGCCTATGGTTTTCTTTTCTTGTAGTTGTCCTTGTCTGGCTTTGATATCAGGGTAATTCTATCCTCATAAAAGGAGATTGGGAGTATTCCCTCCTCTTTGATTTTTGGAAAGATTTTGGGAGGACTGGTCTTGATTCTTTTTTAAATGTTTTGTAAAATTCATCTGTTGAGCCATCTTGTCCCAGGCTTTTCTTTGTTGTGATATTTTTTATTACTGAATCAAGCTCCTTATCAGCAACTGATCCATTCAGATTTTCTATTCTTTCTGATTCAGTCTTGGTAGGTTGTATATTTCTAAAAACATTTCCATTTCTTCTGGGTTATTCTGCTTGTTGGCATATAGTTGTTCATAGTAGACTCTTATAAACCTTTGTATTTTTGCGGTGTCGGATGTAATATTATAGATGTTCTTACAGAGATATTCTACACATTTAAAATAGTATATGTAAGTATATATTTTTTATTCTTTCCCTTACAGAAATAATAGTATACTATAAATGCTTTTCTGCTCTTTTAACTTAAACTGAAGCCATTCAATATCAATATGTAAACAATATGTACCCACATTTGTTCAGATGTTCATAGTTTTCCATTGCAGGAATATATAATAATTATTTACCAACTCCCCTTTTGTTGTACAGTTAGGTTGTTTGCAGGCTTTTTCTATTACAAACAAAGCTGCAGTGAATAGCCTCATGCTAAGTCATTTTATACATGCAACACCTATCTTTTTTTTTTATTTAGTTTATTTATTTTGAGAGAGACAGAGAGCACAGGGAGGGGCAGAGAGAGAGAGGGAGAGAATCCCAAGCAGGCTCTATACTGTCAGCATGCAGCCAGACATAGGGCTCAATCCTACAAACCGTGAGATCATGACCTGAGCCGAAATCAAGAGTAACTGGTGCCCTCAGGAACAGTTTACTTATATAGGGCTATTTCTCCTACATTAAATGGTCTTAGAGTGTTATTTTATGTTTTTATCATTTAGATGCCTCACCTTCACTATAAAGCATCACTTCTGGCTGTTATTCTAGCTTTCTTATGTACTACTCTTAATCTTCTGGGGAGAGAACCCAGAGGACTTAATTCGTTAGAATTGCCTGTAAGCCAAATGTAGATAGGCTCTGAGGATTTAGAGGCCCTGTCATGAAGAATGCATGTTTTTTGTTATTGCTGTAGAAACTCCTTTACCCATAGTTTTACCCAAAGTTATGGATCAGGAACAAAGCTACATTCCAGAGCCAAAACATATCATCTCTGCCCTCCTTCAACAAAGATATGATGGCAACAATGGTTGTATGTAATCACAATATGACTTATCAGTTTTCTACATGTTTACTGTGTTTGCATCTAGTTTTGAGATTGTAAATGGACATTATTAACCTCACGTTTCTTAAGTACAAAACAGAATTTTGACAGTGCTAGTTAAAATGCATGCGATTAGGATGGAAATGAAAGCAAAGAATAAAAATAATAGAATGTCGAGAAAATGGGCATGTGGGGAGAATTGTTTAACAGGATTAATTCTGAAGACCCAAGAGCAATTCTGCAAATGTTACACCTGTGCAATGGACAAAAATAGGTAAGTGTCAGAGTGCCTGGGTGGCTTAGTCAGTGGGTGTATGACTGATGCCCTCAGGAACACAAGTAGCTGATAAACCAGAGTCACTAAAATACTAAATTATGGTTACTCTGTGCTTTTTAAGAAAGCGGAAAGGGGCGCCTGGGTGGCTCAGTCAGTTGAGCACCCAACTTCAGCTCAGATCATGATCTCACGCCTCGTGAGTTCAAGCCCCGCATCGGGCTCTGTGCTGACAGCTCAGAGCCTGGAGCCTGCTTCCAATTCTGTGTCTCCCTCTCTCTCTGCCCCTAACACACTTGCAATCTGTCTCTGTCTCTCTCAAAAATAAATAAACATTAAAAAAAAAAAAAAAAAAAAAAAGCAGGGGCGCCTGGGTGGCTCAGTCGGTTGAGCGTCCGACTTCAGCTCAGGTCACGATCTCGCGGTTCGTGAGTTCGAGCCCCACGTCCGGCTCTGTGCTGACAGCTCAGAGCCTGGAGCCTGCTTCCGATTCTGTGTCTCCCTCTCTCTCTGCCCCTCCCCCGCTCATGCTCTGTCTCTCTCTGTCTCAAAAATAAATAAACATTAAAAAAAATTTTTTTTTAATAAAAAAAAAATTTTTTTTTAAAGCAGAAAAAAAAAGGGAAGGGGATGGGTTTATTTACATATAAAAAGGTGAAGAATGTCTTGAGAAAGATTTTTGTATTACATTATTTCATTTAATTACCAATCACTTTGGGTAGTATGATCATTCTCATGTTACAAATGAGATTCAAAACACTTAAGTAATTTACCCAGGGTTACCCAGTTACTCATATTCAGGTCTAACAGATTCCAAAGTTCTTGTTTTTAACACTATATCACACACTGCCTTTCTTGCCATGCTCACTGCTACATTGAGGATTAAAGTGCTGTGAGCCAACCCAGGAAAATAATCCCTGTTCATAACATCATTTCTATGGAAGGAAAGGGTGACCTGTGTAAAGCAACCTACAAATGAATTTTAAAAACCCAATATAGTCTTTCCTTGGGTTCTTCCTGCAGTATATTTGTTACCCCTTTTGTCCTACCTAGCACAATGCAGGAAAACACTCCATAACTTTCTGTCGGATTTTTAACCAGTTTTAACCAGTTGGATTTTTAACCAGTCTTTTTTTTTTTAGCTTTGTTTTTTTTAACACTTACTCATTTTTGAGAGACAGAGAAAACAGAGCACAAGCAGAGGAGGGGCAAAGAGAGAGGGAGACAGAGAATCCAAATTATGCTCCAGGTTCTGAGTTGTCAGCACAGAGCCTGACACAGGGTTTCAACCCTCTAAACACAAGATCATGACCTGAGCCAAAGTCAGATGCTTGACCGACAGAGCCACCCAGGCACCCCAACCAGTTTCCCATGTCTTAATATTGTGCATTTAGACTCCTATTTCAGGAGTCCTGCAATTTTTTAATATTTGGTAAAAATATTTTTTACAGAAATAAGACATCTTTGTCAATTATATATACAGTATATATGCATTATATACAGTGGATGAAAGCATTTCTGTCCACAGCTCTATTGGCAGAAAGTTCTCTCCTAAAATAGTGTCAGACACACAGTAGGTACTTAAGAAATTGCTAGTAAATCAATGCATAAGTTAATGAATATGGAGTGAGGCTTACAAAAGGTAGCTCAACTTTGGCAAACTCCTTTGCCTAAGGGATCAGAATCTGGAAGTAGACCAATTCAATGAAAATCAATTCTTTGAAGGAGCAATTTGCCAATGTTACAGCAAAACTGAAACAAATTGGTGAATTGATTATTTGACAAATTAATCATTTGGTAAGTTGATGTTGGCAAACTACTTTATAGGTAAATTAGTCACTTGAAAAATTGGTCATTGTTTTTAAAGCACTTCTTGAGCAATGACTGAGCCTTGCATTTTAAAAGCAGGGATCTAGCCTGGACTGTCTTTGTGGCAATATCCATGTGATCAAGTCACATGTCCAAGTCCATCTATTTAAGTTCTCCTGTCCTTCACCTAGGTGACCCTGACTTCCCTTTTATGTGTCCTTCTACTCCTGTAGCTACTGCCTCTTGTCACAATAAATTTCCCTTTCTCTTATCTCTGGTATATGCCTCCATCATTCCTGTCAGGTCTACTGCTCTGAGCACAAACTGTTGAATGTTTTTGTCCTTCCAACTCTTATTCCTTCTCACCCTAGTTCTACTCTAACCCTCCATCCGCACTATGCCCTATTGGAGGTAAACATTTAGTAAGGAAAAAAAAATGTGCTTCAATAGACAACTATGCATTGTCTTGAGGATATTCCTCCAGGTCGTATGACTCTAGACTTTCATTTTTGAACACTTTTTTTTTTTTTAAGTAGGCTTCACGGCAGCATGGAGCCCAACACAGAACTCGGACTCCTGACCCTGAGATCAAGACCTGAGCTGAGATGACAAGTCGGACACTTAACTGATTGAGCCTCCCAGAGACCCCTCATTTTTTAACACTTTCTACATACAGCACAATCTTCCAGGTTTTCTGATTCTGGGCCTGTTTATTGTCTTTGTTTTACAACTCTGTAAAAATATGTCTGTTTTTTAATTCTCTTTTGAAATGGTTATAACATCTGTCTAGTTCTCTCAATGAATGAATTAAAAAAAATCTTTAACACATATTCATTTTTAAATCTGCACAAGAACCATGTTTTTACCTTTTTAAAAATATTATCTTTTAACACACTCCTTTTTCCTTTAGCTTACTTGCATTTGTACAGTATTAAGAGTATTGTCACTGAAATGGGACTGTGTGCTTATGTCTATGGTCTTCAATAGCCATTACAAGCCAGAGTACCTTGGTTCACTGGTAACCTTTGACCAATCAATCCTAATGCCTTTACTTCTTTGCCTTTACTTTTTATCATAATGAAAATATTTGCAAATAGGTGAACCATGAGTTACTTTTAACAACTTTATGGGACGCCTGGGTGGCTCAGTTGGTTGCGTGTCTGACTTCAGCTCAGGTCATGATCTCACAGTTTGTGAGTTCAAGCCCCACATCGGGCTCTGTGCTGAGAGCTCAGAGCCTGGAGCCTGCTTCAAATTCTGTGTTTCCCTCTCTCTCTGCTCCTCCTCACTCATGCTCTGTCTCTCTCTGTCTTTCAAAAAATAGATAATTGTTTAAAAAAAATCTTTATTGACACACAATTTATATACCATAAAGCTCACCCATTTAAAGTATATAATTCATTTTTAGCATATTCACAGAGATGTACAACGATCACCACGTTCAATTTTAAAACATTCCCATCAATCCAAAAAGAAATTCCATATGGATTATCCACATTGTCCCACAATTCCCCTTGCCCTTGGCAACCACTAATCTACTTTCTGTCTCTATGAATTTGTCTATTCCAGATATTTAATATTAGTGGAATCATGTAATATGTCTTTTGCAACTGGCTTCTTTCA
Organism: Panthera pardus; assembly: GCF_024362965.1. Classification (NCBI taxonomy): domain Eukaryota; kingdom Metazoa; phylum Chordata; class Mammalia; order Carnivora; family Felidae; genus Panthera; species Panthera pardus. The sequence goes on along the minus strand of NW_026527013.1, from coordinate 115,538,032 downwards.
CTTAGCATGTTTTCAAGTTTAGTCCACATTGTGACATGTATCAGTACTTCATTTCTTTTTATAGACAAATTACCAAATTATATTTCATTTTGTGGAATACCACAGTTTTTAAAGTGCTTATTTTTTAAATTTTTTTTAATGTTTTATTTTATTTTTTGAGAGACAGAGAGAGACAGAGTGTGAGCAGGGGAGGGGCAGAGAGAAAGAGACACAGATTACAAAGCAGCCTCCAGGATCCAAGATGTTAGCACAGATCCCAAAACAGGGCTCGAACCCAGGAATGTGAGATCATGACCTGAGTCAAAGTCGGCCGCTCAACCAACTGAGCCACCCAGGTACCCCTTATTTATGTATTTTTTTAGAGAGAAAGAGAGATACAATCATGCGTGAGTGGGAGAGGAGCAGACAGGGAGAAAGAGAGAATCCTAAGTAGACTCCACACTATCAGCACAGAGCTCAAGGCTTGAACTCACGAACCATGAGATCATGATCTGAGCTGAAATCAAGAGTCAGATGCTTAACCAACTAAGCCACGCAGGTGCCCCTAGATATACCACATTTTATTTACCCATTCATCACACATTTGGGGTGTTCTACTTTCTAGCTATCATGGATAATGCTGGTATAAATATTATGTACAAGTTTTTATGTGGACATAGGTTTTTATCTCTCTTGGGTATATACCTAGAGTGGGTCATATGGTAACTCTGTTGAACCTTTTTAGAAACTGCCAAATTATTTTCCAAGGTAGCTGCATCATTTTACATTCCTACCAGCAATGTGTGAAGGCCCCAGTTTCTCTGCCAAGCATCTCTGCCAATACTTGTGATGGTCTCTTTGATTATAACCATTCTGGTAGGTGTGCCATGACTTATATTTTATCATTTACATATTTGATTTCACTTTCTCATGACCATTCTTTTCACTGTGACCACAAAGTTTTAAATTCCCTTGGGAAAGTTGATTAGGGGAAGGGTAGAACATATGTCCTATGGTACTCATTCATTCCTACTCACCTGACTATCTTTTCTAGTCCTTTCCTGGCTATCCATGAAGATACTATCATTTCTCACTACCATTATCTATAGAGGTACCATGTTATCTAAGTTAATGAAAAAGGGTGAGAGAAGAGAGCTGGTCTCATGCTCATTCTTAACACCATTTTGGAACCATGTAACTGACATATATATCTGATCTCTTTGCATAGAAGCCATTCTTATATATTGTCCTCATCAAATCACTGCTGCTATTGCTTACCATGACATGGGAAATACTGTCAGTTGTCCTTCTGTAACCATTCTTTCCTACATCCTTTATTAACAGAGTACTCAGCTTTAGCTGGACACATAATCACTAGGAAAAGAACATAATCTTGGTTTCCATTGTAGCGAGGCATGGCCCTGTGACTAGTGGTTAAGTGTACAACTTTTAAAACATCCTCTTAAGAGGAAAAGATTTACCCTTCCCTTTTCTTTTTTTCTTCTTCCTCAGATGTGGAAATGGGGGTAGCGAGCCATCTTTGAATGTGCTGATGAACAAACTTGGCCCAGGGATAGCTAAGCAGCAAGAGAGGAATTTGAGTCCCTAATGCCATGTAACTGCCATGCCACATCTCAGCTATTTATGCTCAGACTGCTATGTAAGAGAGAACAAACTTTGTCCTGTTTAAGTCATTGTGATTTTGGTCTATATTATGGCAATCAGAACTAGACCCCAAGTAATATATGCCATCACCATAATTTCCCTGACCTACTATCTGGCCCAGTTCCAAACTTCCGAAGAAATGGTTTGCTTACCATCTCATCCTTTATAGACATCTCTAGCAATCACACATCCTCCTCTGTTGCTAAGACCCTTTAATATTAAGACTTCTCAGAAGCCTCTCTTATTCAACAGACCCAGCACTTCCACTTCATAGCAGTACAGTACCAGTGCATGCCAAACTTAATCAGGCTCTCACAACTTCTTACAGTGTTTTTATCTCTCTCTTCCTTAGCATATTCCTGAAAATAACATTTTGTGATAGGTCTGTTTTTCCTTTTGTGATAGGTCTGTTTTTCTCTTTCCTTTCACTATGAAACTTCTCAAAAGAGCAAGCTACAAATGATATCCTCTTTTCTCCTATGATGTACTAGCCATGGTTTTTCAGAGAAATAGAAGCAGAATAGATATTTACATATATCCACAAATATGTGTGTGTGCATGATATACATACAGAAAGAGAGAGAGCTCACATGATTATGGAGGTTGACATATCCAAAATCTGCAGGGTAGGCTGCCAGGTTGGAGACCCAGGGAAGAGTTGATGCTGAAGTTTGAGTCTGAAGGCAGTTCGCTAACAGAATTCTCTCTTCTGAGGATGGTTAGGGTTTTTCTTTTCTTTAATTAAAGCCTTCTACTAGTTAGATAAGGCCCACCAACACTGCAGAAAGTAATCTGCATTATGTAAAGTCTGCAGATTTATATGTTAATATTATCTAAAAATACCTTCACAGAAACTTCTAGAATAATGTTTGACCAAAGATATAGGTACCATGGCCTAATGAAGTTGACATAAAATTAATCAGCACACTCTACCCCCTTATTTCCATGAAATCTCATTTCCGTTCCTTCAGCTCTACATAAATTGTGGCCCTAATCCTAGATTTAACTGGGAGACTATGAAACCCTAACTGCATCTGAAGTTTTAAGTGTTTGGCATGGTGAGAGTTTATCAAATTTTCAAAAGATGAAAATCACCATCCTAATCACTAAATACAGTGGTCTTTCCCATCATCCTTGCCCTTGATCTATGTGACTTCTTGCCCTCCCCATAGTTGTTTAAGAACCAATAAAACTTCACTTTTTGCAGATGACACAATATTATACATGGAAAATCCAACAGACTCCACCAAAAGTCTGCTAGAACTGATACATGAATTCAGCAAAGTTGCAGGATACAAAATCAATGTACAGAAATTAGTTGCATTCTTATACACTAATAATGAAGCAACAGAAAGACAAATAAAGAAACTGATCCCATTCACAATTGCACCAAGAAGCATAAAATACCTAGGAATAAATCTAACCAAAGATGTAAAAGATCTGTATGCTGTAAACTATAGAAAGCTTATGAAGGAAATTGAAGAAGATATAAAGAAATGGAAAAACATTCTGTGCTCATGGATTGGAAGAATAAATATTGCCAAAATGTCAATACTACCCAAAACTATCTACACATTCAATGCAATCTCAATCAAAATTGCACCAGCATTCTTCTCAAAACTAGAACAAGCAATCCTAAAATTCATATGGAACCACAAAAGTCCCCAAATAGCCAAAGTAATTTTGAAGAAGACCAAAGCAGGAGGCATCACAATCCCAGACTTTAGCCTCTACTACAAAGCTGTAATCATCAAGACAGCATGGTATTGGCACAAAAACAGACACATAGACCAATGGAATAGAATAGAAACCTCAGAACTAGACCCACAAACATATGGCCAACTCATCTTTGACAAAGCAGGAAAGAACATCCAATGGAAAAAAGATAGTCTCTTTAACAAATGGTGCTGGGAGAACTGGACAGCAACATGCAGAAGATTGAAACTAGACCACTTTCTCACACCATTCACAAAAATAAACTCAAAATGGATAAAGGACCTGAATGTGAGACAGGAAACCATCACAACCCTAGAGAGAAAGCAGGAAAAGACCTCTCTGACCTCAGCCGTAGCAATCTTTTACTCGACACATCCCCAAAGGCAAGGGAATTAAAAGCAAAAATGAACTACTGGGACCTTATGAAGATAAAAAGCTTCTGCACAGCAAAGGAAACAACCAACAAAACTAAAAGGCAACCAACGGAATGGGAAAAGATATTTGCAAATGACATATCGGACAAAGGGCTAGTATCCAAAATCTATAAAGAGCTCACCAAACTCCACACCCAAAAAACAAATAACCCAGTGAAGAAATGGGCAGAAAACATGAATAGACACTTCTCTAAAGAAGACATCCGGATGGCCAACAGGCACATGAAAAGATGCTCAAAGTCACTCCTCATCAGGGAAATACAAATCAAAAGCACACTCAGGTATCACCTCACGCCAGTCAGAGTGGCCAAAATGAACAAATCAGACTATAGATGCTGGAGAGGATGTGGAGAAACGGGAACCCTCTTGCACTGTTGGTGGGAATGCAAATTGGTGCAGCCACTCTGGAAAACAGTGTGGAGGTTCCTCAAAAAATTAAAAATAGACCTACCCTATGACCCAGGAGTAGCACTGCTAGGAACTTACCCAAGGGATACAGGAGTACTGATGCATAGGGGCACTTGTACCCCAATGTTTATAGCAGCACTCTCAACAATAGCCAAATTATGGAAAGAGCCTAAATGTCCATCAACTGATGAATGGATAAAGAAATTGTGGTTTATATACACAATGGAGTACTACGTGGCAATAAGAATGAAATATGGCCTTTTGTAGCAACGTGGACGGAACTAGAGAGTGTTATGCTAAGTGAAATAAGCCATAAAGAGAAAGACAGATACCATATGTTTTCACTCTTATTTGGATCCTGAGAAACTTAACAGAAACTCATGGGGGAGGGGAAGGAAAAAAAAAAAGGAGGTTAGAGTGGGAGAGAGCCAAAGCATAAGAGACTGTTAAAAACTGAGAACAAACTGAGGGTTGATGGGGGATGGGAGGGAGGGGAGGGTGGGTGATGGGTACTGAGGAGGGCACCTTTTGGGATGAGCACTGGGTGTTGTATGGAAACCAATGTGACAATAAATTTCATATATTGAAAAAAAAAAGAAACCATTAAAATATGGATATTCATGTATTCAGTGAAATAATTTATATTCCATGCTAGGAGAAAAAAAGTCATGGAAACTACTTTATATTCACTGAGATCTTGCTAATCTCCAAAATACTTAACCTCTACAGCATAAAAATTGAAATCTTTTTATTCTACTTATCAATGGCTCTTTCTCAATTAAACATTATAATTTTTTAAGATGGAAACATAAATATAAGCATTAATATCCAAAAAAAAAAAAAAAAAAACGAATAAAACTTACTTAATTGTTCAAACTACTTCAGTTTGGTTTCTGTAGCTTTCAACCAAAAGAGTCCTGGTTAACCCTCCATGAGTTAGTTTTAATCCACTGATCTTCTTGCTATACACTTTCTTTGAGAGATTTTATCTACTGTCATAGCTTTAATTCTATCTCTGATATACTATTTTAGAAAGATGTTAGATGTGGAAACTTTTGGACTTCAGTTTAAGCCTCAACTCTGATAATTAGCACCTGAGCAAATTTATTTAACCTGATACTGTAGTCTCCTCATCTATATAATGGGGCAATAAAATATACTTTACTGAGCAAGTCAGTGATTTGAGCCTAGAACATGGTAAGCATGTAATATATAATGTTTCTTGGGGTGCGTGGGTGGCTCAGTCAGTTAAGCATCCAACTTTAGCTCAGGTCATGATCTCGCCTTCGTTGAGTTCAAGCTCTGCATCATGCTCTGTACTGACAGCTCAGAGCCTGAGTATGCTTTGGATTCTCTATCTCCCTCTCTCTCTGTCCCTCCCCTGCTCACTCTCTGTCTGTCTGCCTCTCTCTTTCTCTCAAAAATAAATAAACATTAAAAAAATGTTTTTGAAATAATAATATTTCTCTATCCGCCTTCCTTTTCTAAGTAGATGACCCCAGGACAAGCCCTTAAGCTCTCATTTCTCTATCTACACTCAAATTTAGCCTTTTTCTCTGCCTGCCAGTCATTTCCATTCAGGTGTTATGACCTGAATTACATTTATATATTTAACCTGCCTAAAAAACCTAAACATAAAACCATAGCCCTCTCAAAATCACTTTCGCATCATCTTACTGTTTCTCTCCATGGGATCACTCTTTTCCAAAATGAACCTTCTTTGATTCCTTCTTCCCATCCACCAGGCACCATGATCTCTCATTCTGTCCTTTGGAATCTGTCCCTTCCATTTCATTTCCATGATATCAATATAATTTACATCTTAATTACCTCAAGTCTCAACTGTTCCCTCTGGAGTCTTTTCCTTACCTCTAGAATATCTCCACTCTAATCGATCCAAGGCCAAGTTAAAGATCAGAAAATACTTTTTTTGACCATGTTGCTACTCTTTTTAAGTGGGACCTCAAAGACTGCAGGATAAAGAACAGACTTCCTGGCCTGGTATTCAAGGTCATGTATGATCTGACTCCAACTAGTAGCCTTCCTTCATAAGCCTCTTACTTTAATCAAAGTGTATTTTTTTAAGTTGATTTATTTATTTTTAAGAGAGAAAGAGCACAAGCGGGGGGAGGGGCATAGAGACAGGAGACTGAGAATCTGAAGCAGGTTCCAGGCTCTGAGCTGTCAGTACAGAGCCCAACACAGGGTTTGAACTCACAAACGGTGAGATCATGACCTGAGCCAAAGTTGGATGCCCAACCGACTGAGCTACCCAGATGCCCCTAATCAAAGTGGTTTTTAAACTACACCCAAACATATTTGGTACTCTCCACCCCTTCATATTGTAATACTATTCCTGTCATTCCATCCTTCTGAACACTCTCCACTCCTATCTACCCTACTCCTTTCCGTGGAGACCCAACTAAAATACAAAATGGCGTGCCTGGGTGGCTCAGTCAGTTAAGCGTCCGACTTCAGCTCAGGTCATGATCTCCCAGTTTGTAAGTTCAAGCCCCACATTGGGCTCTGTGCTGACAGCTCAGAGCCTGGAGCCTGCTTCAGGTTCTGTTTCTCCATCTCTCTCTCTGCCCCTCCCCCGCTCACATGCACACGCTCTCTCTCACACACATACACAAAAATAAAAAAACATTAAAAAAATTAAAATACAATCTACTGGGGTGCCTGGGTGGCTCAGTCAGTTAAGCATCAGACTCTTGATTTTGGCTCAGGTCATGGTCTCGTGATTCATGAGTTCAAGCCTCATATCAGGCTCGGCACTCAGAGTACAGAGTCTGCTTGGGATTCTCTCTCTCACTCTTCTTCCTGCCAATTTGTTCTCTCCCTCCCTCAGAAAAAATAAGCTTCTAAAAATAATAATAATAAAATACAATACAATCTACTTGTGGAATCATCCTGGATCACCCAAACCAAAGTAAACTTTTAATCCTCTAAAGTCTCTTTGTTAAGGTCCCAGCAGGAAACAGATGAAACACTGGAATTAGGATAATTTGAGGAGAGTTTAATTAAAGAACTAGTTAGGAAGTCAAATCAACAGTCAAGAGTCAAGGCCTGCAGCCTGAAGAATATAGCCAGTTACCAGAAACCATACTGGGAGGGAGACTGGGAGATGAAGTAATCCAACCTTACACTCTTTCCTTCCTCTGATTTCTACCAGCATTTTCCATAATCTGAACCCAACCAGAAACCAGAGGTTAGGGAAGCCCAAAGATGTAGTCAACTTTCATGGCACAGAGTAAAGAGTAGATGGGTGGGGCGTTGATCTGAATTAATGAAGAGAAGAAATTTAACACTGTAGACTAAAAATTCTCTATTCACTCCCATGAAATCATAGCAAAAGCATTTTTAAGCAATTGCTTTGAAATGTATAAAAAAAAAAAGATAGATTAAAAGATGGATAGATAAAGCAAGTACGGTAACATGACAATTCCAAATTTATATAGTTGTGTATATTGGTGTTTTCTGCAAAATGCAACTTGATTCCATGATTGAAATTTTTAATAATTAAATATTAAAGGTAAAAAGGGAAAAGGCATTTAAAAGAAGCAGTAAGACTTAACTACTATATGACAAACTCTTTTTCCTCCATACTCTTTATATTTTAAGTGTAGCTTCGTATTTCAGTTTGTCATAACCAGGCTACTGAAATCTCAGGAGTGAAATAATTTTCAAAGGGTCAGGAAACAAAATGTTCCACATGTTGTTGCTGTTTTAATTATTATTGCATTTTAACACCATCTTTTAAATGTGTAAATGCTTCTTCCACAACAAATACTCTGTTCCAATTGTATCATCTTTTCTCTAGCCTTCAGTAGAAACAGAGATAGTCAGATACAGAGAAAGAGAGTGGGGAGAGAAAAAAGAGAAGGGTAGGAAGGACAAGACAAGACAGAAGGAAGAAAAAAAGACATTTAAAAAGAAGTGGTTTGAAGGTGAACCAGAATTCAGAATAGGCCTAAAATGGAACTTGGCATTATGATCAAAATTGAGCATAAATTGATCAAAAATCAATTATGAAATACTTTTATGCCCCCTATAAATCCAGAGTCTAGAAAATACTGATAGTCTATCAAAGTCCAATGGCTATTTCCTACTGCACAGATGTTCATTTTACAATTCCAAGTAGTATTACAGCACAGATTGAAGGAGTGGAGGGGGAATGTGATGAATTAGGTGTGGAAAAAGATAATTTCCTGCCTTCCTCTCTCATCTCAGTGCAAATAAGGTATTAGTTTTGCATAATACCATGGTCACAATGTGCTTACATACCTAATGAGTAAATAATCTTACCTGTTGCTACATCTATCCTCTCCAATGTACAGAGGAACTACATATAGTCTGTTCTATTCTGTGTCTCCAGTATCTGGTCTACTGCTATGCACATGATAGGGAGATGCCTTATAAATCTTTGGGTTATATTTTGAATACATAAAATGACAAAGACAAGGACAGGCAGCATGGTGCAATGGAGAATGGAGAAATTAAAGAAAAAAGTTCACAAGGCATGCATAGGGAATAGTGTGTCCCCCAAAAGGCCAACTGTCTTCCAAGCCAGCAAACCAGGCAGGATTTTCTCCACACTTGCTGATTAAGCCCCTTTCCATGTCACACATCTGTTGTTGAGAGAGATTAAAGCAGTCTATCAAATTATAGTCAACCATTCCAGACCTAGGAGCAATCCTAGGGGTGTGTGTGTGTGTGTGTGTGTGTGTGTGTGTGTGTGTGTGTGCGCGCGCGTGCACGCACATGTGTGTGTGTATCCCAATACATTTTTAACTTAAACTTTAATTTCAGAGGGCAATATTTTCCCTTATTACTAAGTTTTTGTGTTGAAATTAGTTTATCAATTATGTGGCCATGGGAGATACTCTTCTGAGTTTTATTTCTTCATTTGCAAAAGAGGATTATTATGTCACTGGATCATTGTGTAAGCTTAATAGAGATAATGTATTTTTTTTTTAATTTTAGAGAGAAAGTGTGTGAGCAGGAGAGAGGGACAGAGGGAAAGAGAGAGAGAATCTCAAGCAGGCTCCATGCTCAGCATGGAGACTAACATGGGGCTCAATCCCACAACCCTGGGATAATGATCTGAGCCAAAATCAAGAGCCAGAGGCTCAGTCGACTGAGCCACCCAAGCACCCCTAGAGATAATATATTTAAAAGGCACTCTATATATATATCAGGAATTATTATCTATACTGACCTTCAGTTTTTTCACCCACTTCTGCTCCAAAGCCACTTCTTTAAATCCTGCAGGAAATATGAAGATATGTCTCTCCTTTTTGATGGTAGTGGCCATCTGCCCTGGAGGGCCTTAGTTCTCTGACACCCACTCATATTCATCTTTGCGATACCTATAATACAGACACATGTGCTACCATTAAGTCCAAATATCAGGAAATCCCATTAGTAATGGCCATAAGTGGATATCCCTAATTTCCCATGCAAAAGGAAGAATTTGTAACTATGATAAACATGATAGGACTGTCAAAATTATACTAACTCAACTACATTAATTGTGAGATATAACAAATTCTATCCATTCTACGACTCTGTAAAAATCAAAGGTTTTCCATCAATATAAGAGAAAAACAAAGACTGCAAATGCTGAAATTGCTCTATCTTTCAAAGACTTTCCAGGCTATTTCTAAGGAATATCCCCATTAGTTATTCAGCCTTAGTAGTAGGGTAGGGAGCAGAGCACTGTAGATTACAAGAGATACCCAGGTCCTGGGATATGCAAGTAACTTTGACAGCACAAAACAGCTTTTTTGTTGGACTTACTAAATAAGCATTACCAACTCCTATAATAAAAAAAGAGAAATTTCTCTAAAATACAAAGACCTACTAAAAATCTCAGTGGGGGCACAGAATTAAAAACAATTTAAAGAGCAACTAGACTATAAGTGAAGGAAACCCATTTACTAATCCTAGAGCATTCACTAAATGGTAAGGGAACTGCTGGAACTCTCTCCAGAGTCATAGCTGCTGGCAACACCATGGTTTACATTATCCCTCCATCTTGATAGTACAAATAAGAACACAGGGTGCTCCAGTTGGCCTGCCATCTCAGTGAGCACCAGGTGCCTTGCCAAACCAGGTCCAATAGTCCTCCCAAGGTGTCTCTCACCTACCAGCATCCACCCCAGCTCCTGCTATCCCACCAAGGCTGTCCCAGCACAGTGCACATCAGAAAACTTCTACCCTGCACCCACTACAGTAAACTCCATATCATCAAGACAGCCCAGGTGCAAAGCACCCCACAACACCCCCCAGATGACCCACTTCAACTCCACCCATCCCACTAGGACACCACTTGCACAGAACACCTCAGCCCACACCCACCCTAGCTCCAGCCAGCCAGCCAAAGTCACCAGGCACACACAGTTTATACAGGAGGAGTTCCTACACAAGACCACTCCTTCAAGAATGGGAAAGGCAGATGTTAAACTTAACTCATAGAAACAAGCATAGAAAGTCAAATAAAAGGAGGGGACAGAGGAATATACTCCAAATGAAAGAACAAGAAAAAACTTGAGACAAAAAACTAAACAAAAGGGGGATAAGCAATCTACCTGATAAAGAGCTCAAAGTAATGGTCATAAATCTGCTCACCAGACTTCAGAGAAGAGTGGATAATTTCAGTGAGAACTTCAACAAGGAAAATATTAAAAGAACCAATCAGAGGGGTACCTGGGTGACTCAGCCGGTTAAGCATCTGATTTCAGCTCAGGTCATGACATCATGGTTCATGGGTTTGAGCCCCATATTAGACTCTGTGCTGACAGCTCAGAACCTGGAGCCTGCTTCAGATCTGTGTCTCCCTCTCTCTCTGCCCCTCTCATGCTTGTGCTCTCTCTCTCTCTCAAAAATAAATAAATAAACTTAAAAGATAAAGAGAGAGAGAAATTCAAAAGCAGCCAGAGAGAAGCAAATGGTTACATACAAGGGAAGTCCCATAAGGCTACAACCTGATTTTTCAGCAGAAACTTTGCAGGTCAGGAGGGAATGGCATTATGTATTCAAAGAATTGAAAGGAGAAAAAAACCTACAACCAAAAATATTCTACCCAGCAAGGATATTCAGATCTGAAAGAGAGAGAGTTTCCCAAATAAACAAGTTAAAGGAGTTCATCATCAATAAACTAACCTTAGAAAAAATTTTAAAGGGACTTCTCCAAGTAGAAAAGAAAGGCCATAATTAGCAGTAAGAAAATTATAAATAAAAGATGTAAAATATGACAACACACACATAAAAGGTGGAGGGGGAAGTAAAAGAAAAATCATTTTAAAATGTGTTCAAACTTAAGTGTTCATCAACTTAATATAGAGTGCTATATACTTAGGATGCTATAAATGAACTTCTTGGTAACCCAAACAAAAAACCTATAAAAGTTACAAAAGAAATAAAGAGAAAGAAAACCATGCATAACCTCCCCCTCCCCACCACCAAAAAAGAGTCATCAATCTCTAAGAAAGAGTACAAAAGAAAGAACAGAGAAGACCTACAAAAACAATCATAAATCGAGCAACAAAAGTACATAACCAACGATAATTACTTTAAGTTGTAAGTGGTCTAAATGCTCGAATCAAAAGACACAGTGTGGGTACTAGTGGGGGTACCAGAAAGATGGTGGAGTAGGAGGACCCTAAACTCATCCCAACCCATGTTTAGATATCACTCCCATCCAACCCAACAAACTGGAGAGTGATTGGAAGACTAGGAGAACAAATCACAACCAAATGTAGAGAAGGAGCCACACCATACAAGTTGGGAAGGGCAGAATCTATGGTTGAGAGCTGCCCACAGGAGGGAGGGAGCTGCTCCTGCAGAGAGGGAAAAGCACCAGGGAGCCCACACAGAGAAAACAAATCCCCCATAACATCTGGGCTTGAAAACAAGAGAGGCTGAATTCTGTGAGTTTCTACAACCAGTGAGACTTGGAGCCTGGAGCTTTAAAAGTCTGCTGACTCAGGGTGCCTAGGTGGCTCAGTTGGTTTAGTGTTCAACTCTTGATTTGGCTCAGGTCATGATCTGTGAGTATGAGCCCCAGACTGGGCTCTGTACTGACAGCATGGAGCCTGCTTGGAAATCTCTCTCTCCCTCTGTCTCTCTGTCTGTCTGTCTCTCTCTCTCTGACTCTCTCTCTCTCTCTTTCAAAATAAATAAACTTTTTTTTTCTAAGTCTGCTGATTCAGCACTAGGCAAGCAAGGAGGGCAAGTGATAGCTGGGTTCCAGCCCTTAAGAGATAACAGCCCAGAGAGAGGCAGTTTGCACAGAGTTTAAAATCAACAGTTTGCACAAAGCCTGAGCAACACAGAAGAGAAATCTGTTTATAAGGATTTTAGAGGGTACTGGGGGACTTCTCTGGGAGCAAAGAAGCTGGAAAAAAACATTTTCCACTCCTCCCCCTCAGCATAAACAATGAACCCACCCATGGGAGGTGGTGCTGCCCAAACACTTGCTACCTTCCCTGCTAGCAGTGTGTCCTGTCCATTAGTTCTCCTGAGGACTTGCCCACTCTAAGCCTGTGGGCCAGGACCCTAAGCTCAGTGCAAAATCAATGAAACAGCTCCTGACTGTGTCTCCACCCTTCCTGCCTACTTTGATGTGGCCTCTTCTCTGCATTTAACTGTGGAAAGTCTGTTCTGCCAGTCTTTGGGCCATTTTTCTGGGTAATTTATATCGGTGTGGGTGTTGCCTAGTTGTATCTGTGGGACAACGTGAGCAAAGAATCTTCCTTCTCTACCAACTTCCTTGGAAGTCCTTTTTTTTTTTAAGTCTCTTTCATTTATTTCTGCTCTGATCTTATTATTTCCTTCCCTCTACTAACTTTAGGTTTTTGTCTGTGCTTCTTTTTCTAGTTCCTTTGGAAGCAAGTTTAGATTGTTTTGCTGTTGTTGTTGTTGTTTGAGATTTTTCTTGTTTCTTGTGGTAAGTCTGTATTGCTATAAACTTCCCTCGTAGAACTGTTTTTGCCGTGTCTTAAAGATTTTGGACTGTTTTGTTTTCATTTTGTTTCTGGATGGAATATTCTGTATATATCTGTTAAGTTCATCTGGTCTAATGTTTTTTCAAAGACACTGTTTCCTTATTGATTTTCTCTGGATGGTCTATCCATCAACTTAAGTGGGGTGTTAAATTCCCCTACTATTACTATATTACTGTCTATCTCTCCTTTTGTGCTTTCTAATATTTGCTTTATGTATTTATGAATGAATCAGCAATGGAATTGAATCAGTAATCAAAAAATTCTCAACAAACAAAAATCCAGGACCAGATGGCTTCACAGGTGAATTCTATCAAACATTTAAAGAATATTTAATACATATTCTCAAACTATTCTAAAATACAGAAAAGGAAGAAAAATATTCAAATTCATTCTTTGAGGCTTGCATTACCTTGATACCAAAACCAGATAAAGAGACTATCAAAAAAGAGAACTATGGGCCAACATCTTTGATGAACATAGCAAAAATCTTAAGAAAATATTAGCATATTGAATTCAACAATAAAAATCATTCACCATGACCAGTTGGGATCATGGTGGTATTCCTGGAGTGCAAGGTGGTTTAATATTTGCAAATCAATCAACATGATACATCACATCAATAAGAGAAAGGATAAAAACCATCGGATCATTTTAATAGATGCAAAAAAAGCATTTGAGAAAGTATCAGATACATTCATGATGAAAACCCTCAACAAAATAGGTTTAGAAGGAACATACCTCAACATAATAAAGGCTATATATGAAAAACCCACAGCTAACATCATCTTTAATGGGAGCAAACTGAGAGCTTTTACCCTAAGGTCAGGAACAACACAAGGATATCCATTCTCACATAGTCAACATAGTACTGGAAGTCCTAGCCACAGCAGACAACAAAAAGAAATAAAAGGCATCCAAACTGGTAAGGAAGAAGTAAAACTGTCACTATTTGCAGATGACATGATAGTATATATAGAAAACTACAAATCCATTGCATTTCCATACACTAATAATGAAGAAGCAGAAAGAGAAATTAAGGAAACAATCCCACTTAAGGTTGCACCAAAGAGAATAAAATACCTAGGCATAAACCAAGGAGAAAAAAGAAGGGCTCAAACCTTGAGGTATGAACCTTTGATGCAGGGCTTGAACCCACAAACCATGAGATCATGAGCTGAGCCAAAAATCAAGAGTCAGATGCTTAACCAATTGAGCCACCAGGCACCCCCCCATAGCATTTTTCACAGAACTAGGACAAATAATCCTAAAATGTGTATGAAACACAAAAGGTCTCAAATAATCAAAGCAATCTTGAGAAAGAACAACAAAGTATCACAATTTCAGATTTCAAGCTATACTACAAACCCACAGTAATTAGAACAATATGATACTGACATAAAAATAGACACTTAGATCAATGGAACAGAATAGAGAGCCCAGAAGTAAACCCACACATATGGTCAATTAATCTTCGACAAAGGAGGCAAGAATACACAATGGGGGAAAGATGGTCTTTTTAATAAATGGCTTGGGGGAAACTGGAAGCTACAATGCAAAAAATTCTAAGACCACTTTCTTATACCATATACAAAAATACACTCAAAATGGATAAATGACCTAAACATGAGAGCTGAAACCATAAAACTCTTTAAAGAAAACACAGGCATTAATCTCTTGGACATAAGCCTTAGCAACATATTTATGAATATGTCTCCTCAGGCAAGGAAAACAAAAGCAAAATTAAACTACTGGGACTACACCAAAATAAAAAACTTTTGCACAGTGAAGGAAAACATCAACAACAAAAAAAAGACAACCTAGTGAATGGAAGAAGACATTTGCTAATGATATATCTGATAAGGTTAAATCCAGAACATGTAAAGAACTTATACAAATCAACACCAAAAAAATCCCAAATAATCTAATTTTAAAATGTGCAGAGGACATGAACAGACATTTTTCCAAAGAAGACATAGAAATAGTAGACACAAACATAAGAGACTCTTGAGTATAGAGAAAAAACTGAGGGCTGCTAGAGGTAAGGCAAGGGAAGAATAGGCTAAATGGGTGATGGGTATTAAGGAGGGCACTTGTGATGAGGAGTGGGTGTTACATATAAATTATGAATCACTAAATTCTACTCCTGAAGCCAATACTACACTATATGTTAACTAATTTGAATTTATATAAAATCTTGGGGAAAAAAATAAAATAAAATAAAATAAAATAAAATAAAATAAAATAAAGAAGCCAGAAAAGAAAAAAGAAAAAAAAAAGATGTTTAATGTCACAAATCATCAGGGAAATGCAAATCAAAACCACAATGAGCTATCACTCATGGCTAATACCAAAAAGATAAGAAAAAACAAATGTGGCAGGGATGTGGAGAAAAAGGAGACTTCACACACTATTGGTAGAAATGTAAATTGGTTAGCCACTGTGGCAGACAGCATGGAAGTTCCTTAAAACATTAAATACAGAAATACCAGGGGCACCTGGGTGGCTCAGTCAATTAAGCATCCAACTTCAGCTCAGGTCATGACCTCACAGCTTGTGGGTTAGAGCCTCGTGTCAGGCTCTGTGCTGACAGCTCAGAGCCTGCAGCCTGCTTTGGATTCTGTGTCTCGGGCTTTCTCTGCCCCTCCCCCACTTGGGTGCTCTCTCTCTCTCTCTCTCTCTCTCTCTCTCTCTCTCTCTCTCTCAAAAACAAATATTAAAAATTTTTTAGGGGCGCCTGGGTGGCTCAGTCGGTTAAGTGTCTGGCTTCAGCTCAGGTCATGATCTCACAGTCTGTGAGTTCGAGCCCCGCGTCGGGCTCTGTGCTGACAGCTCAGAGCCTGGAGCCTGCTGTGGATTCTGTGTGTCTCTCTCTCTCTGCCCCTCCCCTGCTCATGCTCTGTCTCTCTCTGTCTCAAAAATGAATAAAAAAAAAAAACATTAAAAAAAAAAATTTTTTTTTAAAAGAAATATCATATAATCCAGTAATTCCATTACTGGGTATTTATCCAAAGAAAATGAAAACACTAATCTGAAAAGACATACACACACTCCAAAGTTTCCTGCAGCGTTATGTACAATGGCCAAGATATGGAAGAAACCCAAGTGTCCATTGATAGAGCAATGGATAAAGATGTGGTGTGTGTGTACATGTATGGATGTACCCCAAAATGGATGAATCTAGAAGATATTATGCTAAGCTAAGCAAATCAGACAGAAAGACAAATACCACATGATTTCACTTATACATGGAATCTAAAAAACAACAAAAACAAACAAAAATAAAGGAGAAACAGACCCATAATACAGAAAACAAACTCATGGAGCAGGTGGGGATGGGTAAAAGCAGTGGAAGACACAGGCTTCCAGTTATGGAATGAATAAGTCATGGAGATGAAAGATATAGCATAGGGAATATAGTCAATGGTATTTAATAATAGCATTGTGTGATGACAGGTGGTAGCTACACTTGTGAATTAGCATAACATTATAGACTTGTCAAATCACTATGTTGTATACATGAAACTAACACATGTAACACTGTATGTCAACTATTTAATTTTTAAAAAGATTTTTTAATTTTACTCCATTGTCTCCTTGCATTCAGTAATGCTGTTAAGAAACCTAAAGTCAAAAAAAATAATAACCTAAAATTAATTTGATTTTTGTTAATTTTTAGGCAAGTTACTTCCTTTTCTCTAAAGGCTTTAAAATTTTTCTTTAATCTTGAATTTCTTAAATATTCTGGATGTCTAGATGTGAGCTTTTCTTTCTCCTGATTGGTGCTCCTTGTGCCTTTTTGATCTGAGGTAATTTTTTTTTTAATTCCAAGAAATATATTTCCACTGTGTTCCTCAATTGTTTCCTCCTCTCCATTTTCATTTCTGTTTCTGAAATTCTATTATTAATACTACCATTTTCATCTTCCATATCTCAAGTTTTCCTTCTAGAAATGTGCTTACAAATGTGTAAGGAGTGTTCCTTACAACTTACCAATTCACTCTTTAGCTATATCTTCATTATTTGCCTCATCTACTGTGTTATTCCAACTATTTAGATTTTTTTATACTTATACTTCCAGATACTTCTTTTAGGAAGAGGCAGCATTTAGAAAAAAGCTGTTTTCCTTGATTATAACATTTAACTTTCATTTTGTATTTTTAAATATTTCTCAAAACTTGAAAGAACTTGCTTTTGTTTTATATCATTCTAAAATTTCCACAATAGCTTACATTTGTGAGGCATATTAGGAAGCACTTTCAAAGATATTATCATAATCTCTTCAATAGGCCCAAGAGGTAGATACTATTTTATCTCAATTTTACAGAAAAGAAAGTAGAAAACCAGATATAAAAGTGACTTGCAGGGTGTAACATTGTCACTTATAATAAGAATTATATACATTTGGTCTTTGTCCCTGTTGCTGTCCCAGAGCTCCTAAAACCCTTATAATTCCGAAATGGTAAGAACCATGATGGGGCTTTGATATCACAACAAATCTCTTTTAAACACACCAGGGTTTATGTTAATGTAGTGACTTTTTAAAAAGCCAGGTGAACCATGAAATTGGATTGTTGGAACTTTCAATCCCACCCACCCTGATCCCTCAGAAGGGAAGAGGAAATGGGAGGTTGAATTGATAGACAATGGCCAATGATTTAATCAATCATACCTAGGGATTGAGTTTGGAGAGCTTCCAGCTGGTGAACTTGTGGAGATTTGATGAGAGTCATACACCCAGAGAGAGCATGGAAGCTCTGTAGCCACATACTTTCCCACATACCTCATCCTATGCATCTCTTCCATCTGACCATTCCTGAGTTATATCCTTTTACAGCAAACTGGTATTCTATTAAGTAAACTAGATTCCTGAGTTCTTGAGGCACTCTAGCAAATTAATTAAACCTAAGGAAGGGGACTTGGGAACATCTAATTTACAGTCATTTGGTCAGAAGCATAGATACCAATCTGAACTTATGACTGACATCTGAAGTAGGGGCAGTCTTGTGGAACTGAGCCATTAACCTGTTGAATCTGACACTATCTCTAGGTAGACAGTATCAGAAATGAGTTGAATTGTAGGATACTGAGCTGGTGTCCAAGAACTGCTTGATGGTGTGGGGAAAAAATACACATCAGAATTGGAATAAAAAGCATACATAGTACTGGAGCAGTTTGGCCTAAAACCCAATTCCTTTAACCCCCAAGTCCAGTGCTAATTCACACACAGGCATCTGAAACATGTATTATGTGCCATGAAATTTTTGGTTAAAATTCATTATGATAATTGATAGTCCTTAAATTATTTGAATACTTTTTAAATTATTTTAATTATAATAGTAAATATAATCACAACACAGAAAATTTAGAAACTTGAGAGAAAGAAAAAATTACTATTATTATTATTCTAACATATAACCTTATTATGTTCCCTTTAACACTATATCACAATGCAGAGACTTCTTGAAAACATTTAGAGAAACTGCATTTAGCAAATTAAGTGTAAGACATTTGGGAGGAAAATTATCTTTACTCCCAGTTCAAATATCTATGTTCTGATTACTGATGCTACCTATGACTTTCTGCTCCTGTTTCCTGGATCTTTGTATATTCTCTTTGACAAATTAGACCTGGTTATTGTAATCTCTAACTTCATATCCTTGGCTTTCACCTAAAAACTGATTATCTTAAATCTCTAGCCTATGACGGCAAAAGGACCTGGGTTCACGGGAAAGAATGCCATGATCTACTAAAGGATCAACCATGGAGCCAGAGGGTAGCATTTTAGTTTTTGTTAATCTTGTCCTGGACTTGATCTTTAAGTTGTTTCTAATTTGAGTAATTTTAATCATTAATTTAATAGTTCAGAATCCAGACTTTTTTTTTTTTTAACACTTATTTATTGTTGAGAGACAGAGACAGAGCATGAGCAGGGGAGGGGCAGAGAGAGAAGGAGACACAGAATCTGAAGCAGGTTCCAGGCTCTGAGCTGTCAGCACAGAGCCTGACATGGGGCTCAAACCCACAAAGCACGAGATCATGACCTGAGCCCAAGTCAGATGCTTAACCGAGTAAGCCACCCACCCAGGTGCACCAGAATCCAGATTTCTGTTCCACCTTCTAAGTCCAGTCCACCTAACTAACTTAACCCTATCTCCTACCTTCCAGAACAAACTGGAAAAAATAAAAATAAAAACAAAAATATGAAGTTAAGTGACCTATGATATATTTACTTAAAAGAATACATTTTTTAAAAAGAATTTATTTTTTTAAGTAATCTCTGCACCCAATGTGGGGCCTGAATTCACAACCTTGAGATCAAGAGTCACGTGTTCTTCTGACTGGGCCAGCCAAGTACCCCAAAAGAATACTTTTTAAAGCCATTTTTTAAAAGTCTGTACAGAATTTATAATTATATGAAAAAGTTATAAGATTTAAACTGAAAAAAATTATTATTATATATATAACATTAAAATAACAGATTTTTTAAATCTGCAGAAAAAATGTAATGGAAACACTAAAATTAAAAAAAATTTTAAGTGATTGAAATGTGGTATTTTATTTCCTCATATTTCTACTCTTCTGGGTTTTCCCATGTGTGTATACACATTTAGTAATAAAAAGTAAGCATTATGTGGCACAAAAACAGACACTCAGATCAATGGAACAGAATAGAGAACCCAGAAATGGACCCACAAACATAAGGCCAACTAATCTTTGACAAAGCAGGAAAGAATATCCAATGGAATAAAGACAGTCTCTTCAGCAAGTGGTGCTGAGAAAACTGGACAGCGACATGCAGAAGAATGAACATGGGCCACTTTCTTACACCATACACAAAAATAAACTCAAAATGGATGAAAGACCTCAATGTAAGACAGGAAGCCATCAAAATCCTCAAGAAGAAAGCAGGCAAAAACTTCTTTGATCTTGCCCGCAGAAACTTCTTACTCAACATGTCTCTGGAGGCAAGGAAAACAAAAGCAAAAATGAACTATTGGGACCTCCTCAAAATAAAAAGCTTCTGCACAACGAAGGAAACAATCAACAAAACTAAAAAGCAACCGACAGAATGGGAGAATATTTTTGCAAACGACATATCAGATAAAGGGTTAGTATCCAAAATCTAGAAAGAACTTTTCAAACTCAACACCCAAAAAACAAATAATCCAGTGAAGAAATGGGCAAAAGACATGAATAGACACTTCTCCAAAGGCATCCAGATGGCCAACCAACACATGAAAAAGTGCTCAACATCACTCATCATCAGGGAAATACAAATCAAAACCACAATGAGATACCACCTCACACCTGTCAGAAAGGCTAACATGAACAACTCAGGCAACAACAGATGTTGGCGAGGATGCAGAGAAAGAGGATCTCTTTTGCATTGTTGGTGGGAATGCAAGCTGGTTCAGCCACTCTGGAAAACAGTATGGAGGTTTCTCAAAAAACTAAAAATAGAACTACCCTATGACCCAGCAATTGCACTACTAAGTATTTATCCAAGGAACGCAGGGTTGCTGTTTTGAAGGGACACATGCACCCCAATGTTTATAGCAGCACTATCAACAATAGCTGAAGTATGGAAAGAGCCCAAATGTCCAATGATGGATGAATGGATAAAGAAGATGTGGTATATATACACAATGGAGTATTACTCGGCAATCAAAAAGAATGAAATCTTGCCATTTGCAACTATGTGGATAGAACTGGAGGGTATTATGCTAAGTGAAATTAGTCAGAGAAAGACAAAAATCATATGACTTCACTCATATGAGGACTTTAACACTCTCTGCCCCTGTTCACGCTCTCTCAATAATAAATGTTAAAAATTAAAAAAAAAAAAGAAAGAAAAAGAAAAGAAAAGAAAAGAAAAGAAAAGAAATTATCCTTCCATCTCATTTCAAAAAAATAATACGGGGAAATACATTTTAACTCTTAAGAATATAAGGGCAATAAATAGATTCATGAAAAAATAGTAGAGTTGCACTTCACTTTGGTCTCTAGAATAGTCTCAGATAAGTTTTCCAACCCCAAAATTGACTCACTTCTCCCAGGAGATATTACTGTAAGATTTATGGCACTTGCCAAAAAATGAAAGGTCTTATCTCTCTCTCTCTTTTTTTTTTTTTTTCAGATATGCCTTGTCTCAGTAACCCATACTGAAGATTTTCTAGAATAAAGACTCATACCTCTTAGTGTCTTCAGTATCTACCCTGGTTCCCCACACATAATTTCAACGATGATAAATGTGATCCTTGCTAAGAACCTAGCCTCTGTGCCTCATTTTCCTTCATCCTCTGTAAAAGAATACTACTACTATGGTAGGAAAAGATAGGATTCAGTAGGGAAAGATTAGAACCTGAGGTCCTTGGGTGGGGAAAAACACATATTTTGGAACAATGCTGGGAGTGTCTGACCACAGCAAACCCCCTCAGGCATAAGGTTCCTCTTAAGAATGTAACAGACACCACCAACTCCCCCTCAGTTTTCCCTCAGGAATTTGACAAAAAACCTGACTATAAATAAGTAGACCATAAAACATATGACCCACAAGGAATGGTACGGTCATAAACTACCCCTCACACAATGGAAATGAGCCAATAAGAAATGGACAACACAGCACCTAGAGTTATCCAGCCAATGAGGGTAGAACCTGAGAAGGAATAAGGGGGAAGGGAAAAGGGGGCTGACCAAAACCGTATAAAACAAAGACCCTTGCCTATAGTTGCGGGTATTCACTTTCCAATGCCCCTTCTTTGTAAAGAGTACTTTCATACTATTCTTCCTTTCTGATCTTATACTCTAATAAACTTTTGCCTGCTGCTCAGTTTTGTTCATTTCTTTATTCTTTGAAGCAGCGAGCCAACAAATCCTGGGTATTGTGGTAAAAAATCCTGCAACACTACTTGTACTTTATAGGGTTATTGTAAAGATTCCATAAGATAATGTAGACATAATGCCTAGCACCCACCTCATCTTGGGCACTGTGATAATTGTACATAGCCTTTAATTATGAAACAAAATAACATTTCCATATTCACCAATTTTTAAACACAAAAAGAAGGTGAAAATTGAAAGCAAGGAAATTAAACTAACAACCAATGTATGTTTTAAAATCAATTGTTCTGTCAGGGTCTGAAGGTTTACTTAATTATATTGATGGGGTTCAGGACAAGCCACCCTAGAATATGCCACTTTGGCATATGGATTATTTGACTGGAAGGCAATCAAGGCATCTCTCAGACTCAAGAAGAGCTTTTTACCTCCCCCTTAACTACCTAAAAAATTTTAGATATGGGACTTGTATCAGGAAGAGAGCTATTACCAGAGATAATTTTTAATCAGAAAGACTTAACTGCATAACATGGCAAACATTTGCTCTTCTTGTCTTCCTATGAATTGTCTTCCTTCCCTTTGAGCCCAGATGCCTACCCTTTTCTCTTTAGCCTAACATGGCATATATACTATCTTTGACCCTCTAATGCCTGTGTCAGGCTCCCATACATACAAAATTAAATTTGTTTTTTAGTCAATCTGTCTTATTTCAATGTAATATTAGTCCAGCCAAAGAGCCTAGAAGAAAAGAAGGGGAAAGTTTCCTTCCCCTAGAACATCAAAGTCTTCTATGGCTACTCTGGCTCTGATTTTTACTGTGAATGTGCTAAATTCACATGAGAACACACCACATGCCTTCCCAACTTGCAAAATAAAATGATTTTGTCAAGTTCATTAACTAGTAAAAAATAAAATTTAAAATAACCTCTAAAAATTATGAAACAGAAAAAAAAATGTCATTTAGCAGGGCATAAAGTTTATTATTTAAAGAAAAAGCTGAAAATTCTTACAATAGCCCAGAAGAAATTATCCAGATTTTTCTACTAACCCAAATTGTAATCGCATATTTATCTGCTATGCCTGATGCTTATGTAGGGATTGAAAATATATAGTGGAAATAAAAGTTTCTGTATCATAAATCAGATTGCAGAAGATGATGCAACCCATGACTCAGGCAAGTACAATAATCATGATCAAAATTATGCATGCATTTTTCATATACACTTTGCAATAGGAATTATAATTTGAAGTTATCTGCTGATTATCATAAGTGGAGCTGATGTTAGATAAAAATGAATCAAGATATTCAAGTAAAAGCAAATAAATGTTAAAATATTAATCTGTATATTTGGGGGCAGTTATAAAGAACATTGTGATAATGACCTAAATCTGTACCTAGTATAACTTTGTTTAAGAAGTATTTTATATTCCCCAAATATCTGTTGTAAAATTCTTTCAGCGGTAACTAATCTTTCTCTAAACAAACTAGTAATGGTTTAAAAAAAAAGTGTGGGTTAGAAAAGAGGGGAAAGAGGAGAGAAAAGACAAAGGAAGGGAGAGAAAGTATGCAAGACAGGTATGCAATATAGACATTACTTACTTTTCAAGGAAATGAAGAACAGTAAAGACCCTCAAAGTTCCAGCCCTTCAGGCTATATATGAAATGACTCTTCTTTGTCAAGTATAATTAAAAGAATACATGTAAAAGCAGAATACAGTGACAAAACATAAAGTTTGCCAGTAATTTAATTCTTGAGCTAAGTAATTTTGTGGTCTTATTTCTTAGAATATTTCTTTTTTCTATACAACAAAAATCCTTCTGAAAACAACTATAATGTTTTGGGTTTTTGTTTTTTTTTTATGTTTATTTATTTTTGAAACAGACAGAGGGTGAGCAGGGGAGGGGCAGAGAAAGAGGGAGACACAGAATTCCAGGCAGACTCCAGGCTCTGATCTGTCAACACAGCCCAGTGCAGGACTCGACCTCATGAAGCACAAGATCATGACCTGAGCCAAAGTAGGACACTCAACCGACTAAGCCACCCAAGTGCCCCAAAACAACTATAATGTTTATTCATGATGAATCTTTCCATCTTACTATAAAAAATTCTAAAACATGATATTAAATTCCTTGAGAAAGACATCTCTACTTACACTAAAATTCTCCCAACACCTTTTATTCTGAATAGCTTTATTTTATGAGAAAAAAAAAACAAACACTACTGTTTCATAGACAGCTTATCAAATATTCTCTCCTTTAAAAAAGGGGCGGGGGGGGGGAGACTTTAAATTGGAAAATCCTTCCCCCTGGTTACTCCAGTTGAGAGTTTATTTGACCATACCATTAGGTTCTTGCCTCCATGATTTTATCCTCTGGTGTGTAGAAACAAATTGACAGTCGATGGCATCTAACATAGAGAGAAATTGAGGATTCCTTTAAGGGGAAGAAAAGAAGAGACAGTATTTTTGTTTAAAATGGATTTCAACATAGGCTCTATTTTCCTTTAAAAATGACAATGTTCTTTTTTACAATTAAAAGCAGAAAACTATTTTTATCTGGGAGCTATTTTTAAACTATGAAGAATATTTAAAATGAATCATTTTCTCCTTTATTAAAAGAAAATAAAAAGGAGCAATCATACTTCTTAAAGAACAGATTTTCCAATTCCTTCAAAACAGCCTTCAGAAAAATGTTTCAAATTATTCTTTTTGTGTACCTATTCAACAAATATTCACTGCATGCCTGTCATTGTGCTAGACATAGTTCCAAACCTTACAGAGTTTATGTTTAAAGAGATAAGGACATAAATCACACTAAAGAAAAATTATAGTTCAGATGAGTTTTCATTGTACAAAAAAATATGAACATTTGCATTTCCATAACTAATTTTAACCGTCTTAAAATAATCATTTCAAATAACATAACCCAAAACTTTTGACCTGGATGCTGTGGAGTCAGAAAGTCAAGTTCCAGGTAAAAGAAATTGTGGCAAAGACTTTATGAACAATAAAATAAATATGTAACCTAAATTACTTTAGATCTTAATGAAAAAGAGATTTACTGTACTCTTACTGAACGAACAAAACAAGTCTGATTGAATTTGGAAGTTACCCTTCTAAAACCTTCCTTGAAGATGCTTATCCCAGGATGCTATGGGTCCAGAGCTACACCTGGTGGCCAGTTTACAAACTTACAAGAAACTGTTCTAAATCTTTTAATGGAAACTTAGAAGTTATGTCTCTGTTAATCAAAAATATGCATAACAGGGGGAATTTTAAATTTTTAATGAAAAATAAATATAAAAATATTACAGTATATAACTATATGATAAAGTATAACAACATGTTAGTGGCAGCATTTAAGTAGTGATATATGGATATTCACTGTAAAATTCTTTTTGTTGTATGTTGGGAAATCTCCATGATAAAATGTTGAAAAAATTAAGGATTTTTAAAAACATTCCAGGGGTGCCTGGGTGGCTCAGTCGGTTGGGCGGCCGACTTCAGCTCAGGTCACGATCTCGCAGTCCGTGAGTTCGAGCCCCACATTGGGCCCTGTGCTGACAGCTCGGAGCCTGGAGCCTGTTTCCGATTCTGTGTCTCCCTCTCTCTGACCCTCCCCCATTCATGCTCTGTCTCTCTCTGTCTCAAGAATAAATAAACATTAAAAAAAAAAAAAAAGATAGTATTAAAAACATTCCACCACTGTTATTTTTAGCACAAACACCTTTTTAGGTATTGTTTCCCTTATGTATGAGCATAATGCATGTCTTTATAATTCATGCTTGTGTAACAGTCTATTATATTGACATACAATGAATTATCAAACAATTTACTTGTTTCACATTTATTCAATTTCCAACTGAATATCTAAAAATTCACATTTTTGTTTCTGTTAAATCATGTTTCTAAGACAAATTTTCATGACTGATATCATTGGAATCAAAGGAGATAATTATTTTTATGGCTCATGAGACATGATCAAACTACTTTATACTAACTTCACACTGCTTTCCTAAATGGAAACCCACACCAATTTAACCACAACCATAGGACCTAACCATTTTAATAATTTGCTGCTTTATTAAGCATAAAAATATAATCCAGAAGTTAATTTGCACTTCTTTTATTTTTTAAAATTTTTTACATATTTATTTCTGCATTCATCTACTGGAATCTTAATAATTTTCTTATAAATTTGAATAATCACTTTGTTATAACTATTAACCCACTGTCTCCTACACTCAGGCAAGTTTTTCTCATCAGCTACCATTTTTTACCATTTTCATTGTTTATTTTTATACGTTCTAATCTGTCAGTATCATCTATTGTGATTTCTTCAATCCATTGATAACTAAGAAATAGACTATTTCTCCAGAAATATAATAATAAATATTCTAAAATGTTTTGTTTTCTTTTTTTTCCGGTGGGAGCTGTAGGGTTGAGAAGAGCAGAGCTCTCTCCTGTCCCTGCCATTACATATGCTTATCCACTGATATCCATGTACTCTAAAAAGGGGCAGTCATTGAGCGAAAATACTTTGCCTGCTGGGTTCGAGGCTCCCATTTGACCTGATATTGTGAACTTCGTTCACACCAATTTGCACAAAAACAACAGATAGTACTATGCTGTCAGTGAATTAGCCGGTCATCAAACCAGCGCTGAATCTTGGGGTACTAGCAGGGCAGTGGCTTGAATTCCCAGAGTTTGAGGTGGTGGGGCTCACTCTTCTGGCCAGGGTGCTTCTAGAAATATGTGTCATGGGGGCCACATGTTTGTACCAACCACTGGCACCACAGAGTGAACACAACACAAGCAATACGTAATCTGCTCTGCCTTGGCTGCCTCCTCAGCCTTACCATCACTGCTCATGCCTTAAAGATCATCGTATTGAGGAAGTTCCTGAACTTCCTCCGGTGGTTGAAGATAACGTTGAAGGCTACAAGAAGACCAAGGAGGCTGTTTCGCTTCTTAAGACACTTAAAGCCAAGAATGAGATCAAAAAGGTCTATGCCTCTCTGTACATGAGAAATGGCAAGGGCAAAATGTAAAAAAAAAAAAAAAAAAATTTGTTGTATCCAATGCAGGGGATCCTGCATTATCTATAATGAAGACAAAAGTACCATCAAGGCCTGCAGAAACATCCCTGGAATTAATCTACTTAATGTAAGCAAACTGAACATTTTGAAACTTGCTCCTCGTGGGCATGTGGGATGTTTCTCCATTTGTACTGAAAGTGCTTTCTGCAGTTAGACGATCTGTATGGCACTTGGCATAAGGCTGCCTCTCTCAAGAGTGACTATAACCTTCCCATGCACAAGATGCTTAATACAGACCTTAGCAGAATCCTGAAAAAGCCCAGAGATCCAAAGAACCCTCTGAGCACCATCCAAGAAGAGTCATCACAGAGTCCTAAAAAAGAATCCACTGAATAACCCGAGTATCATGCTGAACATAAATCCATATGCAAAGACCATGTGCTGGAACAACCATTCTTCACCAGGCCAGGAATCATAAACTCCAGATGGATAAGCAGGAGTAGCCTTAGAAGCCAAATCAGATGAGAAGGGGTATCTAGGCAAGAAGCCTGTGGGAAGAAAGGAAAGAAAGCTGTTGGTGTGAAGAAGCAGAAGAACCTTTGGTGGGAAAAAGGCTGCAGCTACGAAGAAACCAGCAGCTGAGAAGAAGCCTGCAGAAAAGCAACCCACCACGGAAGAAGTGAAGCCTGCTGCATAAACTTTGTTTACTCTGTAAATGTCAAACCATTATGGACAGCTAATTTTGAAAAAAGACCTGATCAAAGGCACTGAGAAACATGAAAAAATAAAATAAAATGTTTTCAGGGCACCTGGGGTTGAGCTTTGGACTACTGATTTCCACTCAGGTCATGATCTCTAGGTTCATGGGATGGAGCCCTGTGTGAGGCTCTGGGCTGACAGCTCAGAACTTGCTTGGGATTCTCTCTCTTCCTCTCTCTCTGCCCTTCCTCCCCTCGCACTCTGTCTCTCTCAAAATAAATAAATAAACTTTAAAAATAAAATGTTTTTATTTTAATCTATACACATTCAGTTCAGAAAGTCAAGTTCCTTTCCCCCGCATCAGGCTTCACGCTGACAGCACAGATCCTGCTTTGGATTCTCTCTCTCTCTCCTTCTCTCCCTGTCTCTCTGCCCCTCCCCTGCTCATTCTCTCTCTCTCTCTCTCTCTCTCTCTCTCTCTCTCTCTCTCTCTCTCAAAATAAATAAACTTTAAAAAAGAAGAAGGAGGAGGAGGAGGAGGAGGAGGAGAAAATGTCCCTTTAAGAAGGGAAGAAGGAAATTGAAATGTAGCTGGTAAAACTGAGACTTTATTCTCCCATATCACTGTTTTTATTTTTATTTTTTAAGTTTATTCATTTATTTTGAGAGAGAGAGCGCACCTGTGCATGTGCGTGAGCAGGCAAGGGGCAGAGAACAAGTGAGAGAGGATCCCAAGCAGGCTCCATACTGTCAGCATTGAGCCCCACCTGGGGCTCAATCTCACAAGCAGTGAGATCATGACCTGAGCCTAAATCAAAAGTTGGACACTTAACTGACTGAGCCACCCAGAAGCCCCCAGAGCACTGTTTCTAAATGTGGTCCTCCCAAGTAGCTATATCAGAGATACTTAAGGGCACTTGTTATAAATATACATTCTCAAATCCCATCTCTGTTATATTAAGGCTGAATCTCTGGGTATGGACACTCGGAAATTTCCATTTTTTAAAAAGATAACCAAGTGATTTTCATGCTGATTTAGGCCCAAAATCACAAACCAAGAGTAAGATTCTAGGTGAGTCACACAGTGGGGTTATTAAGATGCCTGACAATCAGGAGATACTCAAATATGTTCTGAATGAATAATACATGCATCTTTTTCTCACAGGATAGTTTTTTGAGGTATAATTCACACACCACAAAATTCACCCTTTTAAAAAAGTGAACAATTCAGTGGTTTTACTATATCCAGAATTGTGAAACCATCACCACTATCAACTAGAGAATATTTCCATCACACCAAAAAAGACATTTCATACCCATTAGTAGTCACACCTTCTCCCTACTACTCTCCATCTTCAGGCAATCCCTAATCTACTTTCTGTCTTGACAAATTTACCTATTCTGGACATTCCACAATACCCAGATATGAAATGTTCAGATAAATGAAATCACACAGTATATAGTCTTTTGTGACTGATTTTCACTTAGTGTCATATTTTTAAGGTTCATCAATATTATGACATGTATTAGCATTTTATTCCTTTGCATTGCCCCATAACATTCCATTGTATGAATATACCATATTACATTTATCTTTTCATCAGTAGATAAATGGATTTTTTCCATTTTCTGATAAATATGCTGCCATGAATGCTCATGTATGAGGTGTTTGTGTGAACATAAGTTTTCATGACTATTGGGTAATTAGCTAGAGTTAAATTGCCAGGCTATATGGTAACTCCATGTGTAACATTTAGGAGAATTGTCAAACTGTTTTTCAAAGCAGCTGCACCATTGTACGTTTCCACCAGCATTCCAGTTTCTACCAGTCCTCCCCAACATTGGTCATCTGACTTTTTGATTCGAACTGTCCTAGTAGGTATGAAGTATCTCATTGTAGTTTGGTTTGCATTTCCCTAATGACTAATGATATTGAGTATTTTCTCATGTGCTTATTGGCCATTTTTATCTCTTCTTTGGAGAAATGTCTATTCAGACCCTTTGCCCATTTTTAAATAGTTTTTTTTTTTACATTATTATTGAGTTGTAAGAGTTATTTAAACTAAATACAAGTCCTCTAGCAGATATAGGAGTTGAAAGTATTTCTCCCATTCTGTGGGTTGTTTTTTTACTTCCTTAATAGTGTCCTTTGAAGCACAAAATTTATAATTTAATAAATTCTAATATATCTAATTTTTCATCTCTTACTTGTGCTTTTGGCATCATATCTCAGAAAACTTTGCCTAACCCAAGATCACAGAGATTTACATCTATTTTTTTTCTAAGAATTTTATAGTATTAGCTCTACATTAGGTCTGTGAACCATTTTGACTTAATTTTTACATACAGTATGAGATAGGAGGTCCAACTTCATTCCTTTACATATCCAGCTGTCTCAGCATCATTTGTTGAAAATACTTCTTTCCTTAGTGAATGTCCTGATACACTTGTTAAAAATCAACTGGCCATAATGAAATTTATAAAAGAAACTATCAATCTTAGGGGCACCTGGGTGGCTCAGTCGGCTAAGCATCTGACTCTTGATATCAGCTCAGATCATGATCTCTCTGTCATGAGATGAAGCCCCACATTGGGCTGCACTGACAGCGTGGAGCCTGCTTGGGATGCCCTCTCTCTGCCTCTCCCCCGCTTGCTCTGTCTCTCTCAAAAATAAATAAATAAACATTAAAAAAACCTCTCAATCCGATTTCATGGATCTATATGTCTATCCTTACACCAGCACCCACACCATCTTGATCACTGTTGCTTTATAGTAAGTTTTGAAATTAGGAGTATGTTCCTAGAAAAATTAAATTGTTCTCCTTTTTCAGTATTGTTTTGGCTATTCTTAGTCTATTATATTTCCATATGAACTTTAGCATCAGCTTGTTAATTTCTATAAAAACAGAAGCACAGATTTTGATAGAGATTGTGTTGAATCTTTAGATGATTGGGGAGTATTACCAACTTGCCAATATTATCTTCCAATCCATTATTACTTTGAATTTATTTTGGTCTTCTTTACTTTCTTTTACCAACGTTTCATAGTTTTAGTGTACAAGTTTTACACTTCTTTTGTTAAATTTACTATTCTTTCTGATGTTATTGTAAATGGAATTGTTTTCTTAATTTTGCTTTCAGTTATAGACATTTCTAGGGTATAGAAATGCAATTAATTTTTGTGTAATGATCTTGTGTCTGCAACCATGCTGAACATATTCTAAAAGATTTTTAATGGATTTGTTAAGATTATCTATGTACAAGATCAGGTCATTTGCAAATAAGGACAGTTTTACATCTTCCGTTTCAATCTAGATGTCTTTTAGATCTTTTTCTTGTCTAATTGGCCTGGCTAGAACAAAAATAGTCAAGTGTTGAATAGAAGTAGCAGGAGTGGACATCTTTGTCTTGTTACTGGAAAGCATCCGTAGCCTTTTACCATGAAGTATAATGTTAACTGTGGGTTATTTACAAATATTATCAGGTTGAGGATGTTCCTTATTATTCTTGGTTTGTAGAGTGTTTTTATAAAAGGGTGCTGGATTTTGTCAAATGCTCTTTCTGTATTTATTAACATGATCATGGAGTTTTGTCTTTATTCTGTTAATATAGTATAGTATATTGATTTTCAAATATTAATCAGCCTTGTATTGAGATAAATCCCAGTTGTTCATAGGTATAATCCTTTTTAAATGTTACTAGATATGGAAGAAGGAAAGATGGCAAAGGAGAAGGATCCTGAGTTTACCATGTCCCAAAGATACACCAAGGTAACAGCTAGCACTATGCAACTAACTCTGAAAATTACTTGCAGACTGGCAGAGCAGACCTACCATAGCTGGTTGCAGAGAAAATGCCACATCAAAAAGGGTAGGAGAGGCAGAGATACTGTTTGGAAACAGACCCCCTGAGTGACCAACCACAAATGGGAGGGACAACACAAGCAAAGAGAAGCAAAGGGATCAGACTCCACACTAGGCACTCCCAGTACTGGGGAACTGCACTGGGAAGACCAGCCACCATAATGTCTGGTTTTGAAAACCAGCAGGGCTTAATTCAGAGATTTAAAACTTAGCCACCTAGGTGGCTCAGTCGGTTGAGTGTCCTCTTGATTTTGGCTCAGAATGTGATACCAGAGTCAGAGGATCGAGCCCCGTGTCAGGCTCCATGCTCAGATTCTCTCTCTCTCCCTCTGCCCCTCTCCCCAACTCATGTACTCTCTCTATATATAATTTAAAATTTATATAAATTTTATATATTATAAAACTCTCCTGGCTTAACTCCAGGAGAGCTGGAAGGAAATAGGAAACCAAGTTTCTGACCTTAATACCCAGCATACTAAATAACTCAGCCCAAGACAAAGCACAAAAGCAGCACCTGGGGTATACATAAAGGACATTTACTGACTAATATTAGAATGTATGCCAGAGGGGCAAGGACCTGCAGATTTCTACAGGAATAAAAGTGCTAGTGGACACCATTTTTCCTCCTCTCCCCAAGCCTGGATAGCCAGACCTTTGCAGGAGCCAGTGCCAACATTCTTCATCTACCTTGCTAGCACCTCGTGCCCTGTTCCATTGTTCCCCTGTGGCCCCACCCCATCCAAACCACTTGCCTCAGAAGTATTCCTTCAAAGCAGATCCTACCCCACCACACCCAGCATGAAGTCTCAGCCAGGATCAGTGTCACTCCAAAGTGACTCCCTCACTGAGGAGGCAGAGGGGATAACTACACACACCAATGCACCCAGTTCCTGTAGCCAAGCCTTTCAGCTGGCTGTGCGAGGAACAAGCCCGGTCTTTCGGTGGACATGCAGCTATGACAGAAAGGCTAACTACAGATGGCTATGCTGACTGTTGACCTCACCTACCAATGAGCCTGTAGCAGCTTTCACCAAGCCATTCAACAATACAGAGAGCAAACGATGCCCGATGCACCTACAGCAGGCAAAGCAGGTCACTGAAGCAAGCTGGGCTAAAAACAATCATGGCTTAGATACAACAGGAGGGTGTAAAGAGCCCACACAGGGGACACCCAGTTCTGGTGACTGGCAGGTGTTGCACTATAGGGTTCCACAAGACCTCTTCTACATAAGACCACTACTTTCAAGACCAGGAAATGTAGCTTACCTACCTAATACATAAAACAAACAGAGAGTTAGATAAACCAAGGAGACAAAGGAATATGTCCTAAATGAAAGAACAAGACAAAATCAACAGTAAAAGAGCCAAATGAAATGGAGATACATATGCATGATATAAAATTCACAGTAATGGTCATAGAGATACACACTGGATTTAAGACTGGATGAACTCCATGAGAACTTCAACAAGGAGACAGAAAATTAAAAAGAAAAATAGAACTAGTCAGAACTGAAGAAGTCAATAACTACAAAGAAAAATACACTAGAGGGGTGCATGGGTGGCTCATTCAGTTAAGTGTCCGACTTCAGCTCAGGTCATGATCTCTCAGTCTGTGAGTTTGAGCCGTGCATCGGGCTCTGTACTGACAGCTCAGAGCCTGAAGCTGCTTCGGATTCTGCATCTCCCTCTCTCTCTGCCCCTCCCCTACTCACAATCTCTCAAAAAAAAAATGAATAAATGTTAAAAAATTTAAAAGAAAAAACACTAGAAGGATTCAAAAGCAGGGTAGAGGATCAATGATGTGGAAGAGAGGATAATGGAAAGCAAGAAAGCTGAGCAGCAAAAAGAAAAATAATAAAAGATGAGAAGGGTTTGAGAGAAATCTGTAGCATCATTGAGAATAATAACATTCACATTATAGGGATCTCAGAAGAAGAGAAAAGGGAAGAAATAATAGCTGAAGACTTCTCTAGCTGGAGGGGGGGTTGGGGGGGGCCAGGAAGCATGATCATGAGTTGCCAAACAAGATGAACTCAAAGAAATCCATATCAAGACACATAATAATTGAAATGGCAAAGATTAAAGATAAAGAAAGAATTGTAAAAGTAGCAAGAGAAAAACAACTAGTTACATACAAAGGAAACCCCATAAGGCTATAACCTGATTTTTCAGCAGAAACTTTGCAGGCCAGAAGGGAGTGGCTTAATATATTCAAAGTGCTGAAAGAAAAGAACCTACAACCAAGAATACTCTATCTAGCAAGATTATCATTCAAATTAGGAAAGATAAAGAGTTTCTCAAATAAACAAGTGTTAAAGGAATTAATCACCACTGAAACAGCCTTATAAAAATGTTAAAGAGAATTTTTTTCTTTTTTTTAACTTGTACTGATAATGCTTTATTTTATTTTTTCAGTTGAGAGGTAAGTATACACATAATCATTATGTTTGGTTTTAGGGTTTTTTTTTTTTGCATCTTTGCATACTTGAAAAACAATTTTTTAACTGAAAACATTAAAAACCCAGCTGAACATCTATAATACAAAATATTCTTATAATAATTTTTTTTAACATTTATTTAATTTTTAGGGAGACAGAGACAGAGCATGAGCAAGGGAGGGGCAGAGGGAGAGGGACAGAGCCTGATGTAGGGCTCAACTCACAGACCACAAGATCATGATCTGAGCTGAAGTCAGATGCTTAACCAACTGAGCCACTCAGGAACCCCTAGATAGATAATATTCTTAAGCTCTTTCTCTCCAGGAAGCACCCCCAGAGGCAGATAAGCTCCCTCCTTTGGACTGTGGTCCTTCTCCATATTATATGTTTAAAGTCACAAGAAGTCCTTCTCATGTTGCCATCTGGAACATATAAGGTTAAGTACCATATGTCACACTATTTTTCCTCATGTCATGAGGCACACTGCAGAACACAGATTCCTTTGATGTTTTGTTGGCTTGCACCCTGAAGCTTTCTTCACAACCCATGTAATCCAGGAGTACAGTGAAGATTCTACTATTTATTTGTCCCATGTTTTATTTCTCCTGGACCTCCCATAAGATACCTCAGCAGTAGAGCAGACAATCAAACATTTAATCTATGAAGCAGGAAAACTAATGGTGTTTATCCCTCAAGTCAAATGACCAACTGAGCTACTGGGACTAAAGAGAATTCTTTAAATTAAAAGAAAAGAGTATAACTAGAAAAAATTATAAAAGGAATAAATGTCATGCACAAAAGCAAACATGGTAAAGGTAGGAGATCAATCACTTATAAAGCTACTATGAAGGTTAAA
Organism: Panthera pardus; assembly: GCF_024362965.1. Classification (NCBI taxonomy): domain Eukaryota; kingdom Metazoa; phylum Chordata; class Mammalia; order Carnivora; family Felidae; genus Panthera; species Panthera pardus. The sequence goes on along the minus strand of NW_026527013.1, from coordinate 115,503,086 downwards.
AGAAGTAGTAAAATCAATTATATTTATGAATTCACAAAATTAAAAAATGTAAAATATAACAATATATATAAAACATGGAAGGAAAATTAAAAATGTAGTGCTTTTAGAATGTGTTCAAACTTAAGCAACCATCAATTTAATATAGACTGCTATAGGATGTTACATATGAACCTCACAGTAATCACAAAACCTATAATAGATACATAAAAAATAAAGAGTTAAAAAGCTAAGCATAACACTCAAGAAAGCCATCAAACCTTGGGGAAGAGAATAAGAAAGGAAGAAAGAACTACAAAACAACCAGAAAACAATTAACAAAATGGCAATAAGTACATAACCATGCATAATCACTTTAAATGTAAATGGTCTAAATGCTCTAATAAAAAAACCACAGGGTGGTAGAATGCTTTAAAAAACAAGACCCATCTATATGCTGCCTGCAAGAATCTTACTTCAGACCTAGGGACACATACAGACTGAAAGTGAAAGAATGAAAAACATAAAACAGGATAGCAATACTTATCAGAGAAAATAGACTTTTTTTTTTTTTAAAGTGGGCTCCATGCCCAACATGGGGCCTGAACTCACAACCCTGAGATCAAGAGTCACATGCTCCAATGACTGGGCCAGCCAGGCACCTTGACAAAATAGACTTCAAAACAGAGACTGTAGCAAGAAACAAAGGATATTACATAATGATAAAGGGATCAATCCAATAAGAGGAGATAACAATTGTAAAGATTTACATACCCAACATAGAAGCACCTAAATACTTAAAAGTGGATATTAATAGACATAAAAGGAGAAATTGACAGTAATACAATAGTAGGAAACTTTAACACTCCACATACATCAATGGATAGATCACCCACACAGAAAATCAATAAGGAAAGAGTGTTTTTAAACAACACATTAGACCAAATAGACTAACAGATAAAGAACATTCTATCCAAAAAAAGAATACATATTTGTTTCAAATACACATGAAACATTCTCCAAGATAGGTCATGTTAGGTTGCAAAACAAGCCTCAATAAATTTAAGAAAATTGAAATCATATCAAGCATCTTTCCAACCACAACACGGTGAAACTGGAAATCAATTACAAGGAAAAAACTGAAACCTCTTCTTTAAATGGTTGGTCAATTCACCATGAAGTAATCTTAGCCTGACATTTCCTTTGTAAGAATTTTATAATTACTAATTCTCTTTCCTCATTATCTATTCAGATTTTCTGCTTCTTCTAGTGTCAGTTTCACAGGTCTAGGAATTTGTCCATTTCAGTTATGTTATCTAATTTGTTGGCATACAGTTGTTAATAGTACTCCCTTATAATCCTTTTTAATTCTGTAAGGTCTATAGTGAAATTTTTTTCATTTCTGATTTTAATAACTGGAGTCTTCTTTTTCTCAGTCAGTTTAGTTGAAGTTTTCTCAATTTTGTTGACGTTTACTAAGTACCAACTTTTGGTTTCACAAATTTTCTTTATTGTTTTTCTATTCTTTATTTTGGTTCTCATTTCCTTCCTTCGGCTTGTTTTGGCTTTATTTTGCTCATCTCCTTCTAGTTGTTAACTAGATAGAAACTAAGATTAGATTAGGTTAGTTTTTGATTGACCTCTTCTTTTTTAAGTAACTTGCTGTCCATTAGGTCTCAGGCCTCCATGGTGTTGCTCAGCAAGCAGATAGCCCACTGCACTCTGGTCACATTGCCTCCTGGCATCAAGGCTGGATGGTTGTTGAAACTAGCTGGAAACCAATCTACAAACTGAACAGAGTTCCTTGACTTCATGGCTATAATTGCAGCATTCACATCCTTAGGGACCATATCCCCTCTGTATAGTAAGCAACAGGCCATATACTTGCCAAGTTGAAAATCACACTTGACTGGTTGGCTAGAGAACTTAAAGAAAATAATGGTATGACTGACACAGAGATCTACTTGCAATAGGTTTTGTCAGCAGAGATGATGAGGGCAAAGGCTGTCATGGGGAAATGTATTCTCAGATAAGGTACAGTGTTAGTCTGGAACTCAATTAGGTCTACATTCAAGGACCCTTCAAACCAGAGGGAAACAGTAATGGAAGATCTATCAGCCTATTTATGCAGTAATAAGACAGGTGTTCTACCCCAACTACGTGATGGCACATGTCATAGATGGTCATGGGTGGTGAGGATAGAGCTGTAAGGCTCTACTGCAGCAGTGGGGATCCTGAGGGCTGGATACACAAAGAACTCCCAATTTAATCTTCCTGCTATATTCTATCAAAAGCCACACTACTAAGAGAGATGTGAACCCTAATTCAACACCTCCTCCAAAGCTTAAGAAAATTAAAAATCCCTTTCCCTTAAGTCCTCTACAGTGTCTGCCAGCTTTTGGATCATCTCTAGTTCAAGACTGACAATCTCTGACCCCACAGAGTTGTGAACCCAGGCGTGGTTGTTTGTAGCATCTCCCCTCCGTTATGCTAAGAAGCTGCTCTAGGTGGAAGAGTGAATGGTACTTCCCTGTAAGAATTCCATCTACAACAGTTGGTTCTTGATCTGGGAGGGGTTCCTTGGGCACACACTTCCCAGCTCTTGCCTCACAAAAAAAGGTATCAAAAGGCACTCATAGTCTCCATTTTAATTTTTCCAACTGATGCTTTTTATTGTCAAAAATGATGTCACCTGGCTGGATTCCATATTCCAGGCAACTGTGTTCCCAGAAAGTGCCCCCAATCTGAATACCAGCTTTGCCAATGTTAACAGAAGGGCATTTCCTCTTGTTGATCTGAAGGTGTCAACACTGCCCTGTGATAGTGATTCTAAATTGTTTCCTAAAGACAGCACATAATCTGATATTTTTACATATACTTTTCCAGTTTGTATCTTTTGATTAGAAAGCTTAATATACTTTATATACCATAAAATACATTTTATATATCATTTTATGTACAATAAAATATATCAAGCTTTCTCTTAATTTTTCTATTGTCTTCTTTAGTGTTAGATATTTCTAATATACCATTCCCTTGTTTCCCCTTTACATTTTTTATTTACTTAATGGTTTCCCCAGTAATTACAATTAAAACCTTACTTAAAGCAATCTAGTTTGCTAGCTTTAATTTCAATAGGAAACAGAAACTTTACCCCAATATATTTCCATTTGCTCCCCTCTCCTTTGTGCTATAATTGTCATACAATTTGTATCTTTACACATTTTAAGCCCCTTCAGTTTTATAATTAATGCTTTATGTAGTTTTCTTTTAAATCAGACAGAAGAACTACAAACAAAAATACATATTGTCATTTATATTTACCTATATAGTTACCTTTACCAGTGTCTGTATTTTTGTGTATGGATTGAAGTTACTATCTAGTGTGCCTTTACTTCGGCCTGTATTTTTTTTGTAGGCCAGGTATTCTCTCAATTTTTGTGTATGTAACAATGTCTTAATGTTATAAGGTCTTAATAACACCTTCATTTTTGCTAGATATAAAATTTTGGTTGAGAGGGTTCTAACACTTTGAATATGTCATTCAAATGAATTCTAGCCTCTATTTTCTTAAGGTTATTTGTTTTGAGTGAGAGAGAGTGAGTGCACATTTGTGCACACACAAGAGTGGGGCAGGGGCAGACAGAGAGGGAGAGAGAGAGAATCCCAAGCAGGCTCCACACTGTCAGCGCAGAGTCTGATGTGGGGCTCAAACTCACGAACCATGAGATCATGACCTGAGCTGAAATCAAGAGTGGGAGGTTTAAGTGACTGAGCCACCCAGGCAGCCCTAGCCTCTGTTATTTCTGATGAAAAATCAGCTGTTACTCTTATTGAGGATACCTTGTACTCAGTCATTTCTCTTGCTACTTTCAAGATTCCCTCTTTAGCTTAGCTTTTAATAGCTTATGATATGTTTGGTGGTAGATCTCTTCAAGTTTATCTTACTTGGAGTTTTCTAAACTTGAATACGCAGATTCATAATTTTCATGAAATTTGGAAAATTTTCAGCCATTTCTTCAAATATTCTTTCCATCTCTTTCCCTCCTTTCTGGGACTCCCATTATGCTGTTGGTATCCTTGAAGGTGGTCCCAAGCCTCAGTTTTGTTTTTTTTTTGGTTTTTTTTTTTTTTTTTTGGTGTCTCAGTTTTTTTTATTTTTTTATTTTTTCAATATATGAAGTTTATTGTCAAATTGGTTTCCATACAACACCCAGTGCTCATCCCAAAAGGTGCCCTCCTCAATACCCATCACCCACCCTCTCCTCCCTCCCACCCCCCATCAACCCTCAGTTTGTTCTCAGTTTTTAAGAGTCTCTTATGCTTTGGCTCTCTTCCACTCTAACCTCTTTTTTTTTTTCTTCCCCTCCCCCATGGGTTTCTGTTAAGTTTCTCAGGATCCACATAAGAATGAAACCATATGGTATCTTTCTCTGTATGGCTTATTTCACTTAGCATAACACTCTCCAGTTCCATCCATGTTGCTACAAAGGGCCATATTTCATTCTTTCTCATTGCCACGTAGTACTCCATTGTGTATATAAACCACAATTTCTTTATCCGTTCATCAGTTGATGGACATTTAGGCTCTTTCCATAATTTGGCTATTGTTGAGAGTGCTGCTATAAACATTGGGGTACAAGTGCCCCTATGCATCAGTACTCCTGTATTCCTTGGGTAAATTCCTAGCAGTGCTATTGAAGCCTCAGTCTTTTCAGTTTTCTTCTTTTTCTTTCTGTTCCTCATTCAAGATAATCTCAACTGACTCATCTTCAAATTCACTGATCTTTTGTCAATCCAAATGTGCTCTTGAGCTTCTCTAATGAATTTTTCATTCCAGTTATTATACTTATCAGCTCCCTAATTTCTATTTGATTCTTTCTTACAATTTCTCTTTATTGATATTGTTTGGGGAGATGTTATTCTCATACCTTCCTTTAATTCTTTATATATGGTTTCCTGTAGTTCTTTGAACACATTTATAATAGATGATATAAACTCTTTGTGTACTAAGTTCAACATCCAGGCTTGCTTTGGACAGTTTTTCTTGATTGCTTATTCTTTCTCGCACACAGACCATACTTTCCTGTTTCTTTGCATCGCTCACTTTTGTTGTTTTCAAAACTGGACATTTTAAATATAGCAATTTCCAACTGTGGAATCAGATTTTTTCCCCTCTCAACCCAGAGTTTATTGTTACTACCAGTTTTTATTAACAATGATGATGTTTACTTAGTGACTTTCCTGGGCTAATTCTATGAAATGTGTATTCTTTTCATGTTGAGCTTTGTTTAGTGGTCAGTTAATAATTGGACAGACATTTCCTTAAAATGCCTGAAACCAATAAACCTCTGAACCTTTGCTTAGAGGCTGTATTTTAGAGCACATTTTCAACACCCTGGCAGTTTACAATTCTGCCTTAGCCTTCACATCCTGTTTTCCAGAACCTCAAGATCAGCCAGTATGAAAGATCAAAGTCTTTGTAGGACATACACACAGCTTTGAACATGTCCACAGCCTTTAGAAATCCAGGAATTCATTACAGTTTTTCAAAGCAGCCTATTAACATCATTCCCAGGTTTTCCTATTAAACTGTTTTCCCTCAACAGGTGTTGAGGTGTTACCACCTCAGGCAGCTGTGATGTTCAACAAATGCCATGATTTTTTTTTCAACAAATGCCCTGGGAAAAGAGTTTTTCCACTGAGCAAACTCTGACTCAGGTCAATAAAGACAAGCCCTGTGCATGGGGCTTTCCCAGAGAGCTGCCATATAGGTCGAATAGTGACAACTCCTGGCAATGGTGCTTTTTGAGAATATTGGTTATTAAAACCATTGGTTTTCACAGCTAACATGACTGTAAGGCTGCTGGTTTATGAGGCTACTGCAGAGCTGGGGGCAGGGGCATGGGAACAGGACAAGTTAAAACATGACAAAGCTTACAATTCTTACCAAGATTCAGCTGTTTTTCCTTGAATAAATGTTCTTCAAATTGATGCAAGTCCTTGGTTAATTCCCAGAGTTCTGAAAAAGTTGATTTTGACAATATTCTGCCAGTGTTCTTATTGCTTTTATGGAGGATATTTTCAGAAGTCCTTACTCTGACCAATCCAGAACTGCTTCCACATGTAGTTTTAATAACAGAAGATATGTTATACCAACAACTAAGAAATGATAAAGCATGTCACTTGCTGAGTTAACAGATGTTGACATTTAAATACACCCTGAAATGACTTAGCATTGATACTATGAAATGAACCAGAAGCTTCCCATAAATTTCTTTTCAGAAAAAGTTCATATTCTTAATTCTCGCCTTTTCAGTACCTTGATCTAATACAGGACATTTTATTTGCCTCAATTACTTTAGTGAAATGTGCCATCCTTGACTCTTTCCTCACATCCGTTATTTCCCTGCCCAAATCATCCTGATTAGCTACTTTATTCTAACATAAACTGGACTGTGCAATTCAGCTGCTCATAAGTTTCTAATAGTTTCATCTCCTATAGAACTCACAATCCTCTATGATCTATGTGCAAAATATTTTTCCAAGCCCATTCTCAGCTCCCCCATTAATGTCCTATACTCCAGCCAAATTCTTGCCTTTTCCCAAATCTACTCTTTGAGCTCTTTTAATTCCCTTGGCCTGAAATACCATCTCCATTTACAAACAAGTGAAATTCCATTGTTCCTCTAAAATGGTTCAAATGTCTATTCCTCAACCTTATCATTCTTCTCTTGCCTTTCTTTCTTGTAGTGACATACATTATTGCTTTTCTTATAGCTCATTATACTGCATCATTCTCAAACTGCCCACAGGACAGTGAACATATCTACTTGCCTTTGCATTGCCGTTAAACATATATACACATATTTCAAGAAACATATGTAGCATTTGGGGTGCCTGGGTAGCTCAGTTGATTAGGCATCTGACTTCAGCTCAGGTCATGACCTCACGGTTTGTGAGTTTGAGCCCCGCGTCAGGCTCTGTGCTGACAGCTCAGAGCCTGGATCCTGCTTCGGATTCTGTGTCTCCTTTCTCTATCTGCCCCTCCCTTATTCTGCCTCTCTCAAAAATGAATAAACTTTTAAAAAAAATTTTTAAATAAACATGGGGCATTAAAGAGATACTTAAGAATTTGTCTCTTTTCATCACACATCATTATTTGCCATTTTAAAACAATAAATAAAAATAAATACTACCTTGGTATGTCACAAAATCTGATTGCCACCCCAGTTTCACAAGAGAAAAGTTTCTAGGCATTATGTGGAAAAAAAAGGATCTCACCAATTTTGGCAAACACTGGGTTAAATAAAACTAAACAGTTTCTTTTCTAGACATTTTAGAAATGTTACCATCTAATGTGTATAATCAATCTCCAATTTAGCATTCATTATTTTCCAAACAACTAATCACAGAACTCTTTTTGTGCTGAACATCCCAAGGGACTAGTGTTCAGCAAAACACATTTGGAAAATGCCGGTCTAATTCTTTAAACACTAAGTATAAACAAAGTGATCTATTCTTTGTTCTTTTTAATTATCCAAGTTTACTTTAAACCTAACTACTGCATCTTTATAACTGAATCAGCTAAAATTAAGCTCTACTATAAAACAGGAAACCCAAAAAGTAGCAATGGCTTGAATGTGTGGCAATGGTTCTCTTTACTATGCATTAGAATATGACTTAAAGTGCTTGTTAAAACACAGATTTTCAGGCTCTACCCCTGGATTCTCATTTAGTAAATCTAGAATGGAGTCAAGAATCTGCATTTCTAATAAGTTCTCAGGTGATGGTGAGGCTGCTAGTACAGGGACCACACTTTGACGTAAGGATTTTATTGTCTCAAGTAATATGAAAGGTCGAGGCTGGTACAGAAGCTCCAGAATGTTAAGGACATTAGCCCCTTCTAACTTGCTACTCCATCACCCCAGTCAGGGTGTCATCCTGACTTTCATCAAAGTCACTTCATGATCCAAGGAGGCTGCCTAAATTCTAACCACCATGTTCACTTCTAAGCAATAAAAAAGGGGTAAAGGCAAAAGAGCACATCTCCCAGCTAAGTCAGCTCCTTTTAAGGAGCCTTATTTGCAAGAACTTATGCAAAAGACCTCAACTAATGGTTAGGAAATGGTAAATGTAGTCTTTTAGGCAAATACATTACCATCCCAAATGAAACTGGGACCTATTATTAACAAAGAAAGGAAGGCTGGGTTTTAAATAGGCAACTAGATACTCTACCATACTACTTTAGTCCATATACACTTCAATCACCAAGTTCAACTGGTCTGCCTTCTAATTATTTCATAAATTTGTCCCATGAGTTTCATCACTATCTCTATTTCTCTAGACCTTGTTTTCATCATTTCTCACCTACTTTATTTTAACAGCCTTCTAACCAGTCTCCCTACCTCCTATCCTGGTAGTAAGCAGAAGACGGATTTTGAAGAAGGTAAAGCTATTTAAAATTCTTCAACGACTCCACATTTTCTATAAAATGATTAGGTCTGAGTATTTTACTATTTTTACAAAGCCTTCACCCACCTACTATAGGACTATTCCCTGTGAAAGGAACAGCTTTGAATTCAAATGACAGCCCCACCTTAGTTTAAAGCTAGGTTCTCTTTTCTGCTTATTATGGATCTTTGATAAGAAATACAATTGCTGAGAAGTTTGTTTTGCTTGCTGTTTGCTACGAGCATTGTGAGACCTTTCCTGATTGTAACCCACTGTAGAATGGGCTGTAAAACTTCCTAAATGTAGTCTGATATGTAATGGAATGAGTGATTGTATACAAACTAACCGGCATTTCTCGCTTCTGTAAACCTGCCTGCTTAGCACATTCCTCACCTACCCCCTTCCCCCTTTCTTCCTCCCGCCACAAGTAAAAAACCTCCCCTGTGCTATTTGTCTCTGTCTATAAAAACGCTATACCAACCCTATTCGTGGCCTCTTGTGTCACCGGCGACGAGTGCGCAGAGGACCAGGTTCGAACCTGCAATAAACGACCCTTGCCGCTTGGCTTTGACTTACGACTCTGGTGGTCTTTTGTGGGAGGTTTTGGAACTTCAGGCATTACATTTGGAGGTTCCACCGAGATCTCCCCCGAGCCCACCAGACTTCTGGTCAACGGGTCGTATTTGATTCCGATCGGTAAGTAAGCCGGCTCTAACGTTCTTCCTTTTCTCTCTGATCTGTGTTTCTTCTCTGGAGAACCGGTTCTGTCTGGAAGCTGGTGTGACCCTGGCGGACGCGCTATAGGGCACCCGGCCGGGGTCAGTTGGAGACGTCCACTGACATCTGGGGGCCTTCTTGGCCCATCTGGGGGCCTTCTTGGCCCATCTGGGAACCTTCTTGGCCCATCTGGGGGCCTTCTTGGTCCATCTGGGGACCTTCTTGGTCCATCTGGGGGCTTTCTTGGCCCATCTGGGGGCCTTCTTGGCCCATCTGGGGACCTTCTTGGTCCATCAGGGGACCTTCCTGGTCCATCGGGGGGCCTTTTTGGCCCATCAGGATTCTTTTCTGTGGGCTGCTTATGCCCAACGCGCCTGCGAACTAAATACTTTCATTTTCTCTATGAACTTCCAGAGTGCTAAGAAATATCTCTAGGCGTCTAAAAAGAAAAAAACCATCTAGGCATGCCAATTGTTACCCGTATTTTGATGTGATGTGTGTCTGTGTGTCTGTCTGTTAAATCGACTGGAATGATTGTTGGGAGTCAGGGGCACGCGCCTGACTTACCCTATGTGTAGTCCCACGGCATAAGCTACGGGATTCGAGTGGGCTCTAACCCGATTTCCGCAGTGATCCTCATACGGCTTAAGGCGGTCAAAATTTATTTTGATCCAAGCAGGGGGTTTATACCTGCCCGCCCATGCTAAGAGGCACCTAAGTTCCCGCGAGGGACACGGACGGGCGAGTACGCGAGTGCTTCTATGTCAGTCTAAATGTATTGTCACCCCTGGGCCCTTGTAATAACCGCCGTCCTAGCCATAACCCTTTCTGTTGGGCTGGCCGAGACGGCCCCAGAAAGTTGAAACCACTGTCAGAGATTCTTGTTGGCTCTTGTTTTTCTTTCGTGCGTCGGATGTTTTATTGGAATTAAGTGTTTTTTCGGCTGATCAGAATTAATTATTCCATCCTTTGTTCCTCTTTCCTCCTTCCTCAGCTGCCTGCGGCTTTCCCTCCCGCCCCTCCCCCCGGGGCCCAGCCAGGCCGCCAGGGGTCTCACCCTCGGAGGTCGCCTGTGCAAACTCCATCGCTGATTTCAACCGCTTCAGGGCCCCCTCCGTGCCGCCCCCTTCTCTTCTCCTCTTCCTCAGAATCATAACATGGGCCAAACGCAGAGCACCCCTCTCTCCCTCCTTCTCGCCAACTTCAGGGATGTAAAAGCTAGAGGACACAACTTAAGCCTAGACATTCGCAAAAGGAAGTTGATCACCTATTGCCGCTCTGCATGGCCCACCTTTGGGGTCAATTGGCCTACAGAGGGAACCTTCTGCCTCCCTGTGGTCCTTAAAGTAAAATAAAAAATTTTCCTACCAGGGAAAGAAGGTTACTCGGATCAGATTCCCTATATTCTGGTGTGGCAAGATTTAGTAGAAAACCCACCTCCTTGGATGGCCTCTTCCTTAATAGCAGAGTCATGCCAAATCCTAGCGGCTAAACCTATCAACCCTCCCAAGCCGCCAACTCCAACTGCACCCCCTGTTCTCCCCGACAACCAAGATTTACTTTCCCTTGACGCTCCCCCTTACCAGATTCCTCCTCTTATTCCGAAAGCTGCCCCTATCCCTGCTGCGCCGGCAGAGCCTCCCGTAGCCCAGCCCATAGGAGAACTAGAGAATAGGGAGGCTCAACCCGCGCCCAAGCCTAGTGGGGGCAAAGTCCAAGGGCTGCCAGACATACCCGTAGGCGGGCCCCACATGAGCCAGGACTCCGCCTTCCTGACTCCACCGTAGCTTTACCCTTACGGGAAATAGGGCCTCCCGATGAGACGGGGAACCCCCGACTTCAATACTGGCCCTTCTCTACCAGTGACCTATATAACTGGAAAACCCAGAATGCCCGATTTTCTGACAACCCTAAAGATTTAATAAGTCTCTTAGACAGCGTTATGTTTACCCACCAACCCACCTGGGATGATTGTCAGCAGCTCCTCCGAATCCTGTTCACCACTGAGGAGCGAGAAAGAATTCAATTGGAAGCAAGAAAGCTGGTTCCTGGAGATGACGGCCAACCCACTGCTAACCTTGATCTCATTAATGCAGCTTTTCCCTTGACCCGACCCCCACAGGATGGCTGGGACTACAACACGGCAGAAGGTAGGGGACGGCTACGCATTTATCGCCAGACTCTAGTGGCGGGTCTCCGGGCTGCTGCACGCAAGCCCACTAATTTGGCAAAAGTGTATTCAGTGATACAAGGTAAGACAGAGAGCCCTGCCGCTTATTTAGAAAGATTAATGGAAACCTTCAGACAGTATACCCCCATGAACCCCGAGGCCCCCGAAAATCAAGCTGCTGTTGTAATGGCCTTTGTAAATCAGGCAGCCACTGATATTAAAAAGAAACTCCAGAAACTAGAGGACCTGGAGGGAAAACAGATTCAGGACTTAGTCCGCATTGCCCAGCGTGTCTTTAATAATAGAGAGACTCCAGAGGACAGGCAACTTAAAGCCACGTCATGATCAAAAACCGTGGCAGCCAAAAACCACACCCGCCCTCTTCACTCAAGATGCAGAATAGGGGAGACGGGGTTCGGATCCCCTCCCCGAACCTAGGGTAACGCTACAAGTGGAGGGGAACCCAGTTCAATTTCTAGTTGACACAGGAGCACAACATTCGGTCTTGATCAGGCCCCATGGAAAAATTTCTAAAAAATCTTCCTGGGTCCAAGGGGCTACCGGAATAAAAAAATATCCCTGGACCACCCAGAGGACTGTGGATCTAGGAAATGGAAAGGTCACCCATTCCTTCCTAGTCATCCCCGACAGCCCATGCCCCTTATTAGGAAGAGACTTACTCACTAAAATGGAGGCCCAAATTCATTTTACGCCAGGGGGCCCCCAAGTGACTGGCCCTCACAACCAGCCCATTACCACACTTACTCTAAGATTAGAAGATGAATATCGACTCCACCAGGGGCCACCCTCACAAAGTCAAAACATAGAGCCCTGGCTCCAACAGTTTCCAGGAGCATGGGCTGAAACCGGGGGTATGGGGTTGGCTAAACATCGCCCAGCTCTATTCATAGAGCTGAAACCGGGGGCAGATCCAGTTCGGGTCCGACAATACCCGATGTCAATGGAGGCCAGAAATGGCATCACGCCACATATCCGTCGCCTCCTAGACTTAGGCATCTTGCGTCCCTGCCATTCAGCCTGGAACACCCCCCTGCTGCCTGTACGAAAACCTAACAGTGCGGACTATCGTCCGGTACAAGATCTGAGAGAAGTTAACCGCCGAGTCATGGACATACACCCAACAGTACCCAACCCCTATACCCTCCTAAGTGCCCTCAGCCCAGAAAGACAATGGTATACTGTCCTTGATTTAAAAGATGCTTTTTTCAGCCTGCCTCTGGCCCCCAAAAGTCAAGAGCTCTTCGCCTTCGAGTGGTCCAATCCTGAGAGAGGCATAAATGGGCAACTCACCTGGACCCGGCTCCCCCAAGGATTTAAAAACTCACCCACCTTGTTCGATGAGGCACTTCACGAGGATCTGGGTGAGTACCGGAATCAAAACCCCAAAGTGACTCTCTTGCAGTACGTTGACGATCTTTTAATTGCCGCTGAGACTGCCGAAGCTTGCTTGCAAGGCACCAAAAATCTCCTCCGGACACTTGGTGCCCTGGGGTACCGGGCTTCAGCAAAGAAAGCCCAAATTTGCAGATCCGAGGTAACCTACTTGGGGTATCTGTTAAGAGAAGGCCAACGATGGCTCACTGATGCACGGAAGGAAACCGTCCTCCGCATCCCCCGACCCACAACGCGAAGGCAGACCCGGACTTGGATACCCCCCTCCATGACTGCGCTGAGATATTGGCACAGGTTCATGGAGTTCGGGAAGATTTACAGGATCACCCGCTGCCAGACGCCGAGGTTACCTGGTTCACTGACGGCAGCAGCTTTGTACATCAAGGTCAAAGGTACGTGGGGGCAGCAGTCACAACTGAAACTGAGACTCTTTGGGCAGAGCCTTTGCCAGCTGGCACCTCTGCCCAACGAGCTGAACTTGTGGCCTTAACCAAGGCAATGACTTTGGGAAAAGACAAGAAACTAAACGTGTATACCGATAGCAGATATGCTTTTGCTACGGCCCACACACATGGAGCTATATACAGAGAGAGGGGACTGTTAACTGTAGAGGGGAAAACTATCAAAAACAAAGAAGAAATGTTGGCTCTTTTAAAGGCACTCTGGCTGCCTAAACGACTAGCCATCATACATTGCCCAGGCCACCAAAAACTGGTCACACCGGTGGCCAGAGGAAATAATTTGGCTGACCAGGTGGCCTGAGAGGCAGCCTTACAGGTGGACTGTGCTTTAATGACCACCCTACCAGACCCCGGATGGTGGAGAGCAGCAGACTGTAGCATAATCCTCCCAGAAGAAATGGGAAATAAAGTCTTATCCAAGATGCACCGAGCCACTCATATGGGCACAAGAAAAATGCAAGACTTAATAAGACATGCTAGGATCACCATTAAAGACTCCAGGACAAAAATTGAGCAGATAGTTACTAGCTGTAAAGCTTGTCAATTAACTAACGCCACCAACCACGGGAAAAACCCTGGCTCCAGAACCCGCGGAACCAGGCCGGGAGCCTATTGGGAAGTAGACTTCACCGAGGTAAAGCCTAAAAAATATAGATATAAATATTTGTTAGTGTTTATAGATACCTTTTCAGGATGGACAGAGGCCTTCCCCACCAAGCATGAGACTGCGCAGATAGTAGCAAAGAAAATGTTAGAAGACATCATACCCAGGTACGGATTCCCTACCCTAATAGGATCAGACAACGGACCAGCATTCATTTCAAAGGTAATACAAGGGATAGCACAGTTTATTGGGGCTGATTGGAAACTACATTGTGCATATAAACCCCAAAGCTCAGGACAGGTAGAAAAAATGAATAAAACTCTAAAAGAGACCTTAACTAAATTGACCATAGAGACTGGCGCTAATTGGGTAGTCTTACTCCCCTACGCTCTGTTCAGGGTGCGGAACTCCCCTTACAAACTGGGATTAACCCCCTTTAAAATCATGTATGGAGTGCCCCCCCCCTATAATTCCCAACCTACAGTCTAATGTGTTAACTGAATCTGATGATCATAAACTTATTTCCCTGAGGGAACTCCAGCACACCCACCAGGAAGTTTGGCCTAGATTGAAAGCCATTTAGAGAACGGGCCCCCTCCTGAGCCGCATCACTACCGACCAGAGATTGGGTATACGTGCAGGGAACACAAGCAAGAGACCCTCCAACCACGGTGGAAGGGACCCTATATTGTGATCCTAACCACACCCACTGCTCTCAAAGTCGATAGGATTGCTACCTGGATCCATTACACCCACGCCCGACCAGCTGATCCCTTTGCGGTTCGAGAAGACTTCGTGCCGGAAGCCAACACCGCCTGGACGGTTGACCAGAGTAAGACCCATCCTTTAAAATTGACTCTGCGTCGAAAACCTGACCCCGAAAACCAGCTGAGACCAAAGGCCTGGGTGTCCCATACCAAGACTGTTGCAGCAGCTCTGGACCCACAATAATCGGAGGAACACTCATTAGCGTGCTCCTGTTCACCTCCTACGGACTCATAAGTATTGCAGGCAACCCCCACATACCCTATACTTTAACTTGGGAGGTTTCTAATTTAAAAACCCAGAAAGTCTATAATACTATCCTGCTCTCCGCTTTACTCGGGCCTCTGGCCATTCTACTTCTCACTCTCACGTTAGGCCTCTGCATCATAAACAAAATTATTAATTTTATCCAAGGCAGGTTCAATGCTGTACAATTAATGGTCTTACGAACTCAGTACCAACCGCTCGAGACATTACAAATAAAAAACTGAAGATCCAAGATTGGCTCTTTAGGCACAAGGAAAAGGGGGGAATGAAAGGAACAGCTTTGAATTCAAATGACAGCCCCACCTTAGTTTAAAGCTAGGTTCTCTTTTCTGCTTATTATGGATCTTTGATAAGAAATACAATTGCTGAGAAGTTTGTTTTGCTTGCTGTTTGCTACGAGCATTGTGAGACCTTTCCTGATTGTAACCCACTGTAGAATGGGCTGTAAAACTTCCTAAATGTAGTCTGATATGTAATGGAATGAGTGATTGTATACAAACTAACCGGCATTTCTCGCTTCTGTAAACCTGTCTGCTTAGCACATTCCTCACCTACCCCCTTCCCCCTTTCTTCCTCCCGCCACAAGTAAAAAACCTCCCCTGTGCTATTTGTCTCTGTCTATAAAAACGCTATACCAACCCTATTCGTGGCCTCTTGTGTCACCGGCGACGAGTGCGCAGAGGACCAGGTTCGAACCTGCAATAAACGACCCTTGCCGCTTGGCTTTGACTTACGACTCTGGTGGTCTTTTGTGGGAGGTTTTGGAACTTCAGGCATTACACCTGCCTATACTATTAAACACAACAAACTGTTTCTCCCTTCAGTGCTTTTATAATGTTTTCTCTGCCAATTAAAATACTCTTGCCCCTCCTTCAACTTTATTACTCATTCTTTAACATTTCACTAAGGTACTACCTCTTCCAGAATGCCTTCCATGACATCCCTCTTCCACAGTGTAAGTATCCCTCTTGTGCATTCCCATAAAGCTCTGTACAGAGCTATCACTGGATATTCCACATTGTATTTTGAAGATAAATTTGTATCTCTGACTTTCTCAATAGACTGTGTGCTTTATAAGTGTACAGACAATGTTTTAATTACCTTTATATCTCCAGAACTGAGTACAAAACCAATTATCATTTGTTGAATGTATCACCTTTCACCATTAGCTGGCTCATATAACTGAAAATCTGCATATGATTTGTCCAAAAATCTAATAACTTTTCTATTGTAAGTATCATAGTCTAATTATGCAATTTCAAAAAGTAACCACAGACAAAAAATCCTTCCATAACAACTCCAGTTAAA
Organism: Panthera pardus; assembly: GCF_024362965.1. Classification (NCBI taxonomy): domain Eukaryota; kingdom Metazoa; phylum Chordata; class Mammalia; order Carnivora; family Felidae; genus Panthera; species Panthera pardus. Next base: position 115,486,951 of record NW_026527013.1, on the reverse strand, counting down.
TGAAATTTCAAAGTATACAATTTTTTGTATAGCCAAACATCTTTTATTTTTCACAACTGGAATACTAGACACAACCTAACTAGCTCCAGAACACTTCTAGATTTTTTCTGTTTATTTAACTAAACAGTTTTAAAAGGAACATCTGCAACAACAAAAAAATACTAATCTATCAATCAAAGTTGGCTTCACCATTTCTTGTCTTTTCCTTATATTTATTCAAGTTCTCTGTCTTTAATTCTTCTTCCTCTTTATATTGGGTATATTCAGTATCTTTTTCTGGGTTTGGAGGTGATTTCCCCTTTGGCACCAAGAAACATTCAGCATTCCAAACCTGCTCAGCAGTCATTGAACTTCTACAATAGATCAAGCTATAGAGGAGGGATTTGACATTATCATCCTGCAAGGAAAAAGACAGGTTACAAAACAAAAGTAAAACCAAAACAAAAAGACAAACCTCTATAAGGAAGGAGGATCCAATTCAAAAATACTTTTAATCAATAACACAAAGCTAAAATCAATTTTTCCTATTTAGATTTTTTACGATTTCTACAAAATTCAATTAATTTTTATTGGAAAGGAATTATTACTCCTATAATAAAACAATGGCATTGAATTACAAGGAAAAACTGTAATAGGAAAGAGAATCACAGCTGAAATATCTCAAAAACAAGTGAGATTCCAAAAAAGAGTATTTTAAGACTATTCCTTTTCCCTTTTTTTAGGGCACTGGTCAGAGTTTGACACTATGAAATTATTACACTGAAGCTCCGTCTGGAAGGGTAATCTCCTTTACTGATCAACTGTCTCTGGTTTCAGTTTTGAGGTTATCACCTCTAGGAACTCTTCACCACTACCATTGTCATCATTCTCTTTTTTTTTTTCAATTTTTATATCATCATCATCATGGGAGCCAGAATTTATTAGGTATCACTATTTCAAAGTTATTTGTATTATCAATTTAAACAACACTATAAAACTGCTCTTCCATTATTTCCACCTGACGAAGCATCTGGGATGTCTTTTTTTCCTCTCTATGATGACTCCTAACAGAACATATTTCACACTGAATAAAAATCACCTATTTATTGCTACTGTCCTCATTAGACTCTAAGATCCTCAAGATCAGAAATTTTAGTATATCACTTCATCCCCAACACATCCCCTAGCACAGTGGTAGGGATATAGCAGATATTCAGTAAACACCTGCTAAATTTATGATTGACAATGCCCACATTGCACTCTACAGAATGTTTTTTAAAATATTTAAAGACAGAATCTTCAACAGATATAAACAACTAAAAATTACAAAATCTAAATGAGAAAAAATTAGCACATGCTTGTGAAAACCACAAAAGTAGATTTAAAACAAGTAGAAAATCATATCAGGATTTTGGAAAAAGACTCTCATCACAAATGTGTCAATTTTCCCTAAGTTAATTTATAAACCTTATATGATTCTAAAAAAATAAAATCATTTTTTTGGAACTAGATTTAGTTAACTGTAAAGATCTTTTAGAAAAGCAATAAGCAAAAAGTGACATGAAAGCTCTAATAAAAAAATAGCAATGAGGAAGAAATTAGCCCTCCCAAGTATTAAAAGGTAAAAATCTGTTAATTAAAAGAATATAACACTGAAATATGAAAAAAAAAAACCAATGAAACAAATTAGAAAAACTAAAAATAAACTCCAGCACAAATGAAATTTTAGTATGCAAAACAATGGCATTTGAAGGGAGGATATAACTTTTTAATAAAAGGCACTGGGACAAAGGGATACCCCATGGAAAAAGATAAGATCAGATCTATTCCTCACACCAAAGGATAATTCCAAATGTATCAAAACTCTAAATGTAAAAAATAAAATTATATAAGTACTAGGAAAAAATTACTCAACTCCCAAAAGTAATGACAAACAAAAAATTCTTCCTTAAGCTTTTCCCTCTCATAGATTACTAAATTTCACTAAATCTTAAAACACAATTAAAGAACAAATACAAAAACCATCTCTCTAAAACTCAAACTTAGGGGCACCTGAGTAGCTCAGTCAATTAAGCATCCAACTTCAGCTCAGGTCCTGATCTCATGGTTTGGTTCACGAGTTTGAGCCCGGCATCCGTCTCTCTGCTATAAGCACAGAGCCCTCTTCAGATCCTCTGTCCCCCCCTCTCTTTGCCCTTCCTCTGTTGGTTCTCTCTCTCCCTCTCAAAAATAAATAAAATAAAATTAAATTAAATTAAAATAAATAAATAAATAAATGTTTTAAAAAATCAAAACCAAAATTAACTATGTATCTGATGATATAATCATATAGAAAATAATTCAAGTAACTTTAAGACATGTATTTTGACTTTACGATCTTAGTGGGATAAAATTCTAATGAGATTTATCCTAAGAACAAATAGAAAAACCTACCAAGAAATGTTAAAAACTATATCCAAGAACCTTAAGTATCTCTAATAATATCATTGTTATTACTAAACTATTACATTTGTTGTAGAATAAAGCTATTATGTAACTGCTAATATCATAAATATTAAGATAATTAGTGTAAAAGGAAGAGGAGATTTAAATTTAAGTAAAATGTCTATAATCTTGAATTTGACTTGGAAAAACTTATACAATGTATTCATTTTTACTTTTCTTTTTTTAAAAAAAAATTTTTTTTGATGTTTATTTACTGGTGGGGAGGACAGAAGTGGATGAGACAGAGGATCCAAAGCAGGCTCTGGGCTGTCAGAGCCCAATGTGGGGCTCGAACTCACAAACTGTGAGATCATGACCTGAAGCCAAAGTCAGACACTCAACCGAGTCAGGCGCCCCTCATTTTTATTTTTCTAAAAAAAAATATGCACTGCCTTTTGAAAAGATCCAATAACAATGAGCAACCTTTAAACCCATATCTTTGTCTCCAAATTTCCAACTAAAAGGATTCAGGATTCCTTGGAAAACTGACCAATCCAGTTATTGGATAAGGATTGTAGGAGATAATTAGGTACATAGTATCATGCAAAAATCAATTTATAAAAGACAGATCTGTGACAAAAGTCACAGGATGCATCTTAAATAACATTCTCCAAAAAATGGGACAACGTGAGCAAAAAATTGACTTAAAATTAAATGAGACACATGAAACTATGTTTAAATCTATTATGATTTTAAAATATTTAAAACAAAATTTTGAAATCTGACTGATGTCTTCTGGAGGCTACAAAGACACCAACTCACTATTGTTAAAATTGCTTTCCCTGAAATTACTGAATGAAGTAAAATTTAGGGTAACCCAATATCTGGTGAGACAAAGTTTATTTTTACAGAAGGATTCCAATTAATAAACACAGATGCAGTAACAGAACTGAAAAATCACCATTCTTCAATAAAACAAAATATCTATACTACAATCATCAATTAATGCTAAAACTATTAGGCAGTAAATGGAAAAATTAATTAATGCATGGATTAGGCTGAACCCATTGATCACTCTTACTGTGACACCTGACACCTTATGACACCCCTCACATGATACAACAGATGTGGAAAGCACCACCTATAATACATACTTGGTGTAAAAACTGAATCTGAGGGGCGCCTGGGTGGCTCAATCAATTAAGCGTCCAAGTTCAGCTCAGGTCATGATCTCACAGTCCCCCCTGTGTCGGGCCCTGTGCTGACAGCTCGGAGCCTGGAGCCTGCTACGGATTCTGTCTCCCTCTCTCTCTGCCCCTCCCCCACTCATGCTCTGTCTCCCTCACTCTCAACAAATGAATAAATGTTAAAAAAAATTTTTAAAAACTGAATCTGAATTAATTATGTCTCCATATCTACAAGTTTTTTTTTTAACTGGAGAAAGGGGAAATATGAAGTAATACCATAAAGATGTAATCAATCAATTCCAAAATGTGAAATTAAAGTTTCTTCACCAAATAAATGGCATGTAGAAAAGGATGTGGGTGTGAGGAAACTTTACAGATCACAGGAAATTTAATAGATATATTAACCAAATACAATTTGATCTTGCTGAGATCTTGATCAGAAAAAATACATATATATAAATATATTTGAGAAAATTAAGAAACTAAAACATGACCTTGAAGAATTATTTCTGGGTGGGGGGAACCTGGGTGTCTCAGTCGGTTGAGTGTCCAACTTCAGGTCAGGTCCGTGATCTCATGGTTCATGGGTTTGAGTCCCATATCAGGCTCTGTGCTAATGACTCAGAGCATGGAGCCTGTTTCAGATTCTGTGTCTCCCTCTCTCTCTGTCCCTCTCCTACTAGCACTCTGACTCTGTCTCTCAAAAATAAATAAACATTAAAAGAAATTTTTCTAATAAAAAAAATAAAAAAAACATTGCTGGGAAGGTAAGCTGGTACAGCCACTGTGGAAGACAGTATGGAGGTTCCAAAAAAAATTTTAAATAGAACTACCATATGATCCAGAAATTCCACTTCTGGGTATTTATTTGAAGAAAACAAAAACACTAACCCAAAAAGATATACACTGCAGTATTATTTTATAATAGCCCAGAACTATAATAGCCCAAAACTAAAAACACTAACCCAAAAAGATGTTCACTGCAGTATTATTTTATAATAGCCAAGATATAGAAACAACCTAAGTGTACATCAACAGATGAAGAAAATGTGGTGTAAATTATGGAAGCAGCCCAAGTGTCTACCCATAGATCAAAAGATATAGAAAATGTGGGTACATACACAGACACAGACACACACACACACACACACACACACACACACACACACAATAACAATACAAGTATTATTCAGCCATAAAAAAGAATGAAATCCTGCCATTTGCAACAACATGGTTGGACCTAGAGAGTATAATGCTAAGTGAAATAAGAAATGCTCAGTCAGAGAAAGACAAATACCATATGATTTCACCCATGTGTGGAATTTAAGAAACAAAACAAACGAGCAGAAGAAAAAGAGAGACAAAACAAGAAACGGCCTCTTAACTGTTATTGTGTAACTGACAGAGGTATTACAGGATAATTAATTCACTAGTTACCATGTAACTGCATAGTGTTGGCACAAGGATCAATAAACAAGCCAAAGAACAGAATAGAGCCCAGGATTCATGAGTACATGGAAATTTGGCACAGAACAGAGTGGCATCATTCATCAGTGGGGACAGAATGACACTTGAATAAATGGTGCTGGGTCAATTATCTATCCACATATAAAAAGATACAATTAGAACCTTACTGAATATATACAAAAATGGATTCCAGAGAGATTAAAAATACAGAGGGGAAACAGAGGAAAAAGTGAGTCCAAAAAATGGCAGATGAAGAACATTTACCACAATAGAAAAGATTCATTCATTCAAAAAATATTTAATAAGGTTTTACTATATCTCAAACCCTGCTATGGACACTAGGGATACAACGATGCACAACACAAAGTCCCTGCCCTTACTGAGCTACAGATTAAATATAATTTTTTAAAAACTTAATGAAACAATAATCTATTTTTATTTTTTTAATGCTTATTTATCTTGAGAGAAAGTGAGCGAGTACAAACAGGAAAAGGGCAAAGAGACAGGGATAGAGAGACTCCCAAGCAGACTCTGTGCCATCAGCACAGAGCCCAACGTGGGTCTCGAACTCACAAACTGTGAGCCAAAATCAAGAGTCAGATGCTCAACTGACTGAACCACTGAGGCACCCCACAATAATCTATTTTTAAAAGGATAGATACATACATAGACTTTTCTGGGAAGATTCACAATAACAATGGTGCTTCTGGATGGCTGAGGTACATAATGATAGAGATGTGCTTCTTTTCGTAACTTTTGAATATTTTATCATACATACGATATATTAAGGAACTACCTTGAAATCAACATAAGAGCTGTACAACAGAGAATGAACTGCTCTGAACTTAAGCAGAGGCTGAAGGCCATCTGTTGGATCTATTACTGAAGAAATTCTTCTGAGGGCTAGAAACTAGTGAATTAATTATCCTCTAATACCTCTGTCAGTTACATAATTCCATGATTTCTCTCCACTTGTGATATCGCCCCTGTAAGGTCTAGACTACAGTTCCCTCATTTGTTTGATAACTACGTGTGATTGCAAAACATAAATAAAGACAGCCCCATTCCCAGCACTAACAGCTGCCTCAGATCACGCAAGCAAATACTACACAAGCCAAGTATTCTTCTAATTTGATTTCCACAAGTAGCTACCCACATTAAATAAAGACTTCTATTTACTCACCTTCTTTATGTATACACCTAGCAGAGTGCCTAGCACACAGCTAATGGATTACAACCTGCGGTAGGCAAACTTCTAAGATGTTCCCCAATGATTTCTCCTTCCTGGTATTCATGTCCTTATACAATCCCTTCCCGCTGAGTGTAGGATTGACATAGTGAGTTGGTTATGAAAAACTGTGACTTCAGTCTAGCTAACAGACTCTGTCTACTACTTTCTCTGCTCATACACTTTGATGAAACAAGCTGCCATGAAGGAAATATGGCAAAAATTGAGGGCAACTGCTGGTCAACTAGAGGGGAACTGAAGTCTATCAACAATCATGTGAGCTTAAAAGTAGATCTTCCTTGGGGCGCCTGGGTGGCTCAGTCGGTTAAGCGGCCGACTTCGGCTCAGGTCATGATCTCGCGGTCTGTGAGTTCAAGCCCCGCATCGGGCTCTGTGCTGACAGCTCAGAGCCTGGAGCCTGTTTCAGATTCTGTGTCTCCCTCTCTCTGACCCTCCCCCGTTCATGCTCTGTCTCTCTCTGTGTCAAAAATAAATAAACATTAAAAAATTAAAAAAAAAAAAAAGTAGATCTTCCTCAGCTGAGCATTAAGATGACTACTACAGGGGTGCCTGGGTGGCTCAGTCGGTTAAGCGACCGACTTCGGCTCAGGTCATGATCTTGCAGTCCATGAGTTCGAGCCCTGCGTCAGGCTCTGTGCTGACAGCTCAGAGCCTGGAGCCTGTTTCAGATTCTGTGTCTCCCTCTCTCTGACCCTCCCCTGTTCATGCTCTGTCTCTCCCGGTCTCAAAAATAAAACGTTAAAAAAAAATTTTTTTTAAAAGATGACTACTACAGCCTAGAAGATAACTCAATTGCAGCCTGTGAAAGACCCTGAAGCAGAGAACCCAAAGAAGCCATGCTCAGATTCCTGACTCACAAACAATAGGACAGTAAATGTGTGTTAAATCACTAAATTTCAGGATAACTTGTTGCAGTGTAATTTTTATATTAAGCCTAAAAGAGGAGTTTCAAGTGTTCACTTTGGGGGAAGCTGTAACCTCTAACGTAGCAGTACTGGTATTTTTCTAATGGCAAGAAATTTGTATCATAGGTTTTTTAAAAGTGTAAGACATTATCAACTTTGTTATCCCATTTCTATACTATAGCCAGTAAGTGTAATAAAATATCTCATAGTCTCCCAAAAATTGTCTCCAATGTTTTTTACTACTATCCAAGAAGTGTGGAAAGCTCCTTAGTAATCATTTCTAATGATTGTTTTTTAAATGCTAACTTCATGGGATATTAGATGTTACAAAATACAGTATTTCTGTGGCCAAATAAGTTAAAGGACTACAGAGTTAAATAAAACTGTATGCGTTCCTTCACTGCAGTCCACACAATCAAAATGGCATGAGATCATGTTATCTGGAAGGAAGAAATAAAACTGTTTTTGTTCATAGACAGATAACAACTGTCTGTATTAGAAAATCTGAAAGCACCAGAAAAAGACTCCTAGAACTAGTGACTATAGAAATGTTGTCACATATAAAGTTAACATACAAAGGTCACTTTCCTATATACAGCAATGAATAAGTGGAATTTGAATTTAAAAACACAATGCACACGAAAAAAAATATTTACATATAAATCTAACAAAAAAAGGTATAAGATCTATATGAGGAAAAGTGCAAAACTCTGATGAAAGAAATTAAAGAACTAAATAAATGGAGAGATATTCCATGTTCATGGATAAGAAGACTCAATACTGTCAAGGTATCAATTCTCTCCAACTTGATCTATAGATTCAATGCAATCTCAATCAAATTCCCAGAAAGTTATTTTGTGGATATGAACAAACTGATTCTGAAGCTTACATGAAGAGGCAATAAGACCCAGAATAGCTAACACAATATTGAAGAACAAAGTTAAAGGACTGACATTACCAACTTCAAGACTTACTATAAAGCTACACTAATCAAGAAGACTTTGTGGTATCAGCTAAAGAATAAACAAATAGATCAATGAATCAAAACAGACCTGTTAATTATAGTCAACTAATTTCTGACAAAATAGAAAAGGCAATACAATGAAGATAGTCTTTTCAACAAATGGCACTGAAACTAGATATCCATATGAATCAAGACACAGACCCTACACTCTTCACAAAAAATTAACCCAAAACGGATCACAGATTTAAATGTGAAAGGCAAAACTAAAAACTCTGATACATAACATAGGAGAAAACCTTGATGAAGTTGGGTTTGGCGATGACTTCTAGATACAAGGCCAAATGCCATGAAAGAAGAAACTGATAAACTGGATTTCATTAAAATTAAAATTAAAAATTTCTGCTCTGCAAAAGACACTGTCAAGAAAATTAGAAGACAAGCCACAAATTATGAGACAATATTTGCAAAAGACATTTCTGATAAAGGACTGTGTTTTAAAATATACAAAGATTTCTTAAAAGTCAACAATAAGAAAACAACATGACTTAAGATGGGCCAAAAACCTTGCCAGACACCTCACCAAAGAAGATATATACAGATGGCAAATCAGCATATGAAAAAAATGTTCCAGATCATGTCTCAGAAAAATGTAAAATAAAAACAAGATACCACTATATATCTAGAATACTAACAATACCAAATGCTAGCTAGCAAGGATGTGGAGCAATAGGAATGGTAACGCAAAATGGTACAGCCACCTTAGAAGACAGTTTGGCACTAACAAAACTAAACATTCTTACCATACAATCCAGCAACTGTGCTCCTTGGTACTGACCCAAGGGAATGAAAATTTATGTCCACACAAAACCTGCACATGGATATTTATTCATAACTGTTAAAACCTACACAAAACCCAAATGATCTTCAGTAGGTAAATAGGTAAATAAACCGTGGTACATTCAGAAAATGGAGTATCATTCAGCACTAACATGAAATGAGCTATTAAGCCATGAAAAGACCTGGAAGAACCTTAAATGCATATTACTAAGTGGGAAAAAGCCAGTCTGGAAAGGCTACATACTGTATGATTCCAACTACATGACATTTTATTTTTTTTTTTTTTCAACGTTTTTTATTTATTTTTGGGACAGAGAGAGACAGAGCATGAACGGGGGAGGGGCAGAGAGAGAGGGAGACACAGAATCGGAAACAGGCTCCAGGCTCCGAGCCATCAGCCCAGAGCCTGACGCGGGGCTCGAACTCACGGACCGCGAGATCGTGACCTGGCTGAAGTCGGACGCTTAACGGACTGCGCCACCCAGGCGCCCCAGTACATGACATTTTAAAAAAAGCAAAACCCTGGAGATAGTAAAAAGATTGATGGTACCAGGGGTTTAGAGCAGGCAAAACACAGGGGATTTTTAGGGCAGTGTAAATACTTTGTAGGATACTATAATGGTGAATACATGTCATTATACACTTGTCCAAACCCATAGGGATACACAATGCCAGAGGGAACCCTAATGTAAACTACAGACGTTAGGTGATAATGGTTTGTCAATGCAGGTTATCAACTATAACAAATGGACCACTCTGGTGGGGGATGCTAATGGACTATGTATATGTGAGAGGAGGGGGTATATGGGAAATCTGTGTACCTTCCTCTCAATTTTGCTGTGAACCTAAAACTTCTCTTTAATAAAATAAAGTCATAAAAATAGTTGTAAAATATTTTAAATAAGTATTTTTTTAATGACATGAGAAGGGCACCTGGGTGGCTCAGTCAGTTGAGCGTCCAACTCGATTTTTTCAGCTCAGGTCATGATCTCACAGCTCATGAATTTGAGCCCCATATCAGGCTCTGTGCTGAGAGCATGGAGATTGCTTAGGATCCTCTTTCTCCCTCCTCTTTCTGCCCCTCCCCTGCTTGTCCTCACTCTGTTCTCTCTCTCAAAATAAATAAACTGTAAATTTTTTAAAAATGGCATAAGAACTTTTAGAGTTTGATTATCATACCTCCATAAACTCATTTACTGTCATATTTATAACCTATTAATATCTAGTCATAATGGACTATTCCCTTTCAAAAGAATTTAATATTTTAATGTCTTAGTGCAGGTTATTATCTTTACCTAGGCTACCATCATCTCATTCTACCTCTTGTAAACTCCTAATTCAATGTTGAAGATTCTCCTCAAATTACTTGGGTGGCATTTTCTACCTACCCCTTCCCTCTCCCTTTCTCTGCAGAATTAAAAATTATCTTTCTCCAAAGTACTTTCTTAGTACCCTCCTTAGGGATCTTGGTTGTTCACTTGTTCACATTTCTAAATTATCCATTTATTCAATGCTGCAATCCTGGTAATCTAGGATCTAGCTCAATTGCCAGGGTAAAATAGATACTCAAAATACGTTGGCTGAATACAGCATAAATGGCAAAGCAATATGAATGATAAACATACGACAAAGAAAAGATAAAGTTAGATACTTATAAAAAGTAGTAAAACATTAATTTTAATATAATATGATCTTGAAAAATACCATAAAGACTATTTTTAATTATTACTTATATTATTTATATAATTTGTGTGGAAAATGGACAATCTAGCAGTATTTTCTAGCAATAATTCTCTGGCAGTAGTGTAAACAAGGCATTTGAATTTTTTCAGTATTTCTTTATTGTGAATGCTGTTTTGCATTCTTACAAAAAAGTAGAGGGCATTTTCAAATATTTACATTTTACATTACTGCTACACCTACAGCATATGTTTCCAACCAGTAAATGACAAAAAGACCACATACCAAATGAAACTGATCCACTTTTGGGATTCCATCTTCATTTGTCTCAAATTTCTGATTTTGAACAGAAAGCTGTTAAAGAAAATGAGAACAAATAAATTCCCAATGTAACAAAACATTAATCCTTACAACCCAGTCAAATCTGGAACTCTTCAGATTCTGCAGAAAAAAGAAGGGCTCACTCAAAGGACACACATTATCTTTTAAAGAATAAAAACACTTTCATGTTAATAACTACTTGTTCACAGATAACAGTTCCTGGGGCTCCTCAAGTATCAATCAGATTTGATGAATAAACTACATGCAATTTCAATACTTCATCACCTTTTGAGTAAATATATTAAAACTCAGCAGTTTATATCATGTTGGTTGTATACATTAAGTACAAATAAATTAAGCATGTTTCTTTCCTCCCTAATACTTAACCTATATAATTCAAGAAACACGTGTTAAACTTTTAAAACTCTTACATATGGAGAATTTCTTTCATACACAAAGTATTCCAAATCCTATTTATTTCACCCAGCACCAACAACCATCAACCAATGATCACTTTTACCCTATGCACAAACCCATATATATTGTTTTTGAGGTAAATCCTATATGTCTCATAATTTCATCTGTAAATATTTTAGTACATATTTCTAAAAGATAAAGTCTTTTACTGTGACACAATATTATCACATTAAAAATCAGTAAATTTTTTTTAGTAATTCTTTAATACAGGCATACCTCAGAGATATTATGGGTGTGGATCTAGACCACTGCAATAAAACAAATATCACAATAAAGCAAGTCAAATGAATCTTTTGCTTTCCCAGTGCACATAAAAGTTACATTTATATCATACTGTAGTTTATTAAGTGTACAATAGCATTATGCCTAAAAGAAAAACCATATATATATATATATATATATATATATATATATATATATATATATATATAAATTAAAAAATATCTACTGTTAGAAAATGCTAACCACCATCTAAGCTTCAGTGAGTCATAATCACTGATCACAGATCACCATAATGAATTTAATAATAATCAAAAAAGCCTGAAATATTATGAAAGTTACCAAAATGTGACACAGACACTACGTAGACAAATGCTGTTGGAAAAACGGCACCAACAAATGCTTGACACAGGGTTGCCACAAACTTTCAATTTGTAAAAAATGAAGCATCTGCAAAATGCAATAAAGTGAAGCACAATGAAACTAGATATGCCTGTATAAAATATCATTTTCAATTTTTTTAAGATTTTATTTTTGAGTAATCTCTATACCCAACATGGGGCTCAAACTTAACCCCAATCAAGAGTTACATGTTCTACCCAATGAGCCAGCCAGGCACCCCTAGTTTTCAAATTTTTAATCATCTCATAAATATCGTAAGTTACTTTACTTATATAAAGTTTATTTAAATCCATACCCAAATAAGTTCCACACACTGTAATTTAAAAATGAGCAAAAAGACAGGGTGCCTGGGTGGCTCAGTCAGTTAAGCATCCAACTTTGGCTCACGTCATGATTTCACAGTTCACAGTTTGAGCCCCACACTGGGCTCTCTGCTGTAAGCATGGATCCTTTGTCCTCCTCTCTCTCTGCCCCTCCTCTGCTTGTTCTCTCTCTCTCTCTCTCTCTCTCTCTCTCTCTCTCTCTCTCTCTCCCTTCCTCCCTCCCTCCCTCCCTCCCTCCTCTCTCTCTCAAAAATAAATAAACATTTTTTTTTAATGAGCAAAAGGACTTCTGGTTTATTCCTGCTTCTCACCATTAAGTAAAACTATGTTTCAAATAACATAACAACCAAAGGCGATCTCCAAAAGGTCAAAAGAGGAAAATAAACTGATTAGAGACCCTGGGACGGGAGGAGTGAGAGTGACAGGGTGTCTTAAGGCCCCCACATAAAAAAAACAAAAACAAAAAAAATGTGACTCAAATAGGATAAACTCAAATTAATGAAACTTCTGAAAACTAAAAACAAAACAAAATAATCTTGAAAGCAACCGAAGAAAAACATTACCTACTGAGAAATATCAATTTGAATAACAGAGCATTTCTTATGTGAAACCATGGAAACCAGAAGGAAGTGGCACATCTTTCACCCGATAAAAGAACTTTCAACCACAAATTCTACATCCAGCAAAACTATCCATCAGGAAAAAAGGTGAAATCAAAATGCTCTCCGATGAAGGGAAACTAAAAGAATATGTCACCAGAAGACATACTCTTAAAGACTGGCTAAAGGAAGTACTTCAACCAAAAAGGAAATAAATTTTGAAAAAAGTACGGGGTGCAGCACCTGGGTGGCTCAGTTGGTTGAGCATCCAACTCTTGGTTTTGGCTCAGGTCATGATCTCACAGTTCATGGAACTGAGTCCTGCAACACGCTCTGCGATGCACAGCCTGCTTGGGATTCATTCATTCTCTCTCTCTCTCTCTCTCTCAATAAATTAAATAAACATTTAAAAGAAAAATGAATATTGGAGCATCAGGAAGGAGTAACAATGGAAAGAACAGAAATATAAGGGAATACCAAAGACTATCCCTCTCACCATAAGTTTCCTAAATCATATACAATGACTGATTGTATTACACTATCTCACATTCAAGACAATGCTGGTTAAAAGTAGGAGGGCAAGGAACCTAAACAAAAGGCTTCTACACTTCACTCAAAGTGTTGAAACACTGATACCAGTAGAATGTAGTAAGACACATACATATAATATCCATACTAACAACTAAGAAAACTACAGAAGGCAATACACTCAAAAACACCATAATAAATCAAGATCAACTCTTAAAAAATATTCAAGTAACCCAAAGGAAGGCAAGAAAAATCAATAAATAAGAAACAGAAGAAAAAAAACAAAACAAATAATAAAATGATAGATTTACCCCCAAAGTATCAATAATCACCTTAAGTGTTACAACAACATAAATTGACCTAGAGAGTATTATACTAAAGGAAAGTCAGACAGAGAAAGACAAATACCATATGATTTCACTTCAATGTGGAATCTAAAAAACAAACAAAATAGACGCATAGATACAGAGAATAATCTGGTGATTGTTAAAGGGGTGGAATTTGGGGGAGATGGACAAAAAATGAGAAAGGGATTAAAAGATAGAAACTTTCAGTTATAAAATAAACAAGACATTGGGATGCGATGGAAAACATAGGGCATATGGTTACTAATAATTCAGCAACTTTATATGGTGACAGATGGCAACTAGATTCACTTCATAATGTGTATATATAAATGCTGAATCATTATATTGTGCACCTGAAACTAATATAATATTGTAAGTCAACTACATTTCAATTAAAAAAATAATAAAATTTCCTAGTGTTAACTAGAAAATTCCCATGTTTTAAAAATATTTCTTAAATCACCATAAGTATCTACTACCTCAATTAAAAAGCAAAGACTTGGGGCGCCTGGGTGGCGCAGTCGGTTAAGCGTCCGACTTCAGCCAGGTCACGATCTCGCGGTCCGTGAGTTCGAGCCCCGCATCAGGCTCTGGGCTGATGGCTCTGAGCCTGGAGCCTGTTTCCGATTCTGTGTCTCCCTCTCTCTCTGCCCCTCCCCCGTTCATGCTCTGTCTCTCTCTGTCCCAAAAATAAATAAAAACGTTGAAAAAAAAAATTTAAAAAAAAAAAAAAAGCAAAGACTTAGCAAATATAAAACACAATGCAATAGTATGTACAACCATATTTACAAGAAATTGACTTCAAATTCAACACAGTTTTAAAATAAATGGATGGTAAAAAAAAAAAAAATACCACACAAAATTAATTTTAAAAACAAAGAGATGGTCATATTAATTATAAGATAAAGTAGATGTTAGAGCAGAGAAAATTAGCACAAAGAAGGATGTTACATAATGATAAAAGGATCAATACACCAGAAAGACATTACAATCCTAATATGTACACACCAAACAATAAGATCTTAAGATATAGGAAGCAGAAATGGTAAAGTTGAAAGGAGAAATACACAAATTCAAATTAGAGTTGCAGGCTTCAGCAGCTCTCTCAAAAACTAATGAAACTACTAGACAGAAAAACAATAAGGATAAAAAGATATGAAGAACATAATTAACGAGATGTAATTTACATGTATATGTATAGTAAATTCCACCCAATAACAGAATACACATTTTTTTTTTCAAGATCTCAAGAAATATTCACCAACATAGACCATATCCTAGCAATAAAACAAACCTCAACCAATGTTCAAGGATGGTATCACATAGATTACGCTCTTTGGCCACTATTAAATCAAAGTAGAAATAGAGAAATACAGTAAGAAAATGTCTGAACACACGAAAACTAAATACCACAGTTCTAAATAATTCATGGTCAAGAAGAAATCTCAACGGAAGTTATAACATACATAAAACAAAATGAAACGGCAGGTAAGATTTGCTTACTGACTCCTGAGATTCCCAGGAGCATCCAGACAAACTCTTAAGAACCATGTGGTTCAAGTGCTACAGGCTGAAATAGATTACTATTTCCCTTACCTCTGTTATCCTACACCTTTCAACAAAAGCTTCAATTTCCTGTATTAAAACTCTTTAGAAGTGAAGTAAAGCATGGCTTCTGTTTTCCTGACTGAACCCTAACTGAGTCCTCAAAACTACATTCTATCCAGCATCAAAGCAAAGAAAATTGCAGATTATAAGAAGTTAATAAAAAGAAAACTACAGGCCCAAAAGTGGTATCACTCAAGTTAAGCTCCCAAGTCAGTAAACCAAGACTTATTAATATCTAACTTAACTTCAGTTTCAACCTCCCCCCAGGAATGTAACCTCTAGCCAATCAACATAGGAATTTCCTGGTCAGCCCTAGGAAATTTACTGACAAATCCCCTTTGTTCCCCTTAGGAGAATGATCTTGCCTAAAACAATGGATTTTTTGCAAATGATTCCTTTTATTCTACTTCCACTTTACCTTTAAAAACCTTTCCTTTTCTATAGTCCTTTGGAGCTCGCTTCTACTTACTAGACGGGATATTGCCAGATCCATGAATTGATTAATAAAGCTAATAGATCTTTAAAATTTATTCAGTTGACATTTTGTTATTTAACAAAGGCTTATCTTCTAACAAGCCTCTTACTAAGAAGCTAATTAGCCTCTTATTAGCATGAACTAGCACACTGATCTAAGAGATAATTAGAAAATTTTGAGAATTCATAACAGGTAAAAATGCCAAGGCATGATTAACTAGAAGGCAAGATGAGGGAGATGGAAGAATCAAAGTAGAACACAAGTTGTTGGCTCAGATGACTGGAAAAGGCTATTGGGGGAAAGTTGGGTGAAATGGGATAGTAGTAAAGAGTGCACATTCTGGAGACAGACTGGCTGGGTTTGAATCTTGGTTCCACCTCTTAGCAGCCATGGGATCCTAGACAAATCATCTAATTTCTCTTTGCCTCAGTTTCCTCACTCATAAGGCTGTGGGGAATAAGCTTAGGAATTCCCTGAGCTTGCACCGATGGGTCAACAAGCCATAAAGAAATAGAAAGACACAGGATGTACGCATCCAAAATTAGATAAACAAGATTAGGTAAACAGGGCAAAGGCCCCCAATATAGGACAAAGGTATAGGAACAGGAAATCTCAGGATGAAAATACCCAAGACTGGGTAAACAAGATTAGGTATTCAGGGAGGAAGCACCCCCCAATTTAGCACAATAGCAGAAAGCTGCTTTCACAGGAAGGAAGGACCAAAATAGGTAAATAGTTAAACAGGGCTATAGACAGCAGCAGGGCAAAGTTGCCCAGAGTGGAGCTAATTAGCAAAAGATAAGATGCCTTGTTGACCCTGATGTAGCATGCTCTGTCTTATCCCCTAGGCTAGCTAAGATAAACAGATGGGGTACTTCATGCCTGCTGTAAACAACCATCTGCCTGGCATCAGGACTTTGTTTTTTATTGACCCAAACCCCTAATATGTTTTTACTGACCAAAACCCCTAATACCACATATCTTCAAAACCCCCTTTCCCTCACACCTATGAGTTAATGTTCACAGTTTAATTGTCTCTTTGTGCATGCCCATCATGCTTATAAGTCTTCTGATCCTAGTAAAAATGGAGCAAGGACCCTTACTCAGGCTCTTGTCTCCTCCTGGACATTAGCCTCTCTCTCATTTCAATCCTGCATCCACTCTCTTGCTGGACAAGAGAGAACTCCAGACCCAGAGTCTACTACAAAAGGCCACTGCAAGAATAAGGTTGGATAAATACATGCAAAGTAACTGATACATAGTAAGTACTCAATAAGTGTTACCTATTTTTGTTTTTTAAGTATCACGTAACTCAGGACATAGGGTTAGGAATGTAAAATGTTGTTTTTATAAGGGCCTCTAGTCTTATCCCTAAGAATAGCTTGGTAATTAAATGTTGACAATAGTGAATCTAGTTGAAGAGTATAAAGAGTTTCATGATTCTTTGTTTCTGAGTAAAAATTTCCACAACAAAACAAAAACTAATAGTTGTGCTTGTCCTAACTGGCCCACTTTGATCTTAGGGATAATGGTTTGTATGACAGACTAGACTTCCTTTCTTATAATTGCTAGATGAAAGATTAGAGCTATCCTAAGTGGCTTATCCATAGAAAATGTATTCATCAAGGATAGAAAAAAGGCTTGTTTTTCAATCAGTACTAATCCTTTTGAGTGCTATTTTCAGGTCATATCTGAGCCCAATGAACATGACCATGATCATTTTGCAGTGTCTGCTATAAGAAAAGAATGGCAACACATGAATTGTGTATCAGCAGTACTAAACAGGTTTCAGTGGTGGATATTTGGTAGTACTCTCATTCATGGTTTGATTTTATGTTCACACCCTCTCTTTTTTATCTACTTTCAATTTATCATGTCTTGTTCTATTTTAAAGTACTTCTGTGAATGAATTGCCTTGTGTCCTTTCTGGAACAATATAAGGTATCTAGTAAATTAAGATGAAGTTATGCAGCAGGAATGTACACACTACTGGAAACTCTGGCCAGAGAACTGGGTTACTGTCATAAATGTGGGAGCTACTAACAAATAAATGGTACCAGACACTAAGAGAGTAAATAAGAAAACCCAAGGAAAGGCTATACAGTGAAAATTTTAGTAGAATGTAAGGAAAAATGGTGGGGGCACTAACACTTAACATGCATTAAAGAAGAGTAAAGGAAATGCCCAGTCACAAAGGTAAAAGGAACT
This sequence comes from Panthera pardus, assembly GCF_024362965.1. NCBI lineage: Eukaryota > Metazoa > Chordata > Mammalia > Carnivora > Felidae > Panthera > Panthera pardus. The sequence continues at coordinate 115,468,752 of NW_026527013.1, read as the reverse complement.
CAGAAGATGTGCCATAGAAAACAATGAGTAAAGAAATTACCGTGGGGGCACCTGGGTGGCTCAGTTGGTTAAGCTGCCGATTTCAGCTCAGGTCATATGATCTCACCATTTGGTAGTTCAAGCCCCATGTTTGGCTCTGTGCTGACAGCTCAAAGCCTGGAGCCTGCTTCAGATTCGGTGTCTCCCTCTCTCTCTGCCGCTCCCCCACACACATACTCCCTCCCTCCTCTCTCTCTCTCTCTCCCTCTCTCTCAAAAATAAACATTAAAAAAAAAAGAAATAATTCACACACCCACACAACATTGAGTCTTCAGTCTATGACCATGATGGCTTCGTATTTGTCTTTCTTTGCCCCTGCCCTGCTTGCACTCTCTCCCTCTCTCTCAAAATAAACATTAAAATAAATAAATAAATAAATAAATAAATAAATAAATAAATTACTGCGGATTTTTTGTTTTGAAATTTTTTAATGTTTATTTCTGAGAGAGAGAGAACGAGCCTGGGAGGGGCAGAGAGAGAGGGAGACACAGAATCTGAAGCAGGCTCCAGGCTTTGAGCTGTCAGCACAGAGCCTGACATGGGGCTTCAACTCACAAAGTGCAACTTCATCACCTGAGCTGAAGCCCAACACTTAACTGACTGAGCCACCCAGGCACCCGTTTTGTTTTTGTGATACACCAGACTTAACCATATTTTTAGGCTGACGGAGAAGTACAGAATAAGAAGAAATACACTGAGGCAGTAATTGACATCCAGGTATAATTTATATAAAATATTTTATAAGTCAGTTAAGCACCAACTTTGGCTCAGGTCATGATCTCGTGGTTTGTGAATTTGAGCCCCATGCTGGGCTCTTTGCTGACAGATCAGAGCCTGGAGCCTGCTTCAGATTCTGTGTCTCCCTCTCTCTGCCTCTCCCCTGCTCATACTCTGTCTCTCTTTCTCAAATATAAACATCAAAACAATTTTTCAAAAAAAAAAGGCCCAGAAGCATTTTTGCTGAAATTGTATTGAATCCATAGACTTATTTAAGAATTCACATCCAGAGGTACCTGGGTGGCTCAGTCAGTTGAGTGTCCGACTTTGGCTCAGGTCATGATCTCACAGTCCATAAGTTCAAGCCCCACGTCAGGCTCTGTGCTGACAGCTCAGCCTGGAGCCTGCTTCAGATTCTGTGTTTCCCTCTCTCTCTGCCCCTCTCCCACACACATACACTCTCTCTCTTCTCTTCTCTTCTCTTCTCTCTCTCTCAAAAATAAACATTAAAAAAAAAGAATTCACATCCATACAACATTGAGTCTTCAGTCCATGACCATGATGCAACTCTCCATTTATTTACATCTTATTTAATTTTGCTCAATATATCATAGTTTTCAGGGTATAGGTCTTACGTATCTTTTGTCATGTTTATCCCTAAAAACTCCGTATTTTTGATACCTATGTAAATGATTTTAATTTCAATTTCCTATTGTTGGTTGCTAGTATAGAGAAATACAGTTAATTATTATGCTGACTACATCCTGCAACCTTGCTAAACTTACTGGTTAGTCGTAGTAGCTCTTAAGTACATTCCTCAAGACTGTACATAATTAATCATGTCATTTTTGAATAAAAACAGCTTTACTTCTCCATTTTTAAACTGTATGCATTTTATTTGTTTTTGTAGTCTTATTATACTGGCTAAAACTAGGATCAGCAAACTCTCACTTGCACACCAAATTTATGCCACTGCTTATTTCTTATACAGCCTACATGCCAAGAATGTTTTCACATTTTTAAGTGTTTAATAGAAAATTAGGAGTGTCTGGGTGGCTCAGTTAGTTAAGCACCCAACTCGATTTCAGCTCAGGTCATGATCTCACAGTCATGAGATAAAAACCCACATTAGGCTCTGCACTGACAACACAGAGCCTGCTTGAGATTCTCTCTCTCCTCTCTCTCTCTCTCTGCCCCTCCCCTGCCTTCACGCTCTTTCCCTCCCAAAATAAATAAATAAACATTTATTTTATTTATTTTTTTAATATGAAATTTATTGTCAAATTGGTTTCCATACAACACCCAGTGCTCATCCCAACAGGTGCCCTCCTCAGTGCCCATCATCCACCCTCTCTTCCCTCCCACCCCCATCAACCCTCAGTTTATTCTCAGTTTTTAAATAAACATTTAAAAAGTAAAATAAAGAAAAGAAAAGAATACTATTTCGAGGCACCTGGGTGGCTCAGTCAGTTAAGCATCCAACTCTTGATTTCAGCTCAGGTCATGATCTCCCAGTTCGTGAGTTCAAGCCCCATATCAGGCTCCGGGCTGGCAGTGCAGAGCCTGCTTGGGATTCTCTCTCTCTCTCTCTCTGCCCCAATCCCTGCTCACTCTCTCTCTCTCTCAAAAATGAATAAACTTGAAAAAAAAAGAATACTATTTCATGACACATTAAAATTATATGAAATTCAAACTTCAATTCCATAAATAAAGTTTTACTTATTTATTTATTGCAACAGAGCCATTCATTCATTTACATATTTTATGGCTACCTTATGGAGCAGCAGAGACTATATGACTCACATAGCCTAAAATATTTACCATCTGGCCCTTTATAGAAAATTTTGCTGACCCCTGGGCTAGAACCTCCAGAACAATGTTAAGCAAAAGAAATAAAAACAGAAAAATATAAAAAAAGAAAAACAAAAAAAAGAAGTAAAAACAGATATTCCTCCCTTGTTAATACCAATCCCTCAAAATTCACAGGAAAGAATAGGTTTAAGCCATGGATTAAAAAACAGCTATTTGGTTTATAATGAAAACAGGAACACTTACTCAAGGCTCATTTAACATTTACTTTCCACATATGCAGGAACTGCTTACAGATTAATATAGGACAAAATTATCTTCACTGTTAATCTTGCCTTAAAGAAAGGTAAAACTGATAGCATAATATGTAAAATATATATCAAGCAAATTGTAGAAAGTATACAATAGGTGACAGGAAGTATATGAATAGTTTTTGAAAAAACTGTAAAAAAAAGAAAAGAACAATTTTCTACTAAATTTTTCTAATTTTTCTTCTAAAAATCTACCACTGCTTTTCATCCAGAGCAATATGTTGAGCAAAACCACTATAAAATTATCATTTTATATACTTAAGCACATACAAATATGTTTGTACATATATATGTATATGTATATATATACACATATGCATATATACATATACGTATATATGTATACGTATATACATATATATACATATATGTACATATGTTTGTACATATATATATGTATATGTATATATATACACATACACATATATATATATATGAAACTAATCTATTACAATAAAAAATTACATACCCATAATAAAAGGCAGCCATAAGCATACAAGTCAGAACTTGGAGAAGCAGGCTTTCCCATTTTCAGTTCAGGTGATATCAAACTCAAGTCACCAACCATCATGTTCACTGAAGCTCGCTGATTCTACAAAAACAACAGGTTAAAAATTTTAGAGGCAACACAGATGAGTTAAGTCCTCTGCATTTAATTAACACAAAAAAACAAATTCATTTGAAATATTTCATTCTCTCTTGCTTTAAAATATTTTTATTCAATTTTTGCTATTATAAATTGCTCTTAAAATTAGTCTCATACAATTAATAGTGAGACTTTGGTTACATTTCACATCACAGATTGAAGTAGATTAAAAACCAAAAAACACCAATTATTTAAATATTTGGTACTTCTTGTAAAAATAAAGTTCATTAGGGCAAGAAGGAGTGCTATTTTCTAATTCTGAAAATTCTAAATAACTTTAAAAATTGGAAGTCAACAAAGTACTTTCCTTCCTTACTGATCATTTTTTAATTTGCTTTCTTTTTAATTTTTTTTTAATGTTTATTTATTTATTTATTTTGAGAGACAGAGTGTGAGCGGGAGAGGGGCAGAGAGAGGGAGAGACACAGAATTCAAAGCAGGCTCCAGGCTCTGAGCTGTCAGCACAGAGCCCGACTCCAAGCTTGAACTCACAAACCATGAGATCATGACCTGAGCCGAAGTTGGACGCTTAACCGACTGAGCTACCCAGGCACCTCATTTTTTAAAATTGTTTTAATGTCTATTTTTGAGAGAGAACAGGAGCAAGGGACGGGCAGAGAGAGAGAGGGAGACATAGAATCCGACACAGGCTCCAGGCTCTGAGCCTCTGAGCTGTCACCACAGAGCAGGAAGTGGGGCTCGAACCCGTGAACTTGTGACCTGAGCCGAAGGTGGACACTTAACCGATTGAGTGACCCAGGCGCTGTGATCATTTTCTTTTTTTTTTTTAATGTTGTTTTTTTGTTTTTTTGTTTTTTTTACTCTTGACAGAAAGAGAGACAGAACGTGACAGGGGAGGAGCAGAGAGAGAGGGAGACACAGAATCTGAAGCAGGTTCCAGGCTCAGAACTGTCAGCACAGAGCCCAACACGGGTCTCAAACTAACAAACCGTGCAAGATCATGACATGAGCCGAAGTCAGACACTTAACTGAGCCACCCAGGCACCCCTGTTTTTGGGGGTTTTTTTGAGGTACCAAACTATTTTCCAAAGTGATTCCTCTATCTTTTCACATTCTCATCAGCAATGTTTGAGGATTTCAATTTCTCTGCATTCTTGCGAACATTTTATTGTCTGACCAGTTTTTTTTTTTTAAGTTTGTTTAGAAAGAGAGAGAAAATCCCAAGCAGGCACCCTGTCAGCGCCAAACCCAATGTGGGTCTTGAACTCAGGAACAGTGAGATAATGACCTGAGCCAAAATGAAGAATCAGATGCTTAACAGAGCGCAACACCCAGGTGCCCCAGAGCAATTCCCTTTTGACTAGTATAAGTCATAATGCTTTATACTTCAGTCATCTGCAAATCACACGGTAATGCCACCTGTGTATATGCAGTCTTAATGGTTTTCATATGGTAGCTCAAAAAGATGAGAAAATGAAAATGTAAAACTATAAAGAAATGCTGGATTATGAAGGATTTATACAATGTATATTTATTGAAATATTTATATTAGTTTTTCTGAAAATTAAGATAATGTCCTAAGAAAAACAACTAAATGAGGAGTTTAAAAAGTTCTCAACTGGTAAGGGTCCTGGTTAACTCACCTTTTGAGCATGCCATTTGCAATATTATACATATCATAATTACTCCAAGAATTATTCTTCCCCCTTTATACTGACTTGTCAACTGTCGTTATCCCCCAAAACATTGTTTTAATTTTCATTTAAAATTATTTACACTGAAATACTGATTAAACTCACCTTTGCTCAACTTTTTCACACTACTTTCAGATTGAAATATTAATCAGGAAGAAAAATTTGAAAGATAGTCTGTTGTCAAGATCACTGCTTTTCAGACTTTACAGTGCATGTGAATCACCTGGGATCTTGTTAATATGCAAATTTTTATTCAGCATTTTTGGGATGGAGATTGTGCATTTCTTCTTTTTTTTTTAAGAGGCTCTTTTTTTTTTTTTTTAACGTTTATTTATTTTTGAGACAGAGGGAGACAGAGCATGAACGGGGGAGGGGCAGAGAAAGAGGGAGACACGGAATCTTAGGCAGGCTCCAGGCTCCGAGCCATCAGCCCAGAGCCTGACGCAGGGCTCGAACTCACAGACCGCGAGATTGTGACCTGAGTTAAAGTCGGATGCTTAACCGACTGAGCCACCCGGGCACCCTGTGCATTTCTTAACAAGCTCTCAGGTGATGCTGTAGCTGCTGGTCTTTTGGTTACACTGTGAGAAGCAAGGATAAACATACTGGGAGGAGAAGACATAATTAACAATTAGTGGTATGTGCTAAGTAATTATCATGCTAATTACCTTTACCTTTACAATCACTCTTTAAGGTAGATATTATTCCCATTTTATAGTTGATTTAGCCTCAAAGAGTTTAAAACCCAAGGTCACACAGCAAGTAAGTGGGAGGGTAAGAATTGCAGCCAAGGTCTGAATCCAGGGTTCATGTTCTTGTTACTGATCATCCTTTGACATTAGAAATCACTGGAAATGGTATACTTGGAAAATGATGGAGAAGGGGGTAGTGGGAAGAGCCCAGGTGGCTCAGTGGGTTAAGCATCCGACTTCAGCTCAGGTCATGATCTTGCAGTTTATGAGTTAGAGCCCCCTATCAGGCTCTGTGCTGACAACTCAGAGCCTGGAGCCTGCTTCAGACTCTGTCTTCCTCTCTCTCTGCCCCTCCCCTGCTTGCTATCTCTCTCTCTCTCTCTCTGTTAAAAATAAACATTAAAAGAAAATTTTTAAAAGGTGGAAGAGTTACTATAGAGCAAAACAAATATATATAGCAAAAAATTCCACTCCCAAGGGAAATGAAAATATATGTCCACACAAAAATCTGTACACTAATGTCCATAGCAGCATTATTCACAATAATCAAAAAGTGGAAACAACCCAAATGTCTATCAAATGATGACTATAAAACCAAAATATGGTACACCCGCAGAATAAAATATTACTTGGGCATTTTAAAAAAGGAATGATGTTCAGATGCATGCTATAAGACACATAAACCTTGAAAACATTACACTAAATGAAATAAGCCAATCACAAAAGGCCACATATTGAATGATTCCATTTATAGGAAATGTCTGGACTAGTACATCCACAGAGATGAAATTGAATTAGCGGTTTCCAAAGGGCTGAGTAAAGGAGGAAATGAGGAGTGACTGCAAATTCATATGGAGTTTCTTTTGGAGGGAGTGTCCTGAAATTAGAAAGGTGATCAATGTACCACTGTGTCAATATACTGAAAAACAGTACTGATTGTACACATTATAATATGTGAATTATATCTCAATAAAGCTGTTGTTTTAAAAAAGAAACCTGGGCCGCCTGGGACGCTCAGTCAGTTGAGTATCCAACTCTTGACTTCAGATGAGGGCATGATCCCAGGGTCATGGGATCAGGCCCTGCATCAGGCTCCATGCTGCACATGGAACCTGCTTAAGATCCTCTCTCTCCCCCTCTGCCACTCTCCCTTGTTCATGTGCACATGCACTCTATCTCTAAAAAAAATAAAATTTAAAAAACTGCTGCCTTGTGATCATATATATTTTGAGGCCACCCATTCTGCCAAAAAAAAAAAAATAGACCACAATATGCTCTTTCATTGTCTGATATCTCCTATCTCTACAAACTGCTTGTTCTGAGGTAATATGACACCAAATTAGCAACTAATGTAGTTGAACCAGCACTTAAACTAAATGGAAAAGTCCAGGTATGCCTGGGTGGCTCAGTCAGTTGAGCATCCAACTCTTGATTTCAACTCAGGTCATGATCTCACGGTTCATGGGATCAAGCCCCAGATTCTCTCTCTCCCTCTCTCTGCCTCTCCCCTGCTCACATGTTCTGTATCTGAAAATAAATAAACTTTAAAATACTTTTACATAAACAAACAAAAAAAAAACCCAGAAAAGTCCAAGGTTCTCAAGTTACTAAAAATGCCCATTAATCAAAAAATAGCAAAGTACCTATAACTACATTCAATCTACATGGGGGAGGGCACAAGCAGAAGGGGACACAGGAGTTTTCCTTGTATATATCCAAGGAATTAAATATTTCTTGATGATGAAAAAATAATTAACAAGTAGTGTCGTCAATGACAATGAATATAATGTTAGTCTGCTCCTAATACTTAGGTTTAAAAAATACAATACACAGACTTAGAAACTCTTGTTCTAGCACCTAGCTGGTAACAGTTAATTGTTTATATTACATGCTACATGTCTTAACCAAGGCAAAGATCTCATAATAAATTACCATATTATGTAAAATGCTGAACTAATGTCTAATAATATTAAATATTAACCTATTTGTAAAACCACTATATTTTACCACAGATTTGGTGAAGTCAAAATCTCCGACAATTCCTTGTTCACGATTTAAAGCAAATACATTGTTCTGATGAAGTGATCCATGAATTATGTCAGCCTTGTGCAATGTATGCAGGCCCTGGGCAACACCTCTCATGACCTTTAAAGCTTCCTACAGATAAGCACACAAAAAAGAAGTCAGGAAGTAGGCAAATCATTTTAACACTGAATCTTTTCTTTAATTAAAAGACTTTTCCAGGAGAGTACCTCCAAATGATCCTTTAATAAGAATATAGCATAGAGAAGGAATTAAAGACCTGAAGCCCTGATTATGTAACATCATACACATATAACTTAAGACACTACAGCCCCTAACATTGAGATTACAAATAATGAACATATAAAGCACCTAGAAAGAGAGACTAAATAGTGTTACCAGATAAGAAGAATCAGGGCATCCTGTATTTTTATTACTAATTCAAATTTACAATACAAATTAAAGCTGTTACTTAAGCACTTATAATATCAAATACACTATACTATGCAATTTACATACAGCACAACTTAAAGGTTATAAGCATGGGCTTTGGTACCAAAAGACCTAATTTCAATTCTCATCTTTGCCTCTTGCTGAGGACCCTGTGCAAGTCACTGAATCTCTGTGACCCTCATTTTTCTCATCTGTATATAACAGCATCACAGGGTTGATGTGACAATGAAATAGCCTGATACCAGGCAAAATTTTACATAATATATAAAGCATGTAGTATTCCCTCTAACATTAGGTGTTATTTTCTCATTTATTAGAAATAGTGTTTTTTACTCACTTCTGAAGTTAAAGGCACACTGGCTTGAACAGCACTCAGGTTTGCCCGAGGATAGTACGGGACCATCAGATAAGCCATAGGATCAGACTAAAAAAGCAAAACAGAATGAAACTCAAAGTGAAAAATTCTTCAATGTATTTTCAGTATACAGTGATTATACAAAATAACTTTCTCTTTTTGTTAAAAGGAATGAACTACCTTTTTAAAGCTTGGAGGTAAAACTTACTGTAAATAAAATGTTTTCTGTAAGAGATTAGCATAAAAACTTTACTGGGGTACCTGGATGGCTCAGTCGGTTAAGTGTCCGACTTCAGCTCAGGTCATGATATCGCGGATTGTGAGTTCGAGCCCTGTGTCAGGCTCTGTGCTATCAGCGCAAAGCCTGCTTCAGATCCTCTGTCCCCCCGCCTCTCCCTCTGTCCACCCCCATCATGCTCTCTCTCTCAAAAATAAAATGAACATTAAAAAAAAAACTTTACCTTACACAAAAATAGGAATATCAGTGGTAGCAACCCAGAATCTTCTTTAGCTTCTCTCCAAGCTCTGTGATAGGCAGCTGTTCTCTGAATCACCCTGGCTTCTGTGTCCACATCTACAGAATAGCCCTGATACCAGAAAAAGAGGCAATGATAATCCCAACATTAAAAATCCTACTATAGTTATACATCATTCCAACTTAAACATAGTAATTATAAATTAAATTACATCTAATTTTTTTAATTGTATAAGTACCTTTTCTACCTGCTTTGAATATATAAATTTCCTTTATAATTTAGAAAGAACAATTCTACCTATACCTTAATAAATATTCTATAACACATTGCCACAATGGCCAAATTAATTATCCTATGATGATAAACAGTTTCCCAGATCAGTAAAGTAACCAAAGAGAAGACTGTATTGGCAAAATAGCTGAGATTTCTAAGAGAAGCATAAGAAAATAAGAACTTTAAAAGGCTAGAATTGGACAGAAAGTAATAAGTTCACCCAAAATAGACAACCAAGTATATCCAATTAAAGACATGTGTTATTTAGGGAAATGAGGGAAACTCTGAATTCAAAATTAGTTCTGGCAGCCAAACTGGAAGCATAATCATCAGGCTAGTCAACTCATATAATTCAAAAAACAAGCAGTGGATTTTCACTTTCCTGAAAGTAATGCCACCACTCCCCTGTAATATGTCTGAATCTCCCATAAATCAAAACTTAAACTTACCTTTAAAAGAATTATCTGTCCATTTACCTCAGAACAAACCAAAGGGCGCTTGCCACTAAGTTCCTTCATGGGCTCAGCATCAAGAAGATCCCGTTCCAAACTCATAGTAAGAAGACCACCAGATTTCTAGGCACAAATTTTTGTTACAGTTGAAGAATCCAAACAATTCCACTACTTTTAAATCATCGACATAATTAACTACATGCTATGAGATGGTTTGAACATCATCAACCCTACTAGAGAAACCAATAAAATAAAAATACTGAATGCTTCCTAGTTTTTCTAGTTCCTAGCTCTTAAAATCCTCTCACCCAAAGTATAATCAACATACATGTAATGGCTGCTACAGTTCCAGAACAAATTCTAAATATAACTGGGTTAATCAGACATGCATCCAAAAAACCCTGATGTTTACTTGGAAAACTTCATGTGTTTCCTAAAAAATATTAAAATGATAACAAATACAAAGAAGGTTGCAGAATGAGAATGAGAACTCTAAAAATTATGACCCCTATGAAGTAATTCTAACACCTCTGCCTCTGAAGTGGAATCCTCAAAAGTGAAAATGGCTTTCAAATATTTTAATTCTATTAGATATTTCTGCCACTTTTCAAAAGGAATAAAATTTTTGCACTAAAACCTGACCACCAACATTTTAGATCAAGGTAAATCTTATCGTGGTGTAGTTTTAGTAACAAGGGTTGCAAAAGTGTTTTCTGGTTTTTATTTTTATGTGTTGTCAATATATTTAAGTAAACCACAAAATATAATCAACCAACAGGGGTTTCCTAGGCATACATCACAGTCAAACAACTTAAAATCAATAAAAGAGTCCATCAGCTATGATTAAAATGTTTTATAATGTTCCACAATGAAGAGATCAGCACATTTTTAAAAACTAATTTCCAAGTCCTACACAGCACCACATACTCACCCACCATGCATCCTACATGAGAGAGTGTCTAAGCTAGAATTAAATAATTATGAGGAAAACACCACATTATTTTAAAGTCTAGTCTGGAAAAATTTGATAGTAATTGCTGTAACAATTTAAGGAGACTTTAATTTTACATATTTATAGTTCATAAGTCTATGTGTACAACCCTTTCTGTACTACATTTAAGCTATTATCATGAGTTTAATGACAATCTTACAGAATAGATATTTCATCTAGTCCCTTACCCTTAGCAGGCAATATAAAACACAGAGCTAATAGACTCTGCCCTAAGAGTCAGAGTTTACCAATCCTGTTCTATACTGCCCTTCTATCTAATATACTGATCTCCCAGGCTTTGAATCCTGCCTACCTAGAAAACTATACCCATGTCAACATCTCTACTTGACCAGTTCTCTAGAATTCTTTACTACCTGCTTTAACTTAAAAGATATATTCTGCTTAAATTCCTCATGAGTGGCACTGTCCTGCTTTTATTCTAACTCCTTTAAGTTTATTTATTTTGAGAGACAGAGAGTGAGGGAAAGAGAGAGCATGTGAGTGGAGGAGGGTCAGAGAGAAAGGGAAAGAGAGAATCCCAAGAAGGCTCCAGTTGTCAGCACAGCTGACAGGGGCTCGATCTCACAAACCGTGACATCATGACCTGGGCTGGAATCAGTCACACACTTAACCGATTCAGCCAACCGGGCACCCCTATTCTAACTCTTGAAACAACAGCTAAAACTGTTTTATCATTTAAGAAAATAAACACCTGTCATTCAAACAAGTGCCATGCAATGTACTGAATAGACATGAGGAAAAGAGAAAACAAAAACAAACATGCAAATTAATATAAACATTAAAATACAATATGCCAATACTAAAGACAATCTTGAGGAAAAGTTCTAACATTACCCAGAAACTATTCATCAGGAACATTTTCATAGTAAGGATAAATTTAACACTAACACACGATTGTACCATCACTTTTAACCCTCTCTGCAGAGTAGTAATTTTCAGGGGCAACAAAGCTTACCATGTACTTAAGTAATCCTATTTCAGGAAAAAGGAGAGGCAGCTCAGGAAACCATTTATGTACCAAGCTATTCAGCTTCTCCTAAATTTAAAAAATATTTTTATTAAGGATATATATGTGTATATATATATTGATATATATATATAGGTCATATATATTCAATTGTGACATGTTGGTCTTCAGGAAAAAAAAACATACCAGTAACTCCCTTATTGTATCTCTAACAAGATACATAATCTATTGTATATAGACAGCCTAATAAGATACATAATCACTGACTTTGCCTTCTACCACAAGAAATATCATCTTGGATCTCAATGACCGAGTCATCTTGGATCTCAATTACCATCTTACTAATAGAAGAAAAACTTAATTACCAATTTTACTCTTGGTATACATAAATAGGCACAATATCTTGCCTAAAATCAAAGTATATAATCACTTCCAAGCTAAAATGAAAATGTGTGTTGATAACATCAATTTGTATCATAGAATTGTCATCATTTCTCAAAATATTAAGAACACACTTAACATTTTAAAATAATAGTTATTTCATTTAGGAGAGAAAAAATCATAAAAGCCTTGAAAGAAGAAACAAATATGCAGCCCTACAAAAGCTACTGTGAAGCAAATGTGAAAACTGAGGATACTTAGAAAAGTCACTTGTCACATTTATTAAGTAAAACTTTTGGATACTTGTCAAGTCACTGGGAGACAGCTATTTATCCAAGGTTCATAAGGTAAATAATTAAATACACATAAGGTAAATAATTAAATACACAGTCAGATGAGATTACTATAAACTATAACACTTTAAATGTGTATTATTTTCATTGTATTTTTAATGTTCAAAGCAGTGTCTACCTTACTTGTTCCCCATAACATCCATGAAACATAAAATAGTCTTTCCATTTTAAAATGGAAAAGATCCTTCCATTTTAAAAAGAAAATACACTCACAAACTCTCCTAAATATTAGCATAAGAATAGAGACTTAAAGAGGTAATTTCCCCCCAAAAATCAGGTAGTTGCATTCTGTTATATTCTTCAACTAAATTATGCTGCCCCATTAGTGTTTTCATTGCAGCATTACGTTAAAACAGTGTTCATTTAGATTTTAATAAAGGAAAAAATCTTTAGCTTTGTATGAAACAGAAAACATGCAGTATGCAAAAGTATGTTTGTGTTATAATCTTGATTCTTGCAAAAACAGGCAGAAAGTAGACTAAAAGGAAGTTAAGTAAAAAGTTAACAGTGATTACTACTGTTATAACTGTATGGAAAAGTTACAGGTGATTTTTTTCCTCTTTATAATTTTCTGTGATTTCCACATTTGGTACAATGGTTATGAATTATTTTCTCATCAGAAATTAATTTCTAAAGTCACATAAACATTACTATGCAAACATAACTATGCCAATATAATCTCTAGCCTTGTCATTATAGTCTACTTCATAAAATAGATATATGAATTCAATTTCTAGAGTAAGAACTAATTCAAAACTTCAAAGAATTAAATACTTACATATTCCTCCTGCTCACGATAAACTTCCTGAAAGACACTATTGCGCAAGTCAGTTATTTCTTGTTTTATTTTCTCAATTTCAGATCCATCATGGTCATCCGACTTTAACCAGAAAGAAAAAAGTGACCTTACAGGTTTATTAAAGTAGACTCAAAACAAGTCTTCCTAGTATACTAGAATATAACTTCTATAACAAATCGCTCTGATTTCTATGTATCCTTCTGTACCTAGCACATAACAGACCCTCATAACACCCACTGAATTAATATTTATTACTTTATTCTAACACTGATTTTTCCCAAACCTACAAAAAGGATTAAAAACTAAAGACATAAATCAACACAGATTTTTCTGGTCTCTTAATTTGCTATACATTTTCTCCAAGAAGATGACCAACTGCCATCACAAAGTAAATGTCAAGAATAGGAACAAGAATACAATTACATTCCCTGGAATTGTTTTCTACATGAGATTTGGTTAAAAAAAAAAAAAATGACTAAATGTATGGTATGTCTATTAAAGGAAAGACAATGTAGGACTCACAAAGACTCCACAAAACTCCAATAATAAATTAGCCACCTTAAAAAGTACGTGTGTTTTCAACATTGTATTTCTCCAAGTTAAAAAATTTCAACTAAAAAAGACCCCATTCCCCACAGCCCAAAATAGAATAAGAAGCTAGAAAAATCTTTAAACCATTAAATTAGTTTCACTTCAAGCCCAATTAAGTGCTCCAAAGAGGAAGAGAGACAGTTCAAGTTGGATTAAGATATAATGAGGATTCCTTTTGTCTGTAAATCAAATCCTCAAGGGAACCCAAGGAATTACAAATTTATTCAATTTCAAACCTAAAGAAGAAGGTTAGTCCAGATTAGAGTGTCTTAATTCTTCCAGTTCTATTATCACATGAAAACAACTTAGTATATTCACAAGAAATAGTTTGTCTAGCCATTAAAAAGAGAGCTAACAAAAAACATCATGATCTTAAAAATACTTTAGGACAAAATTCTACCTTTAGAGGAGTACCTTGCTTTAATAGGTGTATATTATAACAGGTATTGTAACAGTCTAAACCAAAAGAAGTTTTAAATTATTTTCAAGGATTTACAGTTACTAAAAACCAAGGCAGCAATATAAAATGTTTCTAAAGAACATTTAATGACATGGTAAAATGTTTACACTATTAATATAATAATTTTACTTACATACAAAGAAAAAACATGAAATATATAAAACAAAATGTAAATAATGGTTCTCCTATTTTAAAGAATGTATTTACACATTACTTTGACGAAGCAGAGTAAAATGAGGTACACACAGAATTCAGCAAGAGCCAAGAGTTTCCTTACTTCTTCCAAATTATTCTTTTCAACCAATTTCCATCTCAGTCGAGCTTTTAAATTTTTCAGTGTCTTTTTAATGGACAGCAAGTGATCCACATTGGGGCTTTTATTTAAATATTCGATAATCTGCCTCTTAAACTAGTAAGAAAAAAAGTTACTGTATTTTCAAAACATAGACAACAATATTTACTGAAGTCACTTACTGACCATTTATTATATTTCTATTAAAATTCAACTAGTATTGAACTGAGTTCAGAATGAAATAAGAAATTCTACAATTTTCAACAAGACAATTCTACTAACTGATTTCTTAGTTACCACATTTCTTTTCAGAAGAGTATCAGTCCCAGCAATCAAAGTAGCAAAGGGCAAAGAAATATTTCACGCTGAGACCCACAATGAGACACATTTTGCTAGAGATGATGCAAACTGGGATTTCTAGTGAGGATGTAAACTGAAATTACCTTTCCCCAAAGTAGTTTGACAATATGTATCAAGTTTTAAGAGTGTTCATTCCTTTTGGGACACCTGGGTGGCTCAGTAGACTAAGTGTACACTCTTGATTTCAGCTGAGGTCATGATCTCCGATTTCGTGAGATACAGCCTCACATCAGGCTCCTTGACAGCACAGAGCCTGCTTGGGATTCTTTCTCTCTCCCTCTCTCTGTCCCTCCCTCTCCCTCTCTCTCTCTCTCTCTCATAATAAGCTCTAAAGACAAATGTTCATTCCTTTTGACTTAGTAATTAACAATTTTTGGGAATCTATCTTAAAAACACACAAAATTATGCAAAAGAGTATGTACAGTGTTACTCATGGTTAAAAAAAATTAGAAGTAACCTGAATATCTAACACAGATGAAAGGTTAAATCATGTTATACATCTATGCAAATGATGATGTTACAGTTGCTCAAAATGACAGTATAGAAGAATCATTAATCACATAGGCAATATTCATAATACACCGTTAAGAAACATCTTCAAAACAACTTACAACACAATGCAATCAATGCACAAGACATATATATATATATATATATATATATATATATATATATATATATATATATATATATATAAATACACACACACACACACACACACACACATATGTGTGTGTGTGTGTGTGTATAAGTCACCATCCAAAAAGAAAATACTCTGAAACTGGCACTGATCATTAGTCAAGGGGATTATAATCGATATTTTTACTTCTCCTTATCTTTCTGTTTTTAGCAAATTTTCTACTGTAAACTTGTATAGGCATAAAGATAACAATGGTTTTTTTTTTTGTTTTGTCTCCATTATACTTATTTTTTTATTCTTGATTATTCTACACAGACATTTAGAATAGAGCAAGGACTCATCAAGTTTAGTTGAATATTACATACTGCCTCTAATTTAGTCCCACAGATGAAACCACACTAAGTTTAAACATAAGTAACATTACCACAAGTAACATTATCCATGTTCTGGATACCCATCACCAGGGAAATGTTAAACCCCAATGATACAGATTTAAACCTCAAAAGTATCATTCTAACTATAAGGTTTTTTGGTTTTGGTTTTGTTTTTTGATTTACCAAATTGGGATCTTCACAGATCCTGACACAGATTTCTTTCTTTTTTGTTTTTAAAAATTTCAAGTTTTTATTTTAATTCTACTTAGGTAACACAGAGTTTTAATATTAGTTTCAAAAATAGATTTTAGTGATCTATCACTTACATAGAACACTCAGGGCTCATCACAGTAAGTGCTCTCTCAATACCCATCACCCATTTAGTGCATCACCCATCCACCTCCTCTCCAGCAATCCTCAGTTTGCTCTCCATAGTTAAGAGTCTCTTATGGTTTGTCTCCCTCTCTTCTTTTTTCTTCCTTTCCCCTATGTTCATCTGTTTTGTTTCTTAAATTCCACGAGTGAAATCGTATGGTATTTGTCTTTCTCTGACTTATTTCACTTAGCATAATACACTGTAGCTCCATCCACATCATCCATGTCATTGCAAATGGCAAAATTTCATTATTTTTGATGACTAATATTCCATTGTGTGTCTATGCATATATATGTGTCTATGGATATATATACCCCCCACATCTTTACCCAGCAACTGCACTACTAGGTATTTCTACAAAGGATAGAAAAATAGGGATTCAAAGGGGCACATGTACCCTGATGTTTATAGTGGCATTATCAACAATAGTCAAATTATGGAAAGAACCCAAATGTCCAACAACTAATGAATTAATAAAGAAGATGTGGTAAAGGTTAGGTTTTAAAGAATACAAGGAAATCAAAGATTTATAACAATCAAAAAATTCAACATTTTTTATCAACTAAATTGTTATTTCCACTGTAGGGTGAATTTAATTACAAATCAGCTAACAATGGCTACACTGTTTTCCTAGCAATAATAAATAATTACCTACACACTGGATATTAAACTATTTGAAAAAAAACTTAAGTCCTAAAAAATTCAAAGCATCAATATATAAGACCAAAAAAATAAAGCATAATCCAACCTCAATACTGTCCTTGTACTTGGATTGTACTGTAGCGATAAGCCTTTCCTCTAAACGGATCTTTTGTAGTACTTGACTATATGTATTTAAAATGATCTCCTTGTCTGCATCACCTTGCTCCTAAGTGAAATAAATCATACATATGGAATTACTGACAAAAGAGTATCCAAAATAATTTAAACCTACAATAACAATGAATAAACTTTAAAATGTTGCCTTTAAGAAATTTCTATTTCAAAGTATTTCTTAAGCATGTATCTTTTTCTAAGCAAAAGAGAGATTGATGTCAAAGATGTTCACATAGGAAATTTTGCTCCCATTACACTATTATTCCTATACCTTTCTAGAGTAGTACTAAAGGAAATCAGGGATACCACTCCATTAAATGTAGGAACTAAACAGAACTTCAACACTTTAAATTATTTTTAGAAATCATCTATTAAACACTTCTAAAATCAAGTCTGACAAAGAAGTAACTTCCAGTTATAAAATAAATATGTCATGGAGATGAAAAGTACAGCACAGAAAACATAGTCAATAATACTGCAATAATGTTACAAAATAAACATACGGTGACTAAGCTTATCCTGGTGAGCACTGTGTGATGTACAGAATTGTCAAATTACTATTTTGTACACCTGAAACTAATATAATGCTATATATTAATCATACTTCAACAATAAAATAATAAAATAATAAAATTAAAGTTTGACTAAACCTTCTAAATACAGACTATTTGAAAATAGGGAAATATAGTAACATAGATGTATTTTTTAACGCTAATCTGAATAAGGTTGCAAGAGGTAAAAAAGAAATAAGTAAAATGAACAACATAACCAATGAGACTTTTGTAAGCCGCCTGAAAAACTGGGAAGGAGTCCCAGTAAGCAATAATAACATTACAAAATGCTCTTTTGAGGAGTTATACTAATTTCTAACTTGGCACAGCAATAGAGAACATACACAGTACCTAAAGGAAGATACTAATCAGTCTTGTGTATATACTTCGAAAGCTCTCCCAGATTTTATTTCAATTTTTCACAAATTCTAAAGAGTCTTTCTCTTTGAGTATGATAAACCCAAGAATCAAATGACACAGAAAGCTGATACACTCAGATTAAGAACAATTTTCCTAGAATTTTTCCTAGAATTAATTTCCTAGGAGTTTTCCTAGAATTAAACATTAGGCTTTATTTTTAATGTGAAAAGTCCTATTAAATGAAAATATTACTCTGTGGAAGAATAAGAGTTTGCATTGTTCTTGGACTAGAACTTGGATTAGAACTTGACAGGGTTAAAAAAAAAAAAGAACTTGACAGTGTTACTATTTTAAATAGGTCTATAAGAAGAAAACTAAGATCAGTCTTCATACTTTCTAAATAGGAAGAGAAACTATATTGCTTCAAAGGAAGCAATAATAAAGACTAACAATACTCACAATCAGAGATAGCTCCAGCTCTTTGCAGACACTTGACTCAGTCTTCTCTAGGATTTCATCAATAACACCAATTGTGTCTTCAGAAGTTAGTGGTTCTTCCACAGAGAGATCGAAAGCCTCATTTGCAAAAAATTAAAACACGAAATATCTCATTTAATTATTTCAATTAGTATTGTGTCCTTATACCTAGAACAGAGCATTAGCCTATGCACTGGGCAATGTGGCAGAAATAAGGATACACAAGAAAGATAAACTACCCTCACAAAACTTACACATCAAAGAAGAAAAGGTAAGGGGCACCAGGGTGGCTCAGTCAGTTAAGCATCTAACTCTTGATTTTGGGTTAGGTCATGATCTCACAGTTCGTGAGACTGAGCCCCCACGCTGGGCTGTGCAGACTGCTTGGGATTCTCTCTCTCCCTGTGTCTCTGCCCCTCCCCTGCTCACATGCACACTCTCACTCTCAAAATAAATAGACATTAAAAAAAAAAGTACACACATATTACACACTAAATACAGATTTTTTTTAACATAATCTGTGGTTAAGAGACAGAAGAGGACAATACAGAGGAAAAGTATGAAAAGAAACAAACAAACAGAAATAAGACCAAGATTTGGGGGGAGAGGGGAAAGTAAAAGAAGCAGTCTAACTAAAAGCTGGTAGGAATCTTGGGGCACCTGGGTGGCTTAGTCAGTTAAGTGACCAACTCTCAATTTCAGCTCAGGTCATGATCTTACAGTCCATCTCATGAGATGGAGCCCCACATCAGGCTCCATGCTGAGGGTGGAGCCTGCTTAGGATTCTCGCTTCCTCTGCCCCTCCCCCAAGTGCATGTACACACACGCATGCACACACATGCTTTCACACTATCTAAAACAAAAAACAAAAAACTGGTAGGAAACTTAAGTGCTCAGGTGAAAAGTTAAAAGCTGATAAACAGTAAGCAGACAATGTCAGGCCTTTCAAATAAAAAAGGCCTATAATTATACCTGGTATTTGGTGATGACCTGCTAAGTATTTAGCAATCTGGAGATTAAAAACTAAAAATTAAACCCAGATGACTTCCATCTCATTAGGAAAACAAAGGTATTTTCTATCAGGAAATAGACTTTATTAAAATAAAGTGTTAAACAGAATAAAATCAAGGGCCCAAATTATAGAACATAAAGGTCATAACTAGTCACTTTGATTTCAGAGATTCAGATATGTGATTATGGAGATATGGATTTGGGAAACAGCTATGGAAATGAAAGAAAAGGGTAAGTGAAAGTTAACCTAATCAGAGAGACAATTCTGATCAATAACATAAGAAGACAAAGAAATAACTTAGTTATACTAATATATCTACTAAGAAGTGCCAAAAATGAAGAGTTCTGGAAGTAGCTGGAGATTAAAGACTTTTTTTCCAAAACAAAGCTAGAAATGCATATTTGTAAATCATTCACACAGATAAATGCCACCACGGATGTCCCTGCCCTTGCTGAGAAGGTTGTAAAGCAGACAGAAGAACAGAAAAAACAGAGAATCAGTATCAAAATGAGGCTGAAATTTAACTAGGTTTCTGAGCTCATTATACAAAACCATATGCCCCCATAGCTTTTAGAAAATTACATGGTGTTTTTACAGTAATAAATAAGAACTAAAAAGAATGATACACAAAACACCTTTTCTAATATCTAGTATCAACTAAGACTAGTGTTCTTCACTTATTTCAGATATCTTTAAGGTATTTAAGATCTCTAGAATGGAAAAGATTTAAACACTGCCAAACAATTCACATATTTTAAGCATGACTAGTCAGTCAACTAATGTTAAAACATGTCTTGCTAAAAAGGAAACTAAACGAAGAGAAAGCTCTACTACCCTCTAAAACACATGTATATACAGTTACACTACAGCTATAGAATATACACTACAACTTGTAATAAATTCCAGTAATACTGTCTTATACCCACAACAGCTTACTGAAGCTGTTTTCATATATACTCCTAGACAATAGAAATATGTAGATCCCTCACTCCTTCACCCCAGCCCTGTTCTCCTCAATCCCTTTCCTCCTTTTTCCCTCAGAAAAGTAGTAAATTATATTTGAAAAATTATTCCTAAAAAGCCCACATTCCCTGGTTTATGCTGCAACACCAACACCACCACTGGGCAGGAGCTCTTATTACCTTTACAGTGTTCTGGAACCATCCTACAAGACGTTGTAGAGAAACCTCTGTTTCACTTCTAACACTGGTGAACTCCTCTCTTTTATCACACTTCCAGCCATAAAATTTCTTAAGTATTTCTTCAGAGTTCACCCCTTCTTTGGCCTTTCCATATACTGCCTCTAAAGAGGTTGACAAATCCTACAGAAAGATATTTCTATTAAAGTTTATTAACTTCGTATTAGGATTCAAACACTATATTATAATCTGTGAGACATAAAAGTAGTATGTTGAATCCCTGTCCTTGAGAATCTTATAAATAAAACTTAGAAAAAGTTAGGTATGAAAGCATAAAACTACCTAGAAGATGATTTACTTGGACTATAATAGTGTAAGTTAGACAATTCTATTAAGGAAGACACTGAACATATACATGTACTTAAAAAGCATTTTTTAAAGGACTAGATGAGACCTTAGAGCTTAGTTGCTCTCTCTAGGAATCAAACTCTAAAAATGTTGCTGAGGGACACCTGGGTGACTCAGTTAGTTGAGCATCCAACTCTTGATTTCGGCTCAGGTCATGATCTCAGGATCATGAGATTGAGTCCCACATTGGGCTCCATGCTCAGTGTGGAGCCTGCTTGGGATTTTCTCTCTCTCTCCCTCTGCCCCTTTCCCCACTCATGCTCTGTCTCTTTCTCTCTCTCTCAATTTTTTAAAAAAAAATTTTTTAAAAATTAGAAATGTCACTGAAGCAAGAGGAAAACTTAAAAGGTCCCAGAAATTTTTATCACAAAACTCTTAAGAAACCTTTGGAAAGACAGAAGACAGTTGGTGCTTAGCAAACAATGAATATAATCACTGCAAAGTGGGAAAAAGCCTGCACCACAACAGAAAATAGCATGTAGGAAAAGTAAACCTTCTTCATATGCCCTTCTCTCTCACACCAGAAAGCAGAAGTACAAAGCAAGAAGCAATGGGTTTATACAAGTACAGTATAGGAACCTAGATGAGGCAAAAACTGATAACCAGTACAGAAAAGTTGCCCACTCCTAAACACTTTTCTTCTCTTTTCCCATGAATACCTGGTAGCATTTACACCCAAGAGTAGTAGCCCTGGAAAACAGTAGTTAGTGGCTGAGGCAGAGGGACTGGGAGGTCCACTGAACAGTAAGATCCTCTACAAGAAAAGCCAACAGGAAGTATCTGAACCCAGACTGTAACCCTAGAAGCTCTGACAAACTATCCCATCCTATTCCCTAAACCACCCGAAGTCTTTTAAGTTATGGTCCAAACTTTCACCCCTTCCTAGGACCCCTCTACCACCCTATCCCATACCTACAAAACAGCACAAAACTAAGACAGCTTATAGTTTTCAAAGGGAATATAAGATCTTTGAAAGGAGGTTCAGAGGAGGGTGAAATGTGTGAATAAAACAAGAACTCTGAAAGAAATATAACAAATTAAGTCACCTTATAAAAAGGAAAGTCACGAACTCAAAACAAGCATAACAAATACTCTCAACAAAAAGAAATATTGAAAATACAAAGCAAAACCAATTATTTACAAACAAAAACCAACTGAAGTTATTAAGAATAAAAAAATAATCTTTGAAATAAATAACACAATGGGTTGGTTAAGCTGCAAAAAGGATACAGCTAGAGAACCAATTAGTGAGCTAGATGGTTAAGTCAAGGATTCCTCAGATACCTCCAAAAAGACACAGAAAAGGATAAAAAACAGAAAAAAATGGATTAACAATTAAAATATGTAGAGAACATTCTGTTAAATCTCCATTCAACAGAAGTCTCAGAATGAGAAAAAGTAAATGGGGGGAAAGGAGGAATAGTTATCAAATATTTATCAAATATTTCCTAAAGAAAGATATAAAACCTCAGACTAAATTGACTCAGATTAAATCTAAACTTAAATATGTTTAGTGCAATTTAAGGAACAAAGTCAAGGGCAAATGTTAAAGTTTCCAGTGAGGGAAAAGGTCACAGAACAAAAGGCAGACTGATACCAACAACAATGGAAATAAGAAAACAACGGATTACTGTTGTCAAAAGCTTGAAGGAAAAATGGGCTTTGGACCTAATATTTTATAGCCAACTAAACAAATGTTTAAAGTGCTTAAATGTAAGCAATTATTTTAGTGTTTAAATAAGATATCCTGAGACATTTAATACCTCACAAAAATCAACCCCACAAAGACCTCTTTGAAAGCACTCTTAGAGAAAATACTTTCATACACAGAGAAAGATCAAAAGATACCAACAACTTATAAAACAAGAATGAGGCGATAACTCTAATATTTTTTATCTGAGTTATCCTATACAATACCCATAACACTCTGTGCCTAAAATCCTAAACAACTGTGGTTGTTTGGTTACCCGAACTGGGAAAGGGAAATTCAGAGGAGGAAGACACACCACAGGCAAGTGAGAATGTTCTAAGATACAGGGGGAGAAGGTAGAAAAGAAGGGAAAAAAAAGAATCCATGATAAAAATACAAAATAATTACAGAAATAAGTTCTATTAAAACAGTAATTACAAATACATAAATCAAGTTACCCAACAAAAGATAATTTTATACATTAGATTCTTTTAAAAAATGATCCATTAGTTGGGGCACCTACGTGGCTTAGTCAGTTAAGCCTCCGACCTTTGATTTCAGCTCAGGTCATGACACAGCTCATGAGTTTGAGCCCCACATCAGGCTCTGCACTAACAGTGTACAGCCTGCTTGGGATTCTCTCTCTCTCCCTCTTTCTCTGCCCCTCCCCGGCTCAAGCTTAGTCTCTCTCTCTCTCTCTCTCTTTCTCAAAATCAGTAAACTTCAAAAAAAAAAAAAAAAATGAGCCATTAGCATGTTGTCTAAGAAAGACATTTAATTTAAAACAAAGGATGGGAAAAAGGAAAGATCTACAAAGCAATTATTAACCAAAAAAAAAGGTGGAATAGGAATTATTAAAGGAAACAATATTTTAACACCACAAGGGAAAAACAAAGTTATATAGTGGTTAAAAAGAAAACCAAGTTTAAGGGCATCTGGGTGGCTCAGTCGGCTAAGCATTTGAGTCTGGCTCAGGTCACAATCTTATGGTTCGTGGGTTTGAGCCCAGTGTCAGGCTCTGTGCTGACAGCTTGGAGCCTGGAGCCTGCTTCAGATTCTGTGTCTCCCTCTCTCTCTCTGCCTCTCTCTCTCTGTCTCTCTCAAAAACAAATAAGCATTAAAAAAAATTTTTTTAATAAATAAATAAACATCCCGGAGTTAAATGAAGAAAGGCTGAGGACTTTTAGAGAAAAATTTTAAACATCATTAAAGGAGACAATAAAAAAAAAAAAGATCGGAATAAGTGAGGAGAAAAATTATGTTAATAGGTAGAATGATAATACTGTCATGCCCGTTAACTCCAAATTAAAGTCATTGCTAGGATGGAGAGAAAGGGCTGAAGACAAAGTTCCATAACATCCTATAGCTATTATACTCTAGCTCCTAATCCTGGATCTTAAAAGCCCTAAAACTCAAGGATCAGGACTCTTGTAACTCTTGACGTGACCCTACCAGATTTTCTGCTAAAAACAGGGATTCACATGCCTGCTACTGCTTCTGTCTCTATGAGTTTTCCCAGTGAATGCTGCTCTAGCAAGCATGATGTGTCTGACCATTTTACCTTATTTGCAAGATAGACACACACACATATATATAAATATTAAATAGATAAATGTAAAATTTTAATTTTATTAAAAAAATCAGAATTCATCAAAGAAGACAAGAAAAAATTTAGCAGCCATCAGTACTATCTGAGGTCTCTTGGTAAATGCTCATTTCACCTCTCAAATGATAAACGTATTTTAATGTATATATAATATATTTTTGAATTCTAACCTGCAATGTTTTCAAGCGTTTATTAAGAGGTAACTCATCTACTTCCAGAATAAAAACTTCTACTGCCATGTTCAGCTTCTGTTGCACTTCATTTCTTCTGGCAATCAAAATACTCACTTCATTCTGGAAAAAGAAAACAAAGAATAACCGTCATTAATACATCAGGTTTTTTTTTTTACATACTGACCTATATTAAAAAAAATTATCTCTTAAAGTGAATAAAATTTAACATTATAGGAGCGCCTGGATGGCTCAGTCGGTTAAGCATCCCACTCTTGGTTTTGGCTCAGATCATGATCTCACAGTTTCATGAGTTCAAGCCCCAGGTAGCACTCTGTACTGACAATGCAGAGCCTGCTTGGGATTCTGTCTCCCACTCTCTCTGCCCATCCTTACTTGCACTGTCTCTGTCTCTCTCAAAATAAATAAATTAATTTTAAAAAATTTAACATTATGTTCTTCAAACACAGTAGCCTTTAAGACAAATCTCTCAAAAACAAACAAAAAAAGACAACTATATCTCTCCTGAGATCGCCAAACTCAGAGTTCTTTCCCTTAATTAGAAATAAGTTATTTAACAATCCTGCTAATTTTTCCTGTTATTTGTGCAACAATGAAATTTTTGTTTTTCTTAAGAAAATTATACAAGTTCTATTATTAATTACACACTACCTCCCTCCTACTCCCATTCCACCCTCAATTCCTTCATCTACTTATCCTTCAAGATTCAGTTAATCACCACCATAGTAAAACCTCCAATTTGCCTAGGTAGATAGAGATATCCAAGAACCCCATACATGATTTCTATTATAGTACTTATCAAACTATATTGAAACTATTTGTATATCTATCCCATACCCAAGAAGGATAGAGAAGATCATGTCTTAAACAAATCTATATCTTTGCTACCTATAACAATATCTGGCATGAACACTTAAAAGCTTTAGTTTTAGGGGTTCCTGGGTGGTTCAGTCAGTTAAGCATCTGACTTTGGCTCAGGTCATGATCTCATGGTTCATGGGTTCAAACCCCATATTGGTCTCTGTGCTGACAGCTCAGAACCTGGAGCCTGCTTCAGATCTGTGTCTCCCTCTCTCTCTGCTCCTCCCCCACTCATGCTGTGTTCTCTTTCTCTCTCTCAAAAATAAATAAACATTAAAAAAATTTTTAAAGCTTGAATTTTAGAATATTTTTTGTGTCCACCCAATCAGACCATTTTATAGCTCTATAGACTAAAGAAAAGAATCTCTTCATCAAAAATACAAATACATAAATGAAAATAACAATACTAAGACCCAAATTAAGTTCAATAAGGGCAATAAAATGGCAACTCTGAGTGGCAGTTATGACTCTGTATTTATCCAATAATCCACTCTTCGGCCTATCAAATGAGCTTTAGGGCAATGAAGCCTAAAAGTAAGTCCTGAAAATATTAGCAATAAGTAGAAACATATATCACTTTAATAAAAAAATCACATTTGTTCTACTAAAATACTAAGTCCTGGAGCTACATTAAGCCCTCTTCCTTTCTGTCTTGAATCACTGTCCTATGCTCAAACCAGAAAAACAAAAGTTAAAAAACAGTTCTTATTCATCTTATTACATGAAAATACATTATGAAATATTTTAATATTGATGATACAGTTTAAATGGGGAGAGAATAAATATACTCTGCAGTCAGACATACCTGGGTTGAAATTCCATATTAACACTTAGAGCTAAGTAATCTTCAGCAATTTCCTTAAGCTACGTGGGCCTCAATTTCCTCATTTATAAATAAGAGCAAAAATGTCCTTTTAAAAGTGTAAGAAAAAGTTTATAAAGTACCTATTAACACTACCTGTGTGTCATAGAGATTCAAAACTTCTTGCTTCTGCCACTTTTTTTTCTTCCATCATCAGAATTAATCAGTTACGGTCAAACATGTAAAATGACACAAATATAATCGCTTCTCCAAATTAAACATCCCCGACATTTCCAAAGGCCTAGTGATTCTGTTCACTTCTCAACTGAGAGCCAGCTAGGTTGCCAACTGGGCAGCCCAGGTATGAACTGGGAAGAAGACTTTCAGAGTACAATCCCCAGAGGCAGAAATCACCAATACTTACAACAGGGCAACTCCAAACACAAGTATAGAGCTTACAGGTACTTTGGAAAGCTATGACTGTGGTGAATTATCTTTACATGAAAAACAAGGAGTTCTGTTCAGCTCAATATGATAAACTAAAGAAAACTGTGAGAGGAAATAAATATACTTGTACCTATGCTAATAAAGAATTCATAGGAAATAATCCATTCTCCATACCCCTCCCCTACCCACAAATAATCACCTCTAAACAAGGGGTGCGTTAATAGCATTTAATAGTAAGGCAGAGTTGAATACTGAAGCTTAAAAGACACCAATCAGACCCAAAAACAAGATACATTAGCAAGTGTCAAAGTCACCCTGGCTTACAAGCTTCACTCCCCTCAAAAGCACCATCTTTTATAAGCATAGCTTCCAAGATCCCTCAAGGATGGTATGCCCAGTTGCAAAAGCCTCCACCAATTCTTTGTACTTTATAGCTCAAGTCCAGATATAAATTACCAACTAGGAAGTTTTATTTATCTAAACTAGTAACATGAATTATCATTTTATCAAATTACCAAGGGAACAGAAAGAGAATTATCCAAAGGTCAAATTCTCATGCAAAAGGGGAAAAGATTTTTTTGACTCTTTATCCACAGTCACCATTATCTATCCTACTTTTTTTTTTAATAAGGCAATAAAAGATATCAAATTAACATGAAGATGCTATAAAAATTAAAGATTTCATACAAAGTAGCACTACAGTATCTACAATCCTTCTTCTTTTTCAAAAGATATCTCATGTTCAACAAATAAAACCGTAACAGAAAAAAATTCTTGACCTACCACATTTTCACAAATTTGTATGTTCTCCTGAGCAAGACTGTATTCTGCCCAAATTCTCTCTAATTCAGTCAAAGAAGCTGGGTTAGTAAAGCACTCTTCCTCTAACACTCGCAAAGCATCTGAAAGGTCATTTCCAAAACGAACATTGATGTTGACCCGTCTATTCAAAAACAAAAGCAAAAAGGAAAAGATCAAAACATTTTTAAGTTCAGGACACCTGGCCGGCTCAATCAGTTAAGCATCTGACTTCAGGTCAGGTCATGATCTCGCCATTGGTGAGTTTGAGCCCCAGATGAGGCTCCAGGCCTAGAGTCTGCTTCAGATTCTGTGTCTCCCTCTTTCTCCTCCCCTCCCCTGCTCATGCTCTGTCTCTCTCTCTCAAAAATAAACAAACATTTAAAAAAGAAATTTTTTTAATGGATGTGGGAAGAAGTTACACTTAAATAATAATGGTCTAAAGTAACTACGTACAACATTAACATGAAGAGGTACTTTTTAAAACCTTATGTAAAATCATAAATAATTGGTATAACTTATAATTAAACATACATTTGATTGAGGGGCACGTGGGTAGTTCAGTCAGTTAAGCATATGACTCTTGATTCTGGCTCAGGTCATGACATCACTGTTCAGTTCATGAGATCAAGCCCCACATCAGGCTCTGTGTTGACAGCATGGAGCCTGCTTGGGATTCTCTCTCCCTCTCTCTCCCCCCGCCCCTCTGTTCACACGCATGTGCTGTCTCTCTCAAAATAAACAAACATTAAAAACTTAAAAATATTTGATTGAGAAAAAGAGCAAATAAAACTTGTTAAAAAACCTTTACATAAAGGATAACTTTCGAAGTCTGCAGAACTTTAAATGATATCAAACAGACCTTAAATTTCGGTCTACAATTAGATTTCTGAATACTTCCTTAAAAATGTTAGACTTGGCCAATCTTGCTTACCAAGACTACAGCCACATAGTCCTTGTACCTTAATATGCAGATTAGCATTTGTGGAATTGAAAAAAGAAAAAACAAAAAACATTTGGAGAAGCAGGCCAGTTAGCAAAACCAATGAGGCCCATCCATATTCTTTTCTCTAGTTTCCAACTAGACTGCCACCATTCTAACAGCACATTATTTCCTCAAAGATGGATTAAAATTATTGGATTATTTTGGTCCTAAGTCTGACTCACAGCTGTGCCAGTGTAGCCACTTAATTTTTGGTAGTGCATCAAAAGTTGATTAGGTTCTAGAAGGACAAAATTACTCAAACTATCTAAAGGCTTATAAACCAGATGACAACTGATGGATTTATACCAGAGTACATAAATTTCTACTGGACAAAACACCAACACACAGTATTAATTCAGGTCACCAACTTCTTAGTGTTTGAAAGTACATGAGAAAATGAATTACTGAGTTAAGTTCTTTGTGTAGATTGGAAAGGGAACTAAATTGTCTTGAGAACTATTTTTTTCCATATTCCAGAACAGGGTGACAAATTATCACTAACCAACAATAAAGCTATTCTCTATTAATATAAAATACCTACATAAATCATATATGGAGTCTAAGAAAAGCCAAATAAACTGTGTACAAGACTTGCTTACCAATTTCTTCTTCTTCTGACTCTAGGAAGACTACTTTTCTGACTGTATGAAAACCACTTTTTTCTTTCTTTAGATAGAGTACTATTAAGTATTTAAATTACCGAAATCTATGGGGTACCTGGGTGGCTCAGTCAGTTAAGTGCCCAACTTCAGCTTGGGTCATGATCTCGCAGTCCATGAGTTCAAGCCCCACATCAAGCTCTGAGCTGTCAGCACCTGGTGAGTCTGGAGCCTGGTTCAGATTCTATGTTTCCCTCTCTGTGTGCCCCGCCCCCACTTGCAGTCTGTCTGTCTCTCTCTCTCACTCTCTCTCTCTCTCTCAAAAATAAATAAAACATTAAAAAATAAAATGAAATAAATTACTGAAATCTTTAGTTTCAGTATAAGCCTGAAAATAACACTAAGAACTCCAACTGGACTTAGTAGTTTCCCATCAAACTACCACTTAGAACTTGTTAATTTTTACATTTCACTCTCATAGATGACTTTAGAATATAACTCCATGTGGGGGCGCCAAGGTGGCTCAGTTGGTTAAGGGTCTGACTTCGGCTCAGGTCATGATCTCATGGTTGGTGATTTCGAGATCCACGTCGAACTCTGTGCTCACAGCTCCAAGCCTGGAGCCTCCTTCGGATTCTCTCTGGCTCTCTCTGCCCCTCCCCTACTCGTGCTCTGTCTCTCTCTCTCTCTCTCTCTCCCTCTCAAAAAATATATAATAAACATTCAAAAAAAAATTTTTTTTAAGAATATAACTACATGTAATGACAAAGGAATGCTGACAAAAATACTATAAAATTTATCTCAGGAGTTTTAGTTTTTCTCTTTGAGGCATAAAAATATAAAGATTAAGTCTCAAAGCAAAAATGGTGGGCATACAATTTAAATAAAGCACTAACAAATTAACAATTATTTTAAATTGTCCTTCTTAAAAAACCTACCTAATTTCTTTCAGTATTTCAACCTTAGCTGCCAGATTTTTCATTCTGGTACCTACACGAGTCTTCAGAGTGCTTTCTAAATGTTTAGTCAAATCCATGGTAGTTGCTTTCTCTTGCTGCAACAAAAAATAAGCACATCTTAGTGAGTCTCAAACAGGAAACTGTATTTCTACTGTCACTTACATGATTTTAAGGCATAACTAAAATTTTAAAGGTTAAAAAATTTGGGGGCACCTGGCTGGCTCAGTCAGTGGAGCATGCAACTCTTCATCTTGGGGTCATGGGTTTGAACCCCACTTTGGGCACTGAAATTACTTTAAAAGAATTTTTTTAATGTTAAGCCAGAGGACAACTGACTTCCCTATAAATTGGGATCTGAAAAAGATAATATATTCCAGGCTTCTGCCTTCACACAGATTAGGGACTCATTCATTGAGTCAGATTAGGATTCATCCTAATAATCCAAACAGAAACAAATTTCATATAATACATGTCTTAACACTTAAATTTTAAAAAGATAAGTAAAAGATCCCCATAGAAACCCAATGATTCTCAATGACAATTTATTTTCTGACAAAGTCTTATGTCATTCTACATTACAAAAGAATCAAAAACATTATTTGCTTGACCCAAACTAGATTAAACTCCCTGATTCTGAGTGGTATCTCAAATACATGTCTACCATAATCATCCAAAATAACATACAGAGCAATAATATAAAGATCTGGCAGTTTTATTCCAGTTATACTACATACCAGATATTATACGGTTAAACATAGAAATATTACTCAGTATTTGAACAACATGCTCTTCGGTTAAATAAAAAGAGAGAGGGGGCGCCTGGGTGGCTCTGTCAGTAAAGCGACCAACTTCAGCTCAGGCCATGATCTCACAGCTTGTGGGTTCAAGCCCCACGTCGAGCTCTGTGCTGACAGCTCAGAGCCAGGAGCCTGCTTCAAATTCTGTGTCTCCCTCTCTCTCTGCCCCTCCCCTACTCACACTGTGTCTCTCTCCCTCAAGAATAAAATAAAACATTTAAAAAACTGAAGAAAAAAAAAGAAAGAGAGAACCAGCATATACTGAATGTTTATTACTAATATGCTACACTCAGGTATGCTCATGCCCTTCTGCTCTCATTTGTTGAACAGGAGACCATGAAGAATCAGTTATGTTTGTTCTTAACTCTGTTTACAACTACTGGAATTGTTCTTATAATTACTCCAAAATTGCATAAACATAAGAAATAGAAGTGGGAAAATAAAAAGTAGTTAAATCTTTGAAAATGTGCTTACTGATTTACAAAGACTACATTAAAACAAATCTTTAACACAAGCTGCTAATGAATTATATGTGGATGAGAACTATAAAATATGAGGGAAAGAATCATTTATATCTAAAAAAACTGTGAAATTAAACTCAAACATCTTGAATTTATTATTAATCCACTTATAAAAAAATAGAACTCAGATAAAAACAGTATGGTTTTTAAGACAAAGAACAAGTAAGACAAACAGAAAATATGTCAAATTTAAACCCAACCACATCAATAATCACATTAAATGAAAATTAGCTAAACATTCCAATTAAAAGATAGGAGATTATCAATCTGGATAAAAAAGCTTACATTCCACTATATGCTAAGACACACTAATCAGACACAAAAGGGTAAAAATTAAAGGATGGAAAAGATATACCATGCAAACATGGCTATATTAATATCAGGCAATGTGGACTTTAACACAGGAAACATTCCCAGGGATACTGCATAAAGAAGAGTCAATTCATCAGGAGGACACACCAATCCTAAATGTGTATGCAATTAATAACAAAGTTTCAAATTCACACAGTAAAACTTAACAAAAAAGGAGAAAACAGACAAAACCACAATAATATTTGGAGATTTCAACACTCCTCCCTGGATATGGATCAGACAAATAGACAGAAAATCAGTCAGGATACAAAAGACTTCAACAACACTATCAACTGATTCGAACTACCTAACATTTATAAAACACTCTACCCAACAACTATAGAATACACACAACTTTTTAAAGTACAAGGAGCATTTCCAAAGACAAACCATATGCTGGGTAATAAAGCAAATACAAAAAATTTTAAAGAACTGAAATCATAGAGTATGCTCTCTGATACCAAAAAATTAACTATTTCCCCCAAATTAATTGGGGGGAAATCTCCAAATATGTTAAAATTAGGCAACATAATTCATAATTCAAAAATATCACAAAATAATTTTAAAAACATGTTTAGGGGAACCTGGGTGGCTCAGTTGGTTGAGTGTGAAACTTCAGCTCACGTCATGATCTTACAGCTTGTGAGTTCAAACACTGGGTCAGGCTCTGTGCTGACAGTTCAGAGTATGGAGCCTGCTTTGGATTCTGTGTCTCCCTCTCTCTCTGCCCCTCCCCTGCTCAGACACTGTCTCTCTGTCTCTCAAATAAATAAACATTAAAAAAAAATTTTTTTAATCACACAGCTAGTAAAATAAATTAAATTAAAAAATAAAAATGTTTAAGTAATAAAAAACAAAATATCAAAATCTGTGGGCTACAAATAAAGTGGTGCTTAAAAGGAAGTATCTTTCGGGGCACCTGGGTGGCTCAGTCAGTTAAATGTCTGACTTTGGTTCAGGTCATGATCTCGCTCAGGTCGTGATCTCACAGTTCACAAGTTCAAGCCCAGCATCAGACTCTGTGCTGACAGCTCAGAGCCTGGAGCCTGCTTCGGATTCTGTGTCTCCCTCTCTCTCTGTTCCTCCCCTACTTGCACTCTGTCTATGTATCTCAAAAATAAAGATGAAAAAAAATTTTTTTAATTTTTTTAAAAGTACTTTAAATGTTATAAAAGAACAAAAGATTTAAAAAAAATGGTATCAATTTCCATCTAAAGAAACTAGAGGGGCAAATTAAAGAGGAAGAAAGGCAATCATAAAGCAAAGAAATCAATACAAAAGAAACAATAAATTAAAAAACCAAGAGATCTAGGATGCCTGGGTAGCTCAGTCAGTTAAGTGTCCAACTTCAGCTCAGGTCATGATCTCGTCGTCCATGGGTTCAAGCCCCACATAGGACTCTGTACTGACAGCTCAGAGCCTGGAGCCTCCTTCAGATTCTATGTCTCCCTCTCTCTGTCTGCCCCTCCTCTGCTTGCACTGTCTCTCTCTCAAAAATAAAAATAAACATTAAAAAAATGTTTTTAACCAAGAGATCCAAAAATCAGTTCTTTGAAAACACTAAAAACTTCACATTTCTGGTCCAGCATGTAAAAAGCCTAGAAATCACCACACCATCTTAACAAGTAAAAAAAACTAAATAAACTGAAACAGCAACAAGTCTTGAAACTTTACATGAGGTGAGGTCACAGGGCAAAACTGCTACCCCCAAAACTAGAGAGACAGGCAAATAAAAGCCATCCACAACTTAACTAGAGCAGAAACTTCTGAGGGAAGCAGTCTGGTATAGGTACACCTCAACTTTAACTGACAAATGCTGAAGGCTCAAGGTGAACAACCTGGAGTTAGAAACTCCAGGCAAACTGTCATCAGGATGTCCATCTGTTTTGTGAGTCTCTACCAGGTTCTCATAATATAAATATAAAAAAGTCCCCTCAAGCTCCCAGGCAAAGGGGAAAAGGAACCATTTTGAAATATGCCAGAGTATTCTATTCTTAACAAGATCTGCCCTCATGGAAACTATTTAAACCAAGCCTAAATTGCTGGGGTTTTATCAGAGACTAACCTGAGGGAAGGAAAATACCCAACTCTAGCCCACTCTAGCCACCCTGTCCTACCTAAAAGGGGTGGGCGGTGGGGGGAAGCTTGTGTGAAATTCAAAGTCCAGAGACAGAGGACTATAAAATGCTCCTTCCTCCCCCACACCTTATCACCACATTACTAAAGGCTTGATTACAGCAAATCCCTTTACCCAGGACATCATGCCCAACTACCAATAAAAAATTACAATATATAGTAAAAGACAAAAAAACACATTTGGAAAAAATAAAGCAAGAATCAGAATCAGACTCAGACATGGCATGGGCAGATACTCAAACTGTCAGGCCAGAAATTTTAAACATGGTATTATTAATATGCTATGGGCTCTAACACATAAAGTAGACAGCATGCAAGAACAGACAGCCACTATAAACAGAGAGATGGAAATTCTAAGAAACATACAAAAAGAAATGCAAGAGATCAAAAACACTATAGCAGAAATGAACCATTTTGATGCACTTATCAGTAGACTGGACACGGCTGAGGAAAGAATCTTTGTAATCCAAAATATGTGAATTCATATGTCCACAAAAAGAGGTGTACAAAAGTAAGTACACAGTGGTTTCATTCATAACAACTAAAACCAGAAACAACCTAAATACAAACTGTGGTATATTGCTACAATGAATACTACTCTGCAATAAAAAATGAACAAACTTCTAATACACACGACATAGATAAATCTCACAAACAATATGTTGAGTTAATGAAACCAGACACAACAGAGTATATATCAGAATATTCCATTTATATAAAGTACAAGACTAAAACTAAACTATGGTGATATAAATCAGAATAGTGGTTGCCTTGGGTAGGAGGAAGAGAACAGACTATAAGGAGGCACCAAGGAACTTTACAAAGTTGAACTAAACATTTTTAATGTTGAGTAGGTAAAGTAAATGGCCTTTAATCCATTTACAGTCTTCATGGAAAAGGACAGAGGAACACACTCAGAGAAAAGAAATAAAAGGCAGGTGATTAATCTCCTTGTCAATTAGACTTCTAAAGAAAACAGACTATTTTCTAAGAGGAAGAGTTCTTATCTCTGAAATGCCCTTAGGAGGATGTCCCTAGATAAATGAATAGTATTTATAATAGTTAGAACCCAAGATTTATGGATTTATGAGGCAGAGCTCCCTATGGATATGGGTTTATGGATTTAACGGCTGAAAATTCAGTTCAGTTACCAATGCTGACCATTGATTTATTGAGCCTAACAAAACCCTGATTAAAACAAAAAACAAACAAACAAACAAAAAATCCAGGGGTGCCTGGTGGCTCACTCAGTTGGTAAAGTGTCTGACTCTTGGTTTCAGCTCAGGTCACAATCTCACGGTTCATGGGATCAAGCCCCACTCTGTTCAGAATCCCAAGGATTCTCTTTCCCACTCTCTCTCTGCCCCTCTCCCCTCAATAAATAAACTTTAAAATAATAATAATTAGATTTTAGGGAACTTCCAGATTGGTGAACCAATGTACTGGGAGAGTGGCAAGCTAAAATAAAATACCCTTGCTCCCCTACCCCACCCACCTCCACCCTCATCATAACATCCTCGGTGCATCTCTTCCTTTTATTTGGTTGTTCCTGCATTATATTCTTTATAATAAAACTATAATCATAAGTATAGCACCTTCCTGAATTCTGTGAGTTGTTTCAGTGAATTATTGAACAAAGAGAGTAGGGATCATAGGAACCCTCAATTTATAGGCAGAAGTGGGGTAGCTGGGGGACATGATCATGGCTGGTATCTGAAACAGAAGTCTTATGGGACCGAGTCCTTAACTTGTGGGTCTGTGCCAACTCCTGGTATTTAGTGTCACAAACGAAATGCAGGACAGACATCCAGGTGGTGATGTGAACTGTAGAAACAGTGTTGGAATAGTACATTTAGTGTACATTTATTCTAACGGACATTAGAAAAAATGTACACATTTAAAAAATACACAGTATTCTTAGGGGAAAAAATGCCCTGAATCTAAGCAAACCTTGAGACCTAACTACCATAAAAGGAAATAGATGGAGATAAAGGAGCCTCTTAAGCAACGCCAAGGATGCAGATTAAGCAATTTAAAGAGACTTATCATCCAAAATGCAATGCATAGGCCTGACTGAGATCCTGAGTGGAGGAAACTAAAGAGCATTCATAGAAATCCAAGAAATCTGAACATTGGATATTAAAAGATATTACAGAATGACAGTTAATTTGTAAGTGTGAACAATATAATGGTTGTCTTTTTTGAAATTATTTCCAACTAGAGATACACAATAAAACATATACAGTAGAATATTATGAATGGGATTTGTTTTAAAATAACTCAGGAGGAAGTAACTAGGTGGCTCAGGCCCAACAGTGCAGAGCCTGCTTGGGATTTTCTCTCTCTCCCTCTATCTCTGCTCGTTCCCTGCTTGTGCTTTCTCTCTCTCTCTCAAAAGAAATAAACTTAAAAAAATAAAATAACTCAGGAAGTACAGATTTTTTTTAAAAAAGATTGCCCATGTGTTTAATAATTGTAAAATTAAGTAATGAGTACACAGGATCAATTATTCAATTCTCTCTCTCCTTCTGGAATGTTTGAAATTTCTCATAGTTAAGTTTTTTTAAAAAACATAAAAGGAAATGTAAATGAGAAATTATTAATTAGTCCTTCAAACATTCAATGAAATCCAAAGATGATTAGTTTGGAGTGTAAGACAAAATTTCATCTGTAAACAAATATAAAGAAAGGACAGAGTGAGAGAAGGGAGAGAGAAAAGGAAGACAACACAAAGTAACAGAAAATTAAACAAAGAAGAGCAGAGGAGTACACAGATTTCCTAGCTGGTCATTCTTTACCTTATACCAGTGAACATACCATACCTGCAGCTCCTGGATGGTCTGTTCTACTTTGGATTCTAAAGTTTTATAACTTTCAAGAAGAACCTCTTTTTCTGTTTTAAGCCTTTCATTTTCTTCAATCAGTTTCTGGTCCTGCTTAATTTTTGCCAGGCTGACATTAGACCCTAGATTAAAGTCTCCAACAGCCAAACTGTCCCTATTAAAAACAAATTCACTCATTTTAAAAACCAAATTGTGTAAGGCTGACAGAGATCATAAACTAAATCATCCTAGACTTTTTATACCACACTATACCTTAAGTTAATTTTGAAAACTAATTTAAAACCTTTATCTAGTTTGGGGCACATAAGTGGGTTAGTCAGTCAAGCATCTGACTTCAGCCCAGGTCATGATCCTCTGCTTTGTGGGTTCAAGCCCTGCGTCGGGCCAGTGCTGACAGCTCGGAGCCTGGAGCCTGCTTCAGATTCTGTGTCTCCCTCTCTCTCTGCCCCTCCCCTGCTTGCACTCTGTCTCTCTGTCTTCCCAAAATAAATAAACATTAAAAAAAAATTTTTTAACCTTTATCTAGTTCAACATTATAAAATATTTTAATGCAAACTAGGTTTTATAACTAAGGTCACACTTCAAAAACAATGCTACCAACACTCAAATATATTCCAACTGCCTTGTAGCAATATCAACTCAGGCAAATACAGTAAAGTGCATTCTATATCAGTTTCTTCCAATTCCTCCTCCCCATCAACCCCACTCCAGTTGTTGGATCATTACACAGAAGTATACAAATGGTGTGATACTTACAAACATTAAACCTGGCTTTCTGCTTCAAGTTTATAATTCAAAAAGTTTAAAATTCACTAAAAAGTGAATTCCCTTTATAATAATCAAATTTTACCACAGTAAGCTATCACAGGAAGAACAAAGAGTTTCTCTTTTGTTAAAAAGGAAAGGCAATTCCCTGAAATCCATTAAAATATTCTTAAAGCCATAGGAAAACTTCAAAGTTTAACTGAAATTCTGGCCCTGCCCAAATAATTCAGATTTAGGGACAGATTTTTATTTTTGATAAACATATTCAAAAGAATTAGTATGAGGAGTTGGTATGTGAACTTTAAACAACTGAGAAACGACTTTTCTTTCAAAGTGGCTTTTAATGAAAATATTCCTGCTAAAACAGAGAGGAATACATGTTTGAGAAAAATAGAAATGAGTATCATCCCTCAAAATCACTGACATGTAGATGAGGACTCCAAAACATAAGCCTTCCTTCTACTATGACAAGAGCTTCTACCATGAATTAGAAACTAGGTTAAGACTAAAATCCCCACAACAGTCTTACTTTGGAAACGTCACGTGATTTCCTGCATCATTTTCATTCTTCGAGTCCAGAATCATCCTCCCACTTAAACGCCCCTTTGGTCGGCTAAAGGCTGACTGGTTTGATCTGTGTCCCCATGTAGGAATGGGGCTTTTGAGGTTCCTGAGGACAAGCTGACCAGGATCTGATTTTTTTTCCTCACAGATGTTAGTGCTGGAAGTAAGTCTGCATTTTTCCGCAAATCCTTTCTTAGCCACCTCTTCCCCTATATCCACACTGCCATACTCAGCCTGAGCAATAACTGTTCCATCTTGATAAGTTGCTTTAATTCTCATTTTTATCTCCTTTTCAAAAATCAAGCTCCCCAGAAAGGTTCTTCCCTAAGAAAGATGAGGAGGAAAAAAAGAGGTAAACCAACTACACCAACATGTTTATTTTGTTTCTACCCAGTTTTTCAAACAACCATACTTCTATCATGCTGAAATCTCTATAAAAGTAGTCTTACCTTGTTGTTGACTGTACACAAATATATTTCTGCATGTGTATGCATATATTCCAATTACACACTTAATAAAATCTTCCTTTCCAGAAGTAGAACTAGCACCTGTATAGGCAGCCATATTTATAAATTTTAAATTTTTAAATGTGTACCAATTAAATATCCTAGAATAGTTGTTTTAAAGCAAACAGACTGTGTTGACCATTTTGGCCCCAATGAAATGAAATGGTGTCCTGAGGAGTACAGCACATAAAAATGAATTCTGGTATCTAGTTAAGGGGCTCAAATTCAACAAAACTTTAAAAATAGTTTTAGAATCAGAATTAGGTACTCTGGTTACGGGTACATGGCTAGCTCAGTGGGTGGAGCATGTATCTCTTGATCTTGGGGTAGTGGGTTTGAGCCCCACCTTGGATGTAGAGATTACTTAAAAATTAAATATAAAAAAAAAAAAAAAAAAAAAAAAAGAATTAGGTACTCTGGTTTTAAAGTAAGACAACAGTAGGAGAGAAAAAAAATAAAAAAAGGAAATCATACCAGTAATAATCCAGGTAACAAGAGCATAAAGACCAAACTAAAAACTAGAAAATATGAGCTGGCTACATTTAAATAAAAAAGGAAGGGGCGGCAGAGGGGGAGGAGGGAGGGAAAAGAAAAAATTTCAAGGTCCAAGGAGGAAGAGGAGCTACAGAAAGAAAAAAAAAAAAATGTCAAGAAACTAAATAACATTGGTAGGAAGTAACTATCTTCTCTTTAATTATACAATAGAAGAGTAGAAAAGTGTATGTGAAGAGTAAAAGTGAAACCTGTGTAGAAGTTCTTAACCTTTTCTGAGCCATGGGCTCCTTTATCAGGCTGATGGAACTTTTGGAATACCCCTCAGAAAAATGTTTTTAAATGCAGAGAAAACTATTTCACTGTGATACATTTAAACCCCAAGTTAAGAAACCCTGCACCTAGAATATATCTGAAAGGGCACAGGAAGGCAAACTATATATGCTCAAGGATCATCAAGCATCCACAAACCAAATTACAAAGTATATTAAGTTTATAAAAACACAGTTTTTATCAATTTTTCAAACCACAAAATGTTTAAATACACACATCCTGAGAGGCTTGAATTTACCAAGAATACCAGTATAGATAGCAAAGGTGGTTCAGAAGGCATCCCCAACAAATGAGGGATACCTAGGTGGCTCAGTTGGTTGGGTGTCCGACTCTTGATTTCTGCTCCAGTCATGATCTCACAGTTCATGGGATCAAGCCCCAAGTCTGGCCCTGTGCTGACAGTACAGAGCCTGCTTGGGATTCTCTCTCTACCCCTCCCCTGTTCTCTCTTTCAAAATAAACATTAAAAAAAAAAAAAAAAAAAGCCATCACCAATAAATGAGATGAAGCAAGCAAAGCTAACAAACTCAAAATACAACTCATAGAAACATATCAGATTAAGATTTTGATCAATCAGAACACAGTTTTGGATTAACCTCTTTCATACAAAACCCCTTGGTTTCAACCCTTTATGCTGAAAGTTTATCTAAAATCAAGTACAACTGAGGCACCCGCGTGGCTCAGTCAGTTAAGCATCTGACTTCAGCTCAGGTCATGATCTTGCAATTTGTGAGTTCAAGCCCTGAATCAGGCTCTGTGCTGACAGCTCAGAGCCTGGAGCCTGCTTCAGATTCTCTGTCTCCATCTTTCTCTGCCCCTCCCCAACTTGTGCTCTGTCTCTCTCAAAAATAAACATTAAAAAAAGATTTTAATAAAAACAAAATAAAATCAAGTACAACTTCCACTCCCAACCAATATTAATGGAAGTGACAGTGTCTGAAAATTATTACTGGAATATGTAGAATTCTTAATATCAAGTAACTCTGTCTTTGGGCAACATATGGATTTAAATGGAAATAATCTACTTTGTACAAAAGTTCCAATTACCTAAAGCTGAATGCTCCAAAGGTATACTACTCCTTGCTTAGAATATTTTATGCAAAAATCTGATTTTAGACTTTTCTCTGAAGTCAAATTCCTTTTAGTTATGGCCACCAATAACAATTAGTTGTTCAACAAAATTCTCCCTGAATCATTTATAATCACAAAGACAGAACCCTAAATTTGGAATAAAATCTAAGTTCTCCTAAATTCTAACTAACAGAAAGAATGACCCAGTAGATGATACAAGGGTGTTTTAATATTATAACTTACCATAAATATATTTTCTACATATTCTTTTTTAAATGTCAAATATTTAATTTTTATAGTGAGAAATGTGTTACAGTTCTCATTAAATCTTGCATGCTGGAAAGAGATATATTTATTTTCAAAACATATTTAGGCATTTAAAAGGCATAAGATTTACCTGTTAAATAAATTTGGTCATTGTTTTAGAACACAGAGCTTTCAATGACTAAAAAGATGAGGTCATTTTTCTAAGACATATTTCATTCTGTTTCCCAAACTGGTAAGCTTTATTCAGAAACAAGAAAGCATAACTTTCTTTCTACTTTAGTCTACCTAATCTTGTCTGGATATATTAGAAAACAGGCAAAAAGGCCTTTAATCTGTTATACCCAAATTCTAATCTCTACCTCTCATTCCCTGATACTTTTTAAAAGTATCCCTGATAAATTTTTTAAAACAAGGGAGGCATTTAGGGCATAAATCTGCTGAGCGTCAGCATTTGTAACCACCATTCTGAGTATCAATTTCAACTGTGTTGTAACATGGGTATAAAAGTACTGGCTTAAAATGTATTGAAGTTATTTTAGTGCCAAGGTCACCCTCTGGAAGTCTCTCTCTTTTTAACTAAATCTCTACTATTCATTTGTTCAAATGTTAGATAAATTGGATGGTGATCTAACACGTAACAGGCAAGAGCAGGGAGATCAGGCATACAAAAATAAATAAAATACTTTTCTCTACTAAGACAGTCTTATCTCTACAAGCTCACTATCTTGTGGAGCAAGAAAAAGACCACAACTCTGCATGCCTTATACAATGAGTGATTAAAACAGCTGCAGGGGAATGGATGGTGGGTATTAGCAAAGACATTATACAGGAAATTTTATTTGAGCCTTAAACTGAAAATTAATGGCTAGACATGGGATTCTTGAGCAGAGACACTCAATAATAACTATTTCTTTCCAGAAAACATTCAGTTTGCTAATTAGCTGAACTCCAATCAACAGTCTTTTTATTGAACTTAAACATACAAACACAAATAGTACCACCTGTAAAGAACCTATGAAGCATACAAAACATTACCAATAACTAATGTTTATTCCTCAGTTCCAAAACCAACTTTTAAAAATGACCTTTTATTCTTGATTCATGTTTGTTTCAATTAACATAAAGTTTATATCATCTTACTATGAGAACAGAACAGACTTGAGTTCCAGCCTTAGCTCAGCCATAATTAGCCTATGACTTTAAATAAGTCATCTAATTGTTCTAGAGCCAATTTCTTTATTTGTAAAATAATGAGGTGAGAGCAGATGAATTCTAAGGTCAATAAATTTCTAGGCTTGCAAGAAATTCAAGACGAGCCTCTACCTTGGTCAAAACATCTGCATTAAAGGGAAACATAATAAACTTCAGATTTTAAACCAGAAACTTAGGGCTATCAATTTATAATAATATCTATGCTTTACTCTGTATTTCTGAAAGTCTTAAGTTCCAAGTACAGAAATGTTTCTTCGAAGTAACTATAGTGCAGACAAAATTACACCCAACAACCTACAAGGTTCTCAAATTAAAAAAAAAAAAAAAAGGAGGCAAATAGGTTTCTGAATTTTACTATTCCTCATGGTATTGATTAAATCATTTTAACATGTTATTTGAGCTACTAAGTTAAAAAATATAAATCTGATTACTTAGCAGTATAGTATCTCCTCAACAACAGTAACACCCACCAAAAGAACATCATTACTGCACAGGAGATTTAAAAAGAGGTAGAATTTAAGACTACCCCTGAAACTATGAAATATCTGCCAGAATTAGGCTACTAATCCAAAATTTAATGGGATGAATACAAACTAGAATCTAGATAGTAGAACATCATTGCCAACTGCTACACCAAACAGAATAAACCCTTGCCAAAATGATAAAATCTGATTAATTCACAACTCCACTTTTTGTGGTATTTATGGCCAGGGCTAGGTTAAAGATCACTCTTATTTAATACTCTCTCAAAAGCAAAAGATAACAATAATTATATTATCATTTTCTCCATCATAAGAGACTCTTAAATTTTCACATGAGAAGAAACTATTTACACTTACTATGTAAATATATATACACATACATATCACTCTGATCATCACAAATGTTTACATGGCAAAGATGAGCACAAATAATTGTTTTTGAATCATTCTATAATTCATATTTTTCACTAATTTATACAGGCTTCAATATTAAAGAATTAGAAGAATTTAACTACATTTATATTTTGTTTCAACCACACAGCTTTACCTCTATTAACAAAAATATTAAAAATCTGTGACTTGCCTGATCAAACTGGGTAACTTCTTGGCCAGAAGGAATCTGTAGTCCCCAAAGTCTATACTTTTTGGCAACACTAGAAAACTGCAGATCCAAAGGAATCTCAACTATATCAGATCGATTTAGAATTTCAGTATTTCCATAGTCAATGTATCTCACCAGACA
The DNA here is from genome assembly GCF_024362965.1 of Panthera pardus. Classification (NCBI taxonomy): domain Eukaryota; kingdom Metazoa; phylum Chordata; class Mammalia; order Carnivora; family Felidae; genus Panthera; species Panthera pardus. The sequence continues at coordinate 115,425,464 of NW_026527013.1, read as the reverse complement.
CTGAGAAAAAATTAGACAAATACTAACACAAGGGAACTTAGATTAAACATCTCCAAAGAAACCACCAATTTGCTGCTTTCTGTTAATTACCTGTAAGTCAAGACAGCCTTTCACCTCAAATTGACAAAATGTATTCAGAAACAAGAGCTCAAACAATACCCCCAAAGTAAAGAAAATCCATCCATAGTTCATGAGATTCCAGTGATTTCCGTTTGGTTGTAAGTTAACTAGTTATACTAGTATCAACCAGTACTATCAAACTAGTTATACTAGTATCAAACAGTACTACTATCAGACAGTACCCCTGATTTCAGTTTAGGTCTTAATCCCAGGGTTGTGAGATTGAGCCCCGCATCAGGCTCCATGCTGAGAGTGGAACCTGCTTAAGATATTCTCTCTCTCCCTTTCTCTCTATCTCTTCCTCCCTCTCTCCTCCTCTGCCCCTCTCCCCCACTCATGCTCTCTCTCTTTCTCTAAAATTAAAAAATAATAATAATAAATAAAAAGGTAAAGAAACAGCTAATATTTAAATAAACAAATCTATGAAGCTTATGGCCTCCCCTATCTCAAATGTTAAAATCAATCAACACTTCTAAATCCAAGTTGGAAACAGTAACACCTGAAAAGAAAGGCAAAATTCTCAAACTTCCTTTGGTAAAATTAAATCCATCCCAGGTGTTAGACCTAGGATATGAATTAAATTCACCCTCACATCCAGCTCTATTTAGAAAGTAAAAAAGAAAATGAGTTTATCATGAGGTCAAAGCCATCTTGCCCCTTAATTTTAAAAAGTTACAGCCAAAGCAAAAGCAAACACAATATATCATCTCCAGGTGTCAAACTGTGGGGAAAACATCTAATTAGAAAGATCTATTTCACCAAGATAAACCATTACCTGTGATGGTAATAAATCATGAGATTTTTTTTTTTTAAGTTACTCTGAGCATTACTTGTTTTATCTTATCATATCCTTTTACACCAAGAAAAATATTTTATAAAACATATACATTTAAGAAAATATTTTAGGGGCGCCTGGGTGGCTCAGTCGGTTAAGCAGTCGACTTCGGCTCAGGTCATGATCTCGCGGTCCGTGAGTTCGAGCCCCGCGTCGGGCTCTGTGCTGACAGCTCAGAGCCTGGAGCCTGCTTCAGATTCTGCGTCTCCCTCTCTCTGACCCTCCCCCGTTCATGCTCTGTCTCTCTCTGTCTCAAAAATAAATAAACGTTAAAAAAAAAAAAAAGAAAATATTTTAACTCCAGTAAAGCAGATACAGGAAAAAAACAGTAAAGGAAAGCCTACAGAGATGCTTTTACACAGCCTGTAATGTGTAACTGCCATCAAACAGCCATTCAGAATCTCATCTCCACAAATCCCCTTAAAATCTCCCTCAAGTTCAGTTTAAAAAAATCAAATAGCTAAACACAAAGAAAATTCATCACATTTAACCAAAGCATGAAAAAGCAGTAAGCCAATCTTCATTAACAATCTGCAAATCAACTAAGCAAAAGATAAAGAGAACTTCTTTTGAGTAGATCAAATGTTCTTTTCCTACTCAATCTTAATAGAATGAACTTTTAAAGTTACTTAGCAAGAACCAAACTTGACGATTAAGAACTGAGACACAAAGAGCCCACTGGTCAGCAAAAATCATTCACAAATTATGTAATCTATCCTAGGACAATGTGCAGTGATTATATGACAACTTAAATTCAGAAGGATATTCCTGAATCTAACCTGGATTTTTTTTAAGCAATTCACTCCTTTGTGTTCACTAGGTAAAAAAAAAAAAAAATGTTTTAATCAATTTATAAGTTCATTTGAACCAGATCTTCAGATCTTATTACTACTATGTATAAGGAATGAAGGGCTAAATAAGCATCAAATTTTGGAACCAAAATAATTGTCACTCAGGGCAAAAAAAACCCGAAACACTTGCTCCTGCCTTTTCATCACTGATGATTTTCAGTACTTTGCATCTGTACCAACATTTATCTTCAGAAAATAATCCACCATAAATCTATAAAGAGAAAAAGAAAGTAAAATTATTTGGCACTTTAATGATTCAAAGTATGCTACATAGATCAGAATGGTTAGCATTTATTAAGCACTTACTAAATGGCAATAAGCACCTTATATATAATAACTTATTTTATTCTCACAATAACTGTAAAAGGCAGATACTTTCTGTTCACCATTATATCCCCAAACTCATAAAGCTACAATTCAAAGTCAGGCAATCTGATTTCAGAGTCCATAATTCAATTTTGCTTCTCAAAAAAAAAAAAAAAAGACATAAAAAACAAAATTCAAAAAAAAGCATACGCATCAAAGACTTAAAATCATGCTATTTTAATGTCTGAAGACATAACTGGTACAATTAATTGTTCTTAAAATATAAAGATGCCAAGTACATACCATAAATCTCAACCATGTGGGATCCATACATCCTACCAGCCAAGAAAGATTTTTATACTTTTTACTTTATATGTAAGGACTCTAGTGTTATTAAATGGATAAAATTAAATTAGATAATATTCTTAATACTGAATTTTATTTTAAATTTATATTTTAATTTAATTATGTCAAATATAAAAACAAAGGAGGGACGCCTGGGTGGCTCAGTCGGTTGAGCATCTGACTTCAGCTCAGGTCATGATCTTGCGTTCATGAGTTTGAGCCCCACGTCAGGCTCTGTGCTACCAGCTCAGAGCCTGAAGCCTGCTTCTTATTCTGTGTCTCCCTCTCTCTCTGCACCTCCCTTGCTCACTCACACTCTGTCTCTCTCACTTGCTCACTCTCAAAAATAGACATTTAAAAAAATTATAAAAAAGAACAAAGGAAAATTTACATACTTTATGTCAATTTTTCAATCTTAGCACTACTGACATTTTCAAACAGGATAATTCCTTGGCAGGAAGATGGGGCAGGGGCTCATTCCCATCCTGTGCACTGTAGGATAGTTAGCAGCATCCTCCTTAGCCTCCACCTACAATGCCAAGAAGCACCCTCTCCGGTGTGGCAACCAAAAATGTCTCGAGACACTGCCAAATTATCACCTGGGGGTGAGGGTGGGGGATACAAAATCACCCTAGGTTGATAATGACTTTCTTTTTTTCTTTTTTTTTTAGCTTATTTGAAATCAAGAGAAAGACAGCGAGAGAGCACACATGAGCGGGGGAGAGGCAGAGAGAGAGGGAGAGAAAGAATCCCAAACAGCCTCCATGCTGTCAGTGCAGAGCCCAACATGGGCTTCATTCAATGAACCATGAGATTGTGACCTGAGCAAAAACCAAGAGTGGGATGCTCAACCGACTGAGCCACACAGCCATTTTAAATCATTCATTCTAATCATACATTCTCAACAGGGTAAATACTATTCTCAAGGAAGTGAAAACTCGTTTGGAAGAGAGGGGTGTCTTCAATATTACAATTGTTTGTAGCCCTCTAAAGTTCAAACCTATCTGACAGCATAAACAGATAAATAGTGTATCTATGGTGTTAATATGTCTTGAGGTGAGGAGACTCATTAGAGAAAAAATACCTTAAAAGGGCATATGAAAGGTTGGAACACTGCCTTAAGTGAAGTGTAAAATTAATTTTAAGGGTGCCTGGGTGGCTCAGTCAGTTAAGCATCCGACTTTGGCTCAGGTCATGATTTTGCAGTTCGTGAGTTCAAGCCCTGCATTGGGCTCTCTGCTGTCAACACAAAGCCCACTTCGTGAGACAGATCCTCTGTCTCCCTCTCTCTCTGCCCCTCCCCTGCTCAGGCATGCTTACTCTCTCACTCTCTCTCAAAAATAAACATTTAAATAAAAAATATTAATTTTAAGTGTATCACTCTGAAGTAAGACAAATTCACAGATTTTGAAGCAAAGATATATACAGTATGAAATACAAAAGTCCTCAACTTCCCAAAGCAACAAAGTACAAATCAATTCAGAAACACAATGGATATCTAACAAAGCAAATATTACAAAGGATAGGTATGAAATTAGCACTTAACTCTGGTTCCCTCAGCTAACATTCAAAAACTGGAGAGCAACAGAGAGCACAAATGGCAGGGTACATTCTCCCAACCATCTTACTTCATTTTTCAGCAAGCAAAAAGGTTTAGTAGCAAAAATAGCTCCTATCCAATTTCAAACTCTGCAAAAGGTCACATTAACCTTTAGTTAAGACTTTGTAATAATATGCTAATATAATTAAAAATTCAATATTAAGTAAGTGACACAAATGGAGCATCACTGCAACCCAGTGTACATAGAGGTGGGGATACTTGTATCCAAGAATAGAGCTGGGACCCAACAAAGCTGAGGAATCTGAAGTTTTTGACTCTGTTAGTGTGAATAATCACAAAAACCAGCACAAATACAACTCTATCTTGAGGAAATTTCAACACTTTCATAACTTTCAAACACTATCATAACTACACATGCACTCCCATTGTGCCAGGTACCAATCTTCTCCTCTCACAGCTCCACTATTTATAGCCCATGACCCAGCTACAGGATGAGAGGCAGATACTCATTCACTTCGGAAAATTTACAAAGTATAATCCATTCATAAGTAACCAGAGTGGCTGAGTAATCATTTATAATAGGAAATCTATTATTGAAACTAGTTTGAGTATTTTGTAAAGCAAGTAATTTATTTTGCATTCAACAGAGGAAAAGTGGGTATATTTTAATTTATAACACTAGTAAACACAGTCCTAGGCTACAAGGATGCTTAAAAAAACCCTAGAATTTCACAAATTCTAGTTAACCATTCTAATGTTCAGCTCCAACCTACATTCCTTCCTTCTAATCTCTTCTTTTTACACAAAGAAGAGGGGTTGTAATTATTTTAAAATAAAAGTAATAGAGGCACATTATTAAAAGACAATCAAAGCACATCAAAAAAAGTAAGACTTCCTTACCAACACTCTTCAACATACACCTCCTAAAAATAATTTTACACTTACACTAATTTTACATATATACTAGGATATGTTTATTTACACAAATGTGCTCATTTTACATCCACTATTTTATACACCTAATTCCATATTAAAATATAGAGATCTTAAATAAGAGATCTTATTTACAAACAGAGCTTAGAGTTGGGTGAGGCAAACAAGGCACCCATGGCCAAAATTTAAAGAGGCACTCACTCTGAGGTGTACGTTAGAGTGCCTCCTTAAATTTTAATTTAAATATAAGTGCCTCCTTAAAATTTCCATTTACTTTACCATAGTATCAGCGTCTGAAATAACGAAGTATTCCAAAATAAGGATCTACCACAATTCATTAATTATTCCAGTATCAGATTAACATCTAAGGGGGTGGGCTCTCTGAGTTTGAATACTTAATCCATTATAAACTAGTGGGTGACTTTCATAAAGTTATCATAGCCATGCTTCAATTTTCAAAAACACATAAAATAACAGCATCTGCTTCATAGGGATGCTATGAGGACTAAATGAGCTAATACGTGTAAAGTGCTTAGAACACTGTTTCAAAAGGATAAGATTCAATAAATGCCAGCTACCATTATTATTACTACTACTACTACTACTACTAGTAGATATTTAGTTAATCTCCATTTTACCTATTACAAATAATACTGCAATTAATCATAAAACACCTTTCTTTGTGTACTTATAAAAATGTCCAAAGGGTAAATTTTTGACAGAGAAATTGATATATCCAAGAATATAAGCATTTATTATTTCAAAAACACTCATTTACAATCACCTGGAATTTTTGAAAACAAAAATTCCAGTACAACTCAATAAAGAAAGGATGACTGTTTTGATAAGTGATGCTGGCATAACTGGATAACCATATGGGAAAAAAAATAAATTTGACTCCTACTTCACATCATAACCAAAATTTTCCTGGAGGTAAACCACAGCCCCAAATGCAAAAGATAAAAGCTTGAGCGGTTGGGAGGAAACATAGAATATATTCATGACCTTGGGTTAAGTAAAGGGGTCTTAGATAGGAAACAAAAAGTATATACCAAAAAAAAAAAAAAATTATAAATTAGACTACAAATGACATAAAGAAAGTGAGTAGGGAAGACACAGATAAGGAATAGATACTAACAATACACATGTAAGACAAAGGACTCATATCCAAATTATGTAATGAATATATATAGAACTTCCTACATATCAATTAAAACAACCTTGAAAATGGGGAAAAGATGTAAAAAGGCACTTCACAAAAGAGGATATTCAAAAGGCTAATAAAACTATGAAAATAGTGGGGCGCCTGGGTGGCTCAGTTGGTTAAGCATCCGACTCTTGATTTCAGTTCAGGTCATGACCTCAGGGTCAGCTGTAAGATAGAGTCCCACATCAGGCTCTGTGCTGGGCATGGGGGCCTGCTTGAGATTCATTCTCTCTCTCCCTCTGCCACACCCCTATGTGCACTTTCTCTCTCAAAAAAAAAAAGAAAAAAAAAAACCTATGAAAAACTACAACTATGAAAATATGGTGAAGCTCTGTACTCAGGAAAATAAAATCAGAACACCACACTACACCCACCAAATGGCTAAAATTTAAAAGAATGACAATGCAAAGGATTGATGAGGACAATGAGGAACTAGAATCCTCATACTTTGCTGGTAAGAATAAAAATTGGTTCAATACTTTTGCCAAACTGTGGCCAGTACCTACCAAAGTGAAACATGCCTACCCCATGACTTAGCAATTCTACTCCTAGGTATGCAGTGAAAATAAAAAAGTTAATACATCCAACAAAAAACTGTGTAAGTATTTCATAGTAGCATTAATTCACAGTAGCCAAAAACTGCAAACAATCCAAACGGCCATCAAAGGAGAACAAACATATCAACTGTGGTGTATTTATATACAAGTACTGCATAGCTTGAAAAAGAACAACTACCAATACCAATACACACAATAATATGGAAGAATCTCAGAAATTCTGCTGAATGAAAGAAGCCAGACATACACAAAAGAGTACACACTGTATGATTTAAGAACAGATAAGTGAATTTTCAGTGACAGAAATCAGAATAATTACTTCTTGTTAGAAGGACTACTGATGAAGAATTGACTGAGAAAGGGTCTGCAGGAATTTTCCAGGAAGAGGGAACCATATCTTGATCTGAGTGATTACTATATCTTGATCTGCGTAAAAATTCTTTAAGCTGTACAGCTATGACTTGTGTGCATTACTGTATGTAAATTATACCTCAATTTTTAAAAAAAAGAAAAAAACATCATCAAAATTTTCTCCATAAAGATAACTTTTACAGATTTTTTTCCAATCAGTGTCGAAGACAAGGATTGTGTTTTGTTCACCATTGTATACTCAATGCTTACCACCATAAGAGCACACAGTCCATAGTATTTTTGAAAGAATTTATTAGGACTATAGTTTATATCACTTCTAAAAAGTTGCCTCTCTTTTTCAAATACATCAAAACTTCCAACAATTATAAAATCTAAGACCTAAGAAAGCCATCAGGAGAGAGGGAATAATTATACCCGAGAATATGGCTCACCTTCTTTGGATCAAGATTCCCAAAAACTGAATTGGCATGGGGACAAACTTCAGACAGTGAGCAACCAATCTTCATAATATCCTTATTTCTACTGATACTCTAGAAGGAAGAATAGCTATAGTGTAAAATTCAATAAATTATTTGACAGTGCTATACAACTGAGAGTTCTACTAAGCATTACTTAAAAGATTTTGGAGCATTCAAGGTGCACCTACATGGCTCAGTTGGCTAAGCGTTGGGACTCTTGATTTCGGCTCAGGGCATGATCTCTCGGTTCAGGACATCAAGCCCCACGCTAACAGCACAGATGCTGCTTGGAATTCTCACTCCCTCTCTCTCTGCCCCTCCCTCACTCATGCACTCTCTCAAAACATAATAAATAAACATTAAAAAAAGATTTTGGAGCATTAGAGATTAAATCAAATTCTTACAGTAACATTTTTTCATAATTCAAATGAGTTCTTTATTAAGAAGTGGTACTACGCTTTAGAAAATCTTTACTTTGCAGTGAGTTCAAATTACTTGGAATTCAAACTAAGAAAGCAAAAACTATTAAATCCTAAAATGTAATATAAACAATTGTGTCTGGATTTTACTATACATCTAATGGTTCAAAATGGATAGCATATTTTGGTCAAATGATGAGTCTTCTCATATATTTGTTGTTGGATAAAACAGATGTAAAAAAAAAGTTAAATGTATATAACCCTCTATACACAAATACTGCATCTAGTTAGTAAATTCATTTGTCATGGGTATGGGCTAACAATTTTGAAGTGTATACTAGGATCGAACAAATAAGTAAATATACCACAGACAATGATAGCAGGAAAGAAGTTACAAAAAAAAGAAAGAAGGCTAAAATGAACCTGCACTGTCAGATTAGAATTGGAAGATATTCATATGAACTCATAGTATGTATGTGTATATATACACATTTGTGTGCATATACATGCATATATGAAAGATACAAAAATATAGATATGTACATGTGTACGTTTTTATACACATATTTTTTCCAGCTCTGTCTGCTGACAGGGCCTAAAAGCAATGACACTCCATCAGCAAAAAGCACAACTAGTGCCCAGATCTTGATATCTAAACACCATTCTCCAATAAAAGGAACCAGGGTTCTGGAGAGTGGTGGATTCCAGGATGAAGATAGGGAAAATGATGATCCTGGAATTTTTGGTCATGCCAGAAAGTAAAGAAATGCTCAAAAAATAAATGGGGAGGGGCGCCTGGGTGGCGCAGTCGGTTAAGCGTCTGACTTCAGCCAGGTCACGATCTCGCGGTCTGTGAGTTCGAGCCCCGCGTCAGGCTCTGGGCTGATGGCTCGGAGCCTGGAGCCTGTTTCCGATTCTGTGTCTCCCTCTCTCTCTGCCCCTCCCCCGTTCATGCTCTGTCTCTCTCTGTCCCAAAAATAAATAAAAGACGTTGAAAAAAAAAAAATTTTTTTTTAAAAATAAAAATAAAAAAAATAAATGGGGATATGTTTTAAAAGGCACAACAGCCTATGTGAATAATCTCCTGATGCCCAAAGCTGCAACAATGTAAACAACAAAATAAGTAGTGATAGTGCTGTATTATAGCCCATGGAATAAATAACCATGAGTCCATATTAACCTAAATAATTGAGTAAATGATTGGAGAAGATACAGCGCTTCCTCACAGAAGAATTCCAATTAATACATGCAGAAAGCATACGAAAAATTAAAAAAATCATCATTAGACAATGACTACAGTAATAAATAATAAAATTTGTGGGTGAAAAGTTGAAGAGAAATACAACTAGACAATCTTAATATATCTCCCTCTAAAACATTTATTTATTTATTTATTTTCAGGGGGGGAGAGAGAGAGAGGGGGAGGGAGGGAGGGAGAGGGAGGAGGGCACAAGTGGGGGAGGGGCAGAGCGGGGGGGTGGGGAGAGAGAATCTCAAGCAGGCTCCACACTGTCAGTGCAGAGCCCAATACAGTGCTCAAACTCATAAACCATAAGATCATGATCTGAGCCAAAGCTGGACGCTTAACTGACTGAGCCACCCAGGCACCCCTAAAACACTTATTAATTACAAAAGGAAAACAGTAACTTTAAAGTGAAGAAACCCAGCAGATAGCACCTTAACCAAGTGGATAAAGGTTAACATTATCAATAATGATTTATCAATATCATGAATCCCCAAGATAATGCACTAGAAAGAACAAAGTATCATTTCTGTAGTATTACAGCCAATCTATTTATGAAAAACCATCAAACAAATCTAAGAGATGTTGTATAAAATAAGTGACCAGTACTCATCAAAACTTTAAACTGAGAAATAGTCTATAAGTGACCAGTACTCATCAAAAATGTCAAAATCAGTAAAGACAAGGATAAATAAAAGAACAAACCAAAGTTAGAAGAAACTAAAAAAACATGACAACTAAATACAATGAGGGATCCTAGACTAGAAAAAAAGATGGGAGCACCTGGGTAGCTCAGTTGGTTAGGCATCCGATTCTTGATTTTGGCTCAGGTCATGATCTCACAAGGTTCGTGAGATCCAGCCCTGAGTGAAGCTCCTTGCTCACAGTGCAGAGCCTGCTTGGGATTCTCTCTCTTCCTCTCTCTCTCTGCCCCTCTCCCACTCACGCATGCATGCGCTCACACTCTCTCAAAATAAATAAAACATTTTTTTAATTTAAAATGGAATTAAAAAAAAAAGACAATGAAAAAACTGTTGAAAGTTGAATACAGGCTGCAGCTAATTATCTGGCTTTGTTTAACTGTATTATGGTTATGTAAAATGTTAGCAGTACTGGAAGCTACATGAAGGGTATAAAGAAAGACTCTGTACTAATTTTATGACCTTCCCATAAATCTAAAGTTATTTCAAAATAAATAATTAAATGTACATATATGTTCTTAATATAGCAACAAAATATTTTGTAGCTATATGACTAAAATAAGGAAATATCTTTCTTTCAAAAAAAGGTGAAGGCCACTTAGGATTCCTTCAGCTGCTACTCATTCCACTTGGCCTACCAAAAATTCTCATATAAGTGGCCTATATGGCAGAAATCCATGGAGTCAGAAAAACAGAGAGTATAGGTGAGAAGAACTTCATCTTGATCAGCCTCCACATATTTGTGAATATTTATTCTTTATTTATATCCCATTCCAACTCCAGTCAAATTTTATAATTTGCTTCTTGAAATAATCATTCAATTCATATGAATGCCATTAGTAGCTTTAACTCTTAATCTTTTCATACATTTATGACATGTTTCATAACTTCTTAAAATGTTTAAATTTCTACAAGGCCTCCACTTCATGGTTGATATCAGAGGTTGGCAAATTTTGGCCTCCACCACTTGCTTTGGTAAATAAAGTTTTAATGGATCACAGCCACATCTATGTACTGTCTTCATAAGCCTTTGCACTACAACAGCAGAGCTGACAGAGTTGAATAGTTACTATAGACTATATGGCCCACTATCCTTAAAAATATTTACAATCTAATCTTTTACAGGAATAGTTTGCTGACTCCTGGTTTAAATAATAACTCCAAATTCGGGTGCCTGGTTGGCTCAATCGGTTAAGCATCCGACTTCGACTCAGGTCATGATCTCACAGTTCGTGGGTTCAAGCTCCACATCAGGCTCTCCATTGTCAGCGTGGAGCCTGCTTCGGATCCTCTGTCTCCCTCTCTCTCTGCCCCCCCTTGTTGGTTCTCTCTCTCAAAATAAATAAATAAATTTTAAAAATTAAAAAATAATAACTCCAAATTCAATCAACAGCTTCACAAAAAGGTCAGTTGAAATCAAAGTCTACAGCTGCACTGATCAATAGGCAATACCCTCCTGAAATGTAGCTAGTCTGATTTGAGATAGAGTATACTGTAAATCTAAAATACACATCAGATTTCAAAACTTAATATGAAAAGGAAAATAAAATACTTGTAAATATATCTGTGTTAACTGCATTTTGAAATATTTTGGATATATTGAGTATATTAAAATTTATTTCACCCTTTCTTTTTAGGTTTTCATGAGTCTGCTAAATTTTAAATTGCTTATGTGGCTCACACATTTCTACTGGACAGTGCTGGTCTAGAAAATCTTATTTAAGCTATGAGCTTAAACATATCTATCATCTAACCTGGGACATTGTTGAGTGACACAGTTGCTATTAATACAGAGACAACATGCATAAAACATTTGGGTAGAATATATTTGCATAAGCAGAAAATATTTGCATAAGCAGAAATACAAATTTACCACAAGTTTTCTATGAATACCACCCTTCCACAGTGTTTTCTATATAGATATAAGAACAGTGGTTAATCGAATTCTTCTACAACTTTTCTTCTCGTAAATTCTATTTCCTATATCGCCAATTCGCTCCACCACCACAAAAGAGTTCTCATACTGCAGTTCTTACAGAAAAATGCCATACCTTTCCCTCCCATATTATGTGTAGTTCACGAAATTAAAAACTAGTGAGTAATTGTGTAATTAGAGGAATTCACCTTTTTAAATTCTAGAACACAAGCATTTTGGTACTTTGCTTTATATTTAAACCTAAGGAAACTTATCTGACTTGAAGTCCGTAGAAAACTATAAATGTTCCACTAGTGTTTCCAACTTCATGATGAAAAAGAGATTATATGCCAAATTCAAAGTTAAAGTATTAAAAAAAATGACATTAAAAAGGTAATATCTTTCAAGAAACAATCTTATAAAAGACCCCTAGATGGGGCTATAACTTCACAAATACAAGTTTCTTAGCGCATTCAGTAATTTATGCAGCCTAGATTGTTGGTGTTAAATTGAGTGTAATTCTGAAACCACAACTATAATCTTGCCGCTTTCTTTCTTTTTTAACTCAGTGCATTATAAGCATACTACTCATAACTCAGGTAGTAAGTCCCAGCTGTAACCAGTGCGCTTCCAAAAATGGCTTGTGTTAAATGTTCAATAATTAGGCACTGAGAATGACAAGGATATCTATATTCTGGGGTTTTTGTTTTTGTTTCTGTTGAGCAGGACCTGGGTTGGTGGAGGAAAGGGATGGGGAAAGAAATCAACCAGGCTATTTACCTGGGCCCAAAATGTTACCGCATCTTCCACATGACTTCCAACCACATCTTCAACTAAAACCAAATCAAAATGCAAAGAAAATTAGAAATTAATCAAGATTATCTAGCTCTTACATCCAAAAATAATTTTTAGTGTCAGTACCTTTATTGTAATGTGTATCTTCATCCATCTGGGCAATTCCTGAAAAACTAAAACAATTCAATACCTTAAATTAAGTTCTAATAATCTGTCCATTCACAGTAAATCAAGAAAGACTAAACTATATAATGTTCAAATTCCTGCAAGTATGTTTTGTTCCTAAATAAAGTTATCAAAATTCAACCTCTATATCAAACATGACCTGAGAGATTTTCTCCAATAATTCTTGTCTTGAGTATACTGTACTCTGCCATTTCATCATATACAATCTCCATCTTTTGAAATTATCTCTTTTAGCCAAGATTTTACAAATTTACACTGAAGTAGATATCTAGACACATTCTAGTCAGTTACATAAATCAATACTTCAGAACAATATGCATATTCTTTCAAAAAAATTGATGCCCTCCCAAAAGGAGAGCAGGACTTCTACAATTCAAACAAAAAGAAACACTACAAATATATAGAGACCAAACGCTTCAGACTGGTAATCAATTTTATTTAAAAGATACAGTGATTTCTATTTTTGAAGAGATATTTCAATTAAAGACTGCAAAATCAAATCAAATTTTGCCTATTACTTCAAAACTAATTTTCATTATATAGTATTATACGTTCTAACTCCAAAATATTTCAAAATAAATGTCTACTCGTTTATAACTTTATCATTAATATACTAGAATACTGCCCTTTACATAAATGTTAGTTCTTGGAAGGAAACAGAAAACAGACTTTTTAAGAGCTTTAAAAGTTACCGAAGAACTGTGTTACACCAGAGTTTCAAACGCTCCCTCAAGTACTTACAGAAAGAGAAAAATTGTCCCAGGTTAAAAAAAAAAAAAAAAGTCAAAAATTTTAAACTTTTATTCTTCTGGTTTTTGTTATACCTTATATAGTTTTTTCACATACATTAAGCTGCATGAAAAGGTGTTCAAAATACGTATCCTACCTCCACTACTGGTCAAAAATACTTTTTTATTTAATAGAGCAAAAAGTCGTAAAACCAAGATGAAATGTTGAGAGAGACTGTATTTCTCTGTAAGCCATTGGCTTAGATTTAGTAAAACTGAAAATATCTGGAAATGCCGAGAAGCTGTATGGTTCATCATAAAATCTGATTTTAAAAGGGGTCAAAAAGACTTTCCCGCGATGATTATGAAGAAACCGGCGCTGTACCCGCTTCCAGCAAAAGTGGATTACCAGATGGCACTTCCAAATCTCCAATTCGTGGCAAAATTCGGAATAAGTGAGTCCAGGTTGCCCCTTGACACCTATTTTCTGAGGGATTTTGAAGTTTAAATGGCACAGAATTTGCGGGAAGAGAATTCCACCCCACAACAGGCCTGCAAATCCCCATCTCCACCGAGACTACGTAGGCCCAAGTTATTTGTAAACAGGTTTCGCCTCGCAGCCCTGCACTCAAAACCGGGGGTGCCCGGCACCCTCAGAAATAGGTGGGCGGCTCCAAGGCGAAGGAAGGCCGGGAAATGGGCCTTACCCCATACTTGGGAGCCCTAAACGGCAAGCAGAGGTGAAAAGACGGTCCTTGCGGCGGCTACAACCGCACCTACCAAAAAGACTACCACTGACCTCACACTTTCCACCACAGAAGCTCCAGAAAAGTGCCCCTGACCCCACATGCTGGGCCCTCAGCCCTCCACCGCCCGCCACCGCGGCTTGCCGTCAGCCCGCCGTCGCGCACGTGCAGAGAGACTTACCGCGCTTGCCTAGGTCGCTCAGGCCCCGCACTGCGCTTGCGCCCACGTTGCTGCGCCATCACCCTGGCTTTTCGGGAGCCGCTGCTTGGTTCACGTGGCCGCCAAAGCCTGGGGCCTGAGGCACGGCGTGCTGGGCGGGGTCACGCACGGGGAACGCTGCGCACAGAGGCTGCAAGTGCGGGGATTCCTGAGCTTCCGCGCTCCACGCGCGCTGGCAGGTGGGAGGTTAATTTTACAAGGCTTCAAATAATGACGGAAGAGAGTGGTTTGGATTCCACAGTCTACTAATTTGCTCATATTGATTTAAATTTTAAAACAACCGAAATAGAAGAATCCCAACATTTGTTATACAAGTTGGAAAATAAGTAAATGAAATGTGACTTTTAAATCAGTAGCTTTACAAGCACTTCCCAGCCAAACCTTGGCATCAGATCTTTCTCTTGTTGCGGCCTTTTTTCAGGACAATAAGGAACAAAAATTAGTAGAGCTTAGCTGTTATATGCACCTATTTGTGGCAAACTTTGCACAACAGTTGAAAGTTATCTCTGTTGGGCGCCTAGGTGGCTCAGTGGGTTGAGCTGGGTTGAGCCCTGGTCTCTTGATTTCGGCTCATGTCACGTGAATTTAGCATGAGCTCATTTAACATTCTCATTCTCTCTCTCTCTCTCTCTCTCTCTCTCTCTCTCTCTCTTTCTCTCTCTCTTCCTCTCTCTTCCTCTCAGAATGGAGCCCATCTCTGGGCTTGATTTCACAAACTGTGAGATCATGACCTGAGCCAAAATCAAGAATTGGAGGCTTAATCCACGGAACCA
Source organism: Panthera pardus (assembly GCF_024362965.1). NCBI lineage: Eukaryota > Metazoa > Chordata > Mammalia > Carnivora > Felidae > Panthera > Panthera pardus. Next base: position 115,410,193 of record NW_026527013.1, on the reverse strand, counting down.
CCCAAACACCCCATCCCTGTTAATTTTTAACAGCTTTACTGAGGTATGATTAATGTCCAGTAAACTGCAGTTATTAAAAGTATGCAATTTTATAGGTGAACATATGTATACAACTGTTGAAATCATCCTCACAATCAAGGTAACATTTCCTTCACCACCTTCAAAAGTATCCTCATGCCCCAGAAAAATACTTGGCTTCCCCCCCACCCCCACTCAAAGTGACAGGTTCTGCTTTCTGTCACCATACATTAGTTTGCATTTTCTGGAATTTGATGTTAATGAAATCATGCACTATGTATATTCTGTCTGGTTTCTTTCACTCAGCATAATTATTTTCAGATTCATCCATTTTGTCATGTGTATAAACAGTTTATTGCCCATTATTGCTGAGTACTATTCCATTACATGAATATAACACAATTTATCTACCTTTTAATAGATATTTAGATTGTTTCCAGTTTGGGATTGTTTCAAATAAAGCTGCTACGAACATTCATGTGCAAGTTTTTGTATGGGCATATGCCTTCATTTCTCCCAGGTTAATACCTAGGAGTAGAATGTTTGGGTCATATTATTGCATGTGTTTAAATTTTTAAGAAACTCCTAGACTATTTTCACAAAATAGTTTTACTATTTTATATTCCCACACCAGTGTTTAAGAGTTCTAGTTGCCCCGTATCCTCATCATCATCTTATACAGTCTGTGTTGTTGTTGTTATTTTTAATGTTTATTTTTGAAAGAGAGAGAGAGAGCATGGAGGAGGGGCAGAGAAAGAGTGAGACACAGAATCTGAAGCAGGCCCCAGGCTCTGAGCTGTCAGCACAGAGCCTGACTCAGGGCTCGAACTCATGAACCGTGAAATCATGACCTGAGCTGAAGTTGGACACACGACCGATTGAGCCACTCACGTGCCCCATATATAGATTTATTTTTCTTTTTCTGTATTTTTATTTTTATTTTTTTAAGTTTACTTACCTTATTTTGAGAGGGGGGGAGAAAGCAGGGGAGGGGCAGAGAGAGAGAGGGAAAGAGAGAATCCCAAGCAGGGTCCACACCATCAAGGCAGAGCCCCAGTCAGGGCTCAAACTCACAAAGGATGAGATCATGACCTGAGCCAAAATCAAGAGTAAGTTGCAAAAAAAAAAAAGAGTCAGGATGTTTAACCGACTATATATGGTCCATGTTTTTAAGTTTAGACATTTATGTACGATAGCATCTCCTTGTAGTTTTAATTTCCATTTCTCTTGACTAAAAATGTTGAGCATCTTTTCATGTTTATTTCCCAACCATACAACTTCTTAGGTAAAGTGTCTGTTCAAACTTGTTCCCATTTTTTAACTGAATTCTTTCCTTATTGAGTTTTGCAGTTTGTTACATACTGTGGATATAACTCCTTCAAATTTGCAAATATTTTCTCGCATTTTGTGGCTTATTTTTTCATTCTCTAAAAAGAGTATTTCAAACAGCACAAGTTCTTGATTTTGATGAAGTCCAATTTATAAGTTTTGTCTTTTATGGATCATGCTCTTGTGTTGTATCTAAGAAATCAGTGGCTAACCCAGTTCACAAAAGCTTCCTATATTTTCTACTAGAAAGTTTACATGTTTAGGCTTTGTTTAGATCTATAATTCTTTTTGAGTTCATTTTTGTATAAGATGCAAAGCATGAATCAAAGTTTATACTTTTGCATTTGGATGTCCAGTTTTTCCACCACCATTTGTTGAAAATGCTATTATTTTTCCATTGAAGTGCCTTAACATCACTGTCAACAATCAACTGACCAGGGGTCCCTGGCTGGCTCAGTCAGTTGTCTGACTTTGGTTTTGGCTCAGGTCAAAATTTCACGGTTTATGGTTTTAAGCCCCGAATTGGGCTCTGGGCTAATGGCGTGGAGCCTGTTTGGGATTCTCTCTCGTGCGCGTTCTCTCCCCCTCCTCCCCCCGCCCTGCTCACTCTCTATCTCAAAAATAAATAAACATTTTAAAAAAATCAATTGACCATATATGTGTAGGACTATTTCTGAATTCTCTATTCTGTTACATTAATATATTTGCTTTAGTCTAAAAACACACCATCTTGATTATTGTAGTTTTATAATAAGTATTTAAGACTTATTATAGGCAAATACTTATTATAAGGCAGGTACTATAAGCCTTCCAATATTGTTCTCTTTCAAAATTGTTTTAGCATTGCAGTTCTGTGTGAATTTTAGAATTAACTTGTCAATGTCTACACACACAACACATACACAAAGTCTGCTGAGATTTTTATTGGAATTACATCTAATCTATACACTGAGAATTGACATCTTAACAATATTGAGTCTTCTGATCTATGAACACTGTGTATATATCCCCATTTTTTATATATTACTTTATTTCTCTGAGCAATATTTTGTATTTTTCAATGTTTTTTCAATGAACAAATTTTTCAATGTACAAAAGGTTTTGTACATCTTTGTCTAATTTATCCCTAAGAATTCTTTATGCTATTGTAAATGTTATTATTTTCTTGATTCCAATTTCTAGTTGTTTTGTTGATAGTATATAGAAATATAATTTTTGTATATTGATCTTATTTTCTGCATCCTTGCTAAATTCACTTATTTCCGGTTTTTTTAGTATATTTAATAGAATTATCTGCATATAAGTCACACGCAAATGAAGACTTTTACTTTTGCCTTTCCAATCTGGATATCTTTTCTTTTATCTTTCCTTATAGCAATGGCTAGAACCTCCAGTATGTTGAATGCAAGTGCCAAGAGCAGCCATCCTTGCCATGTTCCTCATCTGAGGAGGAAAGCGTTTGCCTTTCAGCATTAACTATGATGTCAGCAGTGGCTTTTTAGTAAATACCCATTATCAGATTGAAGAAATTACCTTAATTCTTAGTTTGCTGAGAGTTTTTGTCTTGAATGTGTGTTGAATTTTGTCAAGTACTCCTACATCTATTAAGATGGTCATGTGGTTCTTTTTTAGTTTGTTAATATGATGAATTATATTAATTTTCATGTTAAGACAACCTTCCATTCCTTGGAAAACACCCATTCAATCATGAAATATTATCCATTTTACATATTCTTAGATTTGCCAAAATTGTTAAGAATTTTTGTGTCTATGTTTGAGAGGAATTAGTCTTAAACTTTCTTTTCTTGTGATGTCTTTGTCTGGTTTTCATATCGGAGTAATGCTGGCCATATAGATTAAGTTGTAAAGAATTCCCAACTTTAATTTGCTGGAAAAGGCTATATAGAATTAGTCATCTTTGCTCCTTAAATGTTTGGTAAAATTCACAGTACAGCCATCTGGGCCTGGAATTTTCTTTGTGGGAAGATTTTTAAGTATAAATCAGTTCTTTAATTGATATATGAGCTAACAGCATACAATAAAGGGCTAAACAGGTTATCTATTTATTATTGAATGAGCTTCAGTTTTTGTATTTCAGGGAATTTATCTATTTCAGTCTAAGTTGTCAAATTCATTGGCATAAAGTTGTTTATCACATTCCCTTATTATCCTTCTAATAGAACATATAGTGATGTCATAACTCTCATTCCTAATATTGGTGTTTTGTGTGTTCTCTTTCTTTCTAGCCTTTGCTGATCAGTCTGGTTATAGAGGTTTATCAATTTTATTGGTCTTCTCAAACAAACTGTTTTGTTTTATTCATTTTCTCTATTGCATTCTGTTTTATATTTCTGCTTTGGTCTTTATTATTTCCTTTTTCTTTTTTTAGTTTTCATTTTCTCTTCTTTCTCCAGTTCCTTAAGTTGAAACTGATTTGAAATCTTTCTTCTTTTCTGATATAGGCATTTGATGCTATAAATTTTCCTCTAAATACTGTTTTAGCTAAATCCCACAAATAGTTTTCATTTTCATTCAGTTAAAAGTATTTTGATTCCTTTTTTTACTTTTTTCCTCTACCCATGGATTATTTAGATATTATATAACTTAGAAATTTTTGGAGATTTCCCAGATATATTTGTTACTGATTTCTAATTTAATTCCATTATGATCAGAAGACATCATGACCTGAATTATCTTAAAAGTATTGAGACTTGTTTTGTGACCTAGAGTGTGGTCAATCTTAGTAAATGTTTCATGTGCATTAAAAAAAAATGTGGGTTGAGTGTTCTGTAAATGTCAATTACATAAAGTTGGTTAATAGTTGTTCAAGTCTTCTATATCCTTACTGACTTTGTGCCTATATAATGCTTTGGTCAAGGGAGGCCCCTGGGTCATTGACTCTGACCCAAACCTACAGCATCTGAACAGTATCTGGGGCATGAAGCAAGTGTTGTCAATGTAGGCTCAAGGACTCTATCAGCTTCTAAGTAGAGTATATCTGTCCCAATTATATATATTTAGGTACTTTAGAAATAAACAAAAAGTGGGGCCAGATACATTATACTCACTGGGACAGACTTTGGTTAGGACTCCATTTATCACTGGGTTGCATACAACCAGAGGACCACAATAGTGTTTTGGGTTCTTTGGGATTCATATGAGCTCAGATGCTATATCCAAAAGTCCTTGGTTGAAAAATCTGAGTATTCCTCTTTCTCCACTGCATAGTTACACTAATGGGTGCCTCTCTGGGGCAAGTATATACATGATGTTTATCATGTATACTGGAGGACCCCTCCTCAAGGGAATCTGGGCTCTCCCTTCTATGAGTGGGCTCTAGATCTGACCTACCTGAAGTCTGAAAACTAGGTGAAGAATACAGTAGTTACACAAGTGGATTTACAAATCAAATAACAACCTAATCAGCTGTCCTTCTATCTTGCCCCTTGGAACACCATGATTTTAAATTCCTTTACAGATCCATGCCTTGGTATCCATTAATTATGTCCACTGGGCATCTGACAGTTCAGTTCCACAACCTGGCCTTCAACTGCATCCCATCATCTACATTGATATCAAGGAGCCCAAGATCATGGCAGCATCTTCTACCATCAATTCTAGCCTGTAGATGTCAGCCACAGCCAATCTTCTCAAAATTGCCAGTATACTCTTCACCATTACATTTTTTATTGCCTTAATTGTGAGTGTCATCTGAGCCTTCACAGGGAAAATGCTCAAGTGGTAGCTTCTGAAGTTTCAAACAACACATCCATTCTAACATTGTGACTTCATTGAGTTTTGTGACCCCTTCCTCAATACCATGCCAGATAAATTCTAGCATTTCCACCATATCTTCCAGATGCCACCCTAGCAGTGTTAGGACCAACTCCAGATATCTAAGGCATTAAAACCCAAGTTAGGAGTTTAAGTGCTACCATGTTACTCTCTCCTATCAAGCCATATATTCCATCCCCCTCCAACACCTTTGAGACCTACTCCCAGGCATATTTCCCAGGTTCCTGCCAATACATTTTAAGAAGAACCTGCAGTTCATTCAGTTGTAACTTATCCTCCTATAGGAAGGACTGTATTTCCCCACTTAGGGTATGCTGAGACCTGATCCTAATTATCAGTTTGGAGTAAGGAGACGTAGCAGGGGTGGGTCTTGAGGAGGGCAAGTATCATCTTACAATGCAAGTGCCCCCAATAAATTCTATGCAGGATCTCCAAACAAGTGTACACTGATCTCCATCAGCAAAGTGGAGGAGAAGAGTCTGCTTCTGTGGCTCAGAGAACCAAGGGAACATCAGAGTTCAAGTTTCTCAGGCTCACCAACACAAATATTCCCATTCTATGATCCAAGGTTCTAATCTTTTCCTGTCAGCATGCTGACTTTGCTGGAGGAGACGATTGAGGCTGTGCATTCAGTTTCCTTTGTGGCCTTGCCACCTTTACTATTTGGGCTGGATCATCAGCACAGATTGCCAGCGTCTGCAGATGAGATTTTTCCTTAAAGGGTGCTATGGAGGCAGCACTCTGGCTTTCACAGCATACCTTGACTTAAATAGCTAACATGAACCTATGCCATTTTCTTTTTTCAAGCTTGTTAAAGCAGTTAACAATAGCTAACCAACATCTCCAGCTTTATAATTTCCATTAGTCTCATTTCACTGTAATGCCACAGCTACTGTGTAACCTAACACTTCACCTTCCACCTACACTCTACCCAAATCCAATTCAGAAACTGTGACGCATCCCCGTGACAGAAGTTATCACTACACCACTTACCACTAGCTATTGGGTCTTTGTTATCATCAGTCCAGTGAATGATCCAGTCACAGAATCCAAACCAGAGGGTTTGCTTTTTAAGGCCATTCCTGGTACCCATCTTGGCCTGGGTTTACCAGCCACCCAAAAGCAAAGCCTAAGACAAATACTCACATACAGGTATTTATTTGAGAAGTAATCTGAGGGAATCAGAGAGAAGGATCAGAAAGGGAGAAGTTAGAGAAAGCTAACATAACAATATATTATGGAGTTGGTCACAGCTATGGGTGACTGGTGCTCAATCCCACAGGATTTTCTGAGGAAGCTTATAAAAGGCATCTCAGAACTATCTTCCTAGGAGATGGAAGAGAGCATTTACCCATTAGTCAAGGATGGTCCTGAGGTCATTAATTCCCCCATATATTTCATACATCTATGATGCATCCCAAGTCACAGTGTCAGAAGATCCCTGGAGAAAAAAGCGAGAGAGTCATGAAATGCTCCCAAGATGAAATGCCATCAAATGAAATTTGTACTTTTGTCCATAAGAAGCTGTCAGAGTCTGCCTCAAACTGTTTCACAGCAGTAATGGAGTAAGAGGTGGGGCCAAGAGGATTTGAAGTAGCACACGAGAAGTGTCAATACAGTTATATACAACCCATAGTTAACAAAACAACTTAAAAAATCAGTAGACACCACTAGAAAATGATTATATAATTTTAAAATATAGGTTTTTATTTAAAAACATAAATCAAGATTACAAAGCTTGAAAAATAAAAAATCAAGATTTTAACTTACTCATTTTAAGCAGTGGTCAAAACCCTCAATAACATATTTAATTTTCTAAATAGCCTTAAAAAGATAATGTATGACAGACTAAAAACAGTTACTGTATTTTCTGGTTTTGACTAATATGAAAATAACCTCATTTGTTAGGAGAGACAAAAAGTATATACAAGATATGAAATCATGACTTTTGACAGAAGTAATATAAAGTATTTTCACTTGTTTAAATAAATTAAGAAAACAACAATGGGGCGCCTGGGTGGCTCAGTTGGTTGAGCGTCCGACTTCTGCTCAGGTCATGATCTCACGGTTCGTGGGTTCGAGCCCCGCGTCAGGCTCTGTGCTGATGGCTCAGAGTCTGGAGCCCGCTTCAGGTTCTGTGTCTCCCTCTCTCTCTGCCCCTCCTCCACTCACACTCTGTCTCTCTCTCTCTCTCTCGATCTCTCAAAAATAAATATTTAAAAAATTTTTTTAAAAAATTAAGGAAACAACCAAAATGACATTTTTACATAGTAAAAGAAGTAAATAATTTGGGAGAAAATAAACTATTATTGTATTTAAATAAACACAAACAAAACCTATTTGGATGATGGTTTTAATTTGATAGTCTTCATGAAGGTTTTGTACTTGATGGCAACGGTGCTTTTCCTTTCTGCTTAGCAACCTTTTCCATTTTTATCTGTAAAATTAAAATATTTGTTGATACAATAATATGTAAAACATCCTGAAGAATAAAAGGTTGTACACACCTTATTTGGATTCATGTCTCATTTATCACAGCCATTTCACACAGTTACTTAGCAATTCTTAAGCTGCTAAATTCTAAAGCCAAAATCTAATAGTTAAAGGGACCTAACTGCATTTTTAAACTGTGGTTTGATTTCAACTTTACAGAAGCATTTTAATAAAAATAACATAGTGAATATTGCTTTGGAGAAAATTACTAAGTGTATTTTAACTTCCACTTAAAAACTGTCTTACAAAAGCTTAAATACCTAACCATACATCCAGCCTATGCATATTCCCTACAGAATATACCTAATGCAGCTGAATTATCTCTGGCACATGGGCTACTGTAAGGACAGTTTCCTCTAATTCTGGTTTTCACATTTCCACAGTTACATCCCTGAAGGCTCCATTATAACTGAAGCAAAGAAGCAGCTTGCATTCCCTAGTAGTGGCTAAACCCCTTCCATGGGAAAAAAGGTCCCAGAGAACAGAGAGCCCACTTGCCTCTTACAATTCCCAGAGGCAACACCACTGCCTTCTCTCTGCAAGAGAAAGGGGGACAAAATATGGGGCATGATAGGTGGAGGCAGGGCCTCCTACCTTCTAAGGTGATAGGAATAATATCAAGAAACCAGAAGGGACCTAGTACCCAATCTTATCAAATTGCAAATCATAACATCCCAATACTAAAATGTTTATATCTTACATTTGTCTCATCCCCATTTTTTCCCCTCTCTCTCCTCTCTGAGTTGGTTAGGACCTGATTCAGAAATCATACACTCAGGGGTGCCTGGGTGGCTCAGTTGGTTAAGCATCTGACTTTGGCTCAGGTCACAAACTCATGGTTCGTGGGTTCGAGCCACGCATTGGGCTCTGTGCTGACAGTACAGAGCCTGCCTGGGATTTCCTCTCTCTCTCTCTCTCTCTCTCTCTCTCTCTGCCCCTCCCCCACTTCCTCTCCCTCCCTCTGTCTCAAAAATAAATAAATAAGCTTTAAAGGAAAAAAAAAAAAAAGAAATCATACATTCATATCACTCTTACACACTGGATCAGTCAGCAGGTCATCTGAAGGACCTCCAAAAAATACCCTATATTAAGGCAAAGATTATAGGCAAAGATTATAAAAGCGTATTTGAATCTTTACCATTTATTAACTATTTGAGACAAGCTATATAACCAATAATTTTCTCATTTGTAAAAAAAAAAAAAAGGTCATAATAATAGGTGGTTCTCAGCGTTGTTCTAAAGGTGTAAATAAGATCGTATATATAAAGATCTAGGTACTTAATAAGCAGTCAACAAATCCTTTCCCCTCATTTAGGACCAAGTGTTAGCTTTATGTAATATCAAAAAAGAGAGAAAATGCTAAACAACCAAACAAAGCTAAAGCAGGGTTTCCTCACTTAAAATAGCACTTAGCAAATACATCCTAGTCTAGTGTCTAGTGTCTGAAGAGCAAAGATATCTCCCCCTTCCTTTTTTCTTTTCAATTTCCTGGCACTAATAGCAATAGCACCTTGCACCTAGTTGGCCTTTGATACTGTTTCCTTAATAAAATTCTCCTCTCTTGGGGATAGGAGACCAAGGGTCATCCACAATGGAAGAAAATAACTTGACCTAAGATATAAAAGAAGCAATGAAGCAACTCTTCAATAATATCTAAAAGTAGTTAGTAAACCATGTTACCACAAAGGCATCAACTATCAAAGCCAACTCATATTTATCATAGATCCTTCCCCACACTAAATGTTACCAATGATTAGCAAAGGATACAAGCAAAAACCAGATACAGACATCGCATTGCTTTCTAAAGGGGCCCTGACCTATCAGATTGAGCTTCCTAGTTATCCCTTTTCCCTCAACAGTGCATGGAGTAAAATGCAAGTACTAATAATGTGTATAGTACATGTCAGCTCAGAAGAAGTTGTTTAGCTTTGAACTTCTTAGTTTTTATACTCCATTAATCACACAGGCTGGCGAGTTTATAAGCTGTGTCTCATAAATCCACAAATCACATAAGCTGGAGAGTTATAAACTACATCTCATAAATCCATAAATTCTATGTCTATTTATAATAAGTAGCCTGGATTGGCCAGGTATATCCTCTAAAACAATCATAGGTAAGAACTCCCCCCATTATCTTCCCACAAGCAAACACCAACTGGCATGTTTTCAAGGTAGTCAACACTACCCAGGCTTCTGGAGGAAGGAAGGAAGGAGTTCTAGAACACTGTTCCTCATGAGCCTAGGACGAAAAACTAAAATTCAGCTGTGCACCTGTGTATTCCAAGAATGGAGACTGATTTAATTCAAAAAGTCTATCCTTAATGATACTGTAAAAATAGCCTTTTCTTTCTTCACTCTGGCCATTTAATCTCCCTTCCAGAGATCCTACCACCACCTTTTACCTTTAGATGAGTACTTTCTAGTTAAGGTAGCCACTAGCCATACGTGGCCTACTGAGTACTTGAAATGTGGCTGGTGTGACTGAGGAAAATAATTTTAAGTTTCAGTTGATTTAAATTTAGATTTATAGAGCTACATATAATGAATAGCTACAGCACAGGTATAGAACATTTGCATCACTGCAAAAAGTTCTAGTTCTTTCTCTGCCTTAAATCATATCTAGGACACTCCCCCTCTGCTTCAAAATTCTTCATCAGGAAAACCAAGCTGATCTCTGCCCCCTACACCCTTCCTCTCCTCTTGGAAGGTGAATTTATTTAATGGTCTCCTTTTACCACCCTTCAGTTACTCAATAAGCTACAACAAAAAGTGACAAGAGTGTCTTTACTTTCTTATCACTTATTACCCAGTTGGAGAGATAATGAATAGCCACTGAACAACTATAAAATAATCCTAAGAAAAGCACTTTGGGGTATGTAGCATATGGATGGATACCATTCCCCATACCTCATCAAACCAACACACTTTCATCTGGCAATAACCAAAAATAAAGCTATCAGATATGAACACTGCCAAGAAACGCATCAAATGTGTAAGTATATGAGATGTATTAAAGTGATGATCAATCAATAAGTGTTTACTTTTTCAATTTTCCATAAATATTTATTGAAAAGTTATTATGTGCAATGCACTGTAGTTAATTCTGAAGAAAATATAAAAAGGAACGAAATACTGTTTATCCCTAAGGAGTTTATAGTGTGGTGGAGAACTGATGAAAATTATCACTAGTGAAAGCTGGGAAAACATCAATACTACAGTTGCTGAGCTCTCGGGATCGCTAACATACATTTAGGTTTTGTGTTCTGTTTCTTAAAGACTAATGGGTAATTTTAATTTGAGTCTAGATATACCTTGAATGCACTGAGAAGAAGAAATATTACATATTAAAATTTCAAGATTAAAAAAAAAGAATTCAAGATACACGTAATTTACAAATCTGCTGATGGTTGGTGTTTATTATTGACGATTTTATTTGTATATTTAATCAATCTTTATGACCTTCATAAATTAGCATATTAGATATCATATTATTCATTCATCCTGTTTCTCTCTGAATCATTCTAAATAAGCCTCAAGTCCTAATATAGCTATAAATAGAGACTTTATAAATTATTTTCAATGATAATCCACAATCAATATGTAATTCTACTGTGTGTTTGTCACAAGTAAATGCTTAAAGTAAGCAGATTTCCCCACAGACTTACCCTTTCTTGGTATCGTCTTTCAAAGAAAGCCATATCATCCTCTTCAGGTCTCTTTAAGGAAGAAACTTGACCACTTGTACCTACTAATAAAGAAAAAAAATTCTATGTGATATATTTACATCATTATAAATTCTCCTGAAATTAAAAAAAAAAAGAAAGAAAACTTTACTGTTACCAATGATGAATTCTTATTTTTCAAACCAGAATGGTCTAAATGGTAATTAATCCTACCACCTAATTATTTTTTAGAGTTCAGAGCATTGTAAGACAAAGTAATTTTTATTGGCAAACATTCTGCTAATGTCCAACCGGTTCATATTAAATAATACCATATAGCTACTTCACATAAGAGCACACTTTGCTTTCTTCAACGACATTTTAAATTTTATAGTGAAACTAGAAATTCATGTAACACCATAACCAATAACACAGAGAAGTAATTACAGAAGGTCTATGCTATGGTCTGAATGTTTGTGTTCCCCTCAAATTCATCTGTTGAAATCATAATGCCTAGTGAGATGGTCTTAAGAGGTGGGGTCTTTGGGAGGTGTTAGGTCATGAGTGTGGAATCCTCACAAACGGGACTGGTGCTCTTACAGAGATCCCTCAACTCTTCCACTATATGAGGACACAATGAGAAGGGACCAGCTATGAACCAAGAAGAGGACCTTCACCGGAACACAACCATGCTGGTGCCCTGATCTTGGATTTCCCTACCTCCAGAACCATGAGAAATAAATTTTTGTTTATAAGCTACACAGTCTATGGTATTTTGTTACAGCCACCCAAATGGACTATGGCAGTGTGTATAAGCAACCAAGATACTACCTGCTTTGAAACTTTTCAAAACTAAAATAATTTTAACCATTTTCCATGGTATTCCTTTTTTTTTTTTTTTTTTTTTTTTTTTTTTGAGAGAGAAAGAGAGCAGGGGAGAGGGGCAGAGGGAGAGACAGAATCTTAAGTGGGCTCCGTGCTCAGCACAGAGCCCGATGCAGGGCTAGATCCCACAACCCTGGATCATGACCCTGGATCAACCCTTGATCAAAATCAAGAGTCAGATGCTCAACCAAGTGAGCCACCCAGGCTCCCCTTTGGTATTCACTTTTTAAAGCTAAACAAGCAATAGTTTATGTTGTAAAAGGAATTTAAAATTGCTTCAGGAAGGAAAATCAGGATTTCATAAAGAAAACACTAAGGGCACTAAGAGCCTTGTTCCATGAAAAGTTCACCTTCATTTCAGGTGAATGTGCTGCTTGGGTCCTTTCATATTGAAAAAAGATTATCAACGTGAATACATGTTCTAGTTTTCAAAGCATATAAATTCACCTCAACCAGCAACACAAAAATCACCTAACTACAATCAGCACAGAGTATAACCACACTCTGTCAACTACCTAACAAAAGCCTATTGAGAAAAGTAAGAAAAATGCTTAGAATATGTGCTGCCTATCCATTCATCTCAAAACTATGGGTCTTTCCCTGGATCATGTTGGACCATTTGAGCTAAGTCACTTGTAGAATCACCTTCGTTGAGTTGCATTTTAATGATATGTTACCATTTATCCGGTAAAACAGTATTTCACCACTTTTATCAAGGTGACTATCAGAAATGAGCAACCACATGCTGCATTTGCTGAAAAAAGTTTTCAAGGACCTTGGGCCACTGCATCATTGAGGTTCACACTATAGACACATCTTTAAAATCTACCACTGGTGGGGTGCCTGGGTGGCTCAGTCGGTTGAGCATCCCACTTCAGCTCAGGTTGTGGTCTCACAGTTAGTGAGTTCGAGCCCTGCGTTGGGCTCTGTGCTAACAAACAGCTCAGAACCTAGAGCCTGCTTCAGATTCTGTATCTCTCTCTCCCCCTCCCCCGCTCATGCTCTGCCTCTCTCTCTCGGAAATAAATAAATGTTAAAAAAATAATAATAAAATAAAAAAATAAATAAAATAAAATAAAATAAAATAAAATAAAATAAAATAAAATAAAATAAAATAAAATCCAGCACCAGTATACCTTTCATTAACACTGTGGAACTCACAATAATATGATGAGTCTTTCTAATAATGAAAAGTATTTGGCTGATCACACCTTTCTCTGTGCCTTGGATGCCACTACACTCAGTCAAAACTAAAGCTTAATTACATCATCAGCAATTATATCAACCTGGAAAGTTGATATAATTGTATCCTTTTTCTTGGTTTACATTTCTTACTTCTATCTATATTTTATCATTACTTTGCTGTGTGTTGTTTTTGTAAGTATGGAAGTAGCCCTAAAATCCCTTGTGGAGAAAGTCAGGGTACATGAAAAGATTATATGAAATTATTTTTTAAAAATCTCATTTAACAATACTTGCAAATATTAAATACCTAATGCACCATAAAAATTCCTTCTTCAGGGGCACCTAGGTGGCTCAGTCGGTTAAAGCGTCAGTTAAAGGCTCAGGTCATGATCTCATGGTCTGTGAGTTCAAACCCTGTATTGGGCTCTGTGCTGACAGTTCAGAGCCTGGAAACTACTTCAGATTCTGTATCTTCCTCTTTCTTTCTGCCCTCCCCTGCTCGCGCCCTGTCTCTCCCTGTGTGTGTGTCTCTCTCTCTCTTTCTCTCTCTCTCTCTCTCTCAAAAATAAACACTAAAAAAAAAATTCCTTCTTCAATGTTTTGTCTTGTTTTAATAAAGGAAATAGAATACAAGTGCTTAAAAATTAATAAAACTCATGTATATGTATAATGTATAATTTATATGTATATGCATAATTTATAAATGACAAAACCTTGCTAATTTATACTTACCACTGGATTACATCCTGATTGGGAGAGCCTGAAGGATCAAGGCAGTCCTCTAGAGGGCTCTCTTACTCAGACATCAAAACAATCACATGCAAAAATAAGGTTTTAAAACTTTAAATTATTGAATTATTAGAATACTCATAATGCTCCTGTTTAGAAATTTTGCCCACCAAAAGAAGTTTCTTGCTTTTTTCTCAGTGCATGGTTAATAAAAAAGTAAAATGACAACCAAATTATGGTAATACTGAAGAAAAAAAGATCTAAAAAATGAAATCAATCTACATTCTTATTTACCACATCCAAAAATATTTGTCAATTTATTTTCATTACCATCTGTTAGTGTTTCTGGAGAAGAACTAGATGATGCTTGAAATGCTTTCAGAAATGGGTGGTCCATGGCTGTAACTGGAGAGTCTAAAAATTCCATTGAAGGTGCACCTGATAACAAAATGAATGAAGAATGAAAATTAAATCTCTCTGTTAAAATACAAAAAAGTTATTTCCGTGCAAAATAAATTAGAACCTCAGCAGAATAATTAGAAAAATCCTTTCTATAAAAAAGAAATTTTTAGTTAAATTTTTATCTGCCATGTAAAGGGAATTAGGTAAAAGTATTTTTTTATTTCTCAGAGATCTTCTTCACAGAAAAAAATTATGCATGAATAAAACCTTAATATAGTCACAAAAACACTATCAAAAGCAAGTCATTCATGGGGCCTGGGTGGCTTAGTCAGTTAAGCATCCAACTTCAGCTCAGGCCATGATCTTGCTATTCATGGGTTCGAGCCCCACATCAGGCTCTGTACTGACAGCTCAGAGCCTGGAGCCTGCTTCAGATTCTGTGTCTCCCTCTCTCTGCCCCTCCCCTGCTTATGTGCATGCTCTCTCTCTCAAAAATACATAAACATTTTTTTAAAAATTTAAAAAGCAAGACATTCGTGACAAAGAACCTCTAGTTGAAGAGGGCAGAATAAGTGTGTTTTTACTCTGTTCCTCTCTAGGAAACCATCTCAAAACGAAGTATGAAAAATAAAGAAAAATTCAATTAAATAAAGATTCATCCACAAATTATGAATACCCATTGCTAACTACACTGACTTTTAAATCAAAAGTAAGGAAGCTGGGGGCACAGTCGGTTAAGTGTCCGACTCTTGATTTTGGCTCAGGTCATGATCTCACAGTCCATTAAGATCAAACCCCACATGGGGCTCTGAATTGACAGTACAGAGACTGCTTGGGATTCACTCTCTCTCACTCTCTCTCCTTCTCTCTCTGCCCCTCCCCCTTTCATGCTCATTTGCATGCGCTCTCTCTCTCTCTCTCTCTCTCAAAATAAATAAACCTAAAAAAAAATCTTAAAAAAAATAAAATAAAATTGAGTACTTCCTTATAACCTAAACAATTGCTCGTTTTGCAGATTCCTGTCTGTTCCTTCCCCAGCTCCTGTCTCATGTGGCTTGTAGGAATATAAGACAAGGGACTCAGGTCCACTCAGGTCCTTGTGCTGTCCTCTGGCTGCTGAATGCACTACTTATCTCAAATGCTCAAGGCTGGTAAGTGGTAATTTAGACCCACAGCTTGGTAGGTCCTAACGCGTGTTCTCACTAAAAGTCAGACGCCTCAATGCCTACAACTTCCTCTATTGAATCCCCCAGAGCTCAAGGGACCCACCTTTAGCTCGGCTCGGTGGCCCCTTGCTATGATAAATGTCAGAGCATGTCCACGGCCTAACAGCTCAACTGCCTGCCAACCACCCACTAGGAGTTGGAAATGATGGACTCCTTCTGCGTCATAAAGGAACCAAATTCCAGCAAGATACCATCTCTGTCCAGGACTCTACATAGCTAACAGAGCAGATGTCCCTCTGCCCCAGGCTCCCCTACATCTGATATCAAGACAAAAACAACTTATTTCCTCTCTTCACTCTCACCTTTCTTCACCCCACCTTCCCCTGGGGGCAAAAAAGGGAGAGATTTTCTTTCCTTACGTTATAAAGATGCTTAAATGATAAAATACCAGAAGTCACAAGAGGGCAAATATGCCAGCTCTTCCCACTATTCCCTAGCACTGTTCTGCAAGTACCAGCCATTGTAACTAGTCAAGAGTAAGAGCCAGAAATATTGGAAAAGGCAAAAATACCATTATTTACAACATCAAGCAAACATTTATTTTAAACTCTTAAGATTAAGTAATAATGACTGGTAACAGAAGCAATCTTTTTTTTTTAATTTTAAGTAGGCTTCCACAATCAATGTGTGACTTGAACCCATAACCCCCAAGATCAAGAGGCACATGCCATACTGAGTGAGCCAGCCAACATTTGCTTTTTTATAAACAAATAATAACCAGCTAGAAAATTTAAAGGAAGGAAAAAAAAAACCCACATATGATAGCTATTTAAAAAAAAAAGAAAAGAAATACCTAGAAATAGAATTAAGAAAATTAAGAAATAGAGGACTTTCATGAAGATAACTTCAGAATTCCACCTTACATAGAAAAAGATAAATGAAGATACTCAATATTTTAAAATATCAATTCTTCCTGGGGCACCTGGGTGGCTCAGTTAGTTGAACGGCTGACTCTTGATTCCAGCTCAGGTCATGATCCCAGGGTTGTTGAGCTCCATGCTGAGCGTGGTGGAGCCTGCTTAAGACTCACTCTCTCTCTCTCTTTCTCTCTCTCTCTCTTTCTCTCTCTCTCTCAATCAGGGCACCTGGGTGGTTCAGTTGGTTAAGCACCTGACTCTTGGTTTTGCCAGGTCATGATCTCATGGTTTGTGGGTTCAAGCCCCACATCGGGCTCTGTGCTGACAGTGCAGAGCCTGCTTGGGGTTCTCTCCCTCTCTCTCTGACCCTCCCCTGCTCGCTTTCCCTCTCTTAAAATAAATAAATAAACTTTAAAAATTCAGGGCGCCTGGATGGCTCAGTCAGTTGAGCATCTGACTTCAGCTCAGGTCATGATCTCGCGGTCTGTGAGTTCAAGCCCCGTGTCAGGCTCTGTGCTGACAGCTCAGAGCCTGAGCCTGCTTCAGATTCTGTGTCTCCCTCTCTCTCTGCTCCTCCCCTGCTCATGCTCTGTCTCTCTCTCTGTCAGAAATAAATAAACATTAAAAAAAATTAAAAAAAAAAAAAGATTCTCTAACTCTGCCCTTCTCCCCTGCTTATGCTCTCTCTTAAAAAAATAACAATAAATATAAAAAAATAAAAAATATCAATTCTTCCTACATTAATGTATACATCCAATGTGTTATCAACTAAATAATAGAATATTTTGTAATAATAGAATGTTTTCAAGAAATAATGCCAAAGTTCTGAAAAAATTAGAGAATAAGAATAGTCAGGAAAATTCTTTTTTTTTTAATGTTTTTACTTATTTTTGAGAGAGAGAGAGAGATACAGCACGAGCAGGGGAGGGGCAGAGAGAGAAGGAGACAGAATTTGAAGCATGCTCCAGGTTCTGAGCTGTCAGCACAGAGCCCGACATGGGGCTCAAACTTGTGAACCACAAGATCATGACCTGAACCAACCAACTGAGCCACCCAGATGCCACAAGAAAATTCTTAAGTAACAAAATGAAATCATAAATATTAATTTATTATAAAGTTATAGTATTGAAAACAGTATGGTTGTTGCACAGAAAGAGGCAACAATGAGGCACACTAACAAGCCCAGAACAATTTCTGAGTTGGAGCCAAACCTACCACTTACTAGCCGAATAACAAAGAACAAGATATTGCACTTTTCTGTGCTGAGTTTCCTTATCTGCAAAATAAAAGTAATAATAGTACCTAACTCAAAGTTATAGGGAGAACTAAATGAGTTAATAGATGTAAAGAGGCTAGAAAGACTCCTGGCAGTACAAAGCTGCAATCATCATCAACAACATCATTATTTTTTCTGTCACTTATAACTGGATCTTCTGTAACTATTTCATGAGTTTAATACTATCATGCACCCAAGAAAACTGAAAAATGATTTACTTATGGAATTTAACAAGCTAGTTGTAAAATTACCTAGAAGAGAAAATGCATAGATATATCAAGGAATCTTGAAACACACACACACACACACACACACACACACACACACACACACACACAAACAGGAGGAATTTACCATACCAAACATCAAAACACTCTATGAGGAATAATAATTAAAAGTATGTAATATTGGCACAAGATAGACAAATAGTCCAATGCCACAAAACAGTGAGTATGACACAATGTGAGAAAGATAAACTTTCAAATAACTAGGGAAAGAACTGTGTTTGGATAACTTGCCACCAATTTGGACAAAACCTGAAGTTATACATAACTCACACTTTCCCAAAAAATATATTCCAAATACATGAAAAAACAAAAAAATTAAGTATTAAAGTAAAATGAAGGTGAACATAATTATAAAATTGCCTCCAAAATTTAAAAACTGTATTAAACAAACACAAACCAAGGGGCACCTGAGTGGCTCAGTCGGTTAAGTATCCGACTTCGGCTCAGGTCATGATCTCATGGTTCATGAGTTCAAGCCCTGCATCAGGCTCTGTGCTGACAGCTTGGAGCCTGGAGCTTGGAGCCTGCTTTGGATTCTGTGTCTCCCTCTCTCTCTGCCTCTCCCCTGCTTGTCCTCTCTCTCTTTCAAAAATAAATATGTAAACATTAAAAAAAAAAAAAAAGCCAAGACAACAAATGACAGATTGGAAGAAAATATCTGCAAAGTAAATGACAAAAGATCAGTAGACAGAATATAGAAGACTTCCAATAAATAAATGAGAAAAGTTAAAAGCATAAAAGTGAACAAAGTATATGAACAGATAAGTATAGAAAGTAAAATGGCCAATAACTACGAGAAGACTCTTATCCCACTAATAACTAGGGAAATCAAACTGAAACAATAACATTTCACAGGTCAGACTGGAAAAAAATTGGGTTTAATGATATCAATGATCAGCATAAATGTGAGAAACAGGGAAGCTAAAAAATCACTAGAGGAAGCATAAACAAGTGAGGCATTTTTGGAAGGCAATTTGACAGCATGTATTAAATCTCACACACTTCAACCCAACCATTATTTTACTTCTCTGTATCTACCTTAGGCTCAAATTTATGTAGTATACAAGGAAGCAAGTTCAAGGATGTTTTTGGCAGGACTGTATGTAAAGGCAAAAAACAAAAAGGAAACCATCTAAATTTCATGAACAAGGTTTAGAAAATCCCACAAAGCACCATGATCAAAGGGGGCCTGGCCAGTGGGCAGGGCTGAGAAGGCAAGATCAGCCCCATGCACTTGCGTTTTACAAGGAAACGCTCCCAAGAACTGTAAATATGTACATTTGTCTGACTGTGCGCCTTTAGTGCAGCATTGTTGATTTATTAAAAGCAAAAAGTCTCAGGGAAAAAAAAGAAAAAAAATCACAGAAATGGTTTAGAAAACCCGATAAATCTATAGTGTGAAATATTATGCAGCAGTTTAAAAGAATTAAATAGATTTGTGTGTCCTGATATGACAGGCCTTCAAATTTTTTCCAAGTTAAAAACTATAAAAATGTATGCTAAAAAGAAAAATAAATATCAATTGTTGACAGCAAATTACTCTCTGAAAAGAATCTCGGGTAAAGAGAAGGGTTTAAGGGGTCCTTGTAGTACTTCATTTTTCTTTTTTTTCAGTTTATTTATTTATTTGGGGTGGAAGGAGAGGTGCAGAGAGAGAGGGACAAAAAGAATCCCAAGCAGGCTCTGTGTTATTAGCATGGAGCCCTACAGGGAACTCAAACTCACAAACCATGAAATCATGACCTGAGCTAAAATCAAGAGTCCAGCACTTAGCCAACTGAGCCACCAGTTGGCTTCATTTCTATTGTTTGAATCTTTATAACAAGAAAATGTTTGTTCATCTTTATATAATTTTTGTAATGAAAAAAATGAAAGAAAAAAAAAAGAATACAAAAAAGTCCCTACACAAAGTATTTAAAGTAGATAGGAACCTGGGCCCCTAGGTGGCTCAGTTGGTTAAGCCACCAACTCTGGATTTCAGCTCAGGTCATGATCTCATGGTTGGTAAGTTCAAGCCCTGCATGGGGCTCCACACTGTGAGCATGGAACCTGCTCAGGATTCTCTTTCTCTCCACCCTTCCCTTTCCTTACTCCACTCGCGCTCTCGCATGTGCAGTTTTTCTGTCTCAAAATAAATAAACTTTAAGAAATTAAAAAAAAATAGGGGCACCTGGATGGATCAGTTAGGCGACCCACTCTGGGTCAGGTCTTTGGCTCAGGTCATGATCTCACAGTTCATGGGTTTGAGCCCCGCATCAGGCTCTATGCTGATAGCTCGGAGCCTGGAGCCGGCTTGGGATTCTGTGTCTCCCTCTCTCTCTGCCCTTCTCCCGCTCATGCTCTGTCTCTCCTTCAGAAATAAATAAACATTAAAAATAAATAAATAAATAAATACACGGGAACCATATTCTCCCCAATCCTAGTCAACTCAGAAGGATCAAAAAAAGAAGAATCCAGCTACCTTCAATAGTTCAAGACACATCCAACAGAACTTTTCCCTATATTACTTAACTTTCATGTATGCAAGCAGTGTGTGCATACATTATCATGTGATAACATGTACACACGTGCATAGACATACGCACACATAGACATAAGGCTGTTTCCAAAATGAGATGGCTATAATGGCAAAAACATGCATACAACAGGGTAACAGTTAGGTAAACTCTATCATATCAAATAAAAGAAATATTCAGCTATTACAAACAGGGTTGGGTTAGGATTTGGGTATTGGGGTAGGCGTGATCTTTTATTCTTGTGTTTTCTAAATTTTCTGTAATAACCATATATTGTACAGTGGCAATAAAACCTTTATAAAAAATAAAAATAAAATGAGAGACTTTTTC
The DNA here is from genome assembly GCF_024362965.1 of Panthera pardus. Classification (NCBI taxonomy): domain Eukaryota; kingdom Metazoa; phylum Chordata; class Mammalia; order Carnivora; family Felidae; genus Panthera; species Panthera pardus. Next base: position 115,389,203 of record NW_026527013.1, on the reverse strand, counting down.
TGGAAAAAAACAAAGAATATAAAGTATAAAACAAATATAGGGCTTCACTATTGTCAGCACACATAAAACAGTATGACAAACTCACATTCCATAGATTGTCACTTACCAATCCCACTGTCATCTAATCGCATGTAGCCTTCTGCCAGTGAGCTGAAGCCAGTCAAACCTCCCATTGCTGCATAAGGGACATCCTGTCCCACTGGTTTTCCCTGAGCCAGTCTTTCTTGCTTAGTTTCCACTACTGTGTCATGAGCATATGCAGGCTGACCACAAGCACAAGTGAAGCAACTATGGAATCCTGAACACTTGGAACCTGAATCAAGATGTAAAGGGAGTTAAATGTCTTTAAATACAGGTACTAAGCTGTCTGCCCTAAAAATGCTTAGCTTGGCCACAATCACCTGAATCCAGATCCCTCTATGCTGTCCTCTGGCCTCTGTAACTCTAATCTCCAGCCCTAGAATTCCCTCCCGGCCACTGCTCTTACTTCTGTAAGGTACTGACGTGAATAAGGCAAGGTAAGGCATGTAGCAGAAAAATAAAATAAAATAAAATACTGGAAAAACCAGCTAGGACCAAAAGAAATTGGGCTAACACCAGAGAGCTAGGAAATGTAGGCCCTCTCCTCAAATACTCAATTAAAAGCACATGTGGACTGCCCAGTGGTAGGATCAGGTGAAGAGATAGTGTGGAAACCTCCCTATGGATTAATGCCCCATAAAAGCCACATAGGAAAGCCAACCCACAGACATAAAAAGGACACAATGGAATACTGTTTAACAATAAAAAGGAAAGAAGTACTGATACATGCTACAAAATGGATGACTCACACAAACATCATGCTAAGTGAAAGAAGCCAGTTACAAAAGGCTACATATTCTATGATTCCATTTATATGAAATGTCTACAATATGCAAGTCCATACAGACAGTAGGTAATTATTGGTTGCCTAGGGGTGAGGGAGAAGAAGGAATGACTACTAATGGATATGGAGTTTCTTTTGGGGGTGATGAAAAGTCACACAACTCTATGAGTATATTAAAAACCATTAAACTACACTCTTGAAATGGATCAGTTATGTAGTATTTGAATTATATCTTAATAAAATTGCTATATATTAAAAAAAAAAACCCAAGCCATACTGAAATGGAAGCCAAAATACACCATTAACAAAATATTACATGCTCACACTTCCAAAAAGTGTGTACACAATAAACAATAAATAAATTTTATTTGACTACTTCCATAGCCAATGAAACATTTATTCCTGCTACTGTCATTAAAAATGTTTTATAACATATTTCAATTCCAACTGCTATGAAAACTGTAATAACTCTCTCCTGAATAAATTACTGAACTAATGTCCTACCTATTTCAAGGGGTTTTTAAAAGGATGATCAAGTAAAAGGGCCTAAAGGATCGGGGCTGGGATTTGGGTACAGCCATTGAGGTAAGAGTGCTATCACAAATGAAGTGTTAAAATTATTATGTTACATTTCGCTTTTCCCATCAGCCTACGCTTTAGGCAATAACATAATAATCTACCAGCAAAGCATAACATTTTTTTCAACTTATCAAATCCTTTTTAAAAGCCTGTAAATACAATTTAGTTGATAAAATCCCCACTCAAAAATTTAAATCACATCACATCTAGGAATTCTTTAAAATCTATCACTATCATTTAACTTATTTTAATTACATGAGGTTAAGGCTTAGGATTGCAAAGCATACAAATAACTCCACGTTTTTCCACAAAAATAACATGTTAGAGTAGCTGTCCATCAAATTTTTCTGTGTTGTTTAATACTGACAACACAGCTGAATAAAACTGCCACAAAGACACATTAAATATTCAATAAAGAAGTACAAACATTCTGTTGGGTGTGTTTGTAATAACGTTAACTCACAGGCATTGCACATAAAGCCAGGCGCAGCCCTGTGCTGATCGGCAAAGTGCTTGCACCTGCAGCGAATGGGCTGTGCACCATTGAGAGGGACATAAAGGTAAGCCCTGCACTGGCAGCCAGTCACTCGGCAAGGGAGACTAATAGGGCGCTGCTGTGGAATCGTTTCAAAGTCAGTTTTATGTTGTTTATACCTAAAAAAATAAAAGGGAAGAAGTAAAAACAATACAAGTATTGCTGGAAATTAGAATTGGTCTATTCTGTTAAATGCACAACTATTCTTTTTTATTTTGCTTTTCTTGCTAGTAAGGTAAAAATCAACTCCCTTGCAGTATTTCTGTCAACTATGTCAGAAATTGGTCAGAAAAATCTTTCACTCTTTTATATTTTTATTTTTAGTTATTTAAGAACAATTTTCACAGCAATATACAAAGAAATATAATCCCCTTAAAATACTTACCACTACAGATTCTTTAATATGGACAACCTAAGAGTGTGAAAAAGGTTCTTTATAAAAATTCTTTTTATCAAAGTGCATTACTTAAATTTATTTTCACAGGTGTGCTACTTAAAACTGATATGAGTTCAATAATGTAATTTATTTTAATATAATTTAATTTTTAACTTTTAATTTCAAAATAAATTGTCAACATTTTTAAAAGCAAAAGCTCTTTGTTAATTAAAACACTGTAATTTTCTTAAAAAGGCTAGTCGCTTCCTGCTGTTAAGGTGACACTCAATAAAAAAACATTAAATTTATTATTCTCAATATTAAGCTAAGTAGTACAAGTTAAAATAGCAATGAGATATCATTTTTCACTTAGCAGAGAGAACCAACATTTTTTATACTATACATAATTCACAATGCTGTCAGGAGTGTTACAAAAGAGCCAATCTCATTTACTGTTTCAAGAAACTTAAAAAGATCCATCATTTCCATAGTGTATATAATTTCAAATATAGCATTTCCTAATATATATAATTGTTGAATCACTGTTATACACCTGAAACTAACATAATATATCAACTACACTTCAATAAAAATAAAAATAAAATCATCAAATTTAATAGAAAAAAAATCCTTTAACCTGACAGTTCATTTTTTAAAAATATACCCTAACAAAATAATTCTGTGTATAAGGAGTTTTGTGCATAGATAATATCAGCAATAGTACTTACAATAGCAACACACACACATAAATACATACACAACACATTAATAAAGGAATGAATAAGTAAACCACTAGACAACAGTTTTTAAAATTTTTAGCAGTGAAACCCCTTTTTCAAATAAAAACTTTTACAGAACCATAATATATAAAGTAGATAAAAGCAGAATTGGTTAAAGCAAGGGAAAGAGCCAGAACTAGAGTCTGTCCTTCCCCTAACCTCCCCTTCTACCTGGTACACCCCTGAGACTTCCTCCAAGGCTCTGGGGAACATACAATGAACACCACTGGACTAGCTAGAATATTGAGCAGGTATTAAAAACCTTGTTTAAGGGAAGCCTGGCTAGCTTAGTCAGGTGAGCATCCAACTCTCGATTTCAGCTCAGATCATGATCCCAGGGTTATGGGATTGAGCTCACTTGGGATTGATTCTCTTTCTCCCTCTGCCCCTCTCCCTGGCTCACACTCTCCCTCTCTCTCTAAAATTAAAAACAAAAAATTTTTTTCAAATTAAAAAAAAAAATCTTGTTTGTGATTACTACATAACAATGGGGAAACATTTCTCTGAATCTGTCATTAAAAACTTAATATTTGTGAGCACACATAATTAACAACTAAATGAACTGTGAAGAAAAAATACATGAATATAGTAAAATGTATTGATAGCAGCTGGCTTTGGGTGATGAGTCTTCTTTCTACTTTTCTGGATATTCTTAATTTACCTTAATAATTATTATAGTATTTATAGGGGCGCCTGGTGGCTCAGTCAGTTAAGCATCTGACTTTTATTTCAGCTCTGGTCATGATATCATGGTTTGTGGGATCGAATCCCACATGAGCCTCTGCACTGAAAATGCAGAGCCTGCTTGGGATTCTCGCTCTTCCTCTCTCTCTGCTCCCCCCCCCCCACTTTATACTCTCTCTAAACTTTAAAAAAAATAATAATAAATAGGGATGCCTGAGTGGCTCAGTCAGCTAAGCATCCGACTTTGGCTCAGGTCATGATCTCATGGTTTGTGAGTTTGAGCCCCAAGCAGGGCTCTGCACTGACAGTGCAGAGACCTGCCTGGGTTTCTCCCTCTCTGCCCCTCCCCCACTCGCTCACACACCCTCAATCAAAAATAATAAATAAACTTAAAATATAAAAATAAAAATCTTTTAAAAATAATAATTATAATATTTATAATAGGGAAAAATAATAGTTTAGACAGAAATCTCACTGAGTGCTCAACTGGTACTAAGGAACTTAATGATGAAAGTTGGGTTGGGTCAATTTTGAAGGTTAATTCCATGCTATGTAATTACACATATATGAGACTAGCAGTAAATTTATATAAGGATAAATGATAAAACCAACACAAATTTACCAAACTCCTCTTCAATTCTGAAAGATATCAACATAACCCTCATCCTCCATTCCTCCGTGGTGTTTTTCATCGGGGTTACTAAATACGTTTCAAGTAGGTCTATACACAACATTACTCATCCTAGCAACCGCTTAACAACCTTTGGCAGACAGCAAGTCTGTAAATAGCAACTCTACAGAGTCTCTCACGAGAGCGCCCCAGAAACTATCAGAACAGGGCAGTTCTTCCACAGTTTCTTTGAACAGAAAGTTAAAAGTTGTTACCTGAAAACACATAATAGGTTCAGTGATTTTTTTTTTCATGATGCAGCTTTGTCCTTTTGAGTTTTACAACTGTGACCTGTGACAGTAGTAGAATTTAAAGTAGGACACAACAAACACAGCTAAATGCAAACCTCAGGTATTGGCAATACGCATCAATGACTGGAGCCTCCTGTATTTTCTTTCCTCCCTGTGCTTTACTTGGAAAAAGACCATTTGCAATAAAAAGCTGTGTGCTTGTGTTTTTGTTTGTTTAAAGAAAGGTATCAACACAACATGTTTCTTAAAATACAAAGGGAGATTAGTAAATTTGAGGAGAAAAGCTTCTATTTGTAGGTTGTAACCTGTTCACTATGGGTCAACTCAAGCAACTCTTAAGGCAGTTTTGCATTCTGATGACCTGTCCTCTGGTACCTCATCCAATAGTGGATGAAGTAGACCCCTGGCAAAGCTGCAGGGGTACCAATCTTGTTTAACCAACTGCAAAAGAAAAGATACTTAGGGTGATGGACTCCATAATGAGTTCTAATAAGATATACTGGAAATTTTTTAATTATAGCAAAAAAAAAAACTTTTGACAGTGTCTGGGTTATTATATAAAGCCTATTTTTAACGTTTCTCAATTATCACAAGTAATGTTATTTATCAAAAGAAGTACACTCTTCTATAGTTTTATATTTTCTAATCTTACCTATGTGTACAAAAACACAGTGTCTCTGGACCCACAAGTTTACAATCCATTCCAGTTGGGGATCGCCAGCTCACAAACAATCTGTTTTGTAAGCGCATCGGTAACACTTTTTTTTTGTATTCTTCATATTCTTCAGGAGTAAAATGTTTCCCTCCATCGTCCTCACCAACAATTCTACAAGAACAAAAAATTCTCTTAAGCCTTGAATATTTATTTTCCAGATTATAAATAGCAAACTCTAAAACTAAACTATACTTGTACAGTCAAAGGAAATGCGGCTTCAGCTTCGATTTTTTACTTTAGGCTTATGTTAATAGCAAAATTAGACACAATGGTAATAAAACGTTTGCTTCCCATGTAAAAGAGGATTATAAATAAAGAAGACAATGAACTCATAACATCTGACTTTACCGATCCAGGTTTATCACTGGAGAATTACCACAAATCCATCACAATTTTTCCTTTGATCCTGAAGCAAACATGCTCATTCTTTTCATTAAACGCTGGAGCCTAATCTCCTAAAAATTCTAATATTTTCCTCCTTTAAAAACAGTACTCCCCTCAAAAAAAAACAATAGTAAAAAAAACATCAGTGCAGAAGACAACATGGGTAATGGAAACCCAAATCGTGGCTGGGAGTTTAAACCCACAAATACCCTTGGATCTGCACAAGCTCAAACCCATATCTGTATTGGGTAATCATTGTTTAATTCCAAAACTACAACTTCAAAATCTTATGGAAAAAATCAAGCCGCCACTATTTCAAACGGTAGTTACAAAATAACCAAGGGATCTAGTTCAAATGCATATTCAGATTAATAGGTTTGGAATGGGCCTGAGAGTGTGCATTTCCAACAAGTTCCCAGGTGATGCCCATACCACTGGTCCATGACTGTTACACCTTGAGTAGCAAGGCTCTAACTTCTACAGCGAACTATTCCAGGTTATTTATGTTTACAAAAATAATTTTCCACCAGGCCTTAATATCTGAATCAGGCAAAAGACCATATATGAAGGCACACAATCCACACATCTAAACATCTAAATCTCTAATAAGTTCTCAATCAACAGCAAGGCCCACAACTCCCTCACAGGGAAAAGCCCTGAAGACTTGGAGGCGAAAGGAGCCGGCTCTGCCCGTGGTGAGGGTTGGATGGAAGCTGTTCTGGGCACAGGACTCATGGCCTTACCTGGACCCACCTGAACTGGAGATAAGGCCTGACCCATCGAGCTACTCATTCTTACTTGTCTGACTCAGAATAACCAACCATTTCTACTTGTTATCAAAAACTATACTACCTAGACAGCCAGAAGGAGTGAAGATCAGCTAAGGAATCCGTTTCCCCCAACGCCCCTGGGTGATTTGGAACGACCACCTTTAAGCAGGGCAGCCCCTCTCGCTCAGGTTTCCCAAGCCGCTCAGATTTCCCAGGCGGAGCGGGAAAGTGCCTCACGCCGCTTTACACACACATTCTTCTCCCCGCAACCCCTCACCCCCGCCCCGGGGCCAATCCGCCCCCCCTTTCCACACCCCCACCATCCACCCCCGCTGCCGCCCTCAACCGCACATCCTCCAGCCTGTCCCTCTCCAGGAATTCCCACTCACCCAGTCTCCCAACTGCCAAAAATGTTTCTTGGGAGACCGGAAAAAATAACACGTCTCCGCAGGTGCATCAGCTTTCCTCAGGGCCCAGGGCAGTGAGTCGTGTCCTCAAACCAAAGCGGTGGCTCTGTTTCCATTTCCGTGATAGGAGTTTCTCCAGAACCACCGAAACTACACCAGTAGTGTCTTTCTCTTAAAAACAGCACCTCGGGGTTGGGAGCACGTTTGGAAGTTCACGACATACCCTATTAACTAAACTAACATGCAAACGATGTCTGTTATTCCTTATAACGCCCGAGCACTCGATGTGTAACTCTTCAGTGGCCATTTAGATAAAAAAAACACTTGGACCTGGGCATAAATAGAAGAGTTAAAAATTCTTCCTGGAAGGGGTCAAATAGGGAGACCTCTTAAACACTCTTGGAAGAGACTTATTAGAATAGAACTGCATGTCATTACAATATTTAATTACAAAAAGACGAAACTTTTATCAATGTAAGTAAGCCTCCCCAACAACCCGGGAACAGATTCCCGGAGCCCCAGCGGGCGGCGCCCCGTCCCTGTCCGCGCCACCAGCGCTCCTCCGGCGACAGGGACGCGGCCCGCCCGGGTTTTCCTCGCCCCGCCAAACCGCAGCCTCACCTTCGGTACTCCAAGTACTCGTCCACGACCGCCGCGCCGCCGGAAGGCAACGTCAGCCTCTCCATGGCCGGGGGAATCGAGAGACGCGCCGCCGCGCGCTCGGAGCAAGAGCAGCTAGGAAGCCGGCCACTGAGGAGCCGGGCCGGCTCCGCCCCCACCGGCCGCGCCCCCTCCCGCCCGAGTCCTGATTGGCCGGACCGAAGCCCGCAGCGAAGGCCCATGGGCGTGCGCTTCCACCTGGCGGCAGCTCCCGGCGCAGGAAACCTTCCGTCTCCAAGCGCAGCCCATCCGGCTTGGAATGCTGTTTACTGCAAGCACAAACCTGGTGCCTGTTGCCTCTCCCTAACCCCTGGTCTTGCAGATCTCCTTGTAAAATAACAAGTGACAAGGGAGTGCAGTGCTTTGCATATAACGGATGCCCAGAACATGGCTTATTTCTTCATACAGAGCTTCCCGCTGATTTTGAAAAGGTTCTGGGTCGTTGGAGGCCCAGCTTCCCAGATTCCCCCAGTCGTGTTTTCAAAATTGGCGTTTAAAAACCTATGATATAGGGAGGGACCTGGGTAGCTCACTGGGTTAAGCATCAGACTCTTGATATTGGCTCAGGTCATGAGTTCACAGTTTGGTTTGTGAGATGGGCCCCGGTCAGACTCTATGCTGAGAGTAAGGAGTCTGCTTAGGAGTCTCAGTCTCTCTCTCTCTCTCTCTCTCTCTCTCTCTCTCTCTCTCTCTCTCTCCCCCCTCCCCCCAGCTTGCATGTGTGCTTGCTCGTTCTCTCTCAAAATAAATATTTAAAAATTTTTAAAAGTAAATAAAAATAAAATTTAAAACTGTGATGTAGGGACACCTGGGTGGCTTTTTTTTTATGTTATATTTATTTATTTATTTATTTATTTATTTATTTATTTATTTATTTTTGAGAGAGAGAGAGCGAGCTTGGGGGTGGGGGGGTGGGGAGGCGGGGAAGGGCAGAGAGAGAGGAAGACATGGAATCCGAAGCAGGCTCCAGGCTGGGAGCTGTCAGCACAGAACTGTCAGCACAGAGACTGACTCAGTTCCAACTCATGAATCGTGAGATCATGGGTCAGAGGCTTAACAGACTGAGCCACGCAGGCGCCCCTAAGTATCTGATTCTTGATCCCAGCTCAGGTCTTGATCTCAGGTTTCTGAGTTTAAGCACCATATTTGGCTCCCCACTGAGCATGCAGCCTACTTAAAAAAACAAAACAAAACAAAAACACCCTGTGGTGTTAAATCAATAGTCCTGGGTGTCTGTGTCCAGTTTGGGTGTCACTAAACCACCGTGTTCTTCCAAGGTAGTGAAAGGTGGTTTAAGAGAAAACAAATAAAAACAATATAGTCAAGATTTTTTTACACCTTTGAAAATATTCTCCACAAAAAAATTTTTTAAGATTCTATTTTTAAGTAATCTCTACACCCAGTGTGGAGCTCAAACTCACAACCCAGAGAACAAGAGTCCTAAGCTCCACCAACTGAGCCAGCCAGGTGCTCCTGCACAAAGTCTTTTCTAAAGCTGAATTACAGTGCAGAACATTTAGCAGCCCAGAAAAAGAATAGGAAATCAATCATTACTCAAGGAGTCCTTAAACTCTGAGGCTCCCTACAGATCACCTTTAGCGCCCTCTATAAATTATCTGGGAGGAATAATTGGCAAACAGAAAAATAATTGGCTGAACTGCAATACTTTATTTCAAAAGTACTTTTCTGACTCTTTCCCATCTTGCAAGTTGGCAGACGAAAAAGCTGAGAAGCCGATACTAAGGAGAAGACACCTGAAGCCAAGAAGGCTGATGCTGGTGGCAAGGTTAAGAAGGATAACCTCAAGGCTAAAGAAGAAGAAGCCCCACTGCAGCCGAAACCCTGTCCTAGTCAGAGGAATTGGCAGATATTCCCAATCAGCTATGTATTCGAGAAAGGCTATGTACAGGAGGAAGTATTCAGCAGCTAAATCCAGGACTGAAAAGAAAAAGGAGAAGGTACTTGCTACTGTCACAAAACCAGTTGGTGTGACAAGAATGGTGGTACCCGAGTGTTAAACTTTACAAAATGCCTAGGTATTATCCTACTGAAGATGTGCCTCGAAAGCTGTTGTGCCACAGCAAAAAAAAACCTTTCAGTCAACATGTGAGGAAACTGCTAGCTATCATCGCCCCTAGGACCATTTCGATCATCCTCCCTGGGCGCCACAGAGGCAAGAGGGTGGTTTTCTTGAAGCAACTGAGCAGTGGCTTGCTACTTGTGACCAGACCTCTTTCCTCAATCGAGTTCCTCTGCATAGAACACACCAGAAATTTGTCTTTGCCACCTCCACCAAAATTGATATCAACAGTGTGAAAATCCCCAAACACCTCAAAGATGCTTACTTTAAGAAGAAGGTGCGTAAACCTAGACACCAGGAAGATGAGATCTTCAACAGGGAGAAAGAGAAATATGAGATTACACAGCAGTGCAAGGTTGATCAGAAAGCTGTGGACTCGCAAATTCCACCAAAAATCAAAGCTGTTCCTCAGCTACAGGGCTAACTCCCTCCACTCTGTGCTTCCTCTCACGAATGGAGTTTACCCTCACAAATTGGTGTTCTAAATTTCTTACAAACACCTAATTAAATAACTGATCTATTAAAAAAAAAAAAAAGTACTTTCCTGAACACTGTATTTCGGGTCCCAAAGACAAGATGTTATGTAGAAATATTGTTTAGATGCCCCTCCCTCTTTCCTTTTCGGTGCCCTTTTCTCCTTTCCAAAGGCTGTCTGCCTGCTCAGGCAGGTCCCAGTCCCACTTTGACATCCTCACTACTTTTTCTCCACCAGAATCTTATCTCATAACTCGGCTTAGCCAATGAACTTCAGAGACTCCCAAATACATTAGAATTTTATAGAGACAGTTTAAGGTTAAAAACTTTTCAACAGCCAGATAGAAGAGTAATCCCAAAATGGGATTTTAGGAGAAAGAACACTGCTCTCCAATCACACCTGGTGGGCTGCTTGCTGTTGCCTGTTTTATCTCTTTATGAGCACCAACCCCTGCTTTTAGGCAGCAGCTAAACTAGCAAATATAAATGGCAGAAAGTGCCAGGCTATGTGACCTTATAGAAAGTGGCAGGGGAGCGTCTATGTAGGCAGGTACAAGTTAATGAGTCCAGAAAGAAATAATTAAAATAGACTTAGTGCAATTGTGGACTCTTCTAGGAAGATGCTGGAGCAATAAACTCTGACCAAAAAAGTCAATAAAAATATAAGGCATGACAAATAAGACAATGGAACAAAATTGAAAATGTTATTCTAACCTTTTATGAAACTGACACCTTTGCTAATTAAAATACTATATATGGTTTTGACCTCTGCTTTAAAAAAAAAGTATCGTGGGACTATGATTTCCTCTAAAAGTTGTCTTAAGTGATCTAGGAAATAGATGGACAGATGGAAATGAAAAAGGGACACTTGCCTTGGTAAGTGTTAGATATTTTACATATATAGTCTTGTGTTTTTTTCTGCAAATAACAGAACAAATCAACTAACAGTGGCTTAATTAAACATAGGGTTTTCCTCATCTTTGTTGTTATTCTAAAATGTTGGGAGGTACCTGGATGGCTCAGTCAGTCAAGCTCTGAGACTTCGGCTCAGGTCATGATCTCACAGTTCATGAGTTCGAGTCCAGTCAGGCTCTGTGCTGACAGCTCAGAGCCTGGAACCTGCTTCAGATTCTCTGTCTCCCTCTCCTTTGCTCAGCCTCTGTTTCTCTCTCTCAAAAATAAATAAGCATTAAAAAAAATGTTTTAAAGAAATGTTGGTGTAGACGGTTGCTGGCATTGGTTCAGGGCATTTTCCCCATGGCTGCAAGATTTCTTGAAATGCTTTCCAAATTCAAGAAAGAAAGAAGGGAGACAACCAACATCAGCTATTCCTCTTTATTAAGTAAGAAAGTTTTCCCAGAAGCCACTCCAAAACCTTTTCATTTACGTGTGATTGACCCAAACTATGTCATATGGCCACCCCTAGTTGCATAAAGGAGACTTGGAAAAGAAGCATAGTACTTACATTTCCCAGGCTTTGTGAGAGGTCAAAGAGAGGGTTAAAAACATGGACTTGCTTAGTCAGACCATAAGGTCTGCCACAGCTCACCCCTTCAGTTGCTTAATACCCATGCACACCTTTCTTCTCATGCAGACATTTTACACTGCATGCATTCATCAGACCCCTAAGGAAAGCAACCCCAGAGTTTCTATTGAATTCACCTGGAAGACTGGAATCTCTGCAGTCTGCTCTGCCATCTACTTTTAATGGTTTGGCAGTTGATAGCTAAAAGACAAGACAGTTGTTTGCCCCCCTCACCTTCCCCAAATACCCAATATTACAGTGATGAGGGTAGAATAGGATAATTACAATAAAAAATTCTCATTAAGGGGGCACCTGGGTGGCTCAGACAGTTAAGCATACAACTGTGGCTCAGGTCATGATCTCATGGTTCACCCAGCTCTCCGCTCTCAGCACAAAGTCTGCTTGAGATCCTCTGTCTTCCTCTCTCTCTGCCTTTCCCTTGCTCTCTCTCTCTCTCTCTCTCTCTCTTAAAAATAAATAAAACATTTAAAAAGATTCTCATTCAGAAAAAGGGAGAATGGGAAATACACAGAAAACACTAGTCCATGGCAAATACCAAATTCTGCCAGGCAGGAATAATAATGACTCCAAGTTCCAACAGTGGAGAAAGTTCCTTGAATGACCCATCAGATCAGGCAGACTCTGATTTTGCTCTCTAGAAGGATCTCCCTTCTCCATCCCCTCCCAATTCCTGGTATGCCCCCTTGGAAGATATTCTAAAGCCATCTATGGCAGCATCTGATGTGGGCACTGGGGAAAGTGACTTTTCTGGGGAAAATGCACAACTTTCACAATCCATACAAATGCAGGATCCAGGGGATGGTGAGGGTGGAAGAATCTTGAGTTATCCAAGCAAGCTTGAGAATTTGAGGGCAGTATAGTTTCCTCAAAAATTTAGCAGGCTTCAAGTGTTTTTCTTTTTTCTGATCAACTATATGTATGAGTGACCACAGCCAAACACCCATTTAGACAAAATCAATTTTTCTTATTTTTATTTCAACTCTATTATACTTACAAAAGCACATATACAATATATATGCGCAGTCAGTTTTTTTAATATAGTATGAACATCCAAGTAGTACCTTCAGCTTAAGAAATAACCAATACCAGTAATTTTTTTTTGCTAATATTTCCTTGTTTTCTTATAGAAAATCCATCCCTAAGTCATGGTTAATTTTGCATGCTTTTGAACTTTATACGATTTGTTCTTTTGAAAATTGTTGAGGTTCACAACGCTGATGTCTGCATTAAATATCCTGTTTGTTTCTGAACAGTAATCAAGTAATTATGTAAAATTTACTTATCCATTCTACTGTAATGGACATTAGATTGTTTCCAGTTTTTGTTATTATAAACGTTGCTATTATGAATGTCCAATGTACATCTCTCTTGGTGCAAGTGTTTTTCTAGGGCATGTTTGAAACAATTTTATGATATGTAATTATATCCCCATAAACCTGTAAAAAGTATACATGACTTTGAACAAGTTTCTCTAGGACAACTGTTCTTGAAATTTAATGTATGTTAAAGTCATTTAGAGAGCTTGTTAAAACATATTGTTGGCCACATCCTCAGAGCTTCTGATTTAGAAGGTCTGGGGTGATACTGAGAATTTTTATTCCTAATGCTTCTTCTGGTGGCTGGAGACTCTTCTAGGGAATGTACAGAGGTGTAGAATTGCTCAGTTGTATGATAAATGAATGTTCTCCTTTCTATAGAAAGTCAAATTGTTTTCCAAAGTATGCACCCAGCATCAGTATAAAACATATCATCACCAACATTTGAAATTGTCCACCTTTTTAAAAAAGATTTTATTTTTGAGTAATGTCTGCACCCAACATGTGTCTTGAACCCACAACCCCAAGATCAAGAGTCACAAGCTCCACCAACTGAGCCAGCCAGGGACCATCTGGAATTGTCCACTTTTCATGCTTACCAACATTGCTGTTCAATTTGTATCTCTCTAACAATTGATGACACTGCACACCTCTTCATTTTTATTGAGCATCCCTATTCTCTCGTCTGTGAAATGCCTGTTCACAAATTTCTCCCATTTTGAGGGCTTCATTCATTGATTTATGGGAGTTCTTTACATGTTTTGTATAATATTTTTTTGTTGTTGGTTGTATGTGCTATAAGTATCTTCTCCAGATGGCAGCATAAGTTAACAAAAATTATTTAATGTTGTCAGACTAATCTATCTTTTTGTTTCTGATTTGTGCTTTCTTTTTTTTATTTTTTTAATGTTTATTTACTTTGGAGAGAGAGAGACAGCACAAGCAGGAGAGGGGCATAGAGAGGAAGACACAGAATATGAAACAGGATCCAGGCTCCAAGCTGTCAGCACAGAGCCCAACGCAGGGCTTGAACTCCAGAACCGTGAGATCATGACATAAGCCAAATCCGGATGCCCAACCAAATGAGCCATCCAGGTGCCCCTGTGCTTTCTATGTCCTCTTTCAGAAATCATTTCCTAACCAAAGGTCATAAGTATATATACTATATATTTTGTTTTCTGCCATTTGTTTCTGCAATCTGTATCTATATTGTTTTTGAAAAGGTTTACATTAAGAATGTTAATCTGGCTAGAGTTGACTTTTGTGTATGGCCTAAAGTTAAGGACCTAATTTATGTGTTTTCAGTTTTAATATTCAACTGCCCTGGCACTAATCATCAAAAGCTTTCCTTTTTCTACTGATATATCAAGTGTCCAAATATGTATGTACCTCCTTATAGACGCCTTATTATGTACCATGGTCTATTTGTCTACACTTTACCAAAATCCCTCTGTATTACTGCAGCTTCAAAGTAAGTATTAATATATGGTAGTCTAAATACCACAAATTTTTTAATTTGTTATTCCATAATTTAGGAATTACTGTTAATTGGGCTCTTATAATGGCACTGTGGTTACACAAAACAATGTTCTAATTCTCAGGAGATGCATGCTAAAGTATGCTTAGGGTCAGGTGTCATAATGTCAAGCAATTTACTTTTAAATGACTCAACTGCCATTGAATCTAACTTGTGAGTATTCAGGTCTTAATTTTGCTATAAAGTCTCTGTGTCTGAAATGATATGATCATGATGGTAATATGATCCAGGAAAATAATGTTAGGATGGTAATATCCTTCAACCTGACAACTGCTTACTGCTTTTAGGATGATGGTTTTGTTTTTTTTGAAAATATTTTAGGGGTGCCTGGATGGCTCAGTTGGTTAAGCGTCTGACTCTTGATTTCAGCTCAGGTCATCATTTCATGGTTCATAAGTTTAAGCCCCACATAGGGCTCCATGCTGACAGTGAGGAGCCTGCTTGGGATCTTCTCTCTCCTCCCTCTCTCTCTGCCTTTCCTCCTCCTCCTCTCTCTCTCTCCCTAAAAAATAAACTGAAAGAAAGAAAGAAAGAAAGAAAGAAAGAAAGAAAGAAAGAAAGAAAGAAAGAAAGAGGAGGAAGGAAGGGGGGAGGGAGGAAGGAAGGGAGGGAAGGAGGAAGGAAGGAAAGAAAAAAGGAAGAAAATAAGAAAAAAGAATACAGGTATGCACCCCAATGTTTATAGTAGCACTACCAACAATAGCCAAAGGATGGAAAGAGCCCAAATGTCCACCGATGGGTGAATGGATAAAGAAGATGTGGTAATACTCCACACAATGGAGTATTACTCAGCAATCAAAAAGAATGAAATCTTGTCATTTGCAACTACGTGCATAGAACTGGAGGGTATTATGCTAAATGAAATTAGTCAGAGAAAGACGAATATCATATGACTTCACTCATATGAGGACTTTAAGACACAGAACAGATGAACATAAGGGAAGGGAAGCAAAAATAATATAAAAAACAGGGAGGAGGACAAAACCTAAGGGACTCTTAAATAGGGAGAAAAAACAGAAGGTTACTGGAGGGGTTGTGGGAGGGGGGATGGGCTAAATGGGGAAGGGGCGTTAAGGAATCTACTCCTGAAATCATTGTTGCACTACATGCTAACTAATTTGGATGTAAATTTCAAAAATAAAATAAAATAAAATAAATAAATAAAATTTAAAAATAAATAAATAAAATAAAAAGAATACTATATATAATACATATAACATATGAAAAAATAAATTTTATTTTCATATTTAAAATTTATTTAAAAAATTATTTTTTATAAAAAATAAAATAAAATAAAATCTACTTTAGTTGATATTAATAAAACCATGCCAACTTTTATGTTGATTGTATATCTTTCTGGTCCTCTTATTTTCAACAGTAACAAGCAGCCAACACACATCAAAAGCCTGAGATTTTTCCAAACATTTCTCCTTAAACTATAGCCAAGTTATTGTTACATATTTTTGGTCCCAAAACATAGCTGATAATAATTTGACCAGCCCTCCCACTGTTACCACCAGCCTAGGTCCCCAGTGCCTGCTATCCTAACCCCTCTACTCAGCCAATTCCTTATTTTAGATTCCCTTACTTTAAGCATCCCACTTATGGAACAGAATTCTCTAGAGTTAGGAATGCATTCTGCTCAAAATAATAGAAAACTTAAGTGACATAAATAAAATCTAGCTGGTTCAGCAGCTAAATGGCATCATGACTGATATCTGCCATTTTCTGCAGTGAAATTGGACTTTTATTCATTATCATAAAATGGCTATTGCAGCATCCGCCCTCCTCCCTGACATTTCTGGTTATCAAACTCCTGTCCCCAAAACACAGCTCAAATGTCCCCAGCTCTGGAAAGGAAGGAACTCTATTTCCCAGCCCGGCAGTTTTAGGCCCTTTAAAAACACTGAAATAGCTAATAGTATGAAATTTTTTCATGAATATTCAGATAATTTCTGATTTCTGGGCTTTATTGCTTATGCTGGCAATATTTCTGGAACATCTGTCTCTTCCCTTGTCTGCTATGCAAACCCTTCACCTTTAAAATTTAGGACAAGCATCCAGTCTTCTATAGGGTCTTCTTTGATTCCCACTTTCCAAAGACTGTCCTTTCCCTGAACCTTCTGTTATAAAACTTAGCACTTAAACTGCATGACTTGTCTCTCCCCTGTAGGAGACAAAGTCCTTCAAAATCTCACAAGTAGCCCCAATATTCTTCAGGAAGACAAAAGAAGGTGAGCTTTCTATCTATGGCCATGTTAGAAGTCTCAGACTGGTCTACCCATGAGTTATTGGATCACACTGACCTCAGATCTTCTGAGCCAGCTCCCTGGAGCTAGGAGTCTTTACTAATTAAGAACTCCAGGCTGCCTATAACTTTACCTTCATTCTGGAAGGAGGTGAGTGGAAAACTGCCTCCAGACAAGCCTCAATCAATATGAACATATTGAAATGTTATTTGAGTTGTAGAGTACCTTCACTTCTAGCCTGCATTTTGGAGGACTTCAGACTGACAAGATGATTGAGTACCTGAACACTACAATCTTTTCAACCTGACATGATGTGAGTCTCTGATGGCCTATGACAGCATCACCTCCAAGCCAAACCTGGAGAAACATGTCTTTGAGAGCTCCAAGTTAAGTTCCTGAGCCACTTCTACTTAGCTGAGAGTTCTAAAGCACGTATCAAGAGTTCTGTAGGAAAGCCTTCCCTGTCTCTAGTCTATCACAGATACTGATCATTTCCTGTAATTCCTTGACTATTACAAAGTCCTTCCAAGTTAGGGAAACCTCAGCCACATTCCACCCAGAGGAGGTAGTAGAATAGAGAGGAATGCCTCAAAGAGGTCATCATGGGTATCTTATCAAAAAGACCCCTGCTTGAGGCGCCTGGCTGCCTCAGTCAGTGGAGCATGCAACTCTTGATCTCAGAGTTGTGAGTTTGAGCCCCACATTGGGCATAGAGATTACTTAAAAAAATCAAAAAGATCCTGCTTAACATCTAGATCTGGGGATTCCTTCCAAGTTCTATCTCCATTCCCCCTCTGTACTTCACTCTATTTCCAACCCACTAGCTATATCTGGCTGGGCAGACAGAAACATAGGAGTAAGATAACGATTCTGGGAGACAGAAGAAATCCAATGAATAGAGAATTTTTTTTTTTTTTGTTATGATGTAGGGATATCTCACTGGCCTTTACCAGTGTCTAGGATAAATATTCTATGTCGGTTCCCACCAAACAACTTTCTGATTCAAAATTTAGCTTCTCAAGTATCTTAACACTGAAAAAGTAGGAGCTAGGAGACTCTAGCACCATTAGACAGGAACAAAGTTTATTCTAAAAGAACAAAGTGGCATTTCTGTTTAAATACCTGACTCAAGGGGCGCCTGGGTGGCTCAGTCGGTTGGGCGTCTGACTTTGGCTCAGGTCATGACCTCGCAGTTTGTGAGTTCAAGCCCTGCATTGGGCTCTGTGCTGACAGCTCAGAGACTGGAGCCTGCTTCAGATTCTGTTGTCTCCCTCTCTCTGTCCTTCCCCACTCATGCTCTGTCTCTATCTCTCAAAAATGAATAGATGTTAAAAAAATTTTTTTTAAATACCTGACTCAAGTACTGCTAGTATAATACAAAAGTATACACAAGTATACAAAAGTATAATACTTTGCAGAGCTTCCTGTGTGCCAGGCACTCTTCTCAGACCTTTATATATATTAACTCCTTTTATCCTAATAACAATCCTATGATGAAGTAGGTTTAATTGTCGTGGTTCTCATTTTCTGAATGAAGATACCAGGGTATAAAGATGTTAGATACTTTATCCAAGGTCATATCTGTTGCTAAGAAGTGGTAGAGTGGAGATTTGAACCCAGATAGTCTGGCACAGAATTCATTCTCTCAGCCACTCTGCTGTTCAGTGTGGAATCTACCTGCAAAGGCAAGGCCCAAACCTAGAATTCTAACCACTATGCTGATCCTAACAAAGGCGGGCCAACACTCCCTCACCTTCCTAACAACTCAAATGATCGTTCATTGTCCAAGCCAGATCATTGTTTAAATAGAGAAATACAGAATGTGTGGTATATAATGAATATATCAAAGGCTTATTAGAAGAGTTTTCACTAATGCTCAAATCATTTCAGATTTCAGTGTCTTTCAATATGCCGGCAATATTTTCCACTCTTCATCACGCATGCTCCTCCCTGCCTTTCAGATTCAGAACAAGCATCCTGTTCTCTGGAAGGCCTTCCACATTGCATCCCCCAAAGGCAATCCTTCTGCCCTGACTGCTGCAGCAGTTAGCACTTCATATTATAACCACTCTTGTTCTCATCTCTCTAGATGTGAACTCTTTGAAAGCAGAACTCTTTGGAAAGCATCTGTTTCCCATTTGTATATGGAGAATAATAAAATTAACCACCCCCTCATGAGAATTAACTAAAATAATGTCTGTAAAGCACTTACTTGACATTCAGGTAGTTCTCAGTGAAGGACGGCCACTATGAAAATACAGTTTTGTAACCTTGGGAAGCTGGTACAGTGTTGACACACAATATACACTGAATGTTTGTTAAATGAGTATAAAACAATGTTCCAAAAAAGCACTAAGGATATACTTTTAAAGTCTTAGTTGAAGGTCTTTAATATAGTGCTAGCCCTGATTTGCTGGTTTTGCCCATTAAAATTTCACAATCCGAATTGTCATATACCTTACTGGTGTCATTTCATTTTTTCAGTTATAGTTGAAGGGATGCTGTGACCAAAACTGTTTGAAAATTAAAATAATGAAGGAAATATATTGAGGTAAGGAAAAGATCTCTTGCTTTTAAATTATTTCATTACTACATTTAGTCATCTTACATTTTAAGATAAAGACAATAGGCTAAAAATAGTCCTTTTGCATTTTTCCTTTTTTGGTTCCTTTCAGTGCTTCGTAGTTTTAGCTTTAAATAAAGAACAATGACTGCCTTCAATTTATTTTCTAAACAGATCAAGTTCTGTTCTAATTACCAGCACAACAAAAATTTCAGTGTATCAAAAAAAATTTCTAAGCTCCTTGATGTGACCTACTTTACCGGATTACCATTAATACAATAAAAATTCCAGACTAATAAAAGAATTTGGAAAATGCCTTTGAGAAATGGGTTATCTATTGGATACAAAACATTTCCAACACTTAAGTAAGTTTTGGTCTATATTTTATTTAATTAATTGAATTCATCATAAGTATCTCTAAAATGCCTATGTTACTCATCACTCAAATATATAAAAATTGATTAGTATTAGGTCAGAGAACAAACTGGTGATTGACAGAGGGGAGGGGGTTGGGGATGGGTGGATTAGGTAAAGGGGAATAAGAGGTACAAACTTCCAGTTATAAAATAAATAAGTCATGGGGATGAAAAGTACAACATAGAAAATGTAGTCCATGACATTGTAATAATGTTATATGGTGACAGGCGGTAACTACACTTATGGTGGTGAGTATTTAGCAATGTATATAATTATCCAATCATTATGTTGTATACCTGAAATTAATATAGTATTATATGTCCACATTTAAAAACATTAGTTAGTGGGGCACCTGGGTGGCTCAGTCGGTTAAGCGTCCAATTTCGGCTCAGGTCATGATCTCACAGTCCGTGAGTTCGAGCCCCGTGTCAGGCTCTGTGCTGACAGCTCAGAGCCTGGAGCCTGCTTCGGATTCTGTGTCTCCCTCTCTCTCTCTGACCCTCCCCGTTCATGCTCTGTCTCTCTCTGTCTCAAAAATAAATAAACATTAAAAAAAATTTTTGAAATGAATTAGTATAAGGTTATTTATTGTACCTTAATGCTTTTGAAAGGAATAAAACAGCCATCTTATACCATTTTATAAAGCAACTGTTTTCTTATGCAAGGAATTTCTTGTTACAATTAAAGTTAATAATTTTTACTCTTTATATATTTATGAAACCTGAACCATATTTTTGCAGAATTGCAGAAGTCAGTATCAAACTTGACATAATTATTTGCATAATCCATAGACATTCCTTCCACAGATTGTTACCAAACACCTATGCTGTATAAGCACTATGCTGGATTCTCCGGATGTTGGAAGACAAATGAACAAAACCCAAAAAGTAAGTAACGATAAATATTATAAAGAAAAATCAAGCAGGTCAAGAGGAACAGAGTGGAGGGGATGAGGTGTTATGAGATCAAATAAATATCTCTGAAAACTTAGGTGACTTGAGCAGAATCCTGAAGGGAACAAGAGGGTGAGCCACATAGACACTGAGAAAGAGCTTTAGGCAGATTAGCAAGTGCAAAGTTCCCTTGGCAGAAGTGTATTGTGCTTGTTGCTAGCAAAGAGATCGGTGTGGGTGGAGGGGGCTAAGCCAGGGAGAGGAAAAGAAAGCAGGCGCTGAGACCAGAGAGAAAACAGAACCTAGATCGTAAAGGTCTTATGGATCTGATGGAAAGATGACGTGAGCCACAAATATAATTTTAAACTTTTTAGTAATTACATTTTAAAAAGTAAAAAGAAACAAGTAAAATTAATTTTAATAATATGTTTTATTCTATCCAATATATCCATAACATTATTATCTAACATGTAATCAATATAACAAAATACTCGAGTTATTTTACATTTTTTTCTTTCTTGCTAAGACTTTAAAATCTAGTGTAGGGGTACCTGGGTGGCTCAGTCGGTTGTGCAACCAACTCTTGATTTTAGTTAAGGTCATTATCTCTCGCTTCATGGGATTGAGCCCCAGGTGGGGCCCCACTTTATCAGCAGAATCTGCTTTGGATTCTCTCTCTCCCTCTGTCTCTGCCTTTCCTCCCTCTCTCTCTCTCTGTCTCTCTCTCTCTCTCTGTCTCTCTCTCTCCATCTCTCTCTCTCAAAACAAATAAACTTAAAAAAATCCAGTGTGTATTTTAGATTCATAGCACATCTAAATTCAGACTAGCATATTTCAGGTGCTTGATAGTCAAACGTGGCTAGTGGCTACCATATAAGTGCAGTTATACACAATTGTAAAGCCTTTGAAGAGTTTTGTTTTTGTTTTATTTATCAAATATATACAGAAATAAAGAGAAGAGTATAATGAATTTAGTGTCATTATCACCCACTTTCAATAATTAGCAATACATGGCCAGCTTTGTTTCACCTACCTCCATCTACTCTCTCCAAACCCAAATATTTTTGAAGGAATATACTGGGGAGTTGTGAACACAGAAATGACTTTGAACAGCTCTATCTGCCAAGTTGAGAATAGTTCATGAAGTAGAAGCATGGGTGGAGACAGGAAGACCTTGTTATGAGAGTATTATAAAAATCCTGGTGAATTTATAGCACCTTAGTCGGGGGCGGTGCTGGCAGTGGAGATGGTAAGAAATGGAGGCTTGATTGAATCCTTAATATATTTCAAAGGGAGAAGCTGACAGGATATACTGATGGAACAGTTATGGAATATGAGAGAGAAAAGTCAGGATGACTTCCAGATATTTGGCCTACGCAACATGATAGAGTTGCCGTTTACTGAAACACGGGAAGCTGCGAGAACAGTTGGATGGAAATCAAGAGTTCACTTTGCCGGGGACGCTTGGGTGACTCAGTCGGTTAAGTGTCTGGCTCTTAATTTCAGCTCAGGTCATGATCTCACGGTTGGTTTGTGAGTTCCAGCCCACTTGGGATTCTCTCTCCCTCTCTCTGCCCCTCCCCTGCTCATGTGCATGCTTGCTCTCTCTCACTCTCTCTCTCAAAATGAATGAATAAACTTAAAAAAGAGATCATTTTTGGACATGTTAAGTTTAAACTATCTATTAGACATCCAAGTACAGACAGTGAATGAAAAGTTGGATATCTAGATCTGCAAGTCAGGAACAAAGCCCAGGCAGGAGATATAAATTTGAGAGTGATCAGAAAACAGGTGGTGTATGTGGTTCCTGGGTGGCTCAGTCAGTTAAGCATCTGACTTCAGCTCAGGTCATGATCTCACAGTCCATGAGTTTGACCCCACGTGGCACTCTGCAATAACAGCCCAGAGCCTTGGAGCCTGCTTCGGATTCTGTGTGTATCTCTCTCTCTGCTCCTCCCTCACTCATGCTTTGTCTCTCTCTCTCTCTCTTTCTCAAAAATAAATAAACATCAACAAAAAATTTTAAAGAAAACAAGTGGTGTTAAAACCATGAGACAAGATGTGTTCACTAGGACGTGAACTTAAATAGAAGAGAGTTCCAAAGTTTAAAAGGAGGGAAGGGAAGGGAAGGGAAGGGAAGGGAAGGGAAGGGAAGGGAAGGGAAGGGAAGGGAAGGGAAGGGAAGGGAAGGGAAGGGAAGGGAAGGAGGAACCAGGAAAGGAGACTGAATAGAAGCCCACATAAGCCATAAAAAAAATAAATGAATAAAACACGAGAAAAGGTATTGTCCTGGAAGACAAGTAAAAGAAATATTTCAAGAAGGAGATAGCAAGCAAAATACAAAACTAAATTTAAAAAGAAAATAAAAACCAATATCTAGAATTTGAAAACAAACTGAAACAAATGAGCCTACCTGGTATATCAGTTTGGTGAAAAAACCAGAGAAAAGAATTATTCCAACTGACCTCTGAACAAAATATTTTGACTATACAGTTTTGTTTTTTGGTTTTTTTTTGTTTTGAGAGACACAGCCAGCACGAGTTGGAGAGGGGCAGAGAACGGGAGAGAGAGGATTCCAACCAGATTCCACACCGCCAGTGCAGAGCCGGATACGTGGCTCAAACCCTCAAACCCTGGGACCATGACCATAGCCAAAACCAAGAATCTGCCACTTAACCGACTGAGCCACCCAGGCACCCCTTGACTATACAGTTCTGACTGGGTTATATTTTTAGGACAAAAAAATTTAAAAAGGCAAACAATCTTAAATTATCTAGTTTCATTTAGTAGTTTCATTGTTAATAGCAACAATTATTATTTTGAAACCAACAAATGTATATTTTAATATACTAAGAAACTATGTTAAAGCTGTCAGGGACTTAATGTTCAGCATAAAAAGCTCAGTTAAAAAAAAATAAAACGTGGTGGGGCGCCTGGGTGGCTCAGTCGGTTAAGCGTCCGACTTTGGCTCAGGTCATGATCTCACGGTTCGTGGGTTGGAGGCCTGCGTCGGACTTTGTGCTGACAGCTCAGAGCCTGGAGCCTGAGAATCTGTGTCTCCCTCTCTCTCTTCTCCTTCCCTGCTCATGCTCTCTCTCTCAAAAAATAAATAAACATTAGAATTACTTATTTTCTAGCTCTGTCCACTGAAAAGGCCAAGAAGCAATAATAATAATTCAGTAACAACAAGAATCCCATACTGTGGTCTCAAAACATCATTTCACACTAAAAGGGCTTGGCATTTTCTGTACAGTCAATCCAAGAAATATACCAGTTGAGCTTGGGATATCTTATTGTGCCAGAAAACAAAGAGGCTATCAAAAGATAATACTATCATATCAAACAAATACAGAAGCCTCAAAAGCTTCCCACTTACACTCAAAATAGAATAATTTGAGTGTCTAACAACTGCAACCAATAGAAACACATTTAATGTATAAAGCTATGAGTTCATAGTGCTATTCAAAAAAGGAAAAAGAAGGGCACCTGGGTGGCTCGGTTGGTTAAGCATCCAACTTTGGCTCAGGTCATGATCTCACACTTGGTGAGTTCGAGCCCCACGTCAGGCTCTGTGCTGACAGCTCAGACCCTGGAGGCTGCCTTGGATTCTGTGTCTCCCTCTCTCCGCCCCTCCCCTGCTCGCTCTCTCTCTCTCTCTCAAAAATAAATAAACATTAAAAAAAATTTTTTTAAGAAAAACAAAAAAGGAAAAAGAGAAAGACCCTGGACACCATGGAGGTTGCTAGGTAATGAACACATTACTGTAAAATTGGATAGTTGAAAGGAAATAATTAAAGATCTGTCCTGTTTTTCTGGTATGAACAGTATTTCAAGGTAACCAAATAATCCTTATGGATGTAAGAAAGTTCTCTACAGAAGACTTCTAGCTAATAAATGAAAACAGAATGATTAAATCATAAAATCACCATCTTGCAACCCATAATTGTTTTCAAATGAATCAGACAGTGGTCAACAAAAGATACCAAAATCATTAAGTAAAAGATAGTTGGGAAACTTTACAATCAGACAGGAATCAGCGTCACCACATGAACACCTTAAGCATACTAAAAGTGAGGCCATCTGACACTATGTGGCTCTTGAGATGATAAAATAATATGAAGTCTGTAACATCACCTATAGTATATTCTCGTCAAGAACCTAAAACTGGAGTGCCTGAGTGTCTCAGTCAGTTAAGCATCCAACTTCGGCTCAGATCACGATCTCACTGTTCATGAGTTCGAGCCCCGCATGGGGCTCTCTGCTGTCAGCACAGAGCCCACTTTGGACCCTCTGTTCCCCTCTCTCTCTGCCCCTCCCTTGCTTGTGATCTACCTATAAATAAATAAATAGGTAAATAACTAAATAAACACACAAACATACATTTTTAAAAAAGGAATCTAAAATAGAATTTAATCAAGTCTTTAGCGCTAACTTGTAGACTGCAGGAAATACAGAGGATAGAAAAACAAATTAAACACAAGATGCAACTGCAACATTCTACAAGACCACCGACCCAGTTTCTTCAAGAAGTAACTCAAATAAAGGAGGTGAAGTGGAGCACTTATGCGAATGAAAAGGGATCCTAGAGACTATAATCACCAAAGGTGGACCCTGTGCGGATTCTGGCTTGCAAAAGTAATAATTGTAAAAAGAAATTCTTTGAGATGATAGGGAAATTTGAATAGTTTGTATTACAACTTAAGAAATGTTTATTTCATGTTGTTAGATGTAAATATGGCCTTGGGTTATATAAGGAAAAAAGTTGTCTTTTAAAGCATGATGAAGTGGTTAGAATAAAATATCAGGCCTTTTAAGGTTTGCTTTTAAATACTCCAGTCAAAAAACCCCCACAAAAACAAATAAAATAGAAATAGCTCTGGTTTATCAAGATACCCCCTTATACCAGCAAAGGGCCACTTGTTCTTCAGTAGCCACAGGAGCATACTGTCCTTGCTTCACATACTCAGGATGCACATCAGGACCCAAGAGCTGTTGAGTGGCAGCAGGGAGGTCAGAACCGAATCAGGAAAAAGCAGCAACCTCATGATTAAGAGCCAATTCCAGCTTCATGGTACCTGCCACTTGCTTCCTGACCCTGGTTTGGGCAGCAGATCTGACACAGGATACAGACAAGCCAACAGACACCTTTGTAAAACACTTCTGTTTCCAAGATCTGCCCATCAGTGATGGAGGTGACATTCATTGGAATATAAGCACACACATAACCAGCCGTGTTTCTCCGACTGGAAAAGCAGACAAGGAGCCACTACCAAAAGAATCATTCATTTTGTTCTCTCCAGCAGACAGGAGTGTAGTTAAAACATATCGCTAGAATAGGCCTCATGAGCAGCAGAAGTGTGGCAATAAGCAACAGAGCATTTGGATAACTCTTGATAGATGATCGAAGCATATTTTCCATTATCCTTAAAATATTCTCCTACAGAACAGCCAGAATAAGGAGTCAGGCACTGATGTGGGGCAGCATCAGCAGTAGCTGAAACCACAATGGTGTACTTCATGGCATTTGCATCTGTAAGTCTCTTCACCAACTAGGCAATGTAGATATGATACAGCTTCTTCTTTTCATCAGATGCATCATTGAAACATTTCTGGTTAATGATTACGTCAATCATTGACATTTTGCCAGCCTATTGGCCACCAATAACCAGCTCATGTTGACCATCTATCCACAGATTTAATGCCAGTCTGCACAGAGATTGGAGGAATGATCCCAGGGGCTTTCAGCCAACTTGCCTACAGTTCTTGCAACCCATTACCAATGGCACCTACTATATGACCCAACAGCTTCTTGCCACCTAGAATGCCCACAATGTCTCCTGTCCTCTTCAGGAGATCTTCTTCCTTAATTAGTTCTCATTTCCAAACACAGTAACACCAACATTATCAGGTTCCAAGTGCAGAGACATACCCTTTAAGCTTGTAAGAAAACTCTACCATTTCTTCTGCCTGAACATTCTTTAGCCCATGTACTTGAGCAATCACCAATACTTAAGACATACCTTGTCTCTTCAAGGTCAGCAGAGAGTAAAGCTCCAAGAATAGGCTCTTCAAAAACAGAAGACACCCCAGCAGTTCTTGTCTTCTGAGGACAAATGTTAGGCATGGAGTTTCCCTGTGGCAATTAAGGATGATCACAAAATGTTTTGGGAGACCAGCCAAGCCTAAGGGAGGATAAAATCCACAGCCCAAGGTCACATGCACAGACAGCATCTTTTTTTTTAAGTTTATTTATTTATTGTTAGTAAATTCTATACCCAACATGGGACTCAAACTAGACCTCAAAATCAAGAGGCACATGCTCTTCTAACTGAGCCAGCCAGGCACCCCCAGACAGGATCTTTAGAGCTCTCCTTAGGTCATTCCTCTCCCGCTGCAGCCTCTGTACTGACACCCAAACAAATATTAACCAAAAGAAATTACACTAGTATTCTGAAACAGTACATTAGTATTATGAGATAATTACATTAGTATCAGACAAAATATACTTTTAAGAAAATTTCTTTTTATGGATAAAGAAAGTTACAACATAAGAATAAAAAGAATACTTCACTAGAAAAACAATTTTACGTAATTTTTAAAATTTTAACTTTTTATTATAAAGTTTTCAAACATATACAAAAATAGGAAAAACGGTACAATGAAGACCTATAAATCCACTATTTAGATTCAACCATTGTTAACATTTACATTTTGTCATACGAGCTTTCCTGTTTTATCAATGTATCTATATTTTTTTATTATTGTGGTTGATCTGTTTCAAAGTGTCACACACTAAGACATTTCATGCCAAAATATTTTACACATCTAAAAGAAAAAATAAAAAAAAAGGACATTCTCCTATCTAGATACAATGGTATTGTCACCCCAACAACATAAAAATAACTCCCTAATTTCATCTCATACCCATTCTATATTTAAATTTACCTATGTCCTCAAAATGTTATGCATAGCTCATTTTTTTCATACCACGATTCAATCAAGAATCATTATATTTTATTGATATGTCTTTTTTTAATGTTTATTTTTTGAGAGAGAAAGCAAGCCAAGGAGAGGCAAAGAGAGAAGGAGAGAGAAATCCCAAGCAGGCTCCATGCTGTCAACACAGAGCCTGACATGTGGCTCAAACCCATAAACCATGAGATCATGACCTGAGCCAAAACCAAGAGTTGGATGTTTTACTGACTAACCCACCCAGGCGCCCCTGATTTTTATATCTCTTAAATTGCTATTTAATGTGTAGCTATTACCTCTTCCCTATTTTTAGGAAATCCCATCTCTAAGAATCTACACCAAAGATAACACCAGCAAAAATGTTCAATTTATTTTTTTATTGATGTATAATTGACACACATTATACTAGTTTCAGGTATATAACATGATTCCATATTTGTATATAGTGTGAAATGATCACCACAATAAGTCTAGTTAATATCCATCACCATACATAGTTACAGAATTTTTTTGTGTGATGTGAACTTTTATGATTTACTCTTTTAGCAACTTTCATATATGCAATATAGTATTACTAACTGTAGTCGCCATGCTGCAAATTACATTCTCATGACTTATAGCTGGAAGTTTGGTTTTCTTAAATATTTTTTTAAGTTTATTTATTTATTTTGAGGGGGATTGGAGGGGCAGAGAGAGAGGGAGAATTTCAAGAAGGCTCCATGCTCAGCGGGGAGCTGGATCTCAGGATGGAGAGATCACAACCTGAGCCCATATCAAGAATATTGGATGCTTAACCAACTGAGCCACCCAGGTGCCCGTTATAACTGGAAGTTTGTACCTTTTGATTCCCTTTATTCATTTTGCCCATCCCTAAAACCTGCCTCTAGCAACCACCAGTCTGTTCTCTATATTTATGAGCTTGGTTTTATTTTATTTTTCCTTTGTTTGTTTTGCTTTTTAGATTACACATGTACACGAGATCATTACCAACAAACAACAAAAAAATTAAGTACATATGTAGAAAGTTATTCCCTTCAGCACTATTTGTTCCAGCAAAAAGAATGGAAACAAACCAAACATCCATTAATAGGGAGCTAGTTGCATGAACAGCCATATAATGAAGTCCTACGTAGCAGTAAAAATAAATAAATAAATAAATAAATGAGGACAAACTCTTGAATAACTGCTATGAAATCATCTTCAGAATATATTATAAAATGCAAAAATCATGTCGCCGACAATGTATATACAACCCTACCTTTTAACTAAGAAATAACCAAAGAGCAAAGCAAAAATAAATAAAAAATAAAAAGCAACATCATTACAGAACATACTGTAGATATTAAAAAATACTGTTATTAACAACAACTTTATACCAATAAACGTGATGATTTAAATGAACAAAAAAAATTTAGGGAAAGACCAACTTACTAAAACTAATACAAAAATAAAATCTAAATAAGGGTACCTGGCTGGCTCATTTGGTAGAGCCCCTAGTTGGGTGCAGAGATTACTTACAAATAAAATCTTCAAAAAAAAAAATTAAATTAAAAAAAAATCTAAATAGCCGTATACCTATCAAAGAAAATGAGCCCATATTTAAAGACACTCCCCAGGGGTGCCTGGGTGGCTCAGTCGGTTGAGCAGCCGACTTGGCTCAGGTCATGATCTCGCAGTCCATGAGTTCAAGCCCCGCGTCGGGCTCTGTGCTGACAGCTCAGAGCCTGGAGCCTGTTTCAGATTCTGTGTCTCCCTCTCTCTGACCCTCCCCTGTTCATGCTCTGTCTCTCCCTGTCTCAAAAATAAAACGTTAAAAAAAAATTTTTTTAAGACACTCCCCAGAAGAAATCTCAAGGCCACATCCTTCACTAGCAACTTCTTCTAAATTAACAAAGAAATAACATCAGTCTTACACACAGTCTTTTAGAGAATATTTCTCAATTTATTTCATGACACCAGAATAAACTCAATACCAAAACTAAAGAAGGGTTTATAAGGAAAGAAAATTACAGACCAATTTTGCTCATAAATCTCATAATCTATTGTTTTAAACATCCCTAATACAAAACAGTAGCAAATTGAATCTAATAACACATAAAAAAGAATATGTTATAACCTTGAAAGCAAGATTACTTTCATATTTGAAAATGAGCCAATGCAATTCACCACATTAATGGAATAAAGAGGGGCATCTGGATGGCTCAGTCAGTTAAGCATCCAACTCTTGCTTTCAGTTCAGGTCATAATCTCATGGTTCATGGGTTCGAGCCCCACATCTGGCTCCAAACTGACGTGCAAAGCCTGCTTGGGATCTCTCTCTCTCTCTCTCTCTCTCTCTCTCTCTCTCTCTCTCTCTCTCCCTTTCTCTCAAAATAAATAAATAAACTTCTTTTAGAAAAAAACTGAAGAAACACATACAAACTGACAGAAATATGAAATAGAAATTAAAAACCAATTCTAACCAGGTGCCTGAGGGTTGTATAATAAGTCTATAATACAAGCAAAAAAAATACACAATTATTTCCAGGGAACCAGTTAACAGCTTGGTTTAGGATAGTGCCAAGAAATGACTCTCTCCTCTGGGCTAGGCTTTACTTCCTTTAGAAGTAGCAATGAAACAAGTTTTGGGACATCAAAAGACAGAGATCAGTCAAGGGTTTCCTATTACTCGCTCTATTCTCTGTCTTAAAGACAATGTTTTTTTCATCCATCTGCTGATGGAATAAATTTTTTCCCAGTATACACACGAGCAGTTCAGAACTCCCACTCACACGATTTCACAAGTTTGTTCACAATCTACAGTTAAGTTCTATAAGCATGATGGGGTGAAAGCTTCAAAGGAATGAGGTATTATGACCTTTTATTACCTATTACCTATCCTGAGCATGAGGGAATGTGGAGACATCCAGTCAAAACTCTATCACCAGTAAGAATGTGAAATGGCACAACCACTTCAGGAAAAAAAAAAAGGGGGGGGGTGTATTTCTTAATATACTTAGCATATGACCAGTAATTTCACTTATTTATCCAAAAGAAATGAAAATTTATGTTCACACAAAGACTTCTATGATTATAGCAGCTTTATATTTTTAAATTTTTTACAGTTTATTTATTTTTTCTGAGAGAAAGAGAGAGATGCTCAAGTGGGGTAAGGGCAGACAGAGGGACAGAAAATCCCAAGTAGCTTCACACTCACTGCCAGTGCAGAGCCCAACGCAGGGCTTGAACTCACAAACCGTGAAATTATGACCTGAGCCGAGATCAAGAGTGTCGCTTAACCGACTGAGCCCCCCAGGTGCCCCTATAACAGCTTTATGTTTAACAGCCAAAACCTAAAAACAGTTCAGGTATGCATCAACAGGAAAAAGAATATACAAACTGGGCTACATTCATATGATGAACTACTACTACTCAACAATAAACAAACTACTGATGCATGCAACAATATAAATGAAAATCAAAAACATTATGATGAGCGGAAACAGCCAAATACAAAAGTACATAGTATATGATTCCATTTATATGAAATTCTCAAATGGGTGACATTAATCTATGGTGGAAAAAATTGCGATGAGGGATGGGGTAAGATGTGACTAGAAGATGGTATGAGAGAAGTTTGGTGTGACAATAATGCTCCATATAAGAGGAGTCTGGGTAGCAGGTTAATGTATTTGTCAAAACTCAGCTAACGTACACTTAAAATTTGTGCATTTTATTATATATAAATTTCACATCATTCAACAAAAAGAACCTTTAAATGTTGAACTCTAGTTAGTGACATGCATGCTAAAGTTCTTCAGGGGAAGTGTGCTGATAACTGTAATTTGCTTCAAAAAGCATCAACAAATAAAATGGATTCATAGATGTGATAAAGTACAATAAAAGATGGTTGAATCTAGATGCTAGACATATTATTTCAACCTTGCTGCAGGTTTGAAATGTTCATAATAAAATGTTAAAAACAAATTTAAAACTCTGTTGCCTTGCTTGAAACAGGTTCAGTGAGGAAGTTTTCTCCAAGCAGATATATTAAGTAGCAAGTACGCATAATTTGAAGAAATAAAGGGACTTGTCGCAAGAAATTGAAAAACATTATAAATTTTCATTCCTTTCAAGCAATGCATATAGTCTTCAGGAGGGGCACCTGGGTGGCTCAGGTAGCTAAATGTCCAACTTTGGCTCAGGTCATGATTTCATGGTTCATGGGTTCACGTCAGGCTCTGTGCTCACAGCTCAGATCCTGGAGCCTGCTTCAGGTTCTGTGTCTCCCTCTTTCTCTCTGCCCCTCCCCTGCTCACACATTCTCTCTCTCTCTCAAAAATAAAATAAAACATTAAAAAAAATCAGTCTTCAGGATAGGATGTGCACAGTTCTTAGTGTCACTTAGAAATATTAGTTGATAGTCATAATTTGATAGTGCCATTTGTTTTCTATAAAAAAATGAGAAAATCATTAGTTTCATAGTAACTCTATAAAGAGAAATTTGACCAAGGATCGATCTCCCAGAACATGACTTGAATTTATTAGTAAAGCAGTTATATTTGATATTTTAGTTTCTCCTAATTATCACCATAAACTGGAAAAAAAAAAGGGAGGGGGGGAAAAAGTCCTATATATCTTTTCCAGTATACAATTTTTTCTCCTTGTAGGTAACGGCAAACAAGACATCTGTTCCAATTATTTTTCTTCTTAAATCAAGCAAAATGAGAACAGCACCATTTAAATTATAATCTGTATAATCATACTATATTGGAGGCTTTAAAACATTTTTTAAACCTCAACTTACCTAAGAAACATTTTACATCTTGACTCAGAAAACACACACTCACATAGATCCGAATCAAAAGTTTCAGGGGGCGCCTGGGTGGCTCAGTCGGTTAAGCGTCCGACTTCAGCTCAGGTCACGATCTCATGGTCCGTGAGTTCAAGCCCCGCGTCGGGCTCTGGGCTGATGATGGCCCAGAGCCTGGAGCCTGCTTCCGATTCTGTGTCTCCCTCTCTCTCTGACCCTCCCCTGTTCATGCTCTGCCTCTCTCTGTCTCAAAAATAAATAAACGTTAAAAAAAAAAAATATTAAAAAGTTTCAGGGAACACTTACCCTTATTACTGATGATGGAATCGGATATTTCAATTTTATTCCATTACTTCAAAATGCTGGTCACAAACCACTAAATTGATTTCATATCTTCCTGATGGATCACAACCTGTCATTTGAAATATTGCACTACCTAGTCCCTAAGGTTTTTCAGAAAAGAAGTCCTGGGTATAGACTGCACTGTGAAACAGTCTAAGAACTGTAGGAATATCAAATATCTTTCTATTGCTTTGTGTGCGCTAATCCACAGTCTCCGTTTCTCATGTTACATTACATTAACAAATAAATATCGAACACCTACTTTGTACAAGGCCTCCTCCTAGGAACTTGAGATGAACAATCTGATTATTCTTTTTTCTATTTTCTTTTTAAGACCTCACAGGGCCTTAGACACACTCCATCTATTGTACCAAACCCCACAGGGTCACATAGGATAGCATCACCAGTGTTTTGGAGATAGAGGCACTGAGTCAGAAATTACATATTTCCAAAAGTCATACTGATAGAACATGGAAGTTAAGAGTCAAATTTTCTCAACTTCAATTTAAAAAATCTAAAGTATTTTAAAACAATCAACTTCAAAATAATATTTATTTTCTAAATTAGAATACATAATAAGGGGCACCTGGGTGGCTTGGTCAGTTAAGGGTCCAACTTTTGATCCCAGGTCTTGATCTCAGGGTTGAGTTCAAGCCTTGCACTGGGCTCTGTGCTGGGCACGAAGTCTACTTAAAAACAAAACGAAACAAAACAAACAAACACAAACAGCACATAATGACTTAATTTATATATATATATATATATACATACATATATACACACACACACATAGAAATAACAAGCAAGGCACCTGGGTGACTCAGTCGGTTAAGTGAAGTGTCCCACTCACTTTTGGCTCAGGTCATGGGATCGAGCCTCATATCAGGCTCCCTGTCGAGCCTGGTTGGGATTCTCTCTCTCTCTCTTTCTCTCTCTCTCTCTCTCTCCCCCGCTCTGCCTCTCTCCCCTGCTCTCATGTACTCTCTCTCTCTCTCAAATTGAAAGAAAGAAAGAAAGAAAGAAAGAAAGAAAGAAAGAAAGAAAGAAAGAACTAGGATAAAAGGTTTGATAACGTCCTTCTTAAATTATATCCACCTATCACAATATATTCAGTATCTACTATGTGCCAGATATTGTCCACTCAATACTTTTGGACTGACTCTCTGAGTTCAGATTTGAAGAAAAGAGTAAATGGGGAGGTTTTCCTCCTTTTCAAACTCATGAAGAAGAAAACTTGATCATTCTAGAAAGAGGGCAGAGCAGCCACTTCTGCAGGCACCGGGGACCTGACCGTCTCTGAACACACTAGAAAAGCCTCTGGCTTTGGAACAGGTAGCGAGGGAAGGCTGCTGTAGAAGTGGTGCTTCAGCAGAGACCTGAAGAATGAGAAGAAGCCACTCATGCAAAGTGCTGAGAGAAGAGCATTCCAGACAGAGGCAAGAGTGTGAAGGGATGACAGAATGCATGAAATAGAGACCACAAGTGATAGGAGATTCCAGAGAAAAGGGATCAGTCCTTTAAGGTTGGGAGTCAGAAACTTGGGAGTCCTAAGTATGTAAAACTAGACAGCATATCAGAAAAGGACCAGGCATTCCAGGCAAGGAAATGGAAAAGAGCAAATCTGAACTATATGATGTAAAACAGGGCAGGCAAAACCTGACAAACAGGAAACAATAATCGGATTGTTTCCTAGTTGTGACCAGTTCTGGGCTTGGCTTCATCTGTTTGGAATTCCAACAGAACGTTCTCAGATGGCCAAAGGGCTCCAGCTGTGACTAGAGTTGGAACACTGTTTCCATGTGGCCAGCACTCACGCCTTATTTGCAAGCCCAAATTCACAAGCAAGAAATACTAGTTATTTTGGTTTTGCAGGAGCAAAGGAAAATACTTTCCATCTGGCCTGAGTTGTGAAGAAACCAATTCTTCCTACTCTGAAGCCAGTATATATAAAGTGTAGACTCCCTGAAAAAGAAACGTATGGAAGATATAGCTTAAATCTTCCTGAGGGTAAAAGAAGGACCCGAGGTCATCATTTTCCTGGTAAAGCTAACTGAGCCCTAATCAACAATAAGAAAAATTTCCTCCTTTTAGAGTTGTGGCCTTGGCTTCCTTTTTAGCCTCAGGAAAACTTTATCATTCGAGAAACACAGGGCAGAGCAGCCACTTGTGTGGTTAGTCTCTCAGCCCCTGAGATGAGGCTCTATGTCAGAAAAGCCACTTGTTCTAATCAGAAAAAGAGTTACCTCTCTTCTGCTGTTGACTATGGTTATTTGGTACTATATTAAAACCCAATAATACATGATAGGGAAGAAGATAAAAGGAAGAATTGAGCCATGCAGAGAGATAGAAAGTGATTTTAACTTAAAATTCTCAACAGTCATACCACTTTCCCCGGGAGAGTTTAATTCCAAGTGCCACTTAGTTATTTTCCAAGGCAGAAAATGACAGCAGACTATCTGAGGAGAAAAAGAGAACAAACTACATTAATATATCAAAACCACCCCCCACCCCAGCTTCTGCCTGCCTTCCTCCTACAAGTGTGTCTTTGCCAAGAAGCTAAAAGGAGAAGGGTATTTGCAGCTAAAAGACACTTTTAGAGTTTGCAATAAGCAATCTTTACATTCTCAACATTTTTAAATACATCAAGTTCAGGGGGGAAGACCAAAGAGCTGCCCTTTTATTATATGGGGCAAGTAATAATTGACAATGCTTAAAATAAGGATTTCCATGTCACTTTTTACCTCACTTCTCTATAGAGATGTCAATTCCAGTCTCATGACCAGTGTGTGGACCATGTGCAGTGCGCAAGCTTTGGAGAAATGGCTAGGTTTTTGTTTTTTTTAAATGTTTATTTATTTATTTTGAGAGAGACAGAGAGAGAGAAAGAGAGCATGGATGCAGGGAAAGGGCAGAGAGAGAGTCCCAAGCAGGCTCCACGCTGTCAGTGCAGAACCCCACACAGGACAGGACTCAAACTCAAGAACCGTGAGATCATGACCTGAGGCAAAATCAAGAGTGGGAGGCTTAACCGACTGAGCCACGCAGGCACCCCAAGAGAAATGGCTGGAAGTTGTTAAGCCTCTGAATATATATACATATATACATATATATATACACATGTATATGTGTGTGTATATGTATATATACATATACATACATACTTTTTTTTTTTTTTTAAAGACAGAGGACACAAGTGAACAAAGAGCAGAGAGGGAGAGACAGAGGGAGAGAAAGAAGTGGTGTTCATCCCAAGCAGGGCTCGAACTTACCCAATGCAGGGCTCGTGCTCAGGAACCATAAGATCATGACCTAAGCCAAAGTCCAATGCTTTACTGAGTCACCCAGGCACCCCAAGGCTCTGTTAGTATTTCAGAAAACTCAAGAGATACTATGTGAAACTCTTAAATCAAGTCATTATGAGACAATTTCAGTCTCCTTTAAAAGTCATCAAATGGTTCATCTGAAAAACCTAGAGAGATTAAAAGGAGAAAAATAGACCAAGAGAGTGGTGTTGAATCCCACTCTGTCTAGCCTTTAGGAAGTGGAAAATTATAAGAAATATTTTGGCCCCAGAAAAATCCCTAACCTAAACATTGAAAATAAAATGTTAGTATTAGATTTTACAGTGACAGAGAACTGCTGTAGGTGAATTGATAGTGCCCCAAATCCCACGGTGAGTACAAAAAATGGCCCTGACACCTGTTAGGATGAGCACTAGGTGTTGTATGGAAACCAGTTTGACAATACATTTCATAATAAAAAAAAATTAAAATAAAATTTAAAAATGGCCCTGAGGGCAGACTGAGAAGATACTGTTCACCCTGGAAGAAATCTGCACAAATCCAACCCCTCCCTTTCCTTCATTCTAAGATTGGATGTAAGAGACAGTACTATAGCAGGCTCATTTTTAAACTCCCAAATACAATAGCTTGGTGCTCCCAACCAATTCCGCAGGAATGGGTTCATCTCCTATGATCCCCATACCCTGGCCATCCTGGGCATCAGGATCCTGGGTGGTGGGCTACCATCAATGCCTGGGCACCAAATGCATATTGTGTGATGCCCTGCAGACTCTGTGCTTGCTGCTGACCCAGGCCTTTAAGAGCAGAGTAAGGAGTGAAGAGAGAAGCAGATCTTTCTTTTGGATCAAAGGACAGAAATTCCTATGTCCTAGGAACAACATGGACTATACTTAAGCCAAGATTAGTAGAATAGACGGTAAGACATGGTGCTAAGAGTACAAACTCTAGAGATAGACCTTTCTGGGTTTGAGTCTCTACTGTATGGTCTGTAAGACCTGTAACCAGAGCTCCCCCATCCAGTTTTTCTGCACCGGAATCCCTTATTTAGAAAATGGGGGTAATAGAACCTCATAAAGTTGTTTTGGAGATTAAACAAGATACTGTACATGAAGAGCACAGCACAGGGCACAGCCCTTTGTAGATGCTCAATAACTGTTATTACCGCAGAGATCCCACTGAATGAGAGGCATGATTAAAAACAAATTCTCCAAATCCTTCCTGCTCTAAATCTTTCCCCCTGGAGCACATTCCAGTTTTGAATAGTTTTAATATAGGATGTGTAGAGATTCTGCCAGGAGGCAGGCCAGTGGCCCTTACCTAGCAGAGGTCCTTTTTCTGTGTCTTCCTGCTTCAATCATCCACTCGAGGCTTTTGAAATGAAACTCCCAATTCAGGCTCAAAGAAAAAGAATAAAAGGGAATTTTTTCTCTCCTTTTCAAACTCATGAAGATGAGAAACAAATAAGCAAATTAAAAAAACCATATTTATCTCAAAACTGAAGATAACCTAATGCTATGCGGAAATTCCCAAACACCAGCGGCTCAAAATGTTTTGTTCCCTTGGGCCTTGATACCATATCTACCATGACACCCTCTCACCTAAAAAGACTCCTCCGAACCAGTTTGTTTCTTTGAGTGAAAAATTGGTAAACATTAAAGAAAGGGTGGGTGGGTGGATGAATTAATCACCTGAGAAAGTTAAATGAAAAATGATTTATTCAAATAAATGATGCTGCTAATCAACGATTAGAAGCAATGTGAAGTTATCCTTGACCTAAGGACTCAAAAGAGGTCCTAAATTCATTCTGGAAATATGTTTGAAAAATACTGACATTGGTGAAATCGAAAAAGACATTAAAAAAAAAATCGGAGGGGGAAATGGGCATTGAGGAGGGCACCTGTTGAGATGAGCACTGGGTGTTGTATGGAAACCAATTTGACAATAATAAATTACATAAATAAATAAATAAATAAATAAATAAATAAATAAATAATAATAAAAATCTTTAGAGCCTAACTTCCTTACTTAAACACAGACTAATATTAATTGATCCATTTTAAGCCAAAAGGTGCAAAATGACAGACTTGATCTGATTAAGCACAACTCTGACCACTAACCAGCTCTCTAACTCAATTAATGGATTAGCCATTCTACATTTTATTCCCAGTCTTTCTCCTACCCTGCAAAATGCTTCTACCCTCTTGTTTATAACATAAAACAAGATCTGAGGATGGTCACCCATTTTAGATTTTTGTCATTGTAATTCTATGCAAATGGAGATATTTCACCACTTTGTCTCCCCCAAATTGCTAATCACACTTTACTGGGTTACCCATTACCACCCAAAATAATGGACAGCATGGAGTAATACAAAGAGGACAAGCTTTAAACTTGTCCCACACCTACATCTAAATCTTTTATCTGCAAACAAAATGTCTAATAATTGACTGA
This sequence comes from Panthera pardus, assembly GCF_024362965.1. Taxonomy (NCBI): domain Eukaryota; kingdom Metazoa; phylum Chordata; class Mammalia; order Carnivora; family Felidae; genus Panthera; species Panthera pardus. The sequence goes on along the minus strand of NW_026527013.1, from coordinate 115,350,594 downwards.
AAGATATATCAATGGTGATATAGCCACAAAGTAGAATAGCCATGAAAGTTATATACTTACTGACTTGGAAAGAAGTTCATACATTATACAAAAAGAATACAATGTATGGTATAATCTTTAAAAATATAAATAAAGGTATCGATACACAAAGCAAAAGGCATAGAATGGCTTAGTAACTAGTTTTAACAAATATTTATCAGGCACCTATTATGTGTCAGACACAGTCGCATGTGCCCAGATTATATCAGTGAACAGAATGAAGTCTTTGCCTTCACAGAGCCTAGATTCTAAGAAGCAACAGAAAAAAAACACAATACATTAACATACAATTTAATGTTAGATATATCACAATTATGACAAAAAGTAAAAAGGGAAAAAAGAGTGCTAGAGGCATGTTAATTAGGTAGGTGGTCAGAGACATATTTGAGCCAACACCTGAGAATATTGTGGAAGGGGATGGGAGGGGAAGCATGAAGATATCTGGGAATAGAGGAATATCACATTGAAGTCGCTGAGGCAAAAGCATGGAAGAGAAAGTCCCAGGAAGAGAAAGTCAATATGGTTGAAGAGGAATTAAGAAGGAAAGGGGTAGTTAAAAATGAAGTGAGGAGGCAGATAGGAACAAATTAGGGCTTGTGAGGCCACAGCAAGAACACTGGATTTTATTTTAAGTAGAAACAATACAGAGTGTGGGCAGGGGAGATCAGATTCACATTTATATGCTAAAATGTCAATAGCAGTTGTCTGTAGGTAGAAAAATTTCAGATTTGTCCTCCCATTTTGTTTTTCTATATTTATTCTTATTTTCATATTTTCTTTCTCTCCTCTCTAGCTCTTGAGCTCTCTCAAAAGATGACTCTACCATGCCCCCAACCAAAACTTTAGAATCATTCTGGGCTTTCAATTACTTAAAAATTGGTTTCAATTAACTCATTGATTCATTCATGCATTCATTCATTGTCTCTTTCATTATATCATGTCCTCTTTTCAGGTAAACATTTCTCTTAAAAAAAAAAAAAAGGATAACAATTTAACTACATCGATAGCAGCAGAAAGTGGTTAAAAACAGAACAGTGTTTGCAATTAAACCAAATGTACAAGTCAGAGGTTCTTATGTACGCTGTTAACACTTTAGTCTTCTGAGACAGAATTAAATAAGATGAGGCAGATTCTGTACATTTAAAATAAAGAACATGGTGTCACTAAAAAGGCAGACCTGAGCCTCTATAGTCTACCTAACTCCACAGTCAAGGTCCTAAGTATTTCTTGAAGACAAATGAGACCCAAGTTATCATCAACTATGTAAAATAATGTTTAAATTACTTTTTTGCCAGTATACTGCTTAAAGATATTCTGAAATAACCCAAAATTACTCTGAAATAAATATGAAAGTTTTAATATGTTTCGTGACACCCTTTGTGTTAATGTCCTGATTAATTAAGATTAATTGAAGATATAAATACTACAGTATGACCTTTAAAAACTCAATAGTAAACTTCAACTTGAGGGTACAAACCTAGGAACCACCTCCGATCATAATCCTCAGACTTACTCCCATCAAATCCTGAACTCAAACTCTCCTACCATGAACAAAGCAATTTTCCACTGTTTTCTTTTGATAAAACAAAACCCCCAGTTATCTAAGATTCCTTTCAATCACTTACCACTTTTTAAATGCACAACCACCATTAAAGAAAAAAACTTATCACACCTTGTAAGTACAAATAATATATTTTATTTCATCCCTGAAAACAAAAACAAAAATGTCTACATCTAATAAGACTGAACAATTATTCCAAACTTCAACTGGCAATGGTATGTAATTAATTTCTTCACATAGAGTATAGGGAAAAGAGTTTAGAAAGCTACCTTTCATGAAACAATATTTTCTCATACTTATTTTAATAAAGCATTATAATTATTGCTACTATGTGTGGTAACATATTATAATAATAAACAATACAATATCCAAAACTAAATTCAATATAGCCTAAATCTAAAAGCTAGCTGCACTTAAGCAGTTATTATAGAGAATAAATACTATGAAATACAGGGCACCATATGGCAATTAAATTTGCTACAAGGGAAATTTAAATAAAGTTGTACGTTGCTCTATACTAGAATTATCCAAGATTAGGATCTCTTGTGCTATATACAATAGCTGTTTTCCTGAAAAGAGAGTCAATCTTCATAGCTTAAATTAAATGCTCTTGTTTTTAAGTGGTCATTATATAAAATGAATACCTAATATATCTTTTACACAAATCCACAATTTCATGAAGCCAGATACTCTTACATAATGTTAACATTTTCCAAGCAATTTAATGCAGCACAAAATACCTTTAGTATACACACCTGGCTAAAGACCTTAAGCATCCCAGTCTCACAAATATCTCAGTCTCCCCTTCCACTGCCAACATAACAAAAGCAAAACTTACCCAAATACGGAAATAATGTGCTTTCAATAGCACAGACACTCAAAAGGTTAAACTTTTAAATTAATATTCATGTATGTGAAAAATCATGAATTAATACTTTACTTAATTTTAATCTCATCATAAAAATATCTTTTATTCTTCAAGGTATATATAAGAAAATGTTATTTATGAGATTAGAGATTCCTATTTTTACATTATTTTTCTCAATGTTTAGAATAGGTTATGGACAGTGGCTACTAACCATCTCAAGATTATAACCTTACAAATGTAATTTTTCACAATATACAATAATTAACCTCCAGTTATTCTGAAGGCTAGTGCAAATGAAGACATTCTTTGGGTCATGATTTCAAAACATTATTTTCAACATTATACTTCCTTTCTCTGCTCATAATCTGAGTAACAAAATATAGTACTGGAAGTAAGCACATTTTCTAATAGCATTAGTCTAACAGTTAAACCTATTGAGAACAAATGACAAAATGATTCAATAACAACATTCTCTAAAAAACATGTTACATATTTAAATAAATATTTTATAGAAATGAACCCATGTCTTTCAGTGTTTTTGTTTCACCTCCATCCCAAACACAAAAGATTTATACAAAGATCACCTACCTGCTTACTACATCAACCATGTTACCAAATTCCCTTTAAGGATATAGTAGTACAGCACTGAAGAGACTTGCCTGAAAGCAAACTAATAACTTTTAAAATTTATATACAGAATTAGAGCTCTGTGAATCCAGCATATTCCTCAGAAATGCGTAGGGCTTTTATTGTACAGTATTATTCTATCCTAGCCAGCAACTTAAAAGCTTTCTGCCATAGGATATGACCCACGGTGGATGTAGCAGCACAAGGTGATCTTCAACTGCTATCTAATGCTGCCCGACGCATTGATCCTTTTATTTGTGGTTACCGGCACCAGGTTTCCACTTGTGCCATTGGTAGTGTTGGTTGCCGAGCCGTTCACAACAATATAGTCCACTTTGTTCTCCAGCTTTACCAGGCGTTGTAAAATGTCATCTAAGAGGACAGCAATTGTTCTCTTTAGATCCGCTACAGGGGAAAAAATCAGAATAAACTGTATTAAACATTGATAGAACACTTAATATTTGTATTTTCCTAGTTTGAGACGGGGGATAATGAAACATTACTGAGTCATCAGAGAGAAAATATACTAGAGAGAAAGCTCTCATACCACAAATGGGAAAAACCTAATTGTGTAAATCAATAGCACCATATACAGACCTTCCTAAAGGAATTTCAGAGTTATAAATGTGAGGGCAACTCTCACCTTCTAGTGCAATAAAACACATTTGAAGTCTGGTTCAAAACTGTATTCCCTTTGTAAGCAGTTTGTAAAGATGACTGTGGACTAGGCAGGTAAGGTAAAACAAACTAGGTAAGTAAGTAAGAAATTCAATGAAATGCAGAAACACGAAACCTGGATTCTCCAGAGGCTGAAATGTGTGTATGAGTGGGGGAGCCTAGGATCACGGCAGATGCCAGGAAACTGATTAGTGCAGTAGAGATAATAACAATAGTTCCAAGTTAAATTTCTTCCAGAATGACAGGGAAGTTTATATGTCTTTGGGAGATTAAGGGGTTTCAATAGAATCTACCTAGAAAGAATGAAATTAGGACTTTTCCTTAGAATTATTTTTTCAAGTTTCCCAAAGGCGCCTGTACATATGAGGTACTCAGTAAGTGGCAACTAATATTGTTATTTTTTGCTGATTTCGAACTAAAAAGCAACTCAAGCCCTAATATGTGACCAGGGAAACAATCATCTAACCACAATTGATAAATTTGCTGATGGTTCTGTCACTAAGAGATCAGAAAAAGCAAAAGCAAAATAAAAAAGATACATTGGACTTCATCAAAATTTAAAACTTTTGGGTATCAAAGACTATTATCCAGAAAGTGAAAATAACAGGCAGAATGGAAGACAATATTTGCAAATCATGTATCCGACAAGGGCTTAATTTCAAAAACATATAAAGAGCCCTTAAACAACAAAAGGATAACAACCCAATTTTTTAAATGAGCAAAGGACTTGAATAGACATTTCCCCAAATAAGATATGCAAATGGATAATAAACACAAGAAAAGATACCCAATATCACAATGAGATATCACTTCAGGATGGCTATAATCAAAGAAAAGGAAAAACAATATGATACTGGCACAAAAATAAACATATGGCTCACTGGAACAGAATAGACTCTCCAGAAATAAACCTGTGCTTATATGGTCAATTAATCCATGACAAAGGAGGCAAGAATACATAATAGGAAAAAAGTTTCTTCAACAAATGGTGCTGGGAAAACCAGACAGCTTCAAGCAAAAGAATGAAACTGGACCACTTTCTTAGATCAGACACAAAAATAAATTCAACATGGATTAAAGACCTAAATGTGAGACCTAAAATCATAAAATTCCTACAAGAAAACATAAGAAGTAATTTCTTTGACATTGGCTATAGAAACAGTTTTCTACGGGTGCCTGGTTGGCTCATTCGGTTAAGCGTCCGATTTTGGCTGAAGTCATAATCTCACATCGGTGGGTTTGAGCCCCGCATCGGGCTGCTGACAGCTCAGAGCCTGGTGCCTGCTTTGGATTCTGTGTCTCCCTCTCTCTGCCTCTACCCTGCTCACACTCTGTCTCTCAAAAAACAAAATGTTAAAAAAAAAAATTTTTTAAAGAAACAGTTTTCTAGATATGTCTTCTCTGGCAAGGGAAACAAAAGCAAGTATTTGGGGATTATATCAAGATAAAAAGCTCTTGCACAGTGAGGGAATCAACCAACAAAACAAAAAGACAACCTACTGGATGGGAGAAGTGATCTGCAAATGATATAACTGATAAGGGGTGAATATACAAAATACATAAAGAACTTACACAACTCAACACCAAAAAAACAAATAATACAACTAAAAATGGGCAGAGGACCTTTGTAGACATTTTTCCAAAGAAGACATAACAGATGGCCAACAGATATGTGAAAAGATGCTCAACATCACTCATCATCAGGGAAATCCAAATCAAAACTATGAGATACCACCTTACACCTGTCAGAATAACTAAAATCAAAATAAGAAATGACAAGTGTTGGCGAGGATGTGGGAAAAAAGGAACCCTCGTATACTGTTGGTGGGAACGCAAATTGGCACAGTCACTGTGGAAAACAGTATGGAGGTTCCTCAAAACATTAAAAATAGAATTACCATATAATCCAGTAATTCTGTTACTGGGTATTTACCCAAAGAAAACAAAAAACACTAATTTGAAAAGATATATGCCCATCTATGTTTACTGAAGCATTATTTACAACAGCCAAGACATGAAAGCAACTCAAATGTCCAGTGATAGATGAATGGATGAAGAAGAAGAGGTACATAAATACATAAGGGAAAATTACTCGTCCATAAAAAAGAATGAAATATTGCCATCTGCAATGACATGGATGGAGCCAGAGCATATAATGCTAATTGAAATAAGTCAGACAGAAAAAGACCAATACTGTATGACTTCACTCATGTGTAATTTAAGAAACAAAACAATTATATTGTACATCTGAAACTAACATAACACTGTATGTTAATAATAATTCAATAAAAAACATTTTTTTAAAGAAATAAAATAAGCATGGGTGAGCATATGGAGAAACTGGAATCCTCATACACTGCTGGTAGAAATATAAAATGGTGAGCCACTATAGAAAGTAGTTTGGCAATTCCTCAAAAAGCTAAATATAAAATTACCACATGACCCAGGAATTCCACTCCTAGGTATGTAGATACCCCCCAAATTGAAAAGAGACTCAGAGATACTTGTACACCAATATTCACAACAGCCAAAAGGTGGAAACAATCCAAGTGTCCATCAATAGATGAAGAGATTGACAAAATGTGGTATATACATGCAATGGAATATTATTTAGCCATAAAGGATGATGTTCTGATACATGCTAAAACATGGATGAATTTAAAGACATTATGCAAAGTGAAATAAGGCAGACAAAGAAAGGGACAAATATTGTATGGATCCACTAATGTGAACTACCCAGAATAGACAAAATCATAAAGACAGAAAGTAGATTAGAGACTACCAAGGGCCAGTGAAATGGGGAAACAGCAGCTCTTGCTTAATGGTTACAGTTTCTTGCTTAGAGTGATGCAAGTTTTAGAAAGTTAATAGTGATGTTTGTACGACACTATGCATTAATGCCGCTGAACAGTATACTTTAAAATTATTAAAACGGCAAATTTTATGCTATATACATATTACCATAATGTTTAAAAGTGAAAACAATGAAAAAAATTAGAATGGAGTAGTGAGAATAGTGGTTGTTGGTGGTAGCAGAAGGTGATTAGAAAATGCTTATTAAAAAAGCAAAACAAAAAAATCAATGTAATATAAAGTTAGGGGAAATCTTTATTTGGAAGAATGAGACTCTACAAAAAGTATATCTTCTGGCATCGTTCATCATGAGAACTTACATATTCTAGTACAGCAGAAATGTACAAGAAAAAAAAAGTGTAAAAAAAATCCTGTGACAAGTATTTAGGGATGAAATGTCATGATACATAAAACTTTCAAATGGTGCCCCCAAAAACAAATATATTTGTATACAGAAGGAAAGATAAAAACAAATGCAGAAAAGTTTTTAGCAAATGGTGAGTATAGACAAAAGATATAGGATGTTTATTATACAATTTTCCCTAATTTTCGATAGACTTAAATTTTTCAAAATAAAAGACTGCAGAGAGACCTTTATTAAGATCTTCCAATCAAGAGTTATAATAGTATTGGTAAATAGGACAGAATTAAATAATTTTTTTAAAAAAATCCTTCAGCAACAAGACTAAAGGGTTTTTCTCTGGAGGTTATCTCCAGTACAGTATTTGAAGAGGTAGCAACATAGGCCAGAGAGGTCTAGAAAGAATAGAACGGGGTGGAGGTAGGGGGTGAAGGGGTCTACCAGCATGTTAACATAAAATGAAGCTAAAGCTGGGGCGCCTGGGTGGCTCAGTCGGTTAAGCATCCGACTTCAGCTCAGGTCACGATCTCGCGGTCCATGAGTTCGAGCCCCGCGTCGGGCTCCGGGCTGATGGCCCAGAGCCTGGAGCCTGCTTCCGATTCTGTGTCTCCCCTCTCTCTCTGCCCCTCCCCCGTTCATGCTCTGTCTCTCTCTGTCTCAAAAATAAATAAACGTTAAAAAAAAATTAAAAAAAAAAAAGAAGCTAAAGCCCTAGGATGTTTGACACCAAGCTGAGGTGTGACATGAATTATAAAGGTAAGCCTAATTATTGATTAGAATTAAGTTACATAGCAATTAAAGGAAAAGGCAGGACTAATGAGAAACAACTATATGATAATTTTATTTTAACAATGTCCTAAGCTGTTAAATGTATCCTTTCAAATATTCTAAAATCAAGTGTTTTAATAAAACATTACATGGGGCGCCTGGGTGGCTTAGTCAGTAAAGTGTCCGGCTCTTGGTTTCGGCTCAGGTCATGATCTCACAGTATGACAGAGAGAGCCCCACCTGTGCTGGACTCTACACTGACAGCTCTCAGGACCTGCTTGGGATTCTTTCTCCCTCTCTCTCTCTGCCTCTCTCCTGCTCATGCTCACTCGTTCCCTCTCTCTCTCTCTCCCCGCCCCCACCTCAAAATAAATAAACTTTAAAAAAAAATACAAAAAACTCAGATTTGGGGGGCACCTGGGTGGCTCAGTCCATTAAGCATCCAACTTCGGCTCAGGTCATGATCTCACAGTTTGTGGGTTTGAGCCCCACGTTGGGTTCTGTGATGACAGCTCAGAGCCTAGGGCTTGCTTCAGATTCCATGTCTCCCTCTCTCTGCCCCTCCCTGCTCACATTCTCTCTCTCAAAAATAAACATTAAAAAAAAAAAAAACTGTTTAAAAAAAAAAAAAAACTCAGATTTTTAACTACTTTGCTCCATGATATAAAATTAGTTAGTTGACAAAGAAGAATAAAATTAATGTTTCCTGAACTTGGGATTCTTTCGAATATACCAAAACTCCCTTTCTCTAAATTCACAATATAATTTTATGTTTACATCTCAAGGGATTGCATATTTAAAGAAATTTATATTATATGGGAGTTCACAGTACTCCATAAACCCTATTAACTAAAGGTGCTGGTAATAAGAACTCTTTCCGTAACTATGAGCCCTGTTCAGAAACCCTAAAAGCAACTTGAAAGCAACCATATCATATCCAACCTTTTACCCTCAGCTCACCATTTTGACATTTTATCACACAGTAGACACTGAACAAATGTTTGAAATAAACATTTGCTGAATGTCCGATTCACGTGTTTGGTAGGTGGTATTGTTGAGATTGACATGAAGGATCAGATTTAGGAAAAGAGCCTTTTAAGGTTGTTCTATTTCTGCTTTAAGCTTCCCTATTCTGGAAGAAAAAATCAAATAGTTTATGGGGGGCGGGGGGAAGGAAAGAAAGAAAAAAATGAGCTGTAACAAGGCACATAAAGACATAGATACTATCAAAATAGTACCTAGCCCAATTATTTCACTCTACACAAAAACCAAACGGAGGATATAATGCTACTAAATATACTAAAGATATTGGATATTGGATATAAACAGATTTTAACTATACTAAACATAATCAGGGACAGTGAGACATAGCAGAAAGCCACTCTCATACCAAGGAACAGAGGGAGAAAGAAAGTAGTGATGTAACCAGAGCCCAAGTCCAAGGAAAACCACCAGTGGAAAACAAAGCCAAGGCAGGCAGTCTGGGGAAAGCTGGGGCTACAAAAGAGACACCACCTCCGGCAGACAGGGAGGAAGAAAAGTACCCTAGCCTTTCCCTTGTCTTACTTTCCAAACTCCTGCCAACGCCCCCCACTGACTCAACCCAGGCAGAAGCTAGCTGATCTGGGAACTTGGAAAACACTACCTACTCAAATCACCCTCCTTTGAGATACAAAACAGAAGAGAGAAAGGTAAGTGAAGGACACCAGGTACAGGACCAGCACAAACAGCAAGTATACATGCCTTTGTGAACCCCATACTTAGGTTTGTCTTGATTTATCTCTTATTTACGTCTCAATATGTTTTACTGTTTTTATTATTATGAGCTGCCTCAAATCTGATAACTAGGTGTGTCTAGTCAAGGATTTTCATATCTATATTCATGAGAGATATTGGTCCATAGTTTTTATTTCTTATATAACCTTTGTCTGATTTTGGTATTAAGCTAATACTATTTTCACAAAATGAACCTGAGAAATGTTCTCACCTATTTTCTGGAAGACTGTGTGGAATTCATATTCCTATTTAAACTTCTGATAGAATTCTCCAGTGAAATCATCAGGGCCTGGAGATTTCTTTTTGGGGAGTTCTTAAACTATAAATTAAACTTCCCTAATAGGTATAGGGTCCCCATGATTTTTATATTGTACTTTCATTTTCATTTAGTTCAAACTATTTTTTAAATTTCCCTTCAGACTTCCTCTTTGATCCATAGATTATTTAGAAGTGTGTTTAGTTTCCAGTTACTTGGAGATTTTGTTACTGATTTCTAGTTTGAGTTCATTGTGGTTAGAGAACACACTCTGTATGATTTTAATTCTTTTATATGGATTGAGGTTTGTTTTACAGCCTTGGATATGATCTATTTTGGTAACTATTCCATGGACTGAAAAAACATGTATATTCTGCTGTTGTTGATAGAATTTCTATATATGTAAATAAGATCCTATTGGTTAGATTGTGTTCTAATGATCTTCTGTATCTTTGCAGATTTTCTAAATGGTTCTATCAGTTCCTGAGAGGGGGATGTTTCAGGTCTCAATTATAATTGTGGATTTACCTATTTCTCCTTTTAATTCCACCACTTTGTACATACAAATTTAGGATTGTTTTTTCTTCTGAGTGGTTTGACCCTTCTATGATTACATAATGTCCTTCTCTGACTTTGCTAGTTTTCTTTGCTCTGAATTCTACTTTATCTGATATTAATGGAGCCACTCCTGCTTTCCTTAATGTTTGCATTACAAATCTTTTTCTATCCTTTTACTTTTAGGCAGCTGATATTATTAAATTTGAAATAAGTTTCTTGCAGGGAGCACATATTTGGGTCATGTTTCCTAATGCAGTCTGTCAATCTCTTTTAACTGGTATACTTAAAACAGATTTATATTTAATGTAATTGTTACATATTAGTACTTAAGTCTGCCATTTAATTCTTTGTTTTGTTTGTTCTGTTTTTCACTTCCCTGTTTAATTTTTCCTGCTCTCTTATAGGTTATTTGGAATATTTTTTAGAATTCTTTTTTTGGTTCATCTGAATGTATCTTTTTGTACAGTTTTAGTGGCTACTCTAGATACTATATCATGTATATAACTTACCAGTCATTTTACCAATCTGAATGAAATACATAAGCTTTACCTCTCTTTACCATCTATGATGGTTCATTATATGTGTCAACTTGGCTAGGCTATAGTGCCTAGGCAAACAAATACACCATTCTGGATGTGGTTTTGAAGGTAGTTTTTAGATGTGATTAGCATTTAAACCAGTAGCCTTTCAGTAAAGCAGATTACTCAATATAATGTAAGTGAACCTCAATCAGCTGAAGACCTTAAGAAAAAAGACTGAGGTTCCAGGAAAAGGAAGGAACTCTGCCTCCAGACTGACTGCCTTTGGACTCAGGATTATCATGTTAACTCTTGCCAGAATTTCCAGCCTGCCAGCCTCCCCTGAAGATTTTGACTTTCCAGTCCTCACAATTGTATAAACCAATTTCTTAAAGTCCATCAATCTCTCTGTTCTATTTCTCTGGAAAACCCTAATACACCATCCTTTTATCCTACTTCCATTTATATTGTCTTAAATATTTCCTCTACACACATTTAAAATCACCTCAGCACTATAATTTTTGCTTCAACCATCATAGTTTAGAAAACTCCAGAAAAGGAAACCTACTGAATTACCCTTATTTTTATTTACTATATTCTGTCTTCCCTCCTTCCTGATAGTACCAAGGTCCCTCCTTTTACCATGTTTTTATTTACACTTCCTTCAGCCATCTCTTAGATTAGGTCTGCTATTCTTTTCCTTCATCTGAGAAGGTCTTTGACTTCCCCTTTCATTCCTGAAGGATATTTTCACTGGATATAGAATTCTGTATTGATAGTTCTTTCCTTTTAGCACCTGAAAACATATTTTATCACTTCCTTCAGGCCTCAGTGGTTTCTGATGAGAAATGCACTGTTATTTGAGTTGTTTTTCCACTATAAGTAAGATGTCATTTTTTTCTCCAGGTGCATTTAAGATTTGATGCACTGTTATTTGAATTATTTTTCCACCATAAGATGTCATTTTTCTCCCCAGTGGCATTTAAGATTTTTTTTCCAGTTGCTCTTTAAGTTTCAGAAGTTTAATTATGATTTATCTTGACATGGATTTTAGGGGGCTTAGCCTCCTTGGGGTTCACTCAGCTTTTTTTTAAATAAGTTTATTTTTTTTAATGTTTATCTATTTTTGACAGAGAGAGCAAGCAGGGGAGGAGAGAGAGAGAGAGAGAGAGAGAGAGAGAGAGAGACACAGACAGACAGGGGATCCAAAACAGGCTCTGTGCTAACAGCAGAAAGAGTGACATGGGGCCTGAACCCACGATCACAATCTAGGATCATGACCTGAGTCAAAGTCACAGGCTTAACTGACTGAGCCAAATAGGTCCCCTTAAGCTTCTTGAATCTGAGGTCAATGTCTTGTCAAATTTAGGAAGTTTGCAGCCATTATTTATTTTTTTTAGTACTTTTCCAGCTCTGCCCTCATTCTCCTCTCCTTCCAAAACTCCAATGACACAAATGTTACATCTTTTGTTATAGTCTCACAGGTTTCTAAATCTCTGGGTTTGTTTTTTTTTTCTCCCAGTCTATTTTTTTCTCTTGTTCAGATTGTGTAATTATATTGTTCTATATTCCAGTTCACTGATTCTTTCATCTTCATTCTGTTAAGTCAATCTGCTGAGCTTTTTATTTCAATTACTGTACTCTTCAGTTCAAAAATTTCCATTTGGTTATTCTTTATATGTTCTATTTATGTGCTGAGACTTTCTATTTTTTTGTTGAGGCTATTTTTTCACTTGCTTTGTGTAAATTCCTCATCGAAGCACTTTTAATAATAACTACTTTAAAATCTTTTTCAGATAATTCTAATATCTATCATTGGTTGTAAAGACAACCAATCTGACTTCATTCAGTCAGATATTCCCAATTGTTGGTATGAGAAGTGATTTATATTTGAAACCTAGACACTTACATATTAGTTTATGAGATCTTGGATCTTATTTAAACCTCCTATTTTAGGGTCACCTGAATGCCTTAGTCAGTTGGGCATGTGACTCTTGGTTGCAGCTCAGGTCATGATCTCAGTTTGTGAGTTCAAGCTCCATATCAGGCCCTGCACTGGCAGTGGGGAGCCTGCATGGGATCCTCTCTCTCCCTCTCTCTCTGCCCCTTCCATGCTTGCTCTCTCTCAAAATAAATAAATAAACTTAAAAAATATATGTATATGTATGTATACATACATACACACACACATATATCTACATATATGTAGATATAGATATGTTTTAGATGACTTTCTCTGATACCACTGTGGCAGGACAGAGGGGTACCCCTTATTATTGCCAGGTGGAAGAAGTCTAGGTTCCCCATTTAGCCTCCACTGTCACCTGAGGGTGGTAAGCTCCCCATCACTGCTGAATGGAGGTGGAAGTTCCAGGTCCCCGTGTACTCTGCATTGATAATGTGGTGGGGATGGCCTCCTTACCCCTGGGCAATAGTGAAAGTCCTGACTGTCCACTAAGACTCCTCTGACAACACCTCAGAGGGAAGGGGATGGGCACCTCATTAGTGCATGTAATGAGGTATGCAAGTCCTGGCTCCCCATGTAGTCTCCACAGGTACCATGGGGGAGGGAGGTATTGGATACCTTATTACAGTCTCACAAGGGTGAAGTGTAGGCTCCCCGTTTGGCCTTTGATCATGCAGGTGGTGGTGCAGCCACAATATTTTTATGTGATCTCTGGCTGAAGGAGAATAGTTATTGTCCAAAAGTTTTCTGTCTTGCCAGACTGCCCCTTTCTTGGCTACAAGAGCAGGTGTCTGTTGGGGAGATTACTGACTTCTTCAGCTCCAAGTCTGGAATATATGAGGTTGAACACAACAAAACAAAACAGGGATCATACCACTGTGTCCTGAGGTCCCTAGCCAGTATTTTTCTCTTTCAGATTCTTATGTTTGTTTTATATAAAATGTCCAGGACTTTCAGTTGTACTTAAATGGGAATAGGGAAAGATGGATAGCATAGGAACAGGAAAAGGAGGGATCTCCATCTTCCCAAATTCCCCAGTTTAGGGAATTTTATTTAAATTGTTTTTCTTCAACTATAAAAGATATTCTCTAGCAGCTTATTATAGCACTGTTTTCATTCATTACTTACATGATAATTTACATATTTGAAAAATTGATTAAAGTTAAGAAATTTTAGGGGCGCCTGGGTGGCTCAGTCGGTGAAGCGTCCAACTTCGGCTCCAGTCATGATCTCACAGTTCATGAGTTTGAGCCCCGTGTCAGGCTCTGTGCTGACAAGCTTGGAGCCTGGAGCCTGCTTTGGAGTCTGTGTCTCCCTCTCTCTCTCTGTCCCTCCCCTGCTCATACTCTATCTCTCTTTCTCTCTCAAAAATAAATAAACATTAAAAAAATTTTTAAAATAGTTAAGAAATTTTAACTTGTGTTTCTAAAGGTTATTTTTTATAGACTTATATGGAAAAACAACTATTTGTTAACTTATTTTCAGAAAAGTATTTATTATTTATTTATTTGAGAGAGAGAGAAATAGAGAGAGACAGCATGCAGGGGAGGGGGGAGAGAGAAAGAGAGAGAGAGAGAGAGAGAAAATCCCAAGCAGGCTCCGCACTTAGTGTAGAGCCCAACACAGGACTTGATCCCTTGACCCTGGGACCACTACCCAAGCCAAAAAAAAGAGTCAGATGCTCAACCAACTGGGTCACCCAGGCACCCCTGCAGAAGAGCATTTAAATATCAACATTAAATTGTTCTCCAGTTCTTCCAAAATATTTTTGAAATCTAGTTTTTAAAAGTGTTCAACCACATTAGTAGACAGTAAAACCAAAACTCTTAAAAGAAAGCAGGGTTCATCTTTGGAAGGAAAAGTCTGTAGTGATAAAACAATAGTACTGCTATAGATTCAGAAACAGTTTAGGAAACAAAACAATGCCTCAAGTGCAAAGTGTTCTACGAACAGTCACTGGGAAGCTCAGACCAAGTATCCCCAATTCACTGTTCTAGGCAAACCTCAGAATCCAAAACATGTTACATGGGAAGAAAAAAAATTATATCAGAGAAGACTAAGAATATTGAGAAAAAGATCTAAAGCAGGGGAAGTGGTTTTTTACAGGGAAAGCACAAATTACTGTTCAAAATTTACAGACAATGAACTATAAAGGTGAACTGATCTGCCTATGACCTTTGTGATAGTAACAATTCATTGGTGACTGGGATTAAAAAAAAGCTTATGCTTATTTTCCCAACTGGGAAAAACAGGTTAAACAGTTCAAGGGGAGACTATTCAATAAATAAATAAAAAGCCTTCTAGCTTTTTTGTATAGCAATGAGAAGCTAAATGGCTTCTATAGATGGTTAAAGGTTCAAGTTCTCCAGAACTTGTAAAATTCTGATTTTATTGTAACTTAAATAAATATTTATATATTACTGCCATGTCAAATGAGTGGAGCAAAAGATGGAATTCAAATAATAAATCTGGAATAACTGGCTACCTAATGTGGAAAAAAGAATCTGCATCTCTTACTGCTTACACCAGAAATCTCAACTATATTATAGACGTAAATGTAAAAACAAAAACAAAACCCACCACAGTATATTAGAGTGTAAGCTTTGGGGCAAATATTTTAAGCATAAACCTAAACCATAAAAAATGATAGACACAGGGTGCCTGGGTGGCGCAGTCAGTTGAGCATCTGACTCTTGTTTTCACCTCAGGTCATCATCCCAGAATTGTGGGACTGAGCCCAGCATCCTCTGTGCTGAACATGGAGCCTCCTTAAGATTCTCTCTCTCTCTCCCTCTGCCCCTCTCCCCTGTTCACTGTATCTCTTTAAAATTAAAAAAAAAAAAATTGTTTAATAAAAAATGACACACACATTCTGCTACCCAAATTTTTTAAACAATAATACCAAGTTATTAGGCAACTGAAAAACCAGAAGAAAAACATTTGCAACACATAATAACGGCATTAATGCCTTTACAAAGAATCAGTCACTTAAGAAATTTCCCAGCAGAAAAACTGGCAAAGGATATAAATGACTCACTCACACATACAAGAATTACAAATAGCCAACAATCCTTTAACCTCTACTGTAAACAAAGAAATGCAAAAGCAAACAACTAGAGATCATATAAAATTAAATAGAATTGGTAGAGAAACTGGCACTTTCACACTGTTGTGAAGGTCGCAGTAGGAATGTATACCAGTAGAGACATTCTGAAGGACAATCTGACAAATGCCTATTAAATTTAACTTGCATATCCTTGACCAAAAAATTCCACATGTAAGGAATCTATTCTTCAGAAACATTTACACAAACATGAAATACACATTTATACTCACACATATATGTCATACACATACAAACACACATACATTGTAGCATTGAATCAAACACAAAATAGGTTAGCAACAAATTATCCATCATTACAGAATAAGTGGGCAAGGAGTGAGGGCGGGCAGGTTAAGGAATATTTATAAAATGAAACAATATTAAGTCATTGTAAAGGATGAGACAGACCTGTATGTAGTAATATGGAAAGATATCCACAGTAATTAAGTGAAAACAGGTAAGCTGCAAACCAGTATCCACAGTACAATCCCATTTTTGCTCAAAATAAAATAATGTGCTAGATCATGTGTAAGCAAACTACAGCTGGTTGGCTGCCTGTCTTGGTAAATAGTTTCACCAGAACATAGCCATGCTCTGAAAATATTTACTATTTAGCCCTTTAAAGAAAAGTACACTTACCCCAATACAGAACAAATTAAATGACATTCTTTCTGCCCTTTTAACTTATCTATCTTGTATATTTCTGCACTATTTGAATGTTTACAATAAACATATTTAGAATCAGAAATAAGTAAAAAAATATATCAGGGATTGGTTAAATATCACGTGGCCATTAATGACGTAGGTATATATTCACTGACATAAATATTTCCACCATACATTAAATTTTAAAAGTTTATCAAATATCATGTGTAGCTAGGTCTGAACGTTGTTTTTAAAACTGAGTTGTGGGGCACGTGAGTGGCTCAGTCAGTTCAGTGTCCAACTCTTGATTTCTGCTCAGGTCATGATCCCATGGGATTGAGCCCTGTGTTTAGTTCTGTGCTGAGCATACAGCCTATTTAAGATTCTCTCTCCCTTTGTCTCTCTCTCTCTCTCTCTCTCTCTCTCTGTCTCTCTCTCTCTCTCTCTCTCTCTCCCCCTCTCCCCAGCGTGTGCTCACTTTTGCTCTCTAAAAAAAAAATAATAATAAAATGGAAAAATAAATAAATAAAATGAAAAAAATATTTTTTGAAAACTCGAGTCATTACATACAGCTGGGCAGCATAGCACAGATGGCTGCTACCTTTTAAAATATCACAGTTAGGGGCACCTGGGTGGCTCAGTTGGTGGGGCACCCAAATTTTTTTAATATTTATTTATTTTTGAGAAAGAGAGAGAGAGAGAATGCAGGGGAGGAGCAGAGAGAAGGGGTACAGAGGACCTGAAGTGGGCTCTGAGCTGACAGCAGTAAGCTGGATGTGGGGTTCGAACTAATGAAGCAAGAGATCATGAACTGAGCCAAAGTTGAATGCTCAACCGACTGAGCCACCCAGGCGCCCCAGGCATCCAACTCTTAATTTTGGCTCAGGCCACAATCTCATGGTTAATGGGTTCGAGCCCCGTGTCGGGCTCCATACTGGCAGTGCAGAGCCTGCTTAGGATTCTCTCTCCCCACCCCTCTTTGCCTCTTCACAGCTCAGGCTCACATGTGCTCTTACTCTCTCTCAAAAATAATTTATATATAGAGAGATATATATATATACATAGAGAGAGAGAGAGATCAGTTATTTTGCTCAAGTACAAAAACTTTATTTTCAAGTATTTTTCTTATTATTAAAAGATTTACTTTCTATCAGTGTCCTTGGACTAAGCAGAATGCAAAACAATGTAATTTCTGCATCTCTATCTGCCACAAGAACCTCCATCTCAGTATATACCAGCTCCTTCATCTCTAAGTCATCTAAATTTGATCTTCAAGAGCGAATGCAGGCTAACCTTCATCAACTCATAAGAACCATCATAAAGGTGTTTCTATAAAAATAGAAAGTGCCTAGGGCATTTCCAGATAAAGAAGGTAAACTGAAAAAAGGCAATTAACCTCTGCTGACTTTGGATGAAAGAGGACTTCAACCACCTCCATTTTGACCTCAGTCTGGACTTTCTAATTGATTAAGTTCTTATTTCCAGCTTCTCTTAACTCAGGCTAACAATCTTGTGGGAAAAGCACCCTGTGATGGGAACCAAAACTACCCCCTCAAGTATAAGGACTGCCCTGAGCCAGCAAGATTCTGTGTGACTGACCCAAGACACTGATCAAGTAGACCTTTACTGCCCAACTGTACTACCCACCAACCCCTGTCCCACATTTTCCTTATAAAAACATGAGGCATTTTCAGCACTACGGAGACATTTGGGACACTAGTCCACTGGCTTCTCGGTGTTGGCCTCACTAAAACAAATTCCTTTCTTGTCTCACCACCACCCTTTTCTCTGCCTTTGGATTCTGTTAGCAGGGAGCCAAACTTGGTCTGTTGGGGACCCCTGGAACCAGGTGCTCTTGCACCCATAGGTCCCGGCTACATGGACACTCCACCAAAACAGTAACTGTGCTTTTTGCTCTCTTTTTCTTTCTTTCCTTCTTTAAGCATAAATCCACAAGGCCAAGGATAACAGAAGAGACCATAAAAACACAACTCCAGAAGCTAGAAAGCAAAGGGACGAGTGTTAACTGACTTAGAAGCTCTGAAAAATTTGATCTTAGAAGAAAAACTAAGAAACAATTCAATGTTCTCCACAGAACCCCACCCTTAAAATGCCCAGGAACTGTTGTTATAGTGGGTACCAGTGAAAATAGGGGTTAAAAAAGGGACTAAAACAGAAGAATTGGGTGAAAATGTATCTATGGAGACATTTGATTCCTAAATTATCTAGAACACTCCCCAACTGGGCAATAGCTCCTCACTCCCTGCAGAAAAGCTGAGGTTCATTTTCTGAAGCCAGTGAAACAGCTAAGGGCCTGAGTGCCACAGTGAAAACTGGGGGAGTAAATGAAAATTTACACAGTGAGTGCTGAGACTACCTGTCCTCCCCCAGCCTCTTCCTCTCATTGGGATCCCAGAACAGTTGAAGGCCTATACTCTCCAGCAAGATTGGAAGGACTTCTCTAGGGAATCTGATCAGCTCAAGAAGAAAGACCTAAATACACCCATATTTAGGATACCGCAAAGAAACAGACAGTGATAATGTGTAATAGAGTTTGGCCGGACTTTGTCCCTAGTTCCTGGGAGGTAGCCTCTAAATGTTTGGAATTTCCTGAGCGATAAGACTGTCTTTGTTATTCATGATGGGCCCCTGGGACCCCACTGATAGTTTATATTAACAAAGTGAC
Organism: Panthera pardus; assembly: GCF_024362965.1. Taxonomy (NCBI): domain Eukaryota; kingdom Metazoa; phylum Chordata; class Mammalia; order Carnivora; family Felidae; genus Panthera; species Panthera pardus. Next base: position 115,331,328 of record NW_026527013.1, on the reverse strand, counting down.
TCAGACTGGGCCCCTAGATAGTTTGTCCTAATGACATGACTCAGGATGGGGACTGGGCATGCCAGAAAGACCAAACTATGTAATTAGAGAGTCGTGGCTTTTCAGTAATGTCAGATGAGAGAGAGGGGCTGGAAAGTGAATTCAATCATCTGGCTAAATCCAATCAATCGTGTTTGCACAATAAAATCCCAATAAAAATCCTGGACACAAAGTTCAGGTGAATTTCCCTAGGTAACAATACTCTTAATATGATCATACACAAATGTGCCAAGGGAGTAATGCGGCCTGATTCCATGGGAAGAAGACAACAGAAACTTCGCCTCTGGAACCCTCTCAGACTTGCCCTATGTGTGTATCCCTTTTGCTGGTTCTGAGTTTCTTTTTGCTATAATAAAACTGTAAGTACAGTCCTTTCAGGGAGTTCCCTGGGCCAATCTAGTGAATTACCAAACCTGAGGGGGTAGTAGAACTGGTCAAAAATGAGTGTGGCCTGGGACACCCAAACTTGTGGCTAATATCTGAAGTGAAGGCAGTATTTTGGAGGATATGCCCTTAACCTGTGAAATTTGGCTTAATTCCAGGTAGTTCGTATCAGAAGTCATTACAAATATTAAGGATGCTCCCAAGGAAATGTCCCAGCCAGATCATGCTATAGTGAATACCAACCAACAACTCAACACTTCCCATCAAACTTTAAGTGTCTCATTCTTTAAAAAAGCCTCAGGGGCACCTGATTGGCTCAGTTGGTAGAGCATGCAACTGGATCTCAGAGTTGTGAGTTCAAGTCCCGCATTAAGTATAGAGATTACTTAAAAAGCACAAAATCTTTAAAATAAATGAATGAATGAGTAAATGAATATTAAAAAGCCTTCATAGGCTGAGGATCACCAGACATGTTTGGATGAAACGTAAAAATATTTCAGAAAATGTATCATTGACATTTGAGAAATAAAAAAAGAGCTCTTAGAAATTAAAAATATGATGGGGTGCCTGGGTTGCTCAGTTGGTTAAGCGTCCCACTCTTGGTTTCAGCTCAGGTCATGATCTCACAGTTCATGAGTTCGACCCCCACATCAGGCTCTTTGATGACGGCATGGAGCCTGCTTGGGATTCAGTCTCTCCCTTTTTCTGCCCCACCCCAGCTCACACTCTCTCTCTAAATAAATAAACATTTAAAAAAAAATTTTTTAAGAAATTAAAAACATGAAAGAAAATAAAAAAGTCCAAGAGTTGAAAATAAAGATGAGTAAATATCTCAAAAAATAAAACAAAAAGACAAAGAGATGGAAAGTAGGACAGTAAATAAAGGAAAATTTGAGAACCAGTTCATAGGGTCCAAATGCTGAACAACAGAATTTCAGGAAGAATGAAAACAATGGGGAGGATGAAATCAAATAAATAATTTAGGAAAAATATCCCTAAACCGAAGGATGTAAGTTTCAGGATTTAAAGTGCCCACTGAAGCTTCCTTTTCCCTGTCTCCAAAATCATGGCAGGCAGAAATGAGGATGTTCTGAAGATTTTCATCTTCACTACTACCCAGAATTACTTCAGCATCAGAACCCTGGGACCAGCCACTCATGTACAGCTGTCCTAAAATCAACAATTTTTTGGATGACAGGAACCAAACGTTCTTAGGGTGCCGCAATCCAACATCTAATGTCCTTTTCCAACACAACTGAGTTTGCTGACACAAAAGATAAAATGCTGGTTGTTTTCAAGCTGCAACCTAAAATAATTACCAATCAGAATTTACAAAACAACATTCTTGTTTTATCTGTTAGAATCACCTATAAATTCCCTTTACCAAGCAAGCAGCAAGGCCAGTATTTGCACCAATGTTGTTAAAGGATCAGGAATGGAGAATTTTGATCCCAAATTTCAGAATCTTTTGTGTGATCTAGAAGCTAGGTTGGTTATAGTTCTACGAAAATTAGACACTAATTTACCAAACTGAAATTTTAAAAGATGACACATTAAGTATTCTTACACAAACTGATGAGTTCCAGTTTGGGATAGAACAAGCACGTCATGGAAATAAGCAGATTATTGCAGAAAGAGCCAGTTACTTTAAAGAATTATTTGAAACAACTGCAAGAGTTGTGATTCATAAATAGATATATATCAAGCTTTTGATTAAAGCACTTTAGAATTTAAGTTTCACTAGATTTAGCTCCATCTTAAAATCATTACTTGATGGTTGTAAATAAAATATATCCTTCTTAAGTAGCAGGGTTTACTTAAGGTATATATTTAACATAGATACATCTTAGAAAACCAAACTTTAAAGAAAGTTAAATTCTGATCTCTAGTAAATGTTTTTCTCAAAACATAGTTACTCTTCTGCAAGCAGACAAAAACAAAAGCCTAATACACTAACAGAAGTTTATCCATGTAAAGGCAGTATGTTCTTTTGAAAGAATGTTCACTTTATTCAAATTAGCATGTTGAAGTAATCTGAGATATAAAGTCTTAGTTTTATACTTGATTGATTATTCTTTACTATATCTACAGAGAAGTTAAATAAGTGACCATTTTTAGCAGTTACAAAAAAGTCTATTCTTTTCAAAATAAATATGCAGAAATTTTCTATTTGCTCCCAATATTATTTCAATAATACCATTTTTAATGAAGTGTTTGAAATGGTTTTAAACTTTTTTTGCAGCAATGATAAAACGTAAAATAAACCTTGTACTCTGACGGCATCAGTGGTAACTTGAATCAACACAGTAAATGAATGGATATGTAAACTATAATGGGTGACATCTATGTGGCATTAAGGTAACCTCCGTTGGGTAAAGAAATGAATCCACATTTAAAGGAAATTAGGCCGGGGAGCCTGGGTGGCTCAGTCGGTTGAGCGTCCAACCTCAGCTCGGGTAATGATCTCACACTCCATGAGTTCGAGCCCCACGTTGGGCTCTGTGCTGACAGCTCAGAGCCTGGAGCCTGCTTCAGATTCTGTGTCTCCCTCTCTCTGCCCCTCCCCTGCTCATGCTCTGTCTCTCTCTGTCTCAAAAAAAAAAATTAATTAAAAAAAATAATAAAGGAAATTAGGCCAAGGGTAAAAATAAATGAAAGACTTTCTGTAATTTTTATTTTTAATTCTGACATTTATGAAATTTATATTTGTGAAGGAACTTGCAGGGTATTTGCATAAAGAAGTAATATATCGGGGCGCCTGGGTTGCTCAGTCGGTTAAGTGTCCGACTTCAGCTCAGGTCACGATCTCGCGGTCCGCGAGTTCGAGCCCCGCGTCGGGCTCTGGGCTGAGGGCTCAGAGCCTGGAGCCTGCTTCCGATTCTGTGTCTCCCTCTCTCTCTGCCCCTCCCCCGTTCATGCTCTGTCTCTCTCTGTCTCAAAAATAAATAAACGTTAAAAAAAAAAATTAAAAAAAAAAAAAAGAAGTAATATATCATTTGGTAGAAAAAGGAAAAAATGGTACGGTAGGTATTAGAGTTATAGCAGTTGAAAAGTCTGAAAACATTTTGACTATATTGCTTAGGTACAATTATGATTACTTTTTTTAAAAAAATTTTTTTTTAATGTTTTTATTTATTTTTGAGACAGAGAGAGACAGAGCATGAATGGGGGAGGGTCAGAGAGAGGGAGACACAGAATCTGAAACAGGCTCCGGGCTCTGAGCTGTCAGCACAGGGGCCCGATGCGGGGCTCGAACTCACGGACTGGGAGATCGTGACCTGAGCTGAAGTCGGCACTCAACCGACTGAGCCACCCAGGTGCCCCCAATTATGATTACTTTAAGAACAAATGTATTTGTGGGGTCGCCTAGGTGGTTGAGCGTCCAACTTCAGCTCAGGTCATGATCTCACAATTCGTGAGTTCAAGCCCTGCACTGGGCTCTGTGCTCACAGGTAAGAGCGTGGAGCCTGCTTTGAATTCTATGTCTCCCTCTCTCTCTGCACCCCACCCCCCACTCATTCTCTGGCTGTCTCTCTCTCTCTCTCACAAAAATTAAAAAATTAAAAAAAAAATTTTTAGAACCATGTATTTTGGTTTTAGGACTTTCATACCTTGGACAGTATATCCTTATTGGAAATGGCTGACTTGGTGGAAACCTCTTGAAATGTTGTAGATGATGTGTAGCGACAAACAGAGCATGATCATTATCCTGAGTCACAAATGTTCCATCTCTTAGATATAGGTACTAGTAAAAAATAAACATGAAATTTGGGGGGAAAATAAATCAAATCCAGCACATATGTGAAAGAAATCCAGACCCAGGGACGTCATTCTGAAAAATCTCAGAACAGCATTATGGGACTGTGATAAAGATCTCACAAACTTCCAAAAATAAGTCACATATAAAGGGTGAAGAATCAGGGGCACCTGGGTGGCTCAGTCGGTTAAGCGTCTGACTCTTGGTTTCAGCTCAGGTCATGACCTCACCGTTCATGAGATCATGTCTCATGTCGGGCTCCACACTGGCAATGTGCGGACTGCTTGGTATTCTCTCTCTCCCTGTTTCTGTCCCTCCCCTGCTCATGTGCACTCTCCCTCTCTAAAAATAAATAAATTTTAAAAGGTAAAAAAATCGGGGGGGCACCTGGGTGGCTCAGTGGTTAAGCATCAGACTCTAGCTCAGGTCATGATCTCACGGTTTGTGGGTCTGAGCCCCAAGTTGGGCTCTCTGCTGTCAGCTCAGAGCCTGGAGCCTGCTTTGGATTCTGTGTCTCCCTCTCTCTCTCTGTCCCTCCCCTCTCACACTCTGTCACATCTCTCTCTGTCTCAAAAATAAATATTAAAAATAAAATAAATTTTTTTTTTTAATTTTAAAGGATAAAGAATCAGAATAGCATTAAATTCTCAAAAAGAACACTGGAAGCTAAGGGGGCAGCGGGGGGAAGCCTTTAAAATCCAACAGAAAACTATTTCCAAACTAGGTCTCTATACTTAGTCAAATTTTCAATTAAACATGAGAGTAGGGGGATAAAAAGACCTTTTCAGATATGCAAGGAATCAAAACTTTGACCTTCCTCGTATCTTTCTGAGGAAACTACAAGAATCAGTTCCCATAAAATGAGGGAGAAACAATAAAGAGGAAGCCACAGGATTCTAGGCAACAGGAGATCCAACGCAAGAGAGAGATAAAGGGATAATTATGTAGGAAGATCCTAGAATAATTTACCACCACAAGCCTAGAGAAGAAATAGTCCAAACCAGAGATCAGAAGGCTCTAGGAAAGATTTCTTCAAGATAAATAATGTGATAAAATACCTTATGTGTCTGAATATACTGGGAGGAGACTTAACAACTGGGAGAGTTAGGGTAGAAAACTAGGCAAAGAAACAAAAATGAGTACTTACTAATTAATTCTAGAAGGGGGAAATACAGGTGTATGTGAAAGGAAAAGTCATAATGTACTACATGGCTCAGTAATGAATACCACTAACACAGTCATAATAATGCAAACATTGAATATTGTTCTAACCAAAATTATGATGGGAAAATGGCAGGACTATAAGAACACGTGTGTGTGAAAACAGCCTGGGGTGGGTGGGATGCAATTTGGGTTGAAAAAGAAAGCTGAACCCTCACCCTGCACAGTGGGAAGTTAACAGATAATTTCTATAATTGAAAAGTCAAGAAGCAGCTCATAGAGCATGTTATTTAGAGGTATGGAGGTAATCACCAAATCAGAAAAAATAACTTAAGATGGCTGGCAATAAGGAATGGGAAGTTTGAGTACTGTTGGGGGTGGGAAAAACTGCCCTTTTTTATTACCAGACTCATAACACATTTTGATTCTTTAAATACATACATGTATAACTAAAAAAAAAACCCACTGAAATAGAGAAAATGCCCACACACTCATATACAAAGTGTTCTATCTCTTCTCTCTCTCTTAAGTCTTAAAGGCAAGTGAGACTACGGCAGGCATACAAAACTTAAAACACAGCAGGAAAAAAAAACAAAACAAAAAAAAAAAAACACACCACAGCAGGAAACCAGGATGTGAACAGGTGAATGGCAATAAACCATATTGAAGATATGGGCAAATGCTGCTTCTTAGGAATTAATAGATGTTATACAATTGACGGTGTATACTGGCACAATCAAGAAAATGTAAATATGAACTAAGTGTTATAATAGTATTACAATTATGTACAACAAGATTTTTTTAGAGATACATATGGAAATATCTAGCAGTGAAGTGTCACAATTTCTATAATTTAACTGGTCTTCAAAAATTAGACAAATTGGTAAAATGTTAATAATTATTAAATCTAGGCAACAGATATATAGTATTTATCATAGTTTCTATTTGTCAGTATATCTGAAATTTTTCATAGTAAAAAGTCAAGAAAAATTTACTCTGTAAAGACCTACACATGAAGTGATGAGTTAGATTTCCTTCCATAACTATCTTTAAATGGGAAGAAGTTGAAGAGGAGAAAACGAGGAATAGTCCATGGTTATCTTACCATATCCTGCCATAGAAGCGCCATTCTCAACATCCACTGCATTCTTATTTTCCTCTGCTAGAGCTTTAACATATCTTTTGCTTAAATCTAGTATTTGTTCACGTAACTTGACACTGCTTTGATGTCTTGGTTGTTGAAAAGTATAGTGCAGTAACATCAATCCCCAAATGAGTCCGAATACAAGCAACAGTAAACTCAATTTCTGGGACATAGTTTTTCTTGAAATTGTAAAAATCATTTCTGATGAAGAAAACAGACTCAAATGAAGAGTGGTAACTGGACGTAAGCCACCAATCAAGACTTTTGAAAGAAAAAAAAAAATCTCCTCCTCTAATACTGTGTATTCTTCATCTTCAGCAAGGTTGCCTCCAACTCTCAATTAACTCTGTAAAATTGAAAAGAGAAAAGTTGATTAGTCTTAACCTATACCAGCAACAGAATAGACGATGATAGATTTAAGAGATTCTAAAAGGGCGCCTAGGTAGCTCAGTCGGTTTAAGTGTCCAACTTCAGCTCAGATCATGATCTCACAGTTTGTGGGTTGGAGCCCTGCATCAGGCTGACAGCTCAGACAGCCTGCTTCAGATTCTGTGTCTCCCTCTCTCTCTCTCTGCCCCTCCCCCAACTTGTACGCATGCTCTCTCACTCCCTCTCTCTCAAAACTAAACATTAAGAAAGGAAAAAGAAAATACTCCCTTAAAAAAAAAAAAGGGAGATTCTATAAATCATCGTGATTTGAAACTACATCATTTCTCTGACAACTTTCTCCACCATTATGCAAGCTTTCAAGGCTTTTATCAGTTTCATTTACATTGCTCTTCAAAAATAGAAATAAATGTCCATTAATTGAAATGTCACCATGGTCACAAAATTCTCTGAATGACTTGTCATTTGTTAACTAAAACTATGGACATATAATAAGATTTACAGTAGCCTATTCAAATATAGATTACCCAACTGTATAAAAGCTATACATATGGATACATATGTATATGTATATGTACATATAAAAGCTATATAAAAGTATATATATTTTATATATTATATATATATATAAGTATATATATATAAGTATATATATATGTATATATATATATAATATATAAAATATATATATATTTTATATATATATAAAAGCTATATAAAAGTATAAAAGCTATACATATGGATACATATGTATATCCTCCTCCTCCTCCTCTTCCTTAAAAAAAAAAAAAAAAAAAAAAAGGCAGATACCAAAGTGAAAGTTAGAAAATGTGGAAAGGTGAGGGGCGCCTGGGTGGCTCAGTGGGTTGAGTGTCTGACTTCAGCTCAGGTCATAATCTCGCAGTTTGTGAGTTCGAGCCCCGCATCAGGCTCTGTGCTGACAGCTAAGAGCCTGGAGCCTGCTTTGGATTCTGTGTCCCACTTTCTCTGCCCCTTCCCCACTCATGCTCTGTCTCTCTCTGTCTCTCAAAGATGAATAGACGTTTTAAAAAAAAAAAAGAATTAAAAAAAAAAAGAAAAAGAAAATGAGGAAAGGTGAAACCCACAAGAATATGACAATATTTGGAAATGTCACTAGAAAATATTACTAATGGCAAGGAGATCATCCTGAGCATCCGACCTAAAATGAAAAATAAGTTACCATTTCTAAGTTTCTACTTCTAAATTAATGCCAGGCATAATGACAAGTGCTAAAACAGGTTCGAAAATTTACCTATGTTTCCAAATCTGCAATTTTAAATTTTAAGTGCTGCAGGAATATACTTTTCTAATTTAAAGAAAAATTGAAAGGTTATATATACTTCAATTTTTTTTTTTTCAAGAGAGAAAATCCCAAGCAGACTCCACACCATCAGCGTGGAGCTCTACATGGGGCTCTAACTCACAAACTAGGAGAACGTGCCCTGACCCAAAATCAAGAGTTGGACACTTAAAGGACTGAGCCACCCAAGTGCCCTTGTACTTCAATTAAAAAAAAAAAAAAAGGTGACAATCATGGAATGTAGAAAGACCTGGAGAGTAATAATGTGTATGAATCACCAAAGTGTCCAGCAAAAGAAAACTCTTCAATTATAGCTAATGGAATAAAATTCTTTACATAGAAATACATCGGGAGTCACAGCTTAATGAAAATAATCCTTAAGAACTTTTTTAACTTTCAGCAGTATGGGCAAATAAAACATACCTACTTTAATCCACTTAAATAGGGTCTACTCACATAGGTGAACTAATAAAATCTAGTTTGAGGGTAAGACTAGAATTCAGTAAAGGTAAACTCTGCAGAGCATTTAATTACTTTTGACAGATGTTTACTGAGCCAACACACATCTTAGGCACTATGGCTCTGCCCTAAAATCTTGCTTTCCAGCACAGGTGCTTTCAAAACTTTTTTTAAATAATAAAAATAAAGAATATCTTTTAATCTTATGTAAAAAATCCAAATACAAAACTCTGTCTCTAGATGTGAGTGTGTTCAGATATGTGTAAAGAGGGGTCTTCTACCCTGGCAATCAACCTGTCCAGTTCAGAAAACTTCCACTGTTTCTTCCTCCTACCCTGCCACCCAGTCCCTGATATACGTCTAATAAATTCTGGGCCTCCAAAGTTTGCAGAACACCCATCTACTCTTGTTGAAATGTGCCCATCCTGCCAAACCTCACTACAAGCATCACTACACCACTCACTGGGCATACTAATTACTATAAGAAAGTAAAAACCGCATTAAAAATGAGAAATTGACTCCTTTTCAAATTTTCTTCTATTTCTGCCTATTTCTTTAGTTATCATACAAAGAATAAATAAATCTCTTCAGATCTTACTGAAGCATCACTATTAATATCAATACTGGATTACTAAACATTGCTTAGCAAAGTCAAGTAAATGTAACCCTATGTATTTTCTACAGAAATTTCACATTTGAGATTAGAAAGTGGAAGTTCTGGATTCCCCAGCAAAATTTTAAAAGAATATTCTTCACACGTCTATTAAATATATTACTCCTTAGAGATTTTGCTTCACTGGTTCGGATGTCTTTTTAAGTCTGATCTGTGTGCCACGTTATCGGACCTACCACCAGCAGAGGACCAAGCAGGTCCTTCTGAAGCAGTCACAATAGGGTTCTAAAGATGGCATGGTAACAAAATCAGAAAAGTGACATCACTGGAGAATTAAGAGCATAGACTCCTAGGTATTTTGGCAAATGAAGGTTAAAATGACAGCCTGGAAAGTTTCAGGTCACTATACATCTCTAAGGCCAAAACGGAAGATACCCAAATCCAGAGGCAAAGAGGGTACTTCAGTTAAATAACAGCAACAGCCTTGCTACAATCACTTACTTTGTACCAGATTCTGCTTTAACTAAATTTTCACAACTCCTACACTAAGAATGTTTTCACTTAGCAGGTGAAAAAAACTGAGGCAAAGAGAAGTTAAATAATTTCCAAGGTCATACAACTGGATAGAGATAAGATGGTAGAGATAAGATTCAAAGCTCAGGCTCTGAACCTCTGCCCCTCTTTTGCAGGAATGGCAATAAAATAGTAACAGCAGAAACTGCAGCCATGAACAACTACTGAGTTCTTATAAAGTAAATACTTCACAAGGGCTATTTCATTCATTATCTGTAATAACCTCAAAAGAAAGTTGTTATTCTCCCATTAAAGATGATCACATTAGGGGCACCTGGGTGGCTCGGTCAGTTGAGCGTCCGACTTCGGCTCAGGTCATGATCTCACGGTCCGTGGGTTCGAGCCCCGCGTCGGGCTCTGGGCTGACCGCTCGGAGCCTGGAGCCTGTTTCAGATTCTGTGTCTCCCTCTCTCTCTGCCCCTCCCCTGTTCATACTCTGTCTCTCTCTGTCTCAAAAACAAATAAATAAAATAAAAAAAAAAAAAATGATCACATTAAAGCTTAGAGAGGTGGTTAACCTGACTAAGATTTTTACACAGGCAACTCACCTTGCCTGAACTTTGGCAAGAGCTCCAAGTTCAGAATGTATACCTCTATTCAGGGTCTGTCCTTTCCTTTAAAAGAGGTCCTTAAACTCAGCCCTATTAGAACTCCTAAGTTTTACGGAACTCCAGTAAAATGACAAATCACAGGACTGTAAAAACATTAGGCAGAGAACAGGAGATTGGCAGAGGAAGGAGGGGTTGAAAGTCAAACACGGGGAGTCTAATCTCTAAGAGATAAAGTCCTTCCGATTAGGTACAAGCTGAACAATGAAAGCTGCACACCACCACGAACTTTGACTAAAGGATGAGTGGCAATACCAACACCAGACACAGAGAGAAAACACACTGATGGTGGACAAGACAGAACATTAGCTAAGGAGAATATGCCCCCAAAGTAATAAATCCCAAAGAAAAAGAAAACCTAGTCTAAACCTAGTGTTTCTCAGTGTGGCAGGCCCAAAGACAAATAAAGAGCCCCTTATTCCTCCATATTAACTGTATACCATCTGACTATTAAATTCAGAGAAGCCTACTAGGAAGGTCTTCATAGCCTTGACTCTCCTTAGAAGGTGTCTGGCTCATTACTGCCCTCAACAAAATTAAAGCACACCATCTCAGAGGGAAGTCAAGAAGCTTTATAGGGACTACTATACTAAATTCTTCATATGCTTTATAACTTGCTTGTGTTTGTTACATGTTTTTCTTTCTTTAAGTTTGTTTATTTATTTGAGAGAATGAGAGTGAAGGAGAGGCAGAGGGAGAGGCAGAGGGAGAGGGAGAGAGAGAATCCCAAGCAGGCTCTGCACTGTCAGCACAGAGCCCGATATGGGGCTCAAACCCAAGAACCGTGAGATCATGACCTGAGCTAAAGTCAGATGCATAACATGCATAACTGACTCGGCCACTGAAGCGCCCCTGTTACACATTTCTCTATCTCGATAAGAAGTTAAACATTTAACATAAAAAGTGTTTGTTTTTGAGAACCGCAAAGAGGGGAGAAGTTAGGAACGGTTAATCCCACTCGACACTAGGGAACTAAAGAAGGACACCAAGGAGTGTGGGAGCTACTAGGGAAAAAAGACACCCTGGAGCCTTCTCCAAGTAAAAAAGATGGCTGGGAGCCAGCTTATACCTGACAAACTGACAAATGGCTGAGTAGTTCAAAGGCACAAGAGGATTCTCTGAAACTAGCCAAGAAGGCCTGAAAGCTATTCTAAGGGTTCATTTCCATAAGTAATTCCAAGCAAGCCCAGCAGAGGTGACTAAGATTCCCAAAAGGATACAATTATGCCTTTGGTCTCTCCTCCATATGCTATACATTAAAAGCACCTGGAGAGTTTTAAAAATATCCCCATGCCAGGTCACACCCCATACCAATTAAATTAGAATGTCTAGGAGGTGGGAACCACACATCCATTTTTGTTTTTTAAAGAGCCCTAAATTATTCCAATGTACATCAAAGTCTGGGAACCACTCTCCAAATCTCAAGTTTCTTCATGAAGCAGCAATGAGAGCTACATTCATTGTAGCTCTAGGACCACTCATTGTAGGACCACTAAATTTAATGTTACAAGTTGGTTCATCAGGTGTAACAGAGGCTGCTTACTTGGACCTACCTATAATGATCCTAAAGAGGAAGGGGTAAGGGGGAGAAAAAACAGGTATCTTTGTTGTAACCCAAGTCACTCCTGCCAGGGCAAGCTAAGTCCTATATTTACTAGGCGAGGCAGAGGTGGACTGAAGAGAAAATAACTTCTATCAGTACCACTTTAGTCCCTATGATCAACAGGAATATACTGTTCTGTTCCCTGAAAGATATTTTTTGTGATGCCATATAGAAAGAAAAAAGCAGACAAGAAGACTTTAGTTGTTTCGCAACTAAAGGTAATTTACTTTAGTAGTTCTAAAGAGAAATTATTCTTGGACTCAATCTTCAGGAAAGAAAAAGGAAAAAAAGGGAAGGGTTTAAGATCTCCTGTCTGGGCAATGTTCAAAGCTGCAAGTGACTAAGGAACTTGCATTCTGAACATCCCCTATGTTTCTCTAGGTTTCACATAAGGATCCAGCTCCTGGAAGGCCACCTAAGTCACGATGGAGATAATTACTAGACCTAAAAGGCCTACATTGTCACTAAGAACCTATGGCTACCATCTAGCACAGTATTTATTAGAGTCCTTTCTCAACCAAAATAGTATATACTCTAAAAACTTTGAATCCCAAATTCTAGGCCACCATATTAACTGTCTACCAATGACTAAAAAGTCAAATGTCATATTTGGCCCAAATAGTTTTTAAAGGAAAAAAAAAAAAATAATCATCACCTTCATCATTATTTTGACCTAAGATAGACTCAATATTTTTAGTATTCCCAGGGGAAAGTTCTTGCCCCACTGCAGAAATTACAAAAGGCCCAAAAGCAGAAGAATGAAGGAGAAGAGACATACTTAAAATGAAGTATCTGTAGAGCACTGTATATGAAGAGGGAGCAGAGTGTGGTCCAGATATCACCTCTCCAACTAGATTCCTGCAGCTCTTTCTCGAGTGGGTTCCCAGATTCCTCTCCAACCCCACTTCAGGCCACTGTCCTCAGAGCAGCCAAAATGTTCTTTTAAAAACAAGTCATGACTTGAATAGTCACAATTTGAATGGTTCTCAAAGGAGATATGCAAATGAACAATAAGCACATGGAAAGATGCCCAAATCTCTAATCACTAAGGAAATGCAAATTAAAACCACAATCAGATACCACTTCATACCCATTATTAAGATTATATGAAAGGCATTAGAGTATACCACCCCAAAATATGCCACATTGGTTTAAGGATTATTTTGAAGTGAAGATGACTAAGAAACAGCAGACGCAGGAAGGGTTCCATGCCCTTCACTCCCCCTTTCCTCCTAAAAGCAAGACATGGATTTCCCACCAGAAATGTGAGAACATTCTTACCAAGGGAGACAGGGAGTTGAGGCTGAGATGAATCTGTACAAACACATCTTAAACAACCCTTGTCTTCAGTTAGTTTCCCCCATATATTTACCTTCTCACAATTTACTACTTCTAGAAGCTAAAACTCCTTTTCCTTTGTCTTGTCAGATCTCCACAATTTATGGTTCTTTGGCTAAATGATATATAAGCTCTCTCAGGCCTAACCCCTTCTTTAGAGTTTTCATTTCATTTCTGTGATGCTCTCATTTGCATATGAAATAAACCTTTTCTTCCTGTTAATCTGTCTTTTGTCAGTTTAATTTGCAGAGCCCTGGATACTGAACCTAAGAAGGTAGGGTAAAAAGAGTTTTCTTTCCCTATAACTATTACTAAAACACACACACACACACACACACACACACACACACACACACGTTAGTAGCTGTGGAGAAATTGGAACCCTTGTGCACTGCTAGTGGGAATGAAAAATGGTGCAGCCACTGTGGGAAACAGTGTGTCAGTTCCTCAAAAAAATTAAACACAAAATTACCATATAAGCCAGCAATACCACTTCTGGGGATAATCACAAAAGATTTGAAAGCAGGGACTCATAGATACCCGTGCACCTATGTTCACTGTAGCATTATTCAACAATAGCCTAAAGGTGGAAATAACGCAAGTATTCAACAAATGAACAAATAAACAAAATGTGGTATATACATACAATGGAATAGTACTCAGATTTAAATGGGAATAAAATTCTGATACAAGCTTCAACATGGATGAACCTTCAAGACATCATAGGAAGGGGCACCTGGCTGGCTCAGTGGGTGGAGCATACAACTCTTGGTCATGAGTTCAAGCCCTGCGTTGGGCATGGAGCCTACTTTAAAAAAATAATAATAATAAAAATTAAAAAATAAGTTAATAAACCAGACACAAAAGGACAAATATTGCATGATTTCACTTATGATAGGTACTTAGAACAGTTAGATAGAGACAGAAAGTAGAACGATAGTTAACAGAGGCTGAGGGAAAGGAGGAGGGTGGATAGGAGAATGGAGAGTTATGGTTTAAAGTTTAAGGTATAGGGGCGCCTGGGTGGTTCAGTCGGTTAGCATCAGACTTCAGCTGGTATCATGATCTTGCGGTTTGTGAGTTCGAGCCCCGCATCGGGCTCTGTGCTGACAGCTCAGAGGTTGGAGCCTGTTTCAGATTCTGTGTCTCTCCCTCTCTCTGCCCCTCCCATGCTCGTGCTCTGTTTCTTGATCTTTCAATAATAAATAAACATTAAAAAAATCTTTTTTAAATAAATAAAGTTTAAGGTATAGAGTTTTACTTTGGGATGATGAAAAAGTTCTGGAGATGTATAATGGTGATGGTTGCACAACAATGTGAATGCATTCGGTGCCCCCGAACTGTACACCTAAAAACGGCACATTTCATGTTACATATTTTTTACCACACACACGCACACACACACACACAAAATCATATCACATCACTCCCATTTAAAACCCCTTCAACAATTTCCCACTGCACTTAGAATAAAATTAAAACTCTTTACATCAGGCCACAAGGCCCTGCAAAATCTGACTTCTGCCCTTATCTCTTGTGTACTAATCGCACACCACTTCCACCTTGCCCACTGTGCTACAGTCACACTAGGCAAGACTAACCAAATTCTTTCTAACCTCAGGGTCTATATACAACTACTCTTCACCTGCTTGGAATGCTCTCCCAGCCAGCTTGTTCCTTTTCATCTTTCAGTATTTAGCTCAAATGTCGCCTCTTCAAAAAGTAACACTCCCACTCCTGCCCCACCTCCAGCCTCAAGGTACGCCATATGAAACTACATATTCTATCTTTAAAACCTTGAGCAAGTTATTTTATCTCCCTAGACCCTGATGCCCTCATTTATGTAATGGGGACAACAGTAATTACCTAATATTAATAAAGATAAATGGCACCCCATACTACTCAATATACACTAACATTTATTAGAGTCAGGCACTACTGTAGCAATGCCACTAATTCTTGATAATCTGAGTAATGTGAGTTAATACAGGAGATGTTTTACTAAACCCAAATAAAACTCCTCTGATTAGCTCTCATGGCCCTCCATAATCCAGTCCCCAAAGGCAAATTTATTTCCCATTAGTCAAAAAAATATTTCCCCCAATCAAGCCACTATTCTCACTGTCTCATACAATAATAATAATACCTTACATTTATATGTATTTTTATTTATGAAACATGCTTCCTTATATCCTCTCACTCAGTAAGTTAGCAGCTATCAGAGAGGCTGCAGGCTTGAACAAGTTTCCACTCAGAATTTGTGGACAACATGAAATACTTCATTGATACTAGTCCCTGAAGAATTATCCAGTCCTAAAAGATGGCATAATGGCATACTGTTGGTGGCAAGAGTTCATCTTCTAAATAGCCTAAAATGAGACTAGAGTATCTGTTTAAATGCTTAGCCAGAAGGATTTCAAATCCTCATCACTTTATTGTAGTCCATGCTGATCTTTTTTCTTTTTTTAAGTAGGCTCCACAGCCAGTGTGGAGCCCAATGCAAGGCTTGAACTCAGAACCCTAAGACCTGAACTGAGATCAAAAGTCAGTCACTTAACTGACTGAGCAACCCAGGTGGCCCTAAGCTGATCTTCTTCTAACTCTCACAGCATATTACTTTATATCAGCTGATTTTACACATCACATCTTCTCATCCAGTCATGAGCCTTGTCTCATCAATCCCAGGTTCCTAAGGACAAGAGTAACAGGTCCTCCACTGCTGCCACAACTCCCAGAGCCCAAGGAACAATCAGTAGAACTACTCTAATTTACTTTAAGCCCATCCCTGAGCCCAACCCCACCTTCTCCCAAGCAGCAATGTGACCTCCCTGCAGTGTTTTTGGTGGGTAAAGGGGCAGAAAAAATGGAAGTTTTGAGATAAAATTGAAGTATCTTCAATTATCCATTTGGGCGCTGGAAGGACTTGAGAAGAAATCTAACCTAATCCCCTGATATTTCACATGAAATAAAACCCAGGGATGTGAAGTATCTTACCTAAAATGAGACAATTAGTGGCAGAAACTGTATTGGTCTATAACACAGGTCCTGACTTACTATTTAGGTTTTCTCTATACCACACTACTTTCTTTACCTCCACTAGGAAGGCTAGGTTTGTAAATACTGAATGAATTGTAACATTAAATGAAAGCCTGTTCTCTGTTCTCGTGGCATTTAGGGCAATGATCCTAAAATTCTGAAATTTTACTTAAATCTGAAATAACTACTCATTAAATTATCAAGTAGGCACATTAAAATTTCAAATACACCTCATTCCCATAACTCAAAGTATTACAAAGTTGCTACAAGATGAATTTAGGAGGGGCACCTGGGTGGCTCAGTTGGTTAAACCTCTGACTCTTGATTCTGGCTCAGGTCATGATCTCATGGTTTGTGAGATGGAGCCCCGCAACAGTTAGTCTCTTTCGTCCCTGTCCCTCCCCCAACTAATGCCATGTGTGCTCTCTCTCAAAATAAATACATAAACATTAAAAAAAAAAAAAAAAGGATTTAAGAAGACTTAAAGCTTAGGGTTTTTTTACATAAGCAAACAACAATGGAAAAATATATGAAGTAAAGCACAGATAAATATAAGGTCTTCTGGATGGAGACACCTTCACAATGACCAGCCAAGCACTGATAGGAAAAAACATTTTTCCAGAAAAAAGAATTTGGGGGAGAGGAAGGCTGCATAAAGGTGTAGGCTCAAACACAACTTTTGCTATATGAAGTTTCATTTAAAGCATGAAAGAACTGGGGTACCTGGGTAGCTCATCAGCTAGGCATCTGACTTCGGCTCAGGTCATGATCTCACGGCTCGGCTGGTGAATTTGAGCCCCTGTCGGGCTGGGCTCTGCACTGACAGCTCAGAGCCTAGAGTCTGCTTAGGATTCTGTGTCTCCCTCTCTCTCTCTGCCCCTCCCCCGCTCACACTCTGTCTCTCCTTCAAAAATAAATAAACATTAAAAAAAATTTTTTTAGGGGCGCCTGGGTGGCGCAGTCGGTTGAGCGTCCGACTTCAGCCAGGTCACGATCTCGCGGTCCGTGAGTTCGAGCCCCGCGTCAGGCTCTGGGCTGATGCCTCGGAGCCTGGAGCCTGTTTCCGATTCTGTGTCTCCCTCTCTCTCTGCCCCTCCCCCGTTCATGCTCTGTCTCTGTCCCAAAAATAAATAAAAAACGTTGAAAAAAAAATTTAAAAAAAAATTTTTTTTTAATAAAATAAAGCATGAAAGAACTTGCTTGGTTTATTCATTCATTTGCTCCCTTATTTATTCACAACGTTTACTGAAGTACCTACTATGTGCCAGAAACTGGAGATGTGAAAGGTGAAACAAGACGGGATTCTTTTTCTTCTGGAGATTGTTTTAGTTGGAGTGAGACAATAAACAAACACAGAAACAAGTTAAATTCAGCTTGTCACAAACTGCTATGGAGACAATAAACAGGGTGATGTGAGGATATATGAGGAGTCTATGTGAAGTATCAGGTCAAGAAAGCCCCATTAAGGAGGTCTCATCTGAGAAAGAAGAGGAAGTAGAGTCTGGTTCCAATTTCCTTCCAACGAAAACCTTTAGAATTCTCTTCTGACCAGAATCTTGGGAGCAGGCAGTAAATTCCTTAATCTTAGCCTCCTCAGTACAAACAAATGAGAATGGGAGGGATCCTAGTCCCCAGCATGGAATGGTTTGGTTTGGAGAAATCATCCAAAGTGAACAGAAGGAAACCCACAAGCAAAGAAAGTTCAGTGTTCTCCTTTCTTATAAGAATGGCAGTTCCACTGTTTGGTAATATACAGTAATAGTAATAATCTGATATGGCGATCTTTGCACAAAAAAATATACCCCCATTGGCATTTTCTAATATATGAAGGGGGCAATGTGGTAAGATGGGGTACGGAATACAGTCTAGGTAGCAATCTACCAGTGTATTAAGTTACAATTGTTATTAAGCATTTTAAATACAAATTTTCAAACTCTAAAATATTCCTTGTTAAAGGGCATAAAGGTAGAAAAAGAAAAACATAGGGAAACTTTTTTTTCTTAGTTTTCCCATTTATTACAGGCCTTAATGTCTCTACTCCAATGTACAAGATCTTTGGAGATTTGGAGATCTGTAAGTCTCCAAAGATCTGTTCAAAGTTCTATTATTTCATTTACCAAATAACAAATATGCAAACAAGTAGATATTTAAGCAATTTTTTAGTGGTTTCCCCCTAGCCAGGGACCTAAAGACAAATATATTAGTCCAAATTATTACTATGGTAAAGACAGAGGATCAATGAGTATTTAAACTATAACACTCTCATTTTAAGGAAAGGGAAAGTGAAGCACAAAGAGGACTGATGATTACCCAATGGCAAACAAATGGGGGGAAATTAGACAAACTCTCAACCCAGGACCCCCGTGTTTTTCAAAAGCAAGGAACAAAACTCAACAGTTTGCAAATGGCGCTTCAAAAAAAAAAAAAAAAAAAAAAAAAGATAAAATAGAAGCCATCAAAGTAGACTGTATCCACTGCAGATTTTTGTTTTACATCAGTTTTCTTTCAGTTATATACCTATTTTTTTCATACACAGACACACGCATGCACACACACACAGTTTATTTATGGAGTCTTGACATAAAAAAGATCTCTTGCTATGGGTTGCAGTCAAAAATTTTCAAAACACTTTATTTCACACTACCTGTCTTAAATACTTGCTTCTATTTCTTACATAAACACTGCAATAGCAACATTAAAAACCACTAATGGATGGTAATCCTACCTAAAAAAAATCTGCCCTTCAAATACGGTTTTTGCATTTACTCAGTGCTCTTGCTTTTTGCACTCTTTATGACTAGAGCTCAAGTAACCATCAACAGCAATAGTAGCAACTAGCAAGCAGAGAAGCTCTCACTCAGCTAAAGGTGCTATGAGAGGAAAAGAGAGGATAAAATAGGCAGAGAGAGAAAAAATAGGACCTGAAGTCCCTGGGTGGGGAAAAACACATATTTTGGAACAATGCTGGGAGTGTCTGACCAGAGCAAGCCACCCCCCCAACCCGCTTAACATCTCTCTTAAGAATGTAACAGACACCACCTACTCCCCCTCAGGTTTCCCTCAAGAATTTGACAAAAGACCTGGCTGAAAATAAGTAGACCATAAAACCTATGACCCACAAGGAAAGATTTGGCCACAGACCACCCCTCATACAATGGAAACAAGGCAATCAGGAATGGACAACCCAGCACCTAGAATTGTTCAGCCAATAAGGGTAGAGCTTGAGAGGATCAAGGGGGAAGAGGGTGGGGGGCGGCGAACAGAACCTTATAAAACAAGGACCCTTGCCTATTGTTGGTGGGCATTCACTTCAAATGCCCCCTCTCTGTAAGAGAGCTTTCCTACTACTCTTACTTTCTAATTTTACACTCTAATAAACTTTTGCCCACTGCTCATTTTGTGTCCACCTCTTCTTTCTTCAAAGTGGTGAGACAATGAACCCCGGGTATTTAGGTAAAAAATCCTGCAACAGTGCCACAAGAATCAGTGCCTATTAGTCTCCTAAGGAATTTACAGTTAGAGAAGCACATATTCTTTACAAAAAGACATGGTGTGTTTACCAGAACTCAGAGGTTCAGACAATTCCCTCCAAAAAAAACTCAGAAATAAGTCCTCCATAGACTTGACCTCAGAATATAACTTTAGGGGGAAAGGCCCATTCTTAAAATATTTTTTCTACATAATATTGCCAGAGGCTAATATCTAGGGAAAAACATTAACATAGGACACAGCCATCCACTCCTAATTAGGTCTAAAATTTAAAATGAGAACTGCCTTGGGGCACCTGGCTGGTTCAGAGGAGCATGCAACTTTTGATCTTGGGATCTTGAGTTTGAGCCCCATATTGGGTGTAGAGATTAGTTTAAAAAAAATTATTTTTAAAAATAATAAAATAAAATAAAATAAAATAAAATGTGGACTGCCTTGAGAGAAGCTACACTAAAATTCCAGGTGAGATATAGAAACATATCTCAAGGTATCAGATTGTTTTTAGATGGCATATTTGGGAGAAAAGAGAGAAGACAATAGCTCTGAAGAGTACAAAGATAAAAGAAAATGGGTAAAGTAATTCAAGGTTAAGAAGAGCAAACGTTAGGGCAAAAGGGAAACTACTCAATCACTATGCCACAGCAAAAGTTTAATCTAAAATATATTAGGCAGTGCCATATATTTCAGTCACCTGCCCACAGCCTCAGCCAATCATGCTTTGTGCCACATGAGCCCACATCCCCTTCCACAGCTAACTAGACTACCACTGGGCACCTCTGCTTGAGGCCTCGGGGGGAAAAGAACCCCTAGGAAAACCAGGATGTTGGGAATAGAAGCAAAAAGGGAAAGAATTCACAAAAAGAAACAATGATGTTGGATCAGAATTGACAAACTAGAGTTAAAAAGAAATAGGCATAATAAGTAAACAGGCAATGAGTAAAATAAAAGATACACAGCAGAGTGGAAGAGAACTAAGCATGTCAAAAGTGTAAACAACACATGGGCAGTTCATGAAAGAATGAACTCGTCAATAGAGATTCTTATTTGTGGCAGCTTTCTAGTTCCTACATGTGTATTCCTCAAGCTGGGGCAGGGAGGTGGGGGGAAGGCAGGGAGTGGACCCTAAGACACAAATATATGACTAAAAGAGCTTATACTAATTTGTTCCATGCTAAAAAGAACATCTAAAAATCTTTTTCATTTAAAGTCTGGAATCAGAACAATTCACTATGTTAGGCATGAGGAAAATGAGGAACACAAAGGAATATAAGGTTATACAGATCGTGACAGAGCTAGGACAAAAAATAAGGTCTCCTATTTCCTTAGTCCATTACTCTCTGTCCTACACTGCACTAACACCAACATAAACACTTTTTTTTTTCAAAACGAGTATTTTTGCCACATATTTTTAAATGACTCAGAAATCTTTATATACATATGTCCTGTCCCACAGTTTAAGTTTTCCCTTTACTTACTCTCTAGCTCTCTGTTATCCTTATGAAGTACATTCATTAGATTTCTCCTTCTTGAATTTTTTAAAATGCATCAGTCGCTAAAGACAGGACACAGAAAATTTATCAGGCCCTACTAGCTTTCTCTCGCTATAACTGTACATTCAAAAACAGCATTCCTCAAGGCATATTACTTCACATATCACACAAAAGTGTTTGAACCCAAACTAGTACAGAACATTTTCTTTTCTTTTTTTTTTTATTAATTTTTTTTTAATTTTTTTTCAACGTTTTTTATTTATTTTTGGGACAGAGAGAGACAGAGCATGAACGGGGGAGGGGCAGAGAGAGAGGGAGACACAGAATCGGAAACAGGCTCCAGGCTCCGAGCCATCAGCCCAGAGCCTGACGCGGGGCTCGAACTCACGGACCGCGAGATGGTGACCTGGCTGAAGTCGGACGCTTAACCGACTGCGCCACCCAGGCGCCCTCTTTTCTTTTTTTTTAATGTTTATTCATTTATTTTTGAATCAGAGTGAGCAAACAGGGAAGGGGCAGAAAGCGAGAGGGAAAGACAGAATCCCACGCAGGCTCTGCACTCGAACTCACAAACTACAGGATCATGACCTGAGCTGAAATCCAGAGATGGCCTCTTAACCCACTGTGCCACCCAGATGCCCCAAAATAGACATTTTCGATGAAAAAAAAAAAAAAATCAACTAAGGACCATAAACATTTCCTTAAAGAAAAACTCATCACCAATGTTAGTAAGTAGCAGGAGAGAACAGGGCAAGAACCAAATCTATAGAGGGACTAATGTGCAACGTTTCAAATCCCTCCTTATGAATTTTACTGCACTCATTCAAGATGTTCTGCGAAGGAAACTGCCACTTGCAAACAAAATTCCCTGAGGGGGAAAATTACTAACCAGTGGGAAAGTGTAGAGAGAGAGGTGGAAAAAAGTTGACATAGGGTAAAGGTGGTGAAGCCCCAGGTCAGAACTGCAGAACACCTAGATGCTTACCCTGCTGAAACAAACACTTAAGCTCCTCTAAAGAGTCTCCCAAAGGACACAGCTGGGGGGAGGGGGGGGGGGAGGTGCGCGGGGAGGGGATGGTGAATAAGTCCTTGTATCTCCAGAGCTGATCCACAGAAAAGCAGAGTCATCAATTTCCTAAGAACATTCTCAGCCATCTTAAAACAGTGGAAATGAAGAAGACAGCGTATTTTAAAGAATACCTTGCTCAGGTTTAAGGTGAACAAAGTACAAAGTGAAGAACACACAATCTAGGGTACAAATGATTAAACAAAGAAACGCACAAAACTCATAAATCCAGAGGCCACTTCAGTGTAACTAATGCAAGTATCATATTCAAAGGACTTTTTCGTCATATGAATTAATGGCGTTGTAAGCATTATTATTTTTTATTCCAACAACTTAAAGGTGTCTTTTGTTATCTCCATTTGACTGCCGAGGAACCTTTAATTAACCAAGGTCACAAAGCCAGGCAGTGACTCGATCAGGATGGAAATCCGGGTTGTCTGAGCCACTCTTAGAACCGCTTTCGAGTTCAAGTCACAGTCAACACGGCAGTTTAAGTTCATCCTTACCAGTCACCCAGCTGCTGAGTTTGAAGAGGGGGTAAAAAAGGGGCATTTGACTTTCTCCCTCAAAGTAGAACACAGCTGAGCTGTCAAAAGCAGAAAAAGAAGTGAGTGCGTCTGCCCCGCGGACGCTCCATCCCTGCACCAGGTCCATCGCTCCCCCGCGCCAGTGGCCACGGGACCGAGCCCGCCCCGCTCAGATCAAGCAGCCTGAGCCCCGCTCGGTTCTGCGCCCGGGGCCGACGGGGCCACAGCTGTCAGACCCGGAGGGACAGGGACAAAGAGCCTCCACAGCCGCGGGCTACCGGCCGATCCCGAGCCTGGTCTCTGCGGACACCTGGGGCAGCGGCCCGGGTGGGGCGGGGGGGGGGGGTAAGGACGGGACAAGGCGAAGGAGGAGCGGCCGCCGGGCCTGAGGGGAATACCGTAAAGGCGCGCGCCGGGCGAACGGAGACGTCTCCACACACACCCCCACCTTCTCTCTCGCCCCTTCCCCATTACCTTGCCAGTGGGCTTCTTGTCAGTGTCGCCGGCCGCCAACAGGCTCCCGAGCCGGGGCGGCGCAGCGAAAGTCGATTAGCAGGCGTCAGCTGCGTCCCGTGCTCACGAAGCAGCCTCGAGGTCGGGATGGAGAAAGGCCGAGATTGAGAATCAGGGACAAGGTGGTTCCCAGCTTGTGGAGATTCTACTCTTCTCGTCCCTCGCAGTCCGCTTCCGCTCCGCCTCCCGGCCCGTCCTGGCCCTTCCCCCACTTCTGAGACCAGCCGATTGCGGCGCGCTGTATTATGGGGGATGTAGTCCCGGAACGCGGAAGAGGCGGCACGTGCTTGTAGCCCAACTGCACCTACTCCTGGGGCAGGACGACGCCGTTGCGTGGCAACCAGAGGAAGCGGCCGGCTTCTTCTCCAGGATTGGAAAATGAGCTTACGAGAGGCAGACGCTCTGCCTTAACTCACTGCAGGAGATGAAACGAGATTGTGGGCGTCTTAACGCCCGACCCTCCCCAGGAGACTAATGATTCCAAGGCTGTGAGCTGGAGGCAAAGGGGCTTACTAGTGATTAAAAGGGTGCTGCAGACAAGAATGCCTTTTTTTGCACCTGAATGTCCTTAGTGGTGTAAGGCAAGAAAAACGAAAAGACTAACCATTAAATAAAAAGAAACAAATTGTTATTATTCACAGATGATGTAATTATTATGTATGTGGCAAATCCAAAAGAATCCACAGATAAATTGTTACAATTAATGAGTTAAACAGATTAATTTAAAAATCATATTTTAAAAAAATCAATATTTCTATAGTCCAAGGAAAAAGAGAATTAATTTTTTTTTTTAAGATACTGCTTATAATAGAGGACCTGGGTGGCTCAGTAGTAGATTAAGCATGGGGCTCTTGATTTTGGCTCTGGTCATGATCTCATGGTGGTGAGCTCCAGCCCCACATAGAGCTTCCGTGCTGGGCATGGAGCCTGCTTAAGATTCTCTCTTTCCCTCTCCCCCACCTCCCACTCACTCACTCTTTCTCTCTTTTTCTCAAAAAAAAAAAAAAGATACTACTTGTAATAGTTTCAAATTAAATATCAAGCACCTAGGAATAAATCAAAGAAGTGCAAGATCTATATGAAGAAAACAGTTTTAAAAAACATAGAAGAAGGGGTACTCGGCTCAGTTGGTAGAGTATGCAACTCTTGAGCTCAGGGTTGTGAGTTCCAGCCCCATGTTGGGCATGGAGTCTACTTAAAAAAATAATAATAATAAAATAACATTGAAGAAGACCTAAACAAGAGATAATATGTTCATAGAAATTGCAATGCTGAAAAATGTCAAGGGATGCAATGCAATTCCCAATAGGTATTTGTGTGTGTGTGAAACTTTAGCCAATTAAAAATTTTAGGAAAGATCAAAGGCAAGCACTCATGAGGAAGAAAAGAAAGTAAAAGAGGAAGAAGAGGAAGACTTGTATTATCAGATATCAAGTTTTATTATAAAGCCATAGTAATTAAGGCAGTGTGATATTGGATCAAGAAGAGACAAATACGCCAATGGAACAGAATAAAGAGCCCGGAAAGTCTCACCCATACATGGGAATTTATATTGTCATGGTGGTGATGCACAGCAATGCCTAAAAAATGGTTTCAATAATTGGTGCTAGGACAAATAGATCCCCATTTGGAAGAAAAACAGTGAAATGATACCCTTCACATCACATACAAAAATCAATTCCAGTTGGGGCACCTGAGTGGCTCAGTCAGTTAAGGGTCTGACTCTTGGTTTCAGCTCAAGTCATGATCTCACAATTTGTGAGTCTGAGCTCCACATCGGGCTCCACACTGACAGTGCAGAGCCTGCTTAGGATTCTCTCTCTTTCTGCCCCTCCCCTGCTTGCGTGCTCTCTCTCTCTCTCAAAATAAATAAACTTAAAAAAGTCGGGCACCTGGGTGGCTCAGTTGGTTGAGTGTCCAACTCTTGATTTCACCTCAGGTCATGATCCCAGGGTCATAGGATCGAGCCCCACATCAGGCTTCCCTCTGAGCATGTAGCCAGCTTAGGATTCTTTCTCTCTCTCTCTCTCTCTCTCCCCGCCTCTGCCTTTCTCCCCCACTTGTGCTCTCTTCTCTCTCTCTCTAAAATTAAAAAAAAAAAGTATATGTTGAAAAAAATCAATTCAAAAAGAAAAAATCAATTCCAGGTGGGTAATAGACATACATTTGAATGGCAAAACAACAAAGCTTTTAGAATATAAAATAGGAGCATATATCCATGACCTCAAGAGTAGGGGACACACCTAGGGTGCCTGGCTGGCCCAGTCAGTAGAGCATGCAACTCTTGATCTTGGGGTTGTGAGGTTAAGCCCCACATTGGGGCAGAGTTTAGTTTAAAAAAAGGCGGGGGGGGGGGGGGGCTGCGGAGCCTGGGTGGCTCAGTTGGTTAAGCATCCAACTTCGGCTCAGGTCATGATCTCACAGTGAGTTCGAGCCCCACATTGCTTCTCGGCCTTTTGGCTAAGATCAAGTGTGGAGTTCAAGCCCCACGTCAGGCTCTGTGCTGACAGCTCAGATCCTGGAACCTGCTACAGATTCTGTGTGTGTGTCTCTCTCTCTGCCTCTCCCCTGCTTGTGCTCTGTCTCTCTCTCAAAAGTAAATAAACAGTAAAAAATTTTTTAAAAAATAGGAGACAGCTATTTTAAACTAATCAAAAAATACTAACTAAAATAGAAAACCTGATCACTTTGACTACATTAATATTTAAGACTCAGTTTCATCAAATGACATCATTAAAGAGTTAAAAAGCAATCCTCAGAGTCTAATAAGAGATTTACAACATTATACTGTACATCTTAAACTTCTACAGAGATGAATATCAATTATATGTCAATAAAACCAAAAAAAAATTTATAACACGTATGACCAAGAAAAGTCTTATATCCGGAATATATAAAGAACTACAATCATAAGAAAAAGATTTGAACAGGCAAATCACTAAGAAATTCAAATAATCAGTAAACGTGAAAACATATCAACTTCATATGAAAACAGGGCAATTGAAACCACAGTAAGAGAATACTACACCACCCACAAGAATGGCTAAAATTGGGGCACCTGGGTGGCTCAGTCGGTTGAGTGTCCAACTTCGGCTCAGGTCATGATCTCACAGTCTGTGAGTTCAAGCCCCGCATCGGGCTCTGTGCTGATGGCTCAGAGCCTGGAGCCTGCTTCCGATTCTGTGTCTCCCTCTCTCTCTGCCCCTTCCCTGCTCATGCTCTGTCTCTCTCTATCTCAAAAATAAATAAAAACATTTAAAAAAAAAAAAAAAGAATGGCTAAAATTGAAAAAGACTGAAGGGACACACAGGTGGGTGACTCAGTCAGTTGCGCATCTGACTCTTGATTTGGTTCAAGTCATGATCTGAGGGTCATGGGATCAAGCCCCAAGTCAGACTCTACACTGAACATGGTGCTGCTTGAGATTCTCTCTCTCTCTCTCTCTCTCTCTCTCTCTCTCTCTCCCTTTGCCTCTCTCCCCCACTCACACTCTCTCCCTACCTCTCTAAAATAAAAAAAATAAAAAATAAAAAAGACTGAAAATGACAACTGCTGACTAGGAGTGGAGGAATGGGAATTTTCACTTCACTCTAGGAAGAGTAAATTAATAGACCAGTGTGGAAAAAGCATTTGGCCTTATCTACTAAAGTTGAACACAGGCCCATACATGAGCCAGCATGTCACTTCCAGGTATAAACTCTTAGAAAGGCACTCTCATGGGCACCAGGATGCATGCCAAAGAATGTTAATAGCAGTACTATTGGTATAGCTAAAAATGATAAACAGTCCAATGTCCTCTATCAGTAACATTATAGATAAATTGTGGTATCATTGTATAATGGAATGTAATATGACACAAAAATGAACCAACTACATGCAATGATATATATGAATCTTAAAAAAATAATGTTAAAAAGAAACCACTCACAAAAGAATATATACTGTATCACTCCATTTTTATAAAGTTAAAAAATATGAATAAATAATGCATACTTAGGTGTTAAAACTGTAGAGAAGAGTAAGAAAATAGTTAAGTTAATGACTGTCTCTAAGACAAAAGGAACTTTATGGAGAAGAGTTGAGACTGGGAAGAAACAATAGGTTCGAATTCTACAAATCTTCTGTTTCTTGATGTAGATAGTGGTTACACTGTTGTGGGCTTTATGATAATTAGACTACATATTTCTTTTTATTATTTATGCATTTTTCCACATATGTGGTACATTTACCTATTTAAAAATAAAAGAGCGTAAATCTGGAGTCAGATTACATTCTTTCGATTCTAGGCCCTACAGCCTAATGACCCTAGGCAAGCTTCATAATTTCTCTAAGTTTCAGTTTCTCCATCTGCAAAATGGCAGTAGTAAAGGTACATCATGAGGCATTATGAGATTAAAATGAGAAAATGGGTTAATGAGTGTAAAGCAGATTGCATAGTGCTTGGCATATGGCAAGACCTCTGGAAATATATATTGTTATCGTGATCACGTTAAAGTATTGAAGACACTGAGACCAGTAAAATCATGAGATGGTCCCTTGTGGCAGGGGGTAGGGAGGAGAAGATAAATATACGAGCAGCCACAGTGGAATATATCTGCTATACGGACAGTTTTCTCTATATATCACTGCTGTCAAAATGGGAAAAGTGTGCATGGTAGCCTGGCATAAAGGAAAAGAGAATACAGATCGTGTGCACAAAACGTGGGATAATCTAGGTAGAGATTACCTCAGCTGTCCCATACAGTAGCCACTAGACATACGTGGTTTTTTAGAACTTGCCATGTGGCTAGTCTGAATTGAGATGAACTGTTAAGTATAATCTACACACCAAATTTTGAAGATGTAATACAAAAGAATGTAAAATATCTCTAATAGTTATAAAATACTGATTATATGTTAGCATGATAATATTTTGGGTATATTCAGTTAAATAAAATATATTATTCAAACTAATTCACTCGCTACATTTTACTTTTCAAATAAGACTACAGGGTGCCTGGGTGGCTCAGTCGTTAAGCATCTGACTTTGACTAAGGTCGTGATCTCACATTTGGTGAGTTGACGTCTCACATTCAGTGAGCAGGAGCCCCGCTTTTGGTGAGCTCAAGCCCTGTTTTGGGTGAGCATGAACCCTGCTTCAGGTAAAAACACGATGATCCCCGGACGAGCCCTGCTTTTCTCTCTCTCTCTCCCTCCCTCCCTCTCTCTCTGCCCCTCGCTCACTTGTGCCCTCTCTCTCTAAAAAATAAAATAAAATTGCATTTGTGCTTTGCAGTATACTTCCATTGGACAATATTGCTAAGGAGATATATGGGGTATATGGGGAAGAGAAAAAAAAAAAAAGGTAGTACAGAGCAAGAACTTAGAGGGCCTCAAATGCCAAACCAAGGAACTTTTACTTACTTTGAAAAGTTCTAAGATGAAGAGATGGTTATGAATTTGTCTATGAGACTCTATCTTGTCATGTAGTATTTATGTATGTTAAATCAATCTCCTATATTAGATTGATAATAATAAATAAGAACAGATAGATTATTATCCACTGTTAGCAGACACTGGTAGAAGGCACTCAGTAAATATATGGTGAATGAATGAATCCTCCTGCTGACCTCATATGCAAAATCTCCGGACATCATTTATATTTAATAAATGCTGTTTGACAGAGATTTCCTTGGCCAAGATTCATTCAATGCTGTTTTCAAGATTTCTTACCACCTCTATTCTATCCCACATCTTGGTGGACAAAGAGAAATTAATTTGGAAGATTTGAGAGATTATAATAATGATCATTATCTTTTCTAGCACCTTACAACTTAGAAACAATTTTCTTAGATGGAATGAGATGTATTGCCAAACTCCTCACATTCACTTATCAAAGCAAGTAGTGGAATCCAAAGAATGTAATCAGCTTCTCAAATAAATTTAATCAGAGTTGAAGTCTCAGATAGGAAAGTGCCTTGTTAGCAATATAAGAGTGAAAAGGTAGTCTATTCCTAAAAGACAAGACTAGTAATATTATGCTAATAAGAAAAATAGCCTTTCCAGGGGCTAATCATGTTGTCTCTCAAGAAAAGAGAAACTGAACTGGGAGAAAGAATTGGAATTGGAGGACCTTTTTCTACTCTTATTTATGAGACAGCAGGACACAGCTCAGACCTGACGTATTGCTCAGATTTGCCGAGGCCATACAAAGAACTCTGGACTAAACCTGTAGGGAGATGTGGCTCTTTCCTGAGAGTTTGAAAAGGGGAGAACAGGAGGAAGGAGAGACAGATGAGAAATGAAGGGAGCCTCCCTGAAAGACATAACCATTCTTGGTAAGGACTAAAGAGCACGTTCAAGTTAATCGAATCTTTGTTCTTCCTCCATCATGATGTTTCTGTGATTTGCCTGACCCTTCATGGACAGTTCTATTTTCCAATATAGTATATCAAAGTGTTTCTTTCATCTGAGGGAGCTTCACATGCTAGGGGAGGGATCACCCTGAAATGTCTTTCTTCTTTGGGGTTTGAGGATGTGAGAGGAGCCTGGCAACCACAGGAAAAGCTTCTAATCAAAAGTATAAGAAGATGGCCAACAGACACATGAAAAGATGCTCAACACCACTCATCATCAGGAAAATCCAAATCAAAACCACAATGAGATATCACTTTATACCTGTCAGATGGCTAAACACAAAAACACAAGAAACAATAAGAGTTGGCAAAGACATGGAGAAAAAGGAACACTCCTGCACAGTTGGTAGGAATGCAAACGGGTGCAGCCACTGTGGAAAACATTATGGAGTCTCCTCAAAAACTTAAAAATAGAACTATCCTATGATCTAGTAATCCTACTACTAGGTATTTACTAAAGAGGTTTTTTTTAATGAAACACTAATTTGAAAGGATATATGCACCCACCCACCCCTATGTTTATTGCAGCATTATTTACAACAGCCAAATTAGGGAAGCAGCCTAAGCATTCACTGATGGATGAATGAAGAAAATGTGGTATACACACACACACACACAGAGAGAGAGAGAGAGAGAGAGAGAGAGAGAGAGAGAGAGGAATATTACTCAACCATAAAAAAGAATGAAATCTTGCCATTTGCAATAGCATGAATGGAGCTAGAGAGTATAACACTTAAGCAAAATAAGTCACTCAGAGAAAGACAAATACCATATGTTTTCACTCATATGTGGAATTTAAGAAACAAAACAAATCAACAAAGGAAAAAGAGAGAGAGAGAGACAAACCAAGAAACAGACTCTTCACTATAGAGAATAAACTGATGGTTACCAGAAGGGAGGTGGGGGGGGAGGGGAATGGGTGAAAGAGCTGATGGAGATTAAAGAGTGTACTTGTTTTTTTGTTTGTTTTTGTTTTTGTTTTATTTATTAAATGCCTGCAGGCTGCAGGCTCCGAGCTGTCAGCACAGAGACCTACGTGGGCCCAAGCTCACAAACCGTGAGATCATGACCTAAGCCGAAGTCAGATGCCCAAATGATCGGGCCACCAAGGCGCCCCAAGAGTGCACTTGTCATGATGAGAACTGAGTAATGTATAGAATTGTTGAATCACTATACTGTACACCTGAAATTAATATAAAACTTTATGTTAGCTATACTGCAGTTAAAACTTAATAAAATTAACAAAAAAAAAAAGGTGTAAGCAAGAGTTTGGGCTGAGATACGTATGCCCCTTATACTAGGAACTCATCATATCTCACACAATTGAAATGTAGCCTACTTTACAGAAGACAAATCTTAATCATTTAAACTCCCAGATATAAATTGCAAAAAAAAGTCAGAGATGCTGCATCCCAAAGCAACACAATATACTTTCTTCTCCAGTGCCCATGGAACATTCTCCAAGATAGATCACATACTGGGTCAAACAATAAGTATAAAAGAATTAAGACCATACCATGCACACAGACCACAATGCTATGAAATTTGAAATCAACCACAGGAAAAAGTCTGGAAAACCTCAATGTAAAGAACACCCTACTAAAGAATGAATGGGTCAACCAGGCAGTTAGAGAAGAAATTAAAATATATACGGAAACAAATGAAAATGAAAATACAACAATCCAAATGCTTTGGGATGCAGCAAAGGCAGTCCTGAGAGGAAAATGCATTGCAATCCAGGCCTATCTCCAGAAACAAGAAAAATCCCAAATACAAAATCTAACAGCACACCTAAAGGAAATAGAAGCAGAACAGTAAAGACACCCCAAACCCAGCAGAAGAAGAGAAATAATGAAGATCAGAGCAGAAATAAACAATATAGAATCTAAAAAAATTGTAGAGCAGATCAATGAAACCAAGAGTTGGTTTTTTGAAAAAATAAACAAGATTGATAAACCTCTAGCCAGGCTTCTCAAAGAGAAAAGGGAGAGGACCTGAATAGATAAAATCATGACTGAAAATGGAATTATTACAACCAATCCCTCAGAAATACAAGCAATTATCAGGGAATACTATGAAAAATTATATGCCAACAAGCTGGACAACCTGGAAGAAATGGACCAATTCATAAGCACCCACCCACTTCGAAAACTCAAACAGGAAGAAATAGAAAATTTGAACAGACCCATAACCAGCCAAAAAAATGGAATCAGTTATCAAAAATCTCCCAACAAATGAGAGTCCAGGACCAAATGGCTTCCCTGGGGGAATTCTACCAGACATTTAAAGCAAAGATAATACCTATCCTTCTCAAGCTGTTCCAAAAAATAGAAAGGGAAGAAAAACTTCCAGACTTATTCTATGAAGCCAGCATTACTTTCATTCCCAAACCAGACAGAGACCCAGCAAAAAAAGAGAACTACAGGCCAATATCCCTGACGAATACGGATGCAAAAACTCTCAACAAGATACTAGCAAACCGAATTCAACAGCATACGAAAGGAATTACTCACCATGATCAAGTGGAATTCATTCCTGGGCGTCAGGGCTGGTTCAATATTCACAAATGAATCAATGTGATACATCACATTAATAAAAGAAAAGAACCATATGATCCTGTCAATCAATACAGAAAAAGCATTTGACAAAATTCAGCATCCTTTCTTAATAAAAACCTTCAAGAAAGTTGGGATAGAAGGAACATACGTAAACATCATGAAAGCCATTTATGAAAAGCCCATAGCTAATATCCTCAATGGGGAAAAACTGAGAGCTTTCCCCCTGAGATCAGGAATACGACAGGGATGTCCACTCTCACTGCTGTTGTTTAACATAGTGTTGGAGTGGTGGCATCAGCAATCAGACAACAAAAGGAAATCAAAGGCATCAAAATTAGCAAAGATGAAGTCAAGCTCTCACTTTTTGCAGATGACATGATACTATATATGGAAAACCCTATAGACTCCACCAAAAGTCTGCTAGAACTGATACATGAATTCAACAAAGTTGCAGGATACAAAATTAATGTACAGAAATCAGTTGCATTCTTATACACTAATAATGAAGCAACAGAAAGACAAATAAAGAAACTGATCCCATTCACAATTGCACCAAGAAGCATAAAATACTTAGGAATAAACCTAACCAAAGATGTAAAAGATCTGTATGCTGAAAACTATAGAAAGCTTATGAAGGAAATTGAAGAAGACACGAAGAATTGGAAAAATATTCCATGCTCGTGGATTGGAAGAATAAATACTGTCAAAATGTCAATAGTACCCAAAGCAATCTACACATTCAATACAATCCCAATCAAAATTGCACCAGCATTCTTCTCGAAGCTAGAACAAGCAATCCTAAAATTCATATGGAACCACAAAAGGACCCGAACAGCCAAAGTAATATTGAAGAAGACCAAAGCGGGAGGCATCACAATCCCAGACTTTAGCCTCTACTACAAAGCTGTAATCATCAAGACGGCATGGTATTGGCACAAAAACAGACACATAGACCAATGGAATAGAATAGAGACTCCAGAATTGTATGGCCAAAAGTATGGCCAACTGATCTTTGACAAAGCAGGAAAGAATATCCAATGGAAAAAAGACAGTCTCTTTAACAAATGGTGCTGGGAGAACTAGACAGCAACATGTAGAAGAATGAAACTAGACCACTTTCTTACACCATTCACAAAAATAAACTTAAAATGGATAAAGGACCTGAATGTGAGATAGGAAACCATCAAAACCCTAGAGGAGAAAGCAGGAAAAAAACCTCTCTGACCTCAGCCACAGCAATTTCTTACTTGACACATCCCCAAAGGCAAGGGAATTAAAAGCAAAAATGAACTATTGGGACCTTATCAAGATAAAAAGCTTCTGCACTGCCAAGGAAACAATCAACAAAACTAAAAGGCAACCGATGGAATGGGAAAAGATATTTGCAAATGACATATCGGACAAAGGGCTAGTATCCAAAATATATAAAGAACTCACCAAACTCCACACTCAAAAAACAAATAATCCAGTGAAGAAATGGAAAGAAGACATGAATAGACACTTCTCTAAAGAAGACGTCCAGGTGACCAACAGGCACATGAAAAGATGCTCAATGTTACTCTTCATCAGGGAAATACAAATCAAAACCGCAATGAGATTATCACCTCACACCAGTCAGAGTGGCTAAAATGAACAAATCAGGAGACTATAGATGCTGGAGAGGATGTGGAGAAACGGGAACCCTCTTGCACTGTTGGTGGGAATGCAAACTGGTGCAGCCGCTCTGGAAAACAGTGTGAGGTTCCTCAAAAAATTAAAAATAGATCTACCCTATGACCCAGCAATAGCACTGCTAGGAATTTACCCAAGGGATACAGGAGTGCTGATGCATAGGGGCACTTGTACCCCAATGTTTATAGCAGCACTCTCAACAATAGCCAAATTATGGAAAGAGCCTAAATGTCCATCAACTGATGAATGGATAAAGAAGTTGTGGTTTAAATATACAATGGAATACTACTTGGCAATGAGAAAGAATGAAATATGGCCTCTTGTAGCAACATGGATGGAACTGGAGAGTGTTACGCTAAGTAAAATAAGTCATACAAAGAAAGACAGATACCATGTGTTTTCACTCTTATATGGATCCTGAGGAACTTAACAGAAAACCATGGGGGAGGGGAAGGGGGGAAAAAAGACACAGAGAGGGAAGAAGGCAAACCACAAGAGACTCTTAAAAACTGAGAATAAACTGAAGGTTGATGGGGGGTGAAAGGGAGGGGAAAGTGGGTGATGGGCATTGAGGAGGGCACCTGTTGGGATGAGCACTGGGTATTGTATGGAAACCAACTTGACAATAAATTTCATGTTTTAAAAAAAGGCAGAGGTGAACATTCAAATTATCAAGATCATAATGACCACTGTATTTCCTAGCAGACTCAAGGTCATACTCACACACACTCAGTAGGTTAGATTTTAACCAAAGAGAAGGTGCAAATATTTATCTTTTTTTGCTGATGTACCTAACCACAAAATTACCTACATTTTGCTCATTATTTTAAAATTCAGAATGAGTACCCACTGTAAAGTAAATGAAATGATGAATTCTACAGCATTCAAAACTCACTACTATACATTTTTTTTCCACACAAGGAACTAGATTTAGAAGTTAAATCCTCCAGGGACTCCTAGGTGGTTCAGTCGGTTAAGTATATGACTCCTGTTTTCGGCTCAGGTCATTTGGAATTCTCCCTTTCAAGATAAATAAATAAATAATTTTTTTAAAAAAGAAATTACATCCTCCAAATAGTCTAATTTAGATTAAAAGGATTCAATTTTTAATAATTGTGTTTGATTAATCCCAAGGATTAAGCTACTTTCCTTGGCTATGTCTTAGTTTACCCATTCATTAAAAAAGGCTAGTTATGGGGGTGATGGGTGAAATAGGTGATGGGGATTAAGGAGTTCATTTGTCATGATGAGCACAGGGTGTTGTATGGAGGTGTTGAATCACTATATTATACACCTAAAACAAATATTATATGTTAACTAACTGGAATTAAAATTAAAACTTAAAATTAAAAATAAAATAAAATAAATGTTTAATATATAGGTATCTCTGATTTTTGTCAGGTTGATTATAAGATCTAGTCAATCAAGATGTATGACACTGTGAATTTCAGAAAAGATGTTACATAGTGCAGAGTTTATCAATATTTTGGTCTAAGCATTACCTAACCTCATTGTGTTTAATTCGTATGATCCCGAGAGCTTTGTCTGTCATACATTCCATTTTAACGTGTTCTATAAAATTCACACATTCCAATACATTCCCCATTGCACACTACTCAGATCAATCCTTTGGCAGAACAGATAGATGCAACCTTGAAACTCAGTGCCTGTCGGATCCATCTATTCCCACCCACATCCTGTCAGCCATCTCTCTCAGATTCCACCAAAAATGAGAGGGAGGGAATAAAGAGAAAAACTAGCAGGCATTAACGACACTCTCTCCTCACTTCTTGCCTCCCTGCTCTTATGGCTGATGATAACAAGCAGGGCACATACTCTCAGTTATCATACAAATAACTGTCAATTCAATCACTCCACACCCAAGTATTTATAGAGCACCAACTGCCCAGCTTCATGGCTAGTGCCTTGGAGAACAAGCCAAGCACAAAATAGGCCCATGCTTAATGATTTTACAAGGTGTTTGGGGAAACAAGCCCAACAAGGAGAGTAATTAAAGAGCAATATAGATATTACTAAATGATATGATACCAGTGATATTACAGAAATACAAGATAATATAATGTTTATAAAGTGCTTAACTCAGACCGTCTGGTGGATGAGTAAAGTTCAATCATGAAAGGACATTGTTAACTTTGGATCCCTATTCTTCTGTTACCAACACTATTGGGAACTCATAACCAAAATGTTCTATACAAGTACAGAGGCAATAACATGTGTGGGTAAAACATAGCAGCTAACATTTGTAGAATTTTCAAAGCATTTTTGCATTATCTCATCTAATTTTTATAACACTCTGAGAAGTACACAAAGAAGATATTATCTCAGTTTCTTTGTTGAGGAAACAAAGGCTCAGAGTAGGGACATGACTTGCCCAAGGAGACACAGACTGTTGGTGGCAGAGTCAAGATTAGAAATTAGATTTTTTGAGGGACACCTGGGTAGCTCAGTCAGTTAAGCATCCGACTTGATTTCAGCTCAGGTCATGATCTCATGTCTCATGAGATCAAGCCCCATGTGGGGCTCTATGCTTAAAGTGTGGAGCCTGCTTGGGATTCTCTCTCTCTTTCCCTTTCTCTCTGCCCCTCTCCTGCTCACATATGCACCATGTGCATGCACGCACATGCTTGCTGACATCTCGAGGACTCTACTCTTTCAATAATAGTAGCAGTCTGTTTTCTGAATAGCTGTGTAATGGGATGAAAAACTAAAAGCATTTCCCTCCCTTTTCCTGTGTATGGGAGCAACCATAAGAATGTTGGGGACTTTAGTTTTCTTTCCTACAATTTCCTATTATCTACACCAGCACCTCACTTATATTAGGTGTTCCAAATAAACATTTGTCAAGGAAGTCAACCTTAGGAGCACCTAGGTGGCTTAACCAGTTAAGCATCAACTCTTGATTTTGGCTCAGGTCATGATCTCACAATACCTGAGGTCAAGCCCTGCATCAGGCTCCATGCTGACAGTGCATAGCCTGCTTGGGATTCTCTCTCTCCTCCCTCTCTGCCCCTCCCTGGCTCACTCACTCTCTTTCTCTCTCTCTTTCTCCCTCCCTCTCTCTCTCTCAAAATAAATAAACATTTAAAAAAAAGAAGTCAATCCTATACAATATTTTGGAGAAAGATTGATTTGCTCAGGGCAGAGGTTCTCAACCAAACTATAATTCACTACCTGACTCACTAAATACGGATTTTAAAATTATTCAAGTTTCCAGAACCCAATTCATGGAAATTTTTATTCAGGGGGTCTTGAGTGAGGCCCAAGAATCAATGTTTTTAAAATGATTCTGCAACAATTCTCATGAGCCACCAGATTTGGAAACTTCTGGTTTAAAGCATCTTGTTTCTCTTTATTCCTCCCTCCCCTCAGATTAGTCTGTAGAGAAAAGCAAAAAAGTAGATGGAAAGAGGGGTGTCTGGCTGGCTCAGTCAGTAGAGCATGCCAGACGTAACTCTTGATTTTGGGGTCTTGAGTTCAAGCCCCATGTTGGGCATAGAGTTTACCTAAAACAAGAAAAGTAATTGGGAAGAGAAAGACAAACACATGGGCCTAAGGATCAACCCTTGGGAGAGACCTGCCCCAGTCCTGATGGTTTTCAGTTCCAGTCCCTTATGAACTTCAGTTTGGTTTCAGCCTTTGGATTCATTTATTTAAGTATTTATTTAGCAATAAACCAGATTCTGGGAAAATAGCAGTCCCTACTCTACTGGAGTGACAGTCCAGTGAAGTCAATAAACAAATGGATGCTATAGCAGAGGATGATAAATACTATGAGGAACAGTAAATCAAGATAAGATGGAGAGTGGCAAGGGGCATGGGAACTATTTTATACAGGGAAGGTCTATATGAAATGAGTTCCATAAGACACTTCTGTATCCCTATAACAAATGTACCTTGTCTGAAGGCATCTTGATTAAAGGGATCAGTAGGATTTCCTGATCGCAGGCAACAGAAACTGATTCTAATTATCTTAAGAAAAAAAAGGAAATATATCAGGGATTCAGTGAGTCAATAAGACACTATAAAACAAAAGTGAGAAGATAGATAAGAATTGAGGCTTCACTGGAGTGTCCAGGGGGCCAACGACTGTCTTTTAACAAGGATGACCTGGTCAGAACAACTCCACCACTGCTCTGTGACATTGCTAGCTTCACAGGTACATTTAGTGAATCTTAACAGTCTCTCAGGGCACCTGGGTGGCTCAGTCGGTTGAGCACCTGACTTCTGCTCAGGGCATGATCTCGCGGTCTGTGAGTTCGAGCCCCGTGTCAGGCTCTGTGCTGACAGCTCAGAGCCTGGAGCCTGCTTCAGATTCTGTGTCTCCCTCTCTCTCTGTCCCTCCCCCACTCATGCTCTGTCTCTCTCTCTCTGTCAAAAATAAATAAACATTAAAAAAAAATTTTTTTAAACAAAAACAGTCTCTTCACCTAGGCATCATTTGCTCCAGACTTAAAGCTCCAGGTTTAAGAGACTGAAAAGGTCAGTCCTAAGGTGGCCACCTGCCAGTGTTCCAGCTACAAAGAGTAGAAGAGAAGGGAACTCCCTTCTGGGGCAACCAAGGAGGGGAGCACAGCACAGTATCCCCAAAAGTTGCCATCTAATAAGAGATTCACCATGCAGGTAAGGCCTTGGATAATGGCCTACCAAAAAAGACAAAAATTCCACTATATGTTTCTGTTTCTTGCAATGTAATTAGCTGTGACATAGCCCCCAGAGGAAGGCTATACCCTAAAACCAAGTCTGAACATAGAATGTAAAATTCTGTTCTATCCCAGGACATTCAATAAGCATTAAGTGGGCACAATGCCAAGGTGTTGAAGACCCAAATGTGAGACCAATAAAAATATTTATTTTTCTAGGCTTAGTGATCCACATGGTCTAGGTGAGGAAACAAAACACATAAAAAAGAAATTTCAAAATAAGATAGCATATGCCATGGGCCAAAAAGTGTTACTGCTAATAGAAAACAGTTCAGTGTAGTGCTTAAAACCCTTGCTCTAGAACTACACTGCCCCAATCTTGCCACCATCCCTTATGAGGAACAAAACCCTAGGAATGTTAGTTTCTCTGGGCTCAATTTCCTCATTTGTAAGAACATGGATAATAAATATACCTACCTTGTAGAGTTCTGGTGAAGATTAAACTAAAATAATCCACGTAAAACCCTTCCAACTGGGGCGCCTGGGTGGCTCAGTCGGTTAAGCGTCCGACTTCAGCTCAGGTCACGATCTCGCGGTCCGTGAGTTCGAGCCCCGCGTCGGGCTCTGGGCTGAGGGCTCAGAGCCTGGAGCCTGCTTCCGATTCTGTGTCTCCCTCTCTCTCTGCCCCTCCCCCGCTCATGCTCTGTCTCTCTCTGTCTCAAAAATAAATAAAACGTTAAAAAAAAAAAAAAAACCCTTCCAACTATGCCTGGCCAAAACATAACCAGCACTAACATTAACACATAATAAGCTAAGTTAATAGCTACAGTATTTCATCAGTATCAATTAATGCTACCGGTTATAAAAATACATCATTATTTTATGAATTATAATGAAAGAAAATCACTTCTGATCAAACTCGGATACAATACTTTCTATAACTTAGACTTTTTCTACATAATCTCATCCTCCATGCCATCAGGGATGTTGGTGACGCAGCATTGCTTAAGAGTCCTCCCTGGGGCAT
The DNA here is from genome assembly GCF_024362965.1 of Panthera pardus. Classification (NCBI taxonomy): domain Eukaryota; kingdom Metazoa; phylum Chordata; class Mammalia; order Carnivora; family Felidae; genus Panthera; species Panthera pardus. The sequence continues at coordinate 115,291,508 of NW_026527013.1, read as the reverse complement.
CTGACCAGCTCAGTCAGCAAAGCATGTGACTCTGGATCTGGGGGTCATGAGTTTGAGCCCCATGTTGGCTATGGGGATTACTTGAAAAAAATAAAATCTTAAAAAAAAAAAGAGTGTTCTCAATGATCTCTGGGATTATCTACCAAACTACTGGCATCCATTCTGTAGGTCATTCTGAAGATCAACTACATTCAACATATGTGGTACCGATAATGTGTTTAACTCAGTTGAAGTGATGACAATTTGGACAGCTATGACCACATTTACCTCTGACCAGACAATTACATCTATGTCGTAACTGCACCTGGCTGATAGTGATTGCAGACATATCCTGATTTCATAGATGTTAACATGTGAATTTATAAAATTATTAGAATTTATACAATTTTAAGGGACTCAGAAGATGACAGGAGTTTGTTCAGGAGTTCAAACTCTAGTTTTATAAAGTGAAAGGACAAAAAGGAATAGCTTTGACAGATGTTTGCAATGAATCATCTTTGTTGCTGTAAACTTTTAGAAAACTGTTAAAATTGTTACTATAGTGAATTCTAAAAGGAAAGCATTTTCAGAACTGCCAGGCCAAACTGATCTGCAGAGATTTTTTCAAAGGAAATTTATCTAAGGGAAATCTGCTTAAAGTTCTTCCACATGTTTAAAAATAACAACAACAGGGAGCCTGGGTGGCTCAGTCGGTAAACCTCCAACTCTTGATTTCACCTCAGGTCATGATATCACAGATCGTGGGATCGAGCCCTATGTCAGGCTCTGCACTAGTAGCATGCAGACCCTGCTTGGGATTCTCTTCTCTCCCTCTCTCTTTGCCTCCCCACCTCCCCCCACCTCTCAAAATAAATAAATAAACATTTTTAAAAATGCTCTAAAAATAACAAGAACATAAAACATAACTTCCTATGCCATCCACCTCTCTGCCTGAGTCCTATCCTTTAGGACTATACTCACAAACATAATCACTCTTTGTTCTACCTGTGGCCTACCCCAACCCACACCCTGCCAACATTGTGTCTTCTCTTTTCCAAGGTCCATCAATTCTGAAGGTCAACAATTGGAGCTGAGCTCAGTTGTGTGGCTCTTCTACTGGTCTTAGTTGGAATCACTATGCATCATCTAGCAACTTGACTGTTGCTGGGTTGTCTAAGACGGACTCACTCACATGTCTAGTGGTTGGCCTGCCTGTCAGCTTCATGTCTCTCCAAATGGTCTCCTGTCCCCAACAGGTCTAGACTACTTTAACACTAGTGTCAAGAAAACAAGAAAGTGAGAGCAGAGGCTGCAAGGCCTATTAAGACCCGGCCTAAGTACTCCACATTCTATTGGCCAAAAACAAAACAGGCCATTTCAGATTAAAGGAGGTAGATAATGAAACCAGAAAAGACCCTGAGTAGCCAAAGCAATCGTGAAAAAGAAAACCAAAGCAGGAGGCATCACAATCCTGGACTTCAAGCTATACTACAAAGCTGTAATCATCAAGACAGTATGGTACTGGCACAAGAACAAACACTCAGATCAATGGAACAGAATAGAGAACCCAGAAATGGACCCACAAACGTATGGCCAACTAATCTTTGACAAAGCAGGAAAGAATTTCCAAAGGAATAAAGACAGTCTCTTTAGCAAGTGGTGCTGGGAAAACTGGACAGCGACATGCAGAAGAATGAACCTGGACCACTTTCTTACACCATACACAAAAATAAACTCAAACTGGATGAAAGACCTAAATGTAAGACAGGAAGCCATCAAAATCCTTGAAAAGAAAGCAGGCAAAAACCTGTTTGATCTTGGCCGCAACAACTTCTTACTCAACACGTCTCTGGAGGCAAGGGAAACAAAAGCAAAAATGAACTATTGGGACCTCATCAAAATAAAAACCTTCTGCACAGCGAAGGAAACAATCAGCAAAACTAAAAGGCAACTGACAGAATGGAAGAAGATATTTGCAAATGACATATCAGATAAAGAGTCAGTATCCAAAATCTATAAAGAACTTATCAAACACAACACCCAAAAAACAAATAATCCAGTGAAGAAGTGGGCAAAAGACATGAATAGACACTTCTCCAAGGAAGACATCCAGATGGCCAACTGACACATGAAAAAATGCTCAATATCACTCATCATCAGGGAAATACAAATCAAAACCACAATGACATGCCACCCTACACCTGTCAGAATGGCTAACATTAACAACTCAGGCAACAACGGATGTTGGCAAGTATGTGGAGAAAGAGGATCTCTTTTGCATTGTTGGTGGGAATGCAAGCTGGTGCAGCCACTCTGGAAGACAGTATGGAGGTTCCTCAAAAAACTAAAAATAGAACTACCCTACAACCCAGCAACTGCACTACTAGGTATTTATCCAAGGGACACAGGGATGCTGTTTAGAAGGGCCACATGTACCCCAATGTTTATAGCAACACTATTGACAATAGCCAAAGTATGGAAAGAGCCCAAATGTCCATCGATGGATGAACGGATAAAGAAGATGTGGTATATATATACAATGGAGTATTACTTGGCAAACAAAAAGAATGAAATCTTGCCATCTGCAACTACGTGGATGGAACTGGAGGGTATTATGCTAAGTGAAATGAGTCAGAGAAAGACAAATAATCATAGGACTTCACTCATATGAGGACTTTAAGAGACAAAACAGATGAACATAAGGGAAGGGAAACAAAAATAATATAAAAACTGGGAGGGGTACAAAACAGAAGAGACTCATAAATATGGAGAACAAACTGAGGGTTACTGGAGGGGTTTGGGGGGGGATGGGCTAAATGGGTAAGGGACTAAGGAATCTATTCTTGAAATCATTGTTGCACTATACGCTAATTTGGATGTAAATTTAAAAAAATAAAAAATACAATTAAAAAAATAAAATAAAGGAGGTAGATAAATAGACTCCACTTCTTTGGGGGAGGAACAGCAAAATCACAAAGGGATGTGCATACCAAGAGGCACTTAGCATTTGATTTGCATCATCTCACTTACTTTCCTCAACAACCTATTGAGTAGTCACTATTGTTATTATGTCATATTACATATGAGTAAGGCTGATACACTGAACAGGTGGGATTCATTAGTTATAATTCAAAAAACAACTGTCTTTCTTTTCTCCCCTTCCCCTTCGCACCAGTTCTTTAAGGATGAAATCTAACATAAATCCTATGACTTTTCTGGTCACTCAGGTAATAAAGTATGTTTATAGGCTTCTAAAACAGTCTTAGTTCAGCATTTAAACATTTTAATTATTCAGTCCCATGTAATAGGATGGCTTCCAACTTCTCATTCTACAATGGTCATAGCACTAATTGATTCAAGCAAGAATCATCAATGAATGTTAAGCATAGTTGGTGGAAGTTTGATTAGAAAAAGGAAATTTATGTTGTTTCAATATATTTTCCTTCAAAATAATTACTCATTACAAATGGGAAAATCGTAATTTTATGGTAGAGAAATCTGGCAGATGCCATACGATCCAAACAAAGTCAACATGAGGGGTGTCTGGTTAGCTCAGTCAGTGGAACATTAGGCTCTTGATCTCCGGGTCATGAGTTCTACCCCACATTGGGCATGAAGCCTATTTAAAAATAAGAAAAAAAGTTAACATGAATAATGAAACAAACTGGCACCATATGCCTCTTCATATAAAGTGTTAAGAAGAACAGAGAGTCAGTTATGAAATACCCCTGCTACAAATGCAAAATTTCAATCTAGTCATTGGGAACATCTAATAAAGTCAAATAGAGAGATGTCCCACAAAATAAATGGACTATAATCTTAAAAATGTCAAGGTCGTAAAAGACAAAAATGGCTGAAGAACTGCCCAGATTAAAGGAGATTGAAGACACATGACACTAAATGTAATGCATGAGTGGGATCCCACTTCAGGGTCAAGAATACCTAGCACAATAGTTCTCTCCAAATATCCTATTCTAATTTCCAGCCTTCCCCTCAGGATAGGGGTGTTGTCAGCTAAGTATTGGGAAACCAATGTTCAACTACCCCTTCTTCAACTTCTGATTTGGTGATCTTACCCATCACTTTAGAATTTGGGATAGTTTATAACCATTTTGGGGGGCTCATTCCAAATGGGGACAAGAAGAGTCCTATTTTAACATTCCATTACATGCGGAAACTAAGGCCTTAAAAGTTTAAATAACTTGTCCTAGGTCATAGATAATAAAAAGGAGAGTTGGAATTCCAAAATTAGTGTCTTAAATTTATTCTCACAAATTTCACGTTAGTAGATTTAGCCTGTTGTTCTGAGCAGATCTTTTTAGATCCTAATTAGGTTACTTAAGGAATTTGCTCTACTTTTTGTCTATCAAGCACTTAACTGTGATGTGATTTACATAGTCTCAGTTTACTTTTTTTTTAATTTTTTTAATGTTTTTATTTATTTTTGAGACAGTGAGAGACAGAGCATGAGCAGGGGAGGGGCACAGAGAGAGGGAGACACAGAATCCAAAGCAGGCTCCAGGCTCTAAGCCGTCAGCACAGAGCCTGACGCGGGGCTCGAACTCACAGACTGTGAGATCATGACCTGAGCTGAAGTTGGACGCTTAACTGACTGAGCCACCCAGGCTCCCCAATCAGTTTACTTTTTATAACTGTATCAGGTAGTTATTTTTCCCATTTAACTGACAAGAAAATTGAGGTTCAGAGGAGTTAAATGGCATGCCCAAGATCTCACAGCTAGTAAGGTATAAAGCCCAGAATCAAAGCCACCTGTATCTTGGGGCGCCTGGGTGGCGCAGTTGGTTAAGCGTCCGCCTTTAGCCAGGTCACGATCTCGCGGTCTGTGAGTTCGAGCTCCGTGTCAGGCTCTGGGCTGATGGCTCGGAGCCTGGAGCCTGTTTCCGATTCTGTGTCTCCCTCTCTCTCTGCCCCTCCCCCGTTCATACTCTGTCTCTCTCTGTCCCAAAAATAAATAAAAAACGTTGAAAAAAAAAATTTAAAAAAAAAAAAAAACAAAAAAACAAAGCCACCTGTATCTTAACTCCAAACTCATGCTCATAGTCACAATGCTATTCACCTCCCCACTGTATAAACTTATCTCCAGCTTTTACCTCACCTCTTTGATAAAGGATTTGAAACTATTTTTATTTAAATGCAAGGATGCATATCAGTCACAAACTGCAAAGGAGAGAAACATTTAACCCAGAAGTGGGAGGGTAGCAGCCAACTGACAGGATGGAGATGGAGAGGATGATCTCACCAAAACAAACAAAAAACCAAAACTTAACAAAAGGAAGAAACTCAAAATGAGTACAAAATGAGGGCTTTCTGGAAGCAAAGGCAGACAGGAAAATCACATAGTTCTCAAGGTAAGGAAGAAATGTCAACATTCTTACCAGATCATTAGGAGGTGTGTCTATTACTGCATAACAAACCACCCTAAAACTTAGTGGTTTTAAACAACAACCAGTTAATTATGGCCCACTTTTGATCCCATGGTGACATTGGTCAACTGGGCTCCATAGCTGGGTGATTTTGGTGTTCCACATCTGGGGGCTCAAATGGTCTGGAGAGGTTCTAGATGACACACAATTCTGGCACCCTGTGGACACCTGAGAGAACTGCCCAGCTGGAATAGTAGGAGGGCTAGGCCTCTCTATCCATATGTCTCTGGGCCTCTGTCTCTGCCTCTTCCTCTCCATGTAGCCTTCTCCACATGAGCTCTTCATGTTGCCTCTTCAATATGGCAACTGGACTTCTGACCTGAGCTCAGAGCTACCCAAAGTGAGCATTCCAAGAAAGTAGAAATGGAAGCTACCAGTCTTTTTAAAGGGTAGGCCTAGAACTGACACATTCTCTCTTTTGCCACATTTTATTTGTTAACACAAGTCACAGGCCGGCCAGATTCCTTGTAGGAGAGACTACTACCCAAGGGTGTAAATATCAGGAAACATAATTCATTGGAGCCTTCTTTGGAGAATAGCTACCACAGACAGAGTTCAACTTTATTCCCTAGAATTTTACTATGACATTATTACATATATTATTTTTACTAAAATTTTATAGAAAATACAAAGGTCGGGTGCCTGGGTGGTTCAGTCAGTTAAGCATCCAACTCTTGGTTTCGGCTCAGGTCATGATCTCGCAGTTTGTGGGGTCAAGCCCTGCATCAGGCTCTGTGTTGACAGTGCAGAACATGCTTGGGATTCTCTCTCTGTCCTCCTCTCTCTGTACCTCCACGCCGTATGTCTCTCACTCTCAAAATACATAAATAGAACTTAAAAAAAATACCAAGGCATGCTACCTTTTACCATGACTTTTTACGTGACTCTTTTTTTTAAAGTGACTCTTAAGAAAGTCAAAATATAATGTCAACTGAGAGAAAGGGTATTTCTGAAGAAACCCAGGGTAATGCATTGCAAACATACTGCTTAATGATAATTTGAATTGATTTAGGGGTAAAAGAGAATTTATAGAAATAGATGGTTAACATTTCCCTTGGGTTATCCCACTTGAATATCTATTGCTTTAGGAGGGAATATTTTTTGCAGGTACAATAGGTAATAATTCTAAAACTAGTGGATGACTGTACCAATGTTCACCACCCAAAAGATCATTAGAAATATAGCCAGCGCTGAACAATATTAGATATCAGGAAAAAAGGACAATTATGTGATGTATTACTTTTTTAATGTTTTACTTTATTTTTGAGAGAGAGAGAATGCGAGCAGGGGAGGGGCAGAGAGAGAGAGAGACACAGAATCTGAAGCAAGCTCCAGGCTCTGAGCTGTCAGCACAGATCCCAACGCAGGGCTCAAACCCACGACTGTGAGATCATGACCCGAGCCGAAGTTGGATGCTTAACGGACTGAGCCACCCAGGCACCCCATGACTTACTATCTTAATAAGCCTTACCTAGATACAGGAAAGAGGCTAAACCTAGCATGAGGCTAAAGTTGAAATTGCTAAAGAAGCAAAAATCACTCATATTTTTCCAGGATAGGGAGACATTTGGTCATTTTCATGATTTTGGACAATATACTGTACATATTTTGTCTCTGTTTGGACAGGTGTCCATCACAATCACAGAGAAGCCTTGTCTGATATTGGTGTTCTGTGAAATTATTTATGTTCAATAGGAGAACATCAAGGCATAGCTGTGGGTGCCAGGCCAGCTCACAGCAACATCAGGTGCTGATAGTACTTACATCACCAGCTGTTAGTACCAAACCAGCACCCAGACATCAGGGGCTCTTTTCCTCTGTCTCAAGTGTAATAGCAGGGAAAAAGAAAAGGAAATAATCTTAATGTCTAATTGCAGGGGACTGGTATAATAATTTTGGGTATTGTGTACCCATGTAATGGAATACTATGCAGCCATTAAAGTGGTGTAATGGAAGAATATTTAATCACATATGAAAATGTTCCCTATATTGTTAGTGTAAAGACTGATTACAAAGCAGTATTTATAGTGTAATTATAGTTTGGTAAGCTATACATACACATGCATAGAAAAAAGACTGAAAGAACATAGACAACAATATTAAAACTGACATATCTGGGGGCATCTGGGTGGCTCAGTCCAACTTCAGCTCAGGCAATGATCTGGAGGTTCCTGAGTTCCAGCCCCACATCTGGCTCTCTGCTGTAAGTGCAGAGCCCGCTTGGGGTCCTCTGTCCCCTTCTCTCTGCATCTTCCCCACTTGTGCACATATACCCGTACATGTGCATTCTCTCTCCAGCTCAAAAATAAACATTAAAAAATAGTAAAATAGGAAAAAATAATAATAATAAAATAGGGCACCTCAATGGCTTATTGAATTAAGCATCTATCTGACTTGGGCTCAGGTCATAATCTCACGGTTCATGAGTTCGAGCCCCATATTGGGTTCTCTGCTGTCAGCTCAGAACCTGCTTCAAATCCTCTGTCTTCCTCTCTCTCTCTCTGCCCCTCTCCCACTTGTGCTGGCTCTCTGTCTCTCTCTATCAAAAAATAAACTTTAAAATATAAATTAACAAAAATAAAATGAAATGAAATAAAATAATAAAATTGGCATATCTGGTTGCTCACATTATGGCAATTTTTTTTTCTGCTACTCTATATTTTCCAAAGTTTCTCAATGCAGATGTATTACTTTTACAATAAGAAAGAATGGTGTTGTTGCTGTTGTCCTTGTTGTTTAACAACGCTCACAACATGAGTGAAAACCCAGAAGCAGAGATTCACAGACTGAAAGGACATCCAAGGGCTTCAGCTACTAGCATGCATGGAGCAAGATTTATATTCCAATATGCAAATTAAGGATACTGACTTGTATTTCTCCACAGATAAGGGTAAAAAAACGTAGTTTTGAGGACACCTCAATCGGTTGAGCCTCCAACTTCAGCTCAGGTCATGATTTCACGGTTCGTGAGTTCCAGCCCTGCATTGGGCTCGCTGCTGTGCTCAAGGAGCCCACTTCAGATTGTCTATCCCCATCTCAGTGCCTCTCCCCCACTTGCACTCTCTCTCTCAAAAATAAACATTTTTTTAAAAATAGCTTTGAATTAGCTCAAAAGAATTAGCTCAAAATAATTAAATCGACCAGTTTTCACAATAACCCTAAAACATAAATATTATTATGATTTCCATTCTACAGATGAGAAAACTCAAAATGATTAGTCAAGTAATTTTCCCAAAGCCCTATAGCTAACAAGTGGTAGAGAGGAATTGAATCCAGACCTTCTGTTTCTAGAGTCTGTGCTCTTAACTTTTGCTTGAAAAATTAAGGCAGATTTTAAACATACTTGTCATAAAATCACATAAATATTCCTGTACTCTCCTTAGACTTTTAAATTTTTTTAATGTTTATTTATTTTTGAGAGAGAAAGAGACAGACAGAGCATGAGCATGGGAGGGGCAGAGCGAGAAGGAGACTCAGAATCTGAAGCGGTCTCCAGGCTCTGAGCTGTCAGCACAGAGCCCTTTGCGGGGCCTGAACTCACGAACTGTGAGATCATGACCTGAGCCCAAGTCAGAAGTTTAACCAACTGAGCCACCCAGGCAGCCCCCTTTTGTTTTTATGTTTATTTTTTGAGATAGAGTCCTTAGACTTTTAAAATTCTGTATGTCATCTCAATGGGCCAGCCCTAAATTTCTTAAGCCAAGTAACTGACAAAAATGTTAGTCTCAAGGATTGAGCCTGGGAGATTTAGAGTCAGAAAACTCTCTTCAGGGGTGCCTGGGTGCCTCAGGTGGTTAAACATCCAGCTTCAGGTCGGGTCATGATCTCGCATTTCCTGAGTTGGAGCCCCGCATCGCATCGGGCGGGCTCCCTGCTGCCACCTCAGAGCCCCCTTCAGATCCTCTGTCCCCTTCTCTCTCTGCTCCTCCCCTGCTTACTCAGTCTCTCTCAAAAATAAATAAACATTAAAAACAAAAACAAATTAAAAGAAACCTCCCTTCAGTTCAGTAATTTCCAAAATACTATATATCCATATATGTGTAAGTAAGCATATGTAAGCAGTTTTTTTTTATTATTACAAAGGTAATAACCATTGATTGAAAAAAATATATATCAAACATGGAAATATAGACTATGGAAACTGAAAATCAATACCATAGATTTTAATGTTTGTGTGTCCCTCCTCTCCCTCTATCTCAAAATTTATGTTGAAACCAAATCCCCAATGTGATGGAATTTGGAAGTGAGGCCTTTAGGAGGTGATTAGGTCATGAATGGTATTTGTAGCCTTATGAAAAGACCCCAGAGAACTCCTTTGCCCCTTCTGCCATCTGAGAACACAAGGAGAAAACAGCCACCCGTGAACCAAGAGGCAGGCTCTCACCTGCTGCTACCTTGCTCTCAGACCTCCTTGCTTCCAGAACTGTGAGAAATGGATTTCTGCTGTTTGCAAGGCACCCAGTCTATAGTATTTTGTTATAGTAATGTGACCATAATCACATTGGTCAGTGCAAGACTTCTCTTTTGGTGTTGTATTTATTCCTTCACTTCCAATCCTACTTCCTTCTTCCAACAGGAATACACTCCAATGTAATTAACTTGAGGTTCTTCCCACATACTTCCCTACATTTACTCAGGTAAATAGCATAGAGTACGGGTTAAGATTCTGGAGCCAGATTTCCTGAGTTCTATCCCAGCTCTGCCACTACCAGCTGTGTGACTGTGGGCAAGTTAACTAGCTTCTATGTATCTCAGTTTTGTCACCTAAAAAATAAAGAAAAAAATCAAAAAGGAAAGAAAGAAAGAAAAGAAAAGAAAGGAAAGAAAAGAAAAGAAAAGAAAAGAAAAGAAAAGAAAAGAAAAAAGAAATCATACCTACCTCATAGGATTGTTATATTAAATGAGCTAATAGTTATCAAATGCCAAGAACAGTGTCCAGCACATATTAGGTGATGAAGGTGCTAAATGAATGTCAAATAAATGTGCATCACTGAAAAAACATAACTGGCATTCAGTTTATTTCTCTCGATGCTTTCTTTTTTAAATCAACCATATCATGATATATAAATCTAACTGCATGTCGCATTTTAACTGTCCACTCCCTTCATGAGGCTCATCCTTAGTGTTTGTGAGGACCAAGGCAAAAGACCCAGGAGGCCTATACACCATATGTCTAAACATTTTAAAAAACATTAAGTGAAGGTAAGACACTGTAAAATTATTCCTTCTCTTTGACAAATATTCCTTCCTAAGCACAAAATAGAAACATATCTGTACAACTCTGATTTTTACATGACTTAGATTTGGCAAAAACAACAAGAGGACTAAATTTAATTCTTTTTGCCCATGTCTGGTTATTCTGTTGGTGGACTGGTGACATCTGGAGGAGTAATAATGACATGTGTAATTTTTAAATTGGATATTTAGGTGGCTCAGTCAGTTGAGCATCCAGCTTCGGCTCGGGTCATGATCTCACGGTTTGTGAGTTCAAGCCCCGGGACAGGCTCTGTGCTGACAGCTTGGAGCCTGGAGCCTGTTTCGGATTCTGTGTCTCCCTCTTTCTCTGCTCCTTCCCCGCTCATGCTCTGTCTCTCACTCTCTCTCAAAAATAAATAAACATTAAAAAAATAAAAAATAAAATAAAATAAATACATAAATAAAATAAAATTGGAAATTTATTCCAAAACTTTTTCTTGCCTTCACTTCAATAAAATCGTTATAAAATAATAATCAAAATTTTCCCCTCATCATGATCTCACGGTTCTTGAGTTTGAACCCCACATAGGGCTCTGCACTGATGGCTCAGAGCCTGCTTGAGATTTTCTCTCCCTCTCTCTCTGCCCCTCCTTCTCTCTTTCTCTCTCAAAGTAAATGAATAAACTTTCCATGATGATGAGTGATGTTGGGCATCTTTTCATGTGTCTGTTAGCCATCTGGATGTATTTTTTGGAAAAGCGTCTATTTATGTCTTCTCCCCATTTCTTCACTGGATTGTTTTTTGGGTGTTGAATTTGATAAGCTCTTTATAGATTTTGGATATTAACCCTTTATCTGATACATCATTTGCAAATATCTTCTCCTATCCATCAGTTCCCTTTTAGTTTTGTTTCCCTTGCCTCCTGGGACATGTCTAGTAAGAAGTTGGTGTGGCCAAGTTCAAGGAGGTTGTTGCCTGTGTTCTCTTCTAGGATTTTTATGGCTTCCTGTCTCACATTTAGGTCTTTCATCCATTTTGAATTTATTTTTGTGTATGGTGTAAGAAAGTGGTCCAATTTCATTCTTTAAAAAAAAATAAAGTATTAAAATTCCCCCCTATTTTGTTTTCTACTGGCAGTAACGTCAACTTAAACTTTCTTGAGTGGTTATAGTTATTTTATAAATTTTTACTAACTTGGAGAAATCTCACTCAGCTGAAGCCATACTTAGATTTTTAAAAAATGAACCATGAGGGGCACCTGAGTGGCTCAGTGGATTAAGCATCCAACTCTTGATTTCAGCTTAGGTCATGATTTCATTGTTCGTGAGTTTGAGCCCTGCATTGGGCTCTGCTTGAGATTCTCTCTCTACTCTCCCCCTGCACTCTCTCTCTCTCTCTCTCTGTCACAAAACAAAACAAAACAAATGAACCATGAAATTTTTCAACTTTTATGTTGAGCTATAACTTGCATGCAATATAAATGTACAAATCTTAAGTGTATAACACAATACCTTTTTATGTGCTTATACACACGTACACACCACTCAGATCAAGAAATAGATCAGCTCCTCAGAAGGCTCGCTGGTTTACTCTCCAATCTGTACCCCCACAAAGTGACCACTATTCTTACCTCCATCCTTATATAACATGATAATGAAATGATACCATCACAGTGCAATATTGCAATGCATATGATAAATTATTGTTATAACAGAAAACATTACAAGTACTTTCATTTTACCATACAATGGCTTTCAGTTATATTGCTACTTCATCTCTTAAAGCCATGTAGATCCTTAGAATATTAAAGTTCTTTTTTAAAAATTTCATCATTGTAGGGCACCTGGTTTGCTTAGTCAGTGGAGCACGTGACTCTCAATCTCAGGGTCATAAGTTCAAGCCCTACACTGGGCATGAAGCCTACTTTAAAAAAATAATAATAAAAAAATAAAATTCCAATGTTGTGATACTACAAAGTAAACCAAAACAAGTATACTAATCAATTTGTTCAACATCTCTTCATTTGAGACTATATCTTAATCTATCGTGGCCAGAAAACATGCTGTATGGAAATTAGTTTGATGGTTATTTATACATGAATCTTCTTACTTATGAAATTTATATAAAACCTTTTTGTTTCTTTGGTCTAATTTCCTGATATTTCATTTGAATGGTATTGTTGTTGATCTTTTGATTTAGAAAAACTTTTTCCTAAAATTAAAGAAATTATTATTTTCAAAAGTGAAATGTAGCTATGTAAGGTTTTTTTTTTTTTTTTGGTAAACTTTTGCTAAAATTAGTAATAACAATGAATAGCTGATACCAAATAATTGTGACCAGCTCAACTTCAAAATAAAGTTCATTTTCCTACAAAGGCCACAAATTGCTCTTTGTTTGAAATCTTCTATTTTTTAACTTTTCTAATGCATCTTGTATCTTGTCTAAATTAAATCCAATTTGACAAAATTTAGAAACATTTTCCTCACATGTTCAAGAGTAATTTTATAGGGGTGCCTGGGCATCTCAGTAGGTTAAGCGACCACCTTTGGCTCAGGTCATGTTCTCACAGTTCATGAATTCGAGCCCCTCGTCAGGCTCCATGCTGCCAATGCAGAGCCTGCTTGGAATTCTTGCTGTCTCCCTTGCTTTCTCCTCACTCTCTGCTCCTCCCCCACTTGTTCTTTCTCTCTCAAAATAAAGAAATAAACTTTTAAAAAAAGTCCCTGAATAACAATTCATTAAAAAAAAAAAAGAGAGACGGGGCGCCTGGGTGGCGCAGTCGGTTAAGCGTCCGACTTCAGCCAGGTCACGATCTCGCGGTCCGTGAGTTCGAGCCCCGCGTCAGGCTCTGGGCTGATGGCTCGGAGCCTGGAGCCTGTTTCCGATTCTGTGTCTCCCTCTCTCTCTGCCCCTCCCCCGTTCATGCTCTGTCTCTCTCTGTCCCAAATATAAAATAAAAAACGTTGAAAAAAAAAAAATTAAAAAAAAAAAAAAGAGAGAGACAAAGTGATTTTTGTATATGCTTCCTCAAGATGTTCAATGTTTGAGCAGATTCAGAATGTTGTATGTGATCTTTGATTTGCTCCAAAGAATATCACTACAATTGACATGATTAAGACCAACAGATTCAAACAAAGTTCATAAATGGTTTCAGGAATATCTCTAGATTTGGTGCTAAATTATGGTATGTACACTTTTAGCAAAGCTTTATGGTAGACTTCATCATGCATGGACCAGATCACCATCACAGACATGTACCAATAGTGGTACATATACCACTAATACATCTATTACATAGGATTTACTGGGAAAGCAAACGTAGTCTCCTAAATTCTCACTACCCTATGACATAGGCCTGATGTAGATGTTCTCAGTGCATCTTGGTCAAAGTCCCAGGGTCTGCCTAAGGCAATGGACTAGCTCTTCCACAAACACTCAATGAGAAGGACTCTGCCTGCCCCTGTTTTACATATTTATTAACTGGACTAAGAGAGTGTACAGAAGATCTAGTTTCTCCAAGAAACAAGAATATATCAAGGCACCTCAGGCCCAAGAAGAACACTAGAAGTATGTAAATCCAAGGCTGAGTTCTTCCACCCAGGGCCTTGGGAACAGTTTTGAAGAGTCTCTACCTGCTAGGAACCCTGGCATTAGCCAACAGCTTAGCTATTCCACTGCAGACAGGTTCAGTTCCACTGAGCCAGCTCTCTGGTAAGCTACCAAATGAGAAAATGTTCTTCCAGGGCCATCCAAATTTGTTTCTGAGCAGACTTAACCTTCAGCAATATTTTGAATCAATGCTTAAAATTGACAAATATTTTCTCAGTCCGTCTTTTAAGCCAAAAGTCTATACTTTTTTTTTTTTTTTTTACAACAGGGGTAATACCAATCAAATATTTCTTAAATTTTCACTTTGTTTTCTTACATAGTTCAAAAGTAAGTGTGTGTGTGTGTGTGTGTGTGTGTGTGTGTAATTATTCAACATGACTTTACACAATCTAGTTGAAGTTGATAATGTACATACTTAAGTTTTTATTTTATATATGATTTCTTCTCTCCCTTTACTAGCCATTATATCAATAATCTCATACCGAATTTTCCATCCTAGATAGTGATCATTAGTTACCTGTCTTAAATGTTTACCCATTCTGGCTTCAACTTTCAAAATAATTTATTCTAAATTTAGTTCCACTGTTTTCTGTAAATGTTGTGCTGTTAAAATAATATTACTTTAGGAGTATTACAATAATGTCCTATGTCAGTGTTTACTTGTGTTGATAAATGCTATCATTGTTTGGTGATTACTCAGCCTTTTCTTTTCCCAGCTCCAGAATAGCATGTGTGTTTTTGTGTGTGCCAGTGACATTTTTGTTCTTTTCATCAGAAACCGAAATATTTCTAGTCACAAAAACTTTTGCTGGCCAAAGCGGATCTTGAAAACTGGTTGTGAAGTATGTAACAGTATAACAAAATACATAGCCTTTAAACTTAAAGTATAAAATATAAATTCTACAGTTCTATATTCCATTTAGAAGCATTTTGGTATGAAGGAAATGACTAAATTTTTTTCTGAGTAAAAATAAAAATTCAAAGTTATAATCATCCAGTTGGAACAGAAGAATGTGATAGTCATTGTCCAGGATCATTGTTCAACAAACATTGAAAACCTCAGGGTTTCTCTTATTCATTCAATCTGCTGATTTCATATATAATTCTCAATGAATTCTATTTGCTTCAGTCAGTTACTAAACCTTAATTAGTAAAGAATGTGAAATTACAGAGATTTCATTTGACCTGTTCAAGTAGTGATATGAAAAGAATAATTTTCTTCCTGCTTTCACTGCATTGATCAGTTACTAAATCTCATTAAATAAACAATTTGTAATCTCTTCAGGAATCTTAAGTGAGTTATTCTCAACAGAAGTCTGTTTGTTTTCATTGTTTCCAATTTTTATAAATTTAAGCAGACTTCTTCTTTTTAAAGACTTTCTATTTTGAGGCCCATGGCTGGGTCAGTCAGCAGAGCATGCTACTCTTGATCTCAGAGGGTCATGAGTTCAAGTCCCATGTTGAATGTAGAGCTTACTTTAAAAGGCAGGGGGAGGGGCGCCTGGGTGGCTCAGTCGGTTGAACGTCCGACTTCAGCTTGGGTCATGATCTCACAGTCTGTGAGTTCGAGCCCCATGTCGGGCTCTGTGCTGACAGCTCAGAGCCTGGGGCCTGTTTCAGATTCTGTGTCTCCCTCTCTCTCTGACCCTCCCCCGCTCATGCTCTGTCTCTCTCTGTCTCAAAAATAAATTTAAAAAAAAAAAAAGTTAAGAAAAAAAAAAAAAAGCAGGGGGAGTGGGGGAGGTACTTGGGTGGCTCAGTCAGTTGAGCCTCCAGGTCTTGATTTGGGCTCATATCATGATCCCAGGGTCATCGATCGGGCTGGGTATGGAGCCTGCTTGCAATTCTCTCCCTCCCTCTCTCTCTCTCTCTCTCTCCCCCCCCACCTCTGCCCCTCTCCCCTGCTTGTACTCTTTCTCTCTCTAAAATAAAGTTAAAAAATATATATTAAATACATAAAGTTAAAATACATGTAAAAGTAAAAATTCAACTGAAATTTCATATACTATTTTCAAAAAAAGTCTTTTTTCTTCTAAAGTATCCACAATTATTTCTTACATTAAAATGCAATATATAAATTATAATAGATATTAGAGTATTCAGCCAAAATAGTTTAAGTAGAGCTGAATTTTAAATTTATTTTCCTAAAAATTTAACTAAACCTTTTAACACATTTTTATGAAAGTAAAACTATTCATATTCTATCACTCAGTGTCCATTTAGTTGTCAATTTAAAGCATCAGCTTTCCATTTCAAGCATGTTATGTCTAAACCACATATACACATTTAGTAATATGAGTTGTTCGTTATTGCAAAAGTTCCTCAGCTGCTATATATATCTGCTGCAATACAGTGCTAATATATGAGTACCACAAATTGGAATACCAAGAGAGAAGCGAACAGATGAATACTCAGGGCTGTTGGGAAAGGACACTTCATTGTGCAAGAACCTATTGCATTTGTAGCATCTGAGAGGAAGGAGTTGCCAAGTAATTCATTTTCTCTCTTACATAAGCATTTTTGTCACGCCAGTGTTCCCTGTCCTCCAAAGCCATGTCCATCTCCAAGGCAGGCAGCAGTGTAACCTACAGACCTACACAACAATGAAGGTGTTCATACCCATTTTTAAGGACATAGGACAAGATACGTGAATGCATTTCCCTAAAGCCTAAATAGCATGAGTAACAACAGAGAATACATTCAGTTACAGGTCAGCCCATGCTGGCCCTAAGTACCACATCACTGACCAAGCTGCCCATGTGTACTTTAAGAAATGTACTTTTGGGGAGATCCCGGGTGGCTCAGTCAGTTAAGCATCCAACTTCAGCCCAGGTCATGATCTCACGGTTCGTGAATTTAAGCTGCATTGTCAGTGCAGAGCCTACTTAAGATTCTCTCTCTCCCTCTCGCTCTCTGCCCCTCCCCCACATGCATGTGTGGGCGTTCTCTGTCCCTCTCTCTCAAAATAAATAAACTTAAAAAATAAAAGAAATATACTTTTTGTATCTTTGTGATATGTGAAGACTTCTAAAGTACAGGGTGCAGAGCAGAGGCCCCTCTTGCCCATGTCTAAGGTACTGTCCCTATGTTGCTGCCTGTCTTTTGCTACAAACAAAATTATGATAAACATTCTCATTTCTGTCTCCTTAAGGATCTGTGAAGGGTATCTCTGAGATACATACTCAGGAGTCAAATTGTTGGGATATAAAATAGAACACATTTTAATTTCACTGAATATTGATTGCTCTCTAGAACAGCTATACTAGCTGACACTCCTTCTGAAATACATATATTCCCTATTATTCCATACAAATTCATTATTTTCAAAACCAAAATGGTATGGTCCTTTACCTATTGTTTCACAGTTTGAATTTCTCATTTGTCTAGTTTGATACTGATCCATTGGCTGGATCTTTTAGGCAAAATTGTCTAACCAGTAACCACTCAATTGTACCAGCACCTGAGCCATATTTCTGCATCCTTCATTCAATTAATATATTTGTTTATCCAGACACAGATTTTAGCAAACTATTAAGAACTGTTCCAGGCACTGGGGGAACCCAAAGACAAATGAGGCATAATCCCTTACACTCAAGGACCTTGGAGTCTAGAAGATGTAATAAGAAAACTATTCCAAAACCTTGTAGAAGTCAAGATTTACTGTCATTTTCATGGAGCCTGGGTGGCTTGGTTGGTTAAGCATCTGACTCTTGATTTCAGCTCAGGTCATGATCTCATGGTTTGTGAGTTCAAGCCTTCATTGGACTCCATGCTGATAGTGTAGGGCCTGCTTGAAATTCTCTCTTTCCCTCTCTCTCTGCTCCTCCCCGGTTCCCTCACATGTGGTCTCTCTCTCAAAATAAATAAACTTAAAGAAAAAAAAGATTTACTGTCATTTTCACTTCTTCTTTTACAAATTCATTAATCCTATCAAAAGAAAGAAAGTTAGATAACCTGAAAATACATGTCCCTAGCAAACTCTCACTTCTACCAATGTGTTTACTTGGTAAGAGCACATAAATGATAATCCTTTGAATCCTTGAATAATCCTTTTCTGAATCTTTCTCAGGAGCAAAATCAGATTTGAGTCCTCTAACTTCTTCTTTTGTATTTGCTTATATCTGATCTTGATTTCATTCTCCTTGACTTTCAAAATAACAACTGTTCAACTATTCATTCTAGACCATCGGAGTGTGCTGGACACAATTCATGCAGTCTAGTTGATTGAAATTATTGAGACCTCTGCACAACTTAGATGCTTCATTTCTCATCCACCTTAGGCTCTAGTTTCTTCCAGCCCACTTTTGTTTTACCTTTTTAAGTATGAAGACCACTCTCCTTGACATAGAAACAGACTCAAAGAATTCTGCTTACTCTGCTACTTGTTCACATTACAGTCAGTGCCAAGCATCAGACCTAATCTTCCTTCATCATTTTGCTCTAAATATGATTTACTTTTTTCATATTTATTTTGAGAGAGAGAGAGAGAGAGAATGAGAGGGGGAGGGGCAGAGAGAGAGGAAGACAGAGGATCTAAAGCAGGCCCCGCACTGACAGCAGAGAGCCTGAAGTGGGGTTCGACCTCACAAGCCATGAGATATGACCTGAGCTGAAGTCAGACACTCAACCAACTGAGCCACCCAGGCACTCCTCTAAAGAGGATTTATGAAGCTTTTTTATTTGTCCTCAGCAGATTTTCAATTCTCAACTCATTTGGGGCTTTAGTGTTTTTACAGATTTATGACATTCTCTCTATTCATCCTTAGTCATATTTCCTTATTTCCATCATTTGTAAATTTTCTATTAAAATCTGAACTAATCAGAAAATACCTTAGGGGAGCCTGGGTGGCTCAGTTGGTTGAGTGTCCAACTCTTTATTTCAGCTCAGGTCATGATCCCAGGGTTTTGGGATTGAGCCCCACGTTGAGCTCTGCACGGAGCATGGAGCCTGCTTCAGATTCTCTTTCTCTCCCTCTGCCCTTCTTCCCCACTCAGGCTCTCTCACTTTCTAAAATAAAAATTGGGGTACCTGGGTGGCTCAGTCAGTTAAGCATCCCACTTCAGCTCAGGTCATAATCTCACAGTTTGTGAGTTCAAGCCCCATATCGGGCTCTGTGCTGACAGCTGAGAACCTGGAGCCTGCTTCAGATTCTGTGTCTCCTTCTCTCTCTGCCCCTCTCTCACTCACGCTCTGTCTCTGTCTCTCAAAAATAAATACACATTTTTTTAAAATTAAAATTAAATACAATAAAAATAAATTTAAAAAATAAAGAAAATATCTCATGCTATCACACTAGCTTCAACACACCCCCTCTTTTCTTCTTCATCAAGACCATTTAAAATTATGTAATCAGAATTGAGAATCTAAGGGCAACCCAATCCTCTTGATCACGGTACATCTAGCATAGTACAGGGCAAATACATATTTAATGAATAATAATAAATGAATGAAAAATCTCTTCCATGGATTTATGCTTGTCTTTTCTTTGAACTTTATATAATCTGAATTTTTTTGTAATTTTTAAAATATGCTTGGATATCGTTATAAAAATTTACAACTTAGGTAGAGTCACTTTCTCCCTACATTACCGTCATGTTTATTTCAGTTAATTCCAATTAAAAAAAAATTTTTTTTAATGTTTATATATTTTTGAGAGAGAGAGTGCAAATGGGGGAAGGACAGAGAGAGAGGGAGACACAGAATCCAAAGCAGGCTCCAGGCTCCGAGCTCCCAGCATAGAGCCCAAGGCAGGGCTCAAACTCACTAACGTGAGATCGTGGCCTGAGCTGAAGTTGAATGCTTAACCAACTGAGCCACCCAAGTGCCCCAGTTAATTACAATTTTTAAAACGTACACATCTTTCTGTGTTTATAATTACTAAAGATGTTAACTTAGGACTATGGAAGCTGCTCAGAAAAAGCCTTCTTGGGCCTGACACCCCTCACACCTACATGTAATGATTTTGTTTTTCATGGTCAGCAGAAGGACTAACAGCCAGTGACAACTGCTTTGAGGAAAGATCTGTGCCCTCTGCAAACTGTGTGTAAGGTGATATTCCATATCAGGATGGAATTTAAAGCACCTTTAAGTCCCCTGCTTATGTCCCCTGGGGTTAAAATTTTTATTTGCTTTTTTGACATAGTTGCCTACAGAAACATTTTGAGAGAATCTATTTTCTGTGTATCCCAAATAAGATGAAGAAAGATGTTGTAATTAAATGTTGCCATTAACTCACAATTTCTACCTTTGGGAAAGTTATAAAAAGGACAAACCTCTCTCCCTGCTTCCTTCAACTGTTGCTGGTAATAGCTCAGCTGTCCCTTTAGGTGTCCCCTTAGGTGCTGTGGGCTGTGGGCACAACCCATCAAGGACCAGTTGTACCCAGTCTGGACCTAAGGCCATGAAGACTACTGAAAGAATCCTGCCTTCAGCAGGAACCTGATGACATGACAGGTAATGTCTGGACATTGCTTTGCTTTATATTTGCTAAAGAATTAAGGGGACTTAAACTGTATTAATCAGTCTTCCTTGCTTCCATCCTTTAGTCTCTATCTCATTGTAATGAAAAGAATTAAGGTGTGTTCCTGACTAAGCAGGCAGTCAAACCCAATTTGGGGAGCCCCTAAAGCTGTTATAAAATATTAAGGCAAGTTAGAGTTACTAATTGTTCCAAAACTGTATGTTTTTCTCATCTTGTATAAACTCTGATATTTTAGATGGAACATAACCTTGGGGCACCTGGGTGGCTCTGTTGGTTAAGCATCCAACTTTGGGTCAGATCATGATCTCACCGTTTATGAGTTCAAGCCCTACATGGGGCTCCGCTTAGGATCCTCTGTCTCCCCCTCTCTCTGCCCTTCCCATGCTTGTGCGTGCACGTGCACACTCATTTGCTCTATCTCTCTCAGAAATAAATATTTTTAAAAAAAATTAGATGGAAGATAGCCTCATTTTGACACCATAGATGACTCTTGCCATTAAAAATATGTGCTTCATGGGGCACCTGGGTGGCTCAGTCAGCTAAGGATCTGACTTCAGCTCAGGTCATGATCTCATCACTCACGAGTTTGAGCCCCACATCTGGCTCTCTGCTGTCAGCATGGAGCCTGCTTCAATTCCCGTCTCCCTCTCTCTCTGCCCCTCCACAGCTCGTGCTGTCTCTCTGTCTCAAAAATAAATAAAAACATCAAAAAAAATTTTTTTTAATGTGCTGTGTATTGTAAATTCCATTTATATGAAATGCCCAGCATAGGCAAGCCCAGAGAGACAGAAAGTAAATTAATGGCTGTTAGAGGATGGAGAGAAGGGAGAATAGGGAGTGACTACACAATTGGTATAGGGTTTCTTTCTGGGGTGATACAAACATTCTGTAATTAACAGCAATGATGGTTGTACAACATTATAAATAAACTAAAACTCAATTATGCAGTTTAAAATAGTTTAAATGGTGATATTTACGTTATGTAAATTTTATCTCAATAAAAAAAATTGGGAGTAGGAACCTGACTGGCTCAGTAGGAAGAACATGCAACTCTTGACCTTGGGGTCCTGATTTTGAGCCCAATGTTGCATGTAGAGATTAGTTAAAAAAATGAATTGAGACGCTTTGGTGGCTCAATCAGTAAAGCGTCTGACTCTTGGTTTCCGCTCAGGTATGGCCTTGCAGTTTTCATGGGTTTGAGCCCTGCATCGGGCTCTGTGCTAACAGTGCAGAGCCTGCTTGGGATTCTTTTTTTTTTTTTTTAATTTTTTTTTTTTTAATTTACATCCAAATTAGTTAGCATATAGTGAAACAATGATTTCAGGAGTAGATTCCTTAATGCCCCTTATCCATTTAGCCCACCCCCTTTCCCACAAGCCTTCCAGTAACCCTCAGTTTGTTCTCCATATTTATGAGGAGCCTGCTTGGGATTCTATCTCCCACTCTCTGCCCCTCCCCCACTCGCACTGTCACTATCTCTCTCAAAATAAATAAATAAACTGTAAAGGAAAATTATTTTTAAAATGAATAAAAAATGAAAACGTAAAAAAATTATTTTTAAATCTTGTTTGTTTTGCTCTAATATTTTAAATTTAGTATTGTCAAATGTAAGGGGAAATATAAAGCAACTTATATAAAGCTGCAGGAGACTAATGTTAATAAAAGGTGAGTTGGCCAAAGGGGGAAAAAAAAAGAAGGAAACATGAATCTTTGAGGCACCTACCTGCATTCAGGGACCCAATGTGGCCTCAATCCCTGACGTTGGCTTTCTAGCATTCTCACACTGCCACCTGGTGGCTTTGGATCCCCAAATCTGTCTACTGCCATACCACCCTGAAGGAGCCTGATCTCTGAATCCCCATACCAAGTAAGGTCCCATATTTATGACTGGCCATCTCTTAACCATTCTTCCCTCCAAGCTTGCCCTCTTCTTGTTGTAAAGGACATGCAAAATGAATTCCTTGACAAGGTTTGAAAACCCAAGTGGGTCAGCGTATTAAGATCTACTGAACTGTGGGGCACCTGGCTGGTTTGGTCCTTCCAGCATGCAACTCTTAATCTCAGGGTCGTGAGTTCAAGCCCCACATGAGGTGTAGAGTTTACTTAAAAAAATAATAAAAAGATCTACTAAACTTCCAAATAATTGATCAACATATTAACTCAGAGAGGTAACAGAGGTAGAATTTCAGGTGCACCCCATTGTTCCATCAAATAAATATGTATTGAGCCTGCTTTGTGCCAGGCACTGTTCAAAGCCATAAAAATGTAACAGAGAATATAACTGATAAAAATGGAGCCATATTCTTGTGAAGTGAGGCAGGACAGTAAAAAATTAATGAACTAGAGTTACAAATATCAACATGAATGCATCTCATAAACATGTAAATGTGTATGTGTATATATGTATATATAACTTAAGGTACATTGTATGAATAGGAAAGGAGTACATGTTAACCACCTCTGGAAAGAGGAAAACACCAGTTTGTAGCATTTGCTTATTTCTGTAATATACATACTACTGTTGTGGCTAATTCTGAGTTATTTGGTGGTTTAAGAACCAGCTCACAATATTCCTACAATGTTAACAATCAGCCCTTGTGAGACTGTATGAGCATGCTCCAGCACCTACTGCTGGATTAGTTGACCCCGTCTAAGAGCATGGATGATTCATGCCTAGTAACAGAAGGGAAGAAAGAGTAACAGTAGAACTACTGTTGGGTGACTAGATAGGGTGGTAGGAGCTTATGAAAATTCTTGTTTTCCTAATGATATAGGAAGAAAGTGAGTAGAAGAGGGAAAAGTTTTGAAATTAAAGAAAGAAAAAAGAGGAGTGAGGGACCAAGATGGTGACATAAAAGGCTCCTGAACTTCCCTTCTCCCATGGATGCATCAGATATACAGCTACACACAGAGCAATTCCCTCTGAAAGAAATCCAGAAATTGGGTGAGTGCATTAGCTGATTGCACATCAAGCAAATGAGATAATACCCATATAAAAATGGGTAGGAAAGGCTTAGATACACTCTCATCATAAACTCCACCCTGGCACAGTGCTGCACAATCAGGAGGAAACCCCAATCCCATTTCTTTCAGGTCAGTCCTCATTGAGGAGAACCAGCATATCCCTAAGGATCCAACTTAAAAATTTAAAAATTTTTAATTCAGCTCAGGTCATGATCCCAGGGTCATTGGATCAAGCGCTGTGTTAGGCTCCACAGTAAGCATGGAGCCTGCTTAAGATTCTCTCTCTCTCTCTCTCTCTCTCTCTCTCTCTCTCTCTCTCTCTCCCCCTCTTCCCCAATCTCTCTAATAAAAAAATAAAAATAAATAATAAATAAATAAATTTCACTGAAACTAACCCACTGCTGCCTTTAACATCATATAAATGACATTCTCTGAGTCTGGGAAGACTTACACCTAGCAACATAGCATTTACAGCAAAGAGAATGGACCATTGTCCCACATAAGATCGAAGGACTGACCACTTCTTTTACGTTTCTCAACATGGTTGGTCAGCTGAAGGCTGCAAAATTCCCCTTGCCTCCACTCCTCACAATCAAGCCTCCCACTACACTATAGCAGGCACAGCACACATAGGGTCTCTTCATCTTTGGACAACACATTTCACACTTATCCACACTACAGAGGCCTATTTATGCTGTTACGTGCAAATTGGATTTTTTCTACTGGGGAGAAACTCAACAAACTGCATCATGGCTGGCCCAACAAGACATGCAGAAGGCCCTGCCCTTAGTCTCTCAAGGCTTAGACTTCTGAATTGAATCACTGATGATGCTTCATTATACCTCATGTAGTCTTTGGAGTAAGCATGGGCTCTGCCCATGGGGTTCTGGACCAAATATCTGCCCCAAATAGCAGCCAGGTACAAAACAAACACCAAATTTTGGCAGGCTACCAGGCCCTTGTAAAGACAAAAATATTTTAATTTTTTTAATGTTTATTTATTTTTGAGAGAGACAGAGACAGAGCACGAGCAGGGGAGGGGCAGAGAGAGAGGGAGACACAGAATCAGAAGCAGGCTCCAGACCTGAAGAGAGAAATAGACATCAATAAAATAATAGCAGGAATCTTCAGTATTGCACTTTCAACACAGGATAGATCATTCAAACAAAAACAGTAAGGAAACACTTGACTTAAACTGCATGGCTGTTTCCACAAAGTAGCAGACCTGGCAGGTCTGTTTTGAGCTGTCAGCACAGAGCCCCATGTGGGGCTCAGACCCATGAACCGTGAGATCATGACCTGAGCCGAAGTCAGGCTCTCAACTGACTGAGCCACCCAGGTACCCCTAAAGACAAAAATATTAACAGTCTCCCAGCTTCACACATCAAGTCCCCATCTTGTCTTGAGTCCAGGTTTCAATGCAAAAGAGACTCAGCATGGCCACTGGAAATCATACCTTTAGGAAAGGGCTAGACACAATATCAAGGGCCTTTCCAAGGTTTCCCCCATGCTTAGCCCCTTGTCCACTTACATTTAGGTGCAGCTAGAGGCACCTTCACTGCTAGTCACTCTAATAGTCTGGGGAGCCCTTTGGGAGCAACTGTCTAACATGGAAAGGGAGTGGGTAGCAGCACCATGGTACACAATGCAGCCTGCTGAAAGGCTGCAGCATATCATCCTGCTGGCCGCATATCCCTAGTCCAGAAAAGCTCTCCTGGCCCAGCCCAACCAGCAGAGTTGGTAACAGGTGCCTGACTCTATAATAGGCCATAAAAATGAGACTCCCAAGGGCTCACATTTTTACTGACTCCTGGATGGTAGCCAATAGGCTCACAGTCTGGTCTGGACAATAACAAAGGGATAATTTCATGATTCAGGGAAAACCTATCCACTTGGAGAGAGATAACCAACTCACATATGCCAATTATGGTCAGTCATGTTTCTACACACACACACACCCCAACAAACACCAGGAGCACATTATAATAATATTGCAGACTCTTTATCCAAATTACATGTCTGTTCCAAGGCCCTGTATGAGCGACCTCCCAAAATATCAGACACAGCTCTGGACACAACTATTCCTCCAAAGATGTCATACCCACCAGCAGAGTGGGTCCATATTACATCAGACCACAGGGGAGTGACAGCACTCACTGATTGGGCATATTTTTCTTACATCTCCCTCATCCTGGCTCTAACCAAACTGGTGGTAAACAACTATCTCCCTTTGCTCCCAAAGAAAACTCTGGAAGGCTCTGGAAGACATGTATCTCCTGGGGAAACAGACCCCACTCACAATGGTAAATTGACTTGGGGGGGGCTGATGCCAGCCTCTGCTGAAGCTACTAAGTATACAACCACAGTCATTGATACCTTCACTAGGCTCCTGACCACCTCCCAGCATGTCATCTCCTTCTTAACCAGGTATATGCTCATCCCCTTTGGCTTACCATACATCATAGATTCAGATCAAGGTACCCATTTCACCTCCAAAGTTGTTTGGTCACAGGCTCTGGAATATGGAATCTTGTGGAATTTCAACCTAGTTTACTGGCCCCAAGGGGTTATAGAGATAGCCATAATTACCTACTCAAAGACTTGTTTCTTAAGCTTTTAAAATTTATCTCTGTAATCATTTTTTCAATGTTTATTTATTTATTTTTGAGAGAGAGAGAGAGAGAGAGAGAGAGAGAGAGCGAGCGCAAGTGGGAGAAGGAAAGAGAGAGAGGGAAACACAATTCAAAGCAGGCTCCAGGCTCTGAGCTATCAGCAGACTCCAACATGGAGCTTGAACTCACAGACTGCAAGATCATGACCTGAGCTGAAATCGGACACTTAACCAACTGAGCCACCCAGGCGCCCCACTTCTTAAGTTTTTAAACAATAAGTGGTCCCCAAATAGATAGAAATTTTACCCCAGGCTTTAATACCGCTTAATTCCCAGACTTTTTATACTGGGAATTTTATAATTTTAACACTGCTAAATCTCCCACATCAACTATCAGTCTCCTCCAAAGATTCCCCTGATAGTATTTCCAGGGAACATCCACTCCTTTCCTATCAGAGAGGATATCACTCATCTTTTCATCAGATAAATGTTCTCTTTACCATGTTGATTTTTCTAACACCTTGCCATCTTACACATGCTGACAGCCTGATCAAGGGCAGATTGTGCAATATGACCCTATTATAAGATAGTCCAAGGAGACCAACCTCTACCAAACTGCTTAGCAATCACGATTATACAAAATATCACTGGCCCAGACAATGGTTTAGTACCAGCAGCAAAGCTAAGGTCACCAGCTTTGCCTCACTATTTGGGTTATAAAGGCTGGCTAATTAAACCAAATTCATCAAAAATTTTGCAAAAGATTAAACCTATACCTCCAGGACTCACTAGCAGAACTGTTTAGATCTCAGAGAAAAGAAAAAAGGCCTTCTGCCTAGTGGGTGCCAGTCACATTAGGAAATGAAATCCAAACAGAAATCCTGGGATCTACAGATGCTATCAGTAGACCAAGACAAGGCCCCTACCCCACCTGAAGGGAAGAGGGAAATGACCTCTTGTTCCAAAGCAAGTACACTCATCCTTTGGTCAGTATCTAGATTGCTCGATGGAAGGAGGCCCCACCAGCTAGTTGAATGCAAATGTTTTCCACTGTGGCTATTACTCTTCTTGTGCAAAACCCAGATAATGGTGTTGTTAGTAGACCCCTGAGGTCTAACACTATTTTAGGTGTGCTGGAATAAAATCAGCCAGGTGTACAACTGTGCCACAGGACTGATGCTGGTGGGCCCTGTAGGAAGAGCTTTCACCAGTGTTTCATGGGACATAGATTCTGACCCAAGGCTTACCTCCATCTACGTTAAAAGGTGTGAATGCAAGTGATACTTAAATGAATCACTCCATCCTGACACTATGTCTCATTATTTCCCAGGTAGAATGGCCTTCCCAATGTAGCTAAATTAGACTCCTCTGGTTGTGCCCTAATGAATTTCCTGTAGTTGTAAAGGAATAATCTCTGGATTGTAAAGCTGCTATCCACAAAATGCCCCTACAATTAATGTACAATGTGCCCATAATCTATATAAACTGTGAATGAAGTCTCCAAAAATCTTGGTCATGGACATTGCATGACCCCTGCAAGGTGCACTCCTAACTCCATGGAGTTCACAGGGATCTGTTCACCTAGTGACAGAGCCCATACTGGTAGTTCCATTCTAAGTCAGGCCTCTAGCATATTCACTTGGATTTTTTTTAATATATATATATATATATATATATATATATATATATATATATATATATATTTAAGTTTATTAATATAATCAATCTCTATGCCCAATGTGGAGCTCAAACTCAGGACCCAGAGATCCAGAGCCACATGCTCTACTGACTAAGCCAGCCAGGCACCCCTAAGATTTTTATTTTTAAGTAATCTCTATACCCAACATCCCTGCTTGGGATTCTCTCTCCCTCTGTCTCTCTCTCTACCCTTCCCCTGCTCACTTGCTCGCTCTCTCTCAAAATAAATAAATAAACTTAAAAAAAAAAAAGGAGTTGCATGCTATAATGACTGAGCCAGCCAGGCACCCCAAAATGAGGGTCTTTTTTAAGATATATACTTGGAATTTAACACCTGCCAGCCACTCCCTTTTATAGATTCCCACCTGGGAAGGCCATCCTTCCCCGGGCAGGCCTCTACCACCCCCAGCACATCAACACCTCAGACTACGTGGCCCCAGCCTGACAGCTCACTGTTGGAGTTGACTGTATCTCAGATGGCAATGCCAGAACCCAAGAGACAGACGAGGAAGATAAAGCATTCCAGCCTCAATGGACATTGGGACTTTCCTCTCCCAGAATGTCTCCACACCAGGGGAGAAGTGACTGTGATGACTGTTAACCTCAAAACCGAGTTGCAAAAATACCTCCAGCTGATCCACCCTGAGAACCCCACAGAGTACTATTTTTCTGAAATAGCTAACTGCTTGCCCTGCGAATTTTGCATCTGTCAAAATGTTTGCAAAACTGTAAATGGCCCTGGCAGCACTAGACATCACTTCATCCTTATGGCAGGCCAAACATTCTAAACAACACTAGCCACAGTAAGGCACTTTGTTGCAACATCTCTAACTTGACTTGCTCAGATCCCATAGTTAGGGAGATCTTGATGCTGTGTTCACTGCTCAGTGTACGAGATTACAGCTTTTGCTTTCCACCCTAGCCGTCCATGACAGACCCTACTCTCAATTTTCCCACCACAATCACCGGCACCTTCTCAACTCCTGAAATTGCTACCTACGATCCTCTTCACATCTTATCCATAAGCCCTTCCCTATTATATGCCACGACCCTGCCCCACACCACAACCTAGTGATCCAGACCTGACATGGCTACTCATACAAACCTCCAACATAGCAACCTAGGCCTTTCAAGTAAAATGGTATTGGATTTGTTACCATTCAGGGTCAGACCTACAGCCCCATGTCACTATCTATCCCACTTCCTAGTGATCAGCCCCTCATCCTAACCCTCACCCCCCAAACATCACAAACCTCATTTAGGCTAAACCAAACCCTAATATAGATCCCAAACAGGGCACCCTGTGGGTAAGCATCAAAATAATGAACTCTTGGGGCGCCTGGGTGGCTCAGTCAGTTGAGCGTCCGACTTTGGCTCAGGTCATGATCTCGCGGTCCGTGAGTTCGAGCCCCGTGTCGGGCTCTGTGCTGACAGCTCAGAGCCTGGAGCCTGCTTCAGATTCTGTGTCTCCCCCTCTCTCTGCCTCTCCCCTGCTCATGCTCTGTCTCCGTGTCAAAAATAAATAAAAACATTTTAAAAATTTTAAAAAAAATAAATAATAATGAACTCTTCACAGCAGTACTTTCTAAAGGCTACCAAGTATACTGAAACACAAAAGGCTGGACTTCACCCTTGTATACTCACAACCCCTTAATAATAAATAATGTCCCAGGGCACCTGGCTGGATCAGTCAGAGGAGCATGCAACTCTTGATCTCAGGGTTGTGAGTTCAAGTCCCACGTGGGGTGTAGAGATTACTTAAATAAAGTTAAAACTTAAAAATAATAATAATAAGCAATGTCCCATTCAAATTCTACTGTGTACCTAATTCAAGGGACCAGGAGCAAGTTCACTTGACCCTGTCCAGTCTGCAAGCAGTCCAGAGATGACCCTTATTACTGCAACATTGTTACCTCTAATATTCTAGCTACACTTTGCCACACTTTATGCTACTGGCACCTCTCCACTAGATACGTCCTGCTGTTGTGCCAAGAAAGCCATTCTTATCCCTATCCTTATTACCACTGGATGATAGGCATAGCAACACTGCTTCCATCCTAGCCAACAAGATCAAATATTAAAAAACACTCAGCATGGCACAGAAACAGACACATAGACCAATGGAATAGAATAGAAACCTCAGAACTAGACCCACAAACGTATGGCCAACTAATCTTTGACAAAGCAGGAAAGAATATCCAATGGAAAAAAGACAGTCTCTTTAACAAATGGTGCTGGGAGAACTGGACAGCAACGTGCAGAAGGTTGAAACTAGACCACTTTCTCACACCATTCACAAAAATAAACTCAAAATGGATAAAGGACCTGAATGTGAGACAGGAAACCATCAAAACCCTAGAGGAGAAAGCAGGAAAAGACCTCTCTGACCTCAGCCGTAGCAATCTCTCACTCAACACATCCCCAAAGGCAAGGGAATTAAAAGCAAAAATGAATTACTGGGACCTTATGAAGATAAAAAGCTTCTGCACAGCAAAGGAAACAACCAACAAAACTAAAAGGCAACCAACGGAATGGGAAAAGATATTTGCAAATGACATATCAGACAAAGGGCTAGTATCCAAAATCTATGAAGAGCTCACCAAACTCCACACCCAAAAAACAAATAACCCAGTGAAGAAATGGGCAGAAAACATGAATAGACACTTCTCTAAAGAAGACATCCGGATGGCCAACAGGCACATGAAAAGATGCTCAAAGTCGCTCCTCATCAAGGAAATACAAATCAAACCACACTCAGATATCACCTCATGCCAGTCAGAGTCGCCAAAATGAACAAATCAGGAGACTATAGATGCTGGAGAGGATGTGGAGAAACAGGAACCCTCTTGCACTGTTGGTGGGAATGCAAATTGGTGCAGCCACTCTGGAAAACAGTGTGGAGGTTCCTCAGAAAATTAAAAATAGACCTACCCTATGACCCAGCAATAGCACTGCTAGGAATTTACCCAAGGGATACAGGAGTACTGATGCATAGGGGCACTTGTACCCCAATGTTTATAGCAGCACTCTCAACAATAGCCAAATTATGGAAAGAGCCTAAATGTCCATCAACTGATGAATGGATAAAGAAATTGTGGTTTATATACACAATGGAGTACTACAAGGCAATGAGAAAGAACGAAATATGGCCCTTTGTAGCAACGTGGATGGAACTGGAGAGTGTG
Organism: Panthera pardus; assembly: GCF_024362965.1. Lineage (NCBI taxonomy): Eukaryota > Metazoa > Chordata > Mammalia > Carnivora > Felidae > Panthera > Panthera pardus. The sequence goes on along the minus strand of NW_026527013.1, from coordinate 115,260,339 downwards.
ATGCTAAGTGAAATAAGCCATAAAGAGAAAGAGAGATACCATATGTTTTCACTCTTATGTGGATCCTGAGAAACTTAACAGAAACCCATGGGGGAGGGGAAGGAAAAAAAAAAAAAAAAAGAGGTTAGAGTGGGAGAGAGCCAAAGCATAAGAGACTCTTAAAAACTGAGAACAAACTGAGGGCTGATGAGGGGTGGGAGGGAGGGGAGGGTGGGTGATGGGTATTGAGGAGGGCACCTTTTGGGATGAGCACTGGGTGTTGTATGGAAACCATTTTGACAATAAAGTTCATATATTGAAAAAAAACCAAACCACTCAGCAATTATCAACTGCCCTAACCAACCACATGCAGACACTACATCATATTCTGAGTCTGATGCAGCAGTAGTAATGCTCACTAGTACAAAGTAGTGATGTATAACCAATTGGCATTAGATTTCCTATTGGCTAAAGGGGGTGGAATCTGTTCTTTACAGGGCACTTCTTGCTGCATGGACATTAACAACTCAGGACAGGTACAGGCCAACCTCCAGAAGATGTGTCAAGATTTATATATCACTCATCATGTAACCAAAATATTTCAACAAATTTTGTGACTCTTCCAATAGCTGTTGTGATAAACAGTTTCCCCTGTCTCCCAGGGCCTCCCCTTATGCACACCTTAGATGAAACACCCCCCCCCCACACACACACACACACACACGTAGAGTTTACTAAAACCTCACCCTTTTTTATTTGAACTGACAAACAAAATGTGAGTCGAGAGCCTCAAACCTCTCCACCCTCAGACCCTAATAAAGGCATGTGCCCCAGGTCCTCTCACTCTCTCTGCCCGTATCTGCCTTGACCTCCCATGTGGCCCTGTATGTATGTATAGTATGTGGCCCATACTATGTATTCTGTCTAGGGTTGTGAGTAATAAACTTCTCTATCTCAATTTCTCTTGCGGTCGTTTATTGACCCATATCCACCCCAGGGCTCTCCTTAACAAATGTTGATTTAACAAATTCATACCAAAGCTTTTGCACAGCAAAGGAAACCATCAACCAGAGGGAAAAGCACCCTATGGAATGGGAGAAAAACTGCAAACCATGTTGTATCTGATAAGCGGTTAATCCCTAAAGTATACAAGGAACTCATACAAAAAACAAAGAACCCAATTTAAAAATGGGCAAAGGACCTGAATAGACATTTTTCCAAAGAAGAAATATAAATGGCTAAGAGGTACATGGAAAGATGCTTTGGGGTACCTGGGTGCATCAGTTGGTTAAGTGACTCTTGATTTGGGCTCAGGTCATGAGCTGATCCGATTGACTGTGAGATGGGAGCCCCAGATCAGGCTCTGTGCTGACAGCATGGAGCCTGCTTGGGATTCTCTCACTTTCTCTCTGCCCCTTCCCCACTTACGTGCTCTCTCTCTCTCTCTCTCTCAAAAGAAACTTTTTAAAAAAAGATGCTCAAAATCACTAATCATCAAGATTTGCATAACTTATGCAAATCAAAATCACAATGAGATATTACCTCATAAGTGTTAGAATATCTATTATCAAAAATATAAAAAATAACAAATGCTGGCAAGGATGTGGAGAAAAGGGAATACTTGTACACTGTTGGTGGGAATATAAACTGGTGCAGCCACTATGGAAAACACTAAGTAGGTTCCTCAAAAAATTAAAATTAGAACTCCTATAAGATCCAGCAATCCCACTTCTGGGTATTATCCCATGTTCACTGAAGCACTATCCACAATAGTCAAGGTATGGAAACAACCTAAGTCTCCACTGACACCTGAATGGATAAAGAAAATGTGAGATATATATATATATATATATATATATATATACACACACACACACACACACATATATAATATATATGTATATTATATAGCTGTTATATATATCTATATATAGATATATAGATATATACATATATATAATATATATGTATATTATATAGCTGTTATATATATCTATATATATAGATATATAGATATATATCTATATATATTATATAGCTGTGTATATAGATATATATCTATATATATTATATATCTATATATCTGTATATATCTATATATATTATATAGCTATATATATATCTATATATATAATATATCTATATATAATATATCTATGTATATAATATATCTATATATATATATATAATATTCAGCCTTGGAAAGAAGGAAATCTTGCCATTTGTGACAACATGGATGAAGTTTGAGGGTATTACGCTAAGTGAAATAAGCCAAGCAAAGAAAGACAAATACTGCACAGTATCACATATACAGAATTTAAAAAAAAAAAGTTGAACCCAGAGAAAGAACATTGGTTACGAGGGCTAAGAGGTCAGGAAAAATAGGGAGAAGCTGGTAAATGGGTATAAACTTTAAGTTATGAATAAGATCTGAGGATCTAACATGGTAACTATAGTGATAATACTGTATCATATAATTAAAATTTGCTAAGAGAGAACTTAAGTGTTCTCACCAAAAATAAATAAATAAATCAAATGGACTGCTTGAATTGAGATGATGGAAGCGTTGCAGTTAAAGTCAATGACAAACTTCATAAGTAAGCAAGTGACTGAAGGAGAGTGGAGAGCAAGAGTCTTGCAGCAAAGGAACACAAGGAACTGAGAGTCTAGGATGTTGGAGCACGCATCTACATGGGTAGCAAAACCACCAAGTTTAAGACTGCTGCAGTGTTGAAGAGGGCAGAAAAAGAGGAGCAAAGTAAGTGACTGCATCAAGGAGAGACAGTGTTTGATAAAGTCTGATATGGAATTCAAAACTGAACTTATTACAGGGAGTGGTCTGACTCTTGATTTCAGTTCAGGTCATGATCTCATGGTTGGTGGAATTGAACCCTCATCAGACCCTGCGCTGACAGCACGGAGTCAGCTTGGGATTCTCTCCTTCCTTAGCTCTCTGCCCCTCTCCCATTAGTGCAGAGTGCTCTGTCTCAAAATAAATTAAAAAATTTAAAAGAAATTGACACAGTTGTCTTTGCGTGGAGACTGGAGCCAGCCAGGAGCGAGGCAAGGAACTGTGATTTTTCATTATAAACTACCTGCGCATGTATTATGTCAATAACATTACAAAGGGCAAAAGGTTGAAGAAAAATAACAGAAGTGCTGAAAATACCCCAACATAAAACCGTATTAATTAAATACTGTATACGCTCCCAGTTTTTTTCTGTACCATCAGAATCCATTTTGAAAATATTTAAAGGGGCCAAGATCAATAAAAGCTCATCTGGCGACTGAAAATCTTCAAAACAACTGACGTTAAAAAGGGGTCCTAAGTTTTGAGACCACTCAGCCGAGGATTCGATTCCAACGCGCCAAGGCTCAGCATACACGCCATTCCCCCACCCGCTAGGCCGGGACCGCCACAAAGCCTCGCGGGAGGCGGGGCCATGCCGTCACAGAGACGTCCCGCCCCCTTACGTCGCGCACTAGGAGGCCAGAAGGTTTCTGGCGGGGCCGGCGCCATTTTGCCGGAGCCTGCGACCGAGTGGGAGTGGAGTGGAGCGGCCGTTGTTGCCGACTCTTTCCTCCTCCCCACGGTCCAGTCAGCGGTTGATTAGGCCATCGGCCCTCAAGCCGAGACTTGTCTCTCATTTAGTTTTGGGGAGCGTCTGGCCGACATGAGTGATGTAGAGGAGAACAACTTCGAGGGCAGAGTGAGTACAAAGCCGCGGGAGCCGTCTTCGGCGGCGGCCCGATGCTCGGGGTTTCACGGGGACGAGCGCGGTCGGGCGGGGTTGCGGGGAGTCCTGCGGGGTCCCGCGGGGAGCAGCCTCTGGAGCCATCACGGTTGTTTCCTCACATACCAAGATGGCTTCTGGGTTCCACTCTTTCCCCAAACACCACGGATAACCCCCTCTCCCCCTTTTTTTGGAGACTGACTGATACCTGGACTCCTAGGTCCGATTTCCCCCCGCAGTGGCGCGCTCCCTTCTCCCCACCCCTGAGGCTTCCTTATCTCTGTTCCGAGGAGTGGGTCCCCGTCGCGGTGGGGCGGGAGGAGACGGCAGGGAGTTCCCCTCCGGCCGGATAGTGGTAGGTGCTTCCTGCGGTGGCATTTCTGGCGACCCCGAGCATCGTAGAGGGTCTCGGGGTCGAAACTGCGCGGGGCTGTTGTCCGGGCGGGGAGAAGCTGGCGTGGGACTAGCTGGGGCCTGTGTCTCCTTGGCTCTCTATTGCAGTGAGCGGCCGCGTCTCTGTTGGAACCGGCGGCGTTGCGTCTATAAAGGCGAAAGCCTTGAGGTTGAAGGTGGGACGAGCCTAATGAAGTGGTTAGTCAACGACCGCACCGACCCTTAAGCGTTCTTAAGACGAGAGCTGTGAGGGGAAAACTACGCAAGGAGCCCTTTTCCCTTAATGTCCCTTCTACTTTCTTTTCACTTCAAAATGAATGTGGAAATGCTATAACGCCTGATTTTTTAATTCCTTGATGTTGGGTTTTTTTCTCTCTTCTTTATATCTCAACTTCTAATGCTTTCCTTCCTATGATCTTTCATCTAAAAACCACTTCTTTACAGGTCTTTACGGTAAAAAAAAAAAAAAAAATCTTACATAACTGAACAAATTTTGTGGCTCAGTATTTTGAAAATAGCTAGTCAGTTTATACTGTTCTCTACTCAAAACGTTACCTGAAAATTACAGGCCCTCTCCCATTTCTCTCCTCACCGCATCCCCCAGCAAAGAGGGCCTCAGGGATTTTCATTATTTGGGGTCGATGAATATAAACATCACCAAGATACGTTATCCTCAGCCTAAATACACTAGAACGTTAATCAGTGTTTGAGTTCTACTTCCGAAGTTACCTTACAGTGGTAATTGGTGGAAGTGGTTTAGTGTTAAACCCTGAAAAGAAAATCCCCAGGCAGCATGTTCTTGCTGTTGTGTTGGTATTCTGGTTACTAGGGGAAACGCATAAAAGCCTTTAAGGTGTGTGCTGGTTGGAATGAATTTTGGCTTTTTTAGAAGTTCGTAATAAAAGTACTTAGAAGCAGACAGTTAAATCGGAAGGTTGATTGAGGCTTTTATTCTTTGTGAGGAAAGAGATTTAAATAGGTTAGAAACAAAACTTTTTTAATGCCTGTAAGATTGGATTTTTAAAATGAAATCTGGGTCACAGATACAAGTGAGTAGTCGAACCTGCTTATTTTTTAGTGTGGCGTATTGATTGTCCCAACAAAACTTTTTAAAACTCTTCTAATAAAAATATGTGGTGATAATTATAAGCTGATTGTTTTGATAACATTAGGTAGTTGTGGGAAGAAATTTGGCTGCCCATTAATCTTTCCTTCCGTTGACTTTAGTACAGAAATTTATTTTTTGTTAATGTTTGTTTTGATTTGGTTTGTGGGGAAGTGAAGAGGACTACTATTTGGGACCTTGTTGTCCTTTAAGTTCTTACTTTTTAATTAGTCATCAAATTGAGGAATGGAACAAGTTTGGGGTAATTGACACTTTACCCACCTAAGAAGGCAGTATATGTAAGATCCCCACCCAATTTTAAGCTAAAATGTATGTAGGTATTAACATTTTATGTTAATAGAAAACGGGTTCTTCCTCCTCCCTGCCCCTTACAGTGTTTACTGTCATAGAAAATATTTTTTGACATGTGATACCCAAGTGTATGTTAGTGTAAATGAACTCAGTAGATTGAATAATGCGTTCGCCCACCCTTACCTGTTACATCTTTTTTTTCTTTTGTAGGTTGGGGTAATTGTCTTTATTTGTTATTGGTTAAAGAATTAGAAGAATGCCAGAAGCTTTTCTGAGGGTGTACTTTTTTCTTTTTTAAAATTGTTTCTTACAACAGTTTAACATTCACTAGTGCTTTTGGTTTCTAAACTGTTGTGATTTCTTAGCTGCTAGCCAGCAGTTTAAAAAAGTTTTTAAACAATATAGTTGTCATGTTATCTTTGTATCTAAATGTAATGACCATTTAGAAACACTCAAAAAAGGATTTTCAAATGATGTTTTTGAGGTTTTTAAGTAGTTATACTTCAAATTTTGTAACTAAAATGAAGTAGAGAAAACATTGACGGATCAGTTGAGATTTCATTTGCTTTACCTTTAGAATAAATAGCACATATTAACCCCATGTTACTGAAAAGATATTTGGAATTAGAGGGCAACTTTTTTATAGCATTTCAGAATCTTAACCACACCACACCTCCTCCCCCGATTTTTGATATGTTTTCTAATTTATTCCTCACGATACTTTTGTGAGGGCTAGAGTATTCTTAGCCATTTTAGAAAGTAAAGCAGGCCTAGAAGACCATGCCAGGAATCTGAGATTTACAGGTCCCAGTCCATTGCTCATTGCATACATTATGCTGTATATATTTTGATTTACTTTTTAAAAAGGAGCACGTGTACTTGAGCATCTCAGACATTAATAGAGTTTGTGAGAAACAGTTTACAGGAGCTTAATTTTCCACTGTAGATTAATGTTTCTTCCATTGTAGAGGACTGGAATAAAAGAACGTGGGGAAAGAAAATATAACTGGCTGAATTTTGTTATAAGTAACCCTAATAGTTAACCCAATCAAAATTCCCTTCTGCCTAAGGTAAAACTGTCAAGCATCCGCTGCCTTTTAAGTAAAGGTCAGGTGTTCTTGAGGGAAATAGAACTTGGATTCTAATTTGAGGTGACTGTCAGCTCAAATCTGGGTAAAAGTATATAATCACGTTCCCTGCGATAGAAGTAATAAGGAATTCAGAAAATGAAGCTGGGTGATTTTGTGAGGTAGGGGAAAGGGAAAGCTTTACCTAACACTGGATCTTACAGTTAAGGAATAGATGACAATGAGGAGGTTGCTGGTGCAGTAATAGATGATAGATTTGACTAGATATGCAGTTAGATAATAGAGGGTTTTGAATTCTAGATTTAGGGATTTGGACTTAATCCAATATGCTATAAGAAGGCATGTATGGATTCTTAATTCTGGGAGTGGCATAATGAAAGGAAATTTAGCAAAGAACAGAGGGACTGGTGGTACAAGAAGAGCAGCAAGGCACACGAGGTATTTAAGGAAGGAAATTGTAAAGACTCTGGTCCGTAAAGAATGAGACATTTTTACTTTAAAATAAGTAGTAGGTTCCTTAAAACAATTTGCTTGGGACATGTATATTAAGTTTACAGAAATATTTTATTTTTTAAAAATTTTTTTTCAACGTTTTTTATTTATTTTTGGGACAGAGAGAGACAGAGCATGAACAGGGGAGGGGCAGAGAGAGAGGGAGACAGAATCGGAAGCAGGCTCCAGGCTCCGAGCCATCAGCCCAGAGCCTGACTCGGGGCTCAAACTCACGGACCGCGAGATCGTGACCTGGCTGAAGTCGGACGCTTAACCGACTGCGCCACCCAGGCACCCCAGTTTACAGAAATATTTTAAATGGAAATGTCTTTCTGAGCTGAGAGTGAGGCTGGTACTTGAGCTGTGCCTTTCCATGTCATCTTCATAAAGAGTTGTTTGCTTCCCACAGCTTCGATTAAAGTTAGGATTTAGGTCTCCAAAAAATGTTTAGACTTCTTCATAGAAATTATGGGGAATGGAAATTTTCATTTTACTTATTCACCCTCTACCCCTAATTTTTTTTTAACGTAACTTAGAATAACGTTAAGTCCATTTTTTTCTCATTCATTGGCCCATGGTTTTTAATAGAGGTTAAAGATTTTCATGTAGGGTCTATCTTATAATTCCACAGTTGAAGAGGAAAAATGCTACTTGTCTCCTTTTCAGAGTTTGTTAGAGCTTCTTGAGTAGCTAGAATATTTTTAAGTGACTCCTAGTGTTCCTCTTAACACATGATATGGTTTGACTGGATGACAGAAGCAAAGAGCAAAATAAAAATTCGTCTGTACCAGTTTGGAATTAAAATGTGTGTGCGTTAAGATATTTTGTTAAAGAATAGCAGAAATATCGGAAGCTTTTTTCTTCTCTGAATCCTGATTTGTAATAATTGGGGTGATGATTGAGCTATTCAAAACCCATCTTGGTGACTGGCTTCTTTTTAAAAATAAAATAAAACTGGGCTTAAAATTTTTCTATTGATGAAACTTTAATAAATGTGGGAGTACAAGGGAGGTTTGCGCTCTCCCTTCCTTTTAAAAAAATAGGAATAAAAAAGAATCTCTATTTTACAGATAAGAATGTCAGCGTTTAGCTTTTAAAAATACTTAGTTCAGTTTCTTAAGCAATTTAATTTCATATATATCATCACATCAACTTGTTACAAAAGGGTAAGACTTTCTTTCCCATAGTAGTGACAGTATTAAACTTGACGGTCTTGTTTTACGTTTAATTTATTTATTAAAGTTAAGTGCTTTCATCCAGTTTTAATGCTTTTTTTATTCCCTCTGTGGATTTTTAAGCAAGGAATTGCTAAACTTAAGGAAACATTTTTAATGCTCAAATTTTAATATTTGAGATTCTTTCGCTGCTCAATATAGGTAGAAGGTAGGATTTCTAAAGGGAGCAATGTAACTAATTGTACCCCCAGTGCAGATTTGTCACAGATGCTTAATGATTCGTGCCATTCCAAAAATGAGAATAAAAAATCTTGAGATCTGAAAGAATGTGAAGGGATTTAAATATTTAGGAATGAGCTTTGTTTACGGATTTACAGAATTTATTTACCTATGGTCTGTGTAGTGTAACAAGTGTGAAATGGCCAAGGATAATCAATAGTTTCTTAGAACCTTCCTGACAGTGTAAAAACCTACTCTTTGATACTATCATTGGGTGCTCAGGCATCAAATAACTAACCCTGGGACCTTTGTAAAAGGTATATAGTCACATGCTAAATTAGTTAATACTGATTGTTATTTGTTCACCTGTCCTACCAGATTTAGCAGGACAGAAGTGCAGGTGAGGAAGTGTTAATGATCAGATGGGGAAAAGAATCTGGAAACACTGTTTAAAAAAAAAAAAAAAGTTAAGAGGGGAATAATGAAGGAAATGTGGTTTCCCCTCCCTCCTCTAGATTATTGCCAATATATAGTTGTATATAATCCTTATTGTCTCATGATTTTCACCAAAATGAAATTTTGAATTATGAGTGACTAGGCCTGACCAATCTGAGGTAGAAGAAAAGTTATTTTTTTTAAACTAAGGCCCTGTAGTTTACTCAAGATTCATAAATATTCCCATGATATTAGAAGATGAGAACCTAAGAAATTCTATAGCAGGTTCTTAGTAAAATTTTTTAGCTATTATTTATTGGCTTTTAATATAACTAAATTTTTTTCATGTTAAAATTGGTCATAGCTAGCCAGTTTATTGACCACACTTAAAATTTGTAGAAAAGGCTATAAATATTTCAGGTGATTTCATGGTTGTGACTAGTTTATATTTCATTATTTATGCATAAGTAACAATTCTAAATTTCTTTAAGCATCTCCAAAATTATTCCAAACTGTAGAGAATGTAAAGACAAAGTGTTAGTATATCTGTGAGCCTTTGCAGATGGAAAGACCACTTTAACCTCACTTAGAATGCAGCACACAAGTGTTTTCTTTTTAAGGAATTACTCTGATAGCAGTTATGGGTTAAGACAGTGAAAGTATTTCTTTTATAAGCTTAAGAGTCTAAGAGAAGCAGCCTATCATACTCAAGAGGAAGGAGGCAGAACAGCTGTTTATGTAGACTGAAATTAAAGAATTGGATAAACACAGGTTTCCAATAAGCCCTAAAGAATGAAGTTCTTAGTACAATAAATATTATAAGCTATTTGAGTATTTTAAGTACACCACCCCCCCCCACCCCCCACCCCCCGCTTTGGGACATAAAATTTGCCTAAATGCACTAGTGTACTTTTATGGACATAGATTTCCAATTTCATAAAGTAGTGGGAAAATATATTTTGAGAGAGCTTGTTTTTTAAAGTTTATACTATTATCATAGAAACTTGAATTTGTATAAACTTGGCACTATTGGTATGGAATTTGCATTGCCATAATATTAGAATGGGTTACAGCTTAGCATTTATATTGTGATGTGTTCATTTTAATGGGCTTTCAAGTACTAAACATATATGTTGAAATTTTTTTCTTCCATCTATTATGATACTAGCTGTATTAAAAGACTGCAATTATTGCTTACCTTAGGAATTGTTCATGTTCTGCAACAATGTGTGCATATGTTTAATAACCTTTTTTTCTTGATTAAAAGAATAGTACATGGTTGTTGTAGTTATGTACGGTGTGTAAAATGCTGCTGTATTTTAACACAGATTGCTTGAATTGGATATACCGTGGTACATTCCTAGTATTGTGGTTAGCTCTCTCGTTTTTATTTTTGGCTGTGTCCTTCAGCTGCCACCAGAGGTACCTTGATAATAAAGAATAGTTGAAAGAACCGACACCGTTTAAGCAGGTTGTACTATGAGAACTTTCTGCCTGGCTTCTGGTTTATAGTAGGTAAGGTAGACTGGAAGCCTGTTTAAGATTGCTTATAAAAATTTGGATATGACTTGGTTGAGTCATTCTGTCCATTTTTTTTATTTTAATGGTTGTTGGATCCGAATGCAGGTTACTGAAGAATTTGCAGAATTTCTTGACTGGGCAGCTTTAAGAGCCGATTCAGTGTAATCAAGTGAAACAGGACAGATAACAGCCCTTCTCAGTATTTTATTTACGTTTTATGTATTTCTCCGGGGGAAAAGTTGAAGTTATGATTTTGTAATAAAGATAAGTCTCAAAGGTAGAAAAGGATAATCTAGCATTTGTCCACAAAGGTTGTAGGTTGGTTTCTAATGCACAATTTAGTGAAAATGGTACTTCGTACCAGCTTTTGACAAATAAGTTACTTAAAAATGGCAAATATTAATTGATATGACCATTTTTCTTTGTGAAGACTGTTAACTATATCAGTTCTTAGAATGAGGGGCCTTTTTTTTGTATTACAGTAAAAATTCTGAAGAATTAGTAGTTTATTCTTCAAGTTAAGTTCACTGACAGTTACTAATTTTACCTTTTTAGATTGTATCTAAATTGTTTTCAGAGGTTAAAATGATAGTGACAACTTTGTAACCAGTTGTTAACAAGGGAGGTAAGAGGACTGTTTCTTAACCTTGAATGATTCCATGAAGAAATTTATGCAGATTTAAGTTTTCATGATAGAAAAACTGAAGGATAAGCAACAAAAGAGGTATTAGGTGTTTGTGAAACCTTAGATAATTAAAAAGCAAGACTTCTTTTATTTTTTTTAATGTTTATTTATTTTTGAGAGAGACAAATGGACAGAATGCAAATAGGGGAGGGGTAGAGAGAGAGGGAGACACAGAACCAGGCTCCAGGCTCTGAGCTGTCAACACAGAGCCCGAAGAGGGGCTGGAACTCATGAGCTGGGAGATCATGACCTGGGCCACAGTTGGCCACCCAACCAACTGAGCCACCCAGGTGCCCCAGCAAGACTTCTTTTAAAATAGCCTAATGTCTTTTGAAAAAATACTCTGTCATGTCTTAATGTTTTAACAAACCAAAAGGAAAGTTTAGTTTTTTCCAGTAAGTTCTGTGCCAGAACTGAGATTGAAACTTTAAATTTTAAGATGTTACTAAGTTAGCTTGTTTACATTAATTTCTAAGAAATGGCAATTTTCAGCACTATTGGATAATTTTCAGTTATATTTATTTCTGAGGGAAGACTTGAAAATCAAACATACACATATTTGGACCATAATATTTTTACCATGTACTAGAAAGCTTCACATAAGCATTTAAGAAAAAACTTAAATTTTAATATAAGACTGATTTATACAGTTGTAAAATTAAACATTTTACGGTGTCACAGAGTATTCTGATATGTATGTAAACATGAACTGTGGTCATATAGTGTTTCATCTACTGCTGTTCAACAGCATAAATGAATAACACAGGATCTGTGTTATAGAAGGGAAAGCAGAGAGGGGAAGATACTCTTTTCACCTTAATGAACCAGCCTGTGTAATGCTTCAATTACAAGCAAATTGGCCATACTTTTTTTTTTTTTTTTTTGAAGTACAGAATATGCTGCTTTTACAGTTTTCAGTGAATGAAAAAGCCTAAATTGCTGTCCCTGCTCCAGTCATCTGTCCAGGAATTTAGAGACTATAGAGAATTTAGAGAGATGTGGTGAAAGACTTACAGGTAGCTAAATGGGAAAGGTTGATATTGAAGGAAAAGGTAGCTATATGTTTCAGTTTTGTTTGCATCTGAAAAAATAAATAGGCCTGGCAACATCTGTACAGTTCTTGATAAGTAAATCTTTGGACATTAAACTCAAAGAGAAAGTTTTAAGGAAGTTGCATGATAGTCTTATGGCATAAATGAAAATGCGTGTGAGGTTGGGGTAATTATTTACAATGATAATCAAGGCGTAAATGGACAGAGAAACCGGACTGTCCCATCCTACTTTGGTCGTAATCATATATCTGTCAGATTAAGAAACAGTCTCTTATTCAGTTTTAAATCATTTGATTTGGAAAGTTTTGATTTATATCCAACTTTTTCAGAAGCCAGTCAGTTTTCTGATATAGGATATAGTTACCGAAGGGAATATATGTATGTGTAACTGCATAAAACATGGAAAACTAATAAAATTGGTGGGATCAAAAAATAAAGACCATGATACTAATTGTATAATTTTTTGTACATTATGATACTTCATGATAATACAGAATATTAAAATGGCACAGTTGCAAAATTACATGTATTAGTAATTTATAAGCCAAAGGGGGCATTTTAAGAATTTCATGTCCTCTTTTCCCCGTAAGTTTATCTTTGTGCTTTATTTCAGAACATATGTTTCTGGTTAAGTTGGAGTGTGCAAAGATAGTGGTCAAACATAATTGGGAAAAGATGTTAGTAATTTCACTAATTTTTTTTTTTTTTTTTTTTTTTTTTTTACTTTGAACATCAGCATGTGTTCTCTAATAATTGAGTTTAGGTAGATGTGTGCAAATTTCAGCCCAGAATGCTTTGCTTTAACTGTATCTTGGTATCTTAGCATGGCTTAGTGAAAGCTCATTTTAAGATAACTAAGACTTCAAGTTATAAATTAGTAAATACTTAATACATACGTGGGGGGGATTACAGTTAATGTTAGATTTATGCTTGGATTAATTATTTATATTAAAATTGTTCACATTTTAGGAAATAGGATGAAACATGAAAGGGGAGGAGGGTGAAGAATATGGTAAAAAACATTTAGAGAAATTCAGTAAATTTTCTTTAATTGTTAGAAACTAGACTTTTGAAAAATTTTAAAGATTATAAAATTGTTTTTTAATAAACTAGTTATTTGCACTTTACCTGCTGGCTTTTCCATTTGGTAGATAACATTCTGAACTCCAGCAGAGTTTTATAATCCCCACGTGCTTAAATATACTAAATGTTCTTTTTCCATTAAGGTTAATGTTCGTGAAGAAATTGAAGAGTTTTTTCCAAGAATGTGGAAGATAAATCAAGATAAAAGAAGGCTAATGAAAAGTATTAAAGATCAGAAAATTAAAATTGAATGGGGGAAAAAATTGAACAGAAGATTGGTCAGATAGAAGCACTTGAATATTTTTTTTTAAGGCTATTTTGAATTGTTTGAATTGGGGAAGAATACACGAAGTATGAAAAATGAAAAACTCAATGAAGAATGAAGAGAAGTAGAAAGCAAGAGTGAAGTAGAATTAAAAGAATCTGGAAGAATGAATGGGTCCTAGGTTAAGTAAATGTATGGTTTATGTTCCAGTGTCTGTATGATCAAGTTGTAGATGAATTTGCATGATTACTTAGTTAATAGAGAATTGGTGATCTGGTTCAAGTAGGGAATTATTGAGGACAGTTAGCAGTATTAACAATGGGTTATTAATGAGCTGAAATTTTTTCTGGAGGGTGTTGCCTAACCATTTGTTTTTCAGGAGCAATCAATATAAATAATTACGGTACTTTAAATGTTAGGTGTTAGGCATCTACGTGACCAGTGCCATTTGTAATACTGTCTTCTTTGTTAGGAGTCTCGCTCTCAGTCAAAATCTCCAACGGGAACTCCTGCTCGTGTAAAATCGGAGAGCAGGTCAGGATCTCGTAGTCCATCAAGGGTTTCCAAACACTCTGAATCCCATTCTCGATCAAGATCAAAATCCAGGTAAGTGTGCTTAAAATAGTACTTAAAATGCTTTCCTTGGATTTTTCAGAGCAAAGTGGTTTTTTACTAAATTCCTTGTTTTTGCTGCATTTTGTATAAAGATTAGACCAAAGACCAAAGAAATTTCATCCAAAACATGAAGTAGTTTTTCTCAAACTGTGGAGTTTAGAAATGAATGTTCTAGGGGTGCCTGGGTGGCTCAGTCAGTTAAGTGTCAGTCTCTTGATCTCGTTTCAGCTCATGATCTCATGGTCTTGGAATCTAGCTCCTATTGGGCTCTGCACTGAGTGTGGAGCCTGCTTGGGATTCTCTCTCTCCCTACCCCCTTCCCTACTCTCATGCATGTATGCTCTCCCAAAATAAATAAATAAAAGATTTTTTTTTTAATGAGTGTTCTAGATAAAGATTTAGATAAGGCAGAGTCATCTCTTAGCCCAGTTAACCTATCAGATGCTGGCTGTTAATATAGATTCAATATGTATTGATTGATTTAAATGCATTTGGCATCTGAGGATTGGTTTTTTATTTCAGTATTTGTACAACCAAAAGGTAAATTTCTCCATTGGATACTTGGCATGTAATTTAGAGCGGAGAAGGTTGATGTGTCTATGTTGTACTGGCTATCACAATGATTTGAGAAGCTGTTTCAAGATTCATATTCCAGCTACATCCTTTACCTGAAGATTGTGACTCAGTAGGTCCAGGTTGGAACTCTTGTCGATGTAATTTTTTTTTCTTTTTTTTTTTTTTTTAAGTTTGTTTATTTTGATAGAGATGGAGATAACATGAGTCGGGGAATGGCAGAGAGAGAATCCCAAGTAGGCTCTGCACTGTCAGTGCAGGCTGCATGTGGGGCTCAAACTCACAGAACCATGAGGTCATGACCTGAGCCAAAACTGAGAGTCAGATAGTGATGCTTAATTAACTGAGCCACCCAGGCGCCCCTATAATTTCTTAATTGGAGACATAATTTCTTTGTGTAGAGTTTGTTTGCAAGGGAGCATGAGACAAAAAAAAATCCATTAAAAGGCTATACTTTTCTTGAGTCCACAGCTATCTTTTCTGTCATATCCACGATCCAACTTGATTCACTAACCACTCTAATTAAATCATGTGCAGAATAGCACTGTGTAGAATTTGGGTGTGCAAATGGAAATGAGCATGTTTTCATTTTAGGACCTTCACACTTGTTGTTCTCGGCCTAGAATTCTCTTCCCTCAGATATTCAATCACTTAATTCATTCTCTGTGTGCCACCTGAGAACGTTAAAGAACATACACACCTTATTGCCTTACTCTTAATTTTTTTTCGTAATACTTACCACTATCTGATTCAGAGAAAAGCTTAGGCACTCCTGAAGGGTTTTTAATTTATGTCATTTATCATTACTGTTTAAAAATAACAGTTGAAGGGCACCTGGGTGGTTCAGTTGTCTTAAGTGTCTGACTTAGGCTCAGGTCATATCTCAAGGTTCATTGGTTCTACCCATACATCAGGCTCTCTGCTGTCAGCACAGAGCCTGCTTTGAATTCTCTGTCACCCTCGCTGTCTCTGCCCCTTCCCGCCCCGCAAAAAATAAACATTTTTCATTTTTTTTAATGTTTATTTATTTTTGAGAGAGTGTGAATAGGGGAGGAGCAGAGAGAGAGAGGGAGACACAGAATCCAAAGCATGGTCCAGGCTCTAAGCTGTCAACACAGAGCCTGATGCGGGGCTCGAACCCATGAACTGTGAGATCATGACCTGAGCCGAAGTCAGACACTAAGCCAACTGAGCCACCCAGGCGCCCCAACAATTGATATTTTAAGTGACAGGATTTCTTATTAATGTTTGTTTATCTTTTACAGTGAGGCTGTAAATTAGTGTTAAGGAAAATGGGAAATCTCTATATCTTAAATGTGCTAGGAACTACATCTCCAGGTCTTGCCAAGGAACTTTTGCTTTTGCTTTTGCTGTTCCTAGAATACTTTTCCCCTGTCTACCTAGTAAAATATGTCTCCCAGCTTCATTGTTAGCCTTCTTTGTTTTGAATAATCTTCCCTTGTTAGTTTAATTCTCTTCACGCATGTGCTCTCTTTTTAGACACTCTGGCCCTTAGCATGTATAACATTTATTGAATGCCTTAAACAAATTATTTTGTAAGACTGTGATCGCTCCATGGGGTGCCTGGATGGCTCAGTTGGTTAAGCGTCCGACTTCAGCTCAGGTCACAATCTCACGGTCCGTGAGTTCGAGCCCCGTGTCGGGCTCTGGGCTGATGGCTCAGAGCCTGGAGCCTGCTCCTGATTCTGTGTCTCCGTCTCTCTCTGCCCCTCCCCCGTTCATGCTCTGTCTCTCTCTGTCTCAAAAAATAAATAAACGTTAAAAAAAAAAAAAAGGACTGTGATCGCTCGCTCCTGGTCTGTGTGTTTATCAAAGATGGATCATGTGAATAGTAAATAAATAGCAGAGTGGCTGGAAATAGAGAAAGGAGAAGAACTAGGGAATCAGCAGGGGAAAGACAAGTGAGATGCTGTAGTAAACTTGAAGAAATGAAGACTGTTAGACATGAAGACTATTACACGGGCATTTAGGTTGTTGGATTAATTTAGGAGATGCTGGATTGCAGTGGGCTAAAGAAAGATTGGAAAGGAAATGACACTTAACAGTGAAGGGAATGTAGAACTATATTGAGAAGATGGTAAGAATCAAAGGATTTTACTGTGGTGATAATGACAGTTGGTGATTGGTCTTTGTTATGGTAAGATACACACAACAAAATTTACAGTCTTGGGGCACCTGGGTGGCTCAAGTCAGTTGAGCTTCCAGCTTTGGCTCAGGTCATGATCTCACAGTTCATGGGTTCGAGCCCCGCATCGGGCTCTGTGCTAACAACTTGGAGCCTGGAGCCTGCTTCAGATTCTATGTCTGTCTGTCTCCCTCTCCCTCTTCTTCTGTCCCTTCCTCCCTCCCCCTCTGTCCCTTCCTCCCTCTCCCTCTCTCTCCCCCTCCCTGTCTCTCCCCCTCTCTCTCTCTGCCTGCCCCTCCCTCACTCACATTCTGTCTCTCAAAAATAAGTAAACATTTAAAAAAAAAAATTTTTTTTTTAATTGACAGTCTTAACCATGTTTAAGTGTGCTATTGAGTAGTGGTATTAAATACATTCACATTGTGCAACCATCACTACCATCTGTCCCAGAACTCTTCATTCTGTAAAACAAACTCTGTACCCATTGAACAGTGGCCCCTTGTTTTCCCCCTCTCCCAGCCCTTGGCAGCCATCATTTTACTTGCTAGCTATATGGTTTTGACTACTCTAAGAACCTTATATAAGTGGAATCACAGTATTTGTCTTTTGGTGGCTGGCTTGTTTGCCTTAGCATAATGTCCTCAGGGTTCATCCATGTCTCAGAATATTGCAGGATTTCCTTAGTGCTTGTTTTGTGTTTTTCTTTTAAAAGAAGATAGAGGTGTAATATGCTTGTAAGGTATAGTGTGAAAAGAGTGAATGTAGAAGGGATAGACTGAGAACAAGATGATTGTATGATTAAGAGAACAAGAAGAATATACTTGCCTCAGAAAGTAAAAAGGAGCTGGGGTACATGTATAAATCCTTGGCATTACCCATTTGCTTCAGTATTTTCACTTAAATTTATTTCTCTCACAGGTCGAGGTCAAGGAGGCATTCTCATAGACGTTACACTCGATCCAGATCCCATTCTCACTCTCATAGGAGACGATCTCGAAGTAGGTCATATACACCTGAATACCGGCGTCGTAGAAGCCGAAGTCACTCTCCAATGTCTAACCGGAGAAGACATACAGGCAGCAGGGTATGTAGTTTTAAAAAATTAATGAAAACTTATTTTGTCTTAGGTGTTTAGTTATAGCATAATATCTTGCTTTCATGAGACTAGACCGTCTTTTTGGATTTTTTTGGTTTTTGTTTTTGTTTTTGTTTTTTTTAACATTCATTCATTTTTTTGAGAGAGATAGTATGAGCGCAGGAAAGACAGAGAGAGAGGGAGACACAGAATCCAAAGCAGGCTCAGGCTCTGAGCTGTCAGCACAGAGCCTGATGCAGGACTTGAACTCACGAACAGTGAGATCATGACCTGAGCCAAAGTTGGACACTTAACTAACTGAGCCACCCAGGCACCCCTAGACCGTTATTTTAAACGGTCCAGGGGGCACCTGGCTGGTTTAGTCGGTGGAGCATGCGACTCTTGATCTTCAGGTTATGAGTTCGAGCCCCTCATTGTGTGTAGAGATTACTTAGGAAATAAAAAATAAATAAAGTGATATTCCAGAAACATCCTTAAGCATATGAATATTATTTATATTCATTTAAATATATTTTATTTTCTTGGGGTACCTGGGTGGTTCAGTCAGTTAAATGTCCAACTCTTGTTTTCAGCTCAAAATGTGATCTTATGGTTCATGGGTTTCAGCCCCAACTGCAGGGCCTGCTTGGGATTCTCTGTCTCTCAAGATAAATTAAATATTAAAAAAAATATATTTTTTATATATTTTATTTTCTTGACTTTTGAGTGAAAAGTTGAAATTTGTGAAGAAAATATATGTTCTACGAATTAAAATGAAAAACTGAGCTGAAAATAATTGAGATTAAAAACTTTTGGTGGAGGCTGAGGGAAGCTGGCAGGGAAATACATGTAGTAATAATAATAGCTAACATTCAGCACTGTGCAGAGGTTTTCAATGCATGTAATAGATAAGCAAGTTGAGCCTTGGATATGTGACATTGATGTTTGGATTTTGGCTAACTGGCAGAGTCCAGGTTTCAACCAGGCTGCTTGCCTCAAACTTCCCGTGCTTAACTTTGGTGCTGTGTTTTCCCTCTATGTGATACTGAATCATTTAACTGTAACGGAATCTGCTGTTATTTAATGATGCTTTGAAATGTGTAAGTACATTTTTCAAGTTAGGATTGTGGGAAAATTGGAAGAATATCCTTAATGAAAATGGAGGAAAGCACTTAAAGATGAAGTCATATTAAGTACAAATCTGTAAGGTATATAACATTTGAATAAGCCACGAATAAGGCTTTAAATTTAAACTAGGATGGATTCTTTGGATACATTCTGAAAATTGCAGGACTAGAAATAGAAAGTAGGGATGTTTTTATTTAGGATACAACTGGATGTATACTCCAAAGAAGGGGTGAGTGTACTGTATGTAAACTGTAAAATATTACTCATCTGGGTTTTTTCCTCTTAAATTCTTCTTTCCAAGTAACTTGAAGTAGTGTATAGTCTTTGTGTATTAGATGAGGTGTTCAAAGTATTTCTGTGTGGCTTAATTTTTACTTCAGTTTGGAGCTTGAAATTAAATCACATCTTAAATATTCAACAGGCAAATCCAGATCCCAACACTTGCCTTGGAGTGTTTGGCCTCAGTTTGTACACAACAGAGAGAGATCTTCGTGAAGTATTTTCTCGATACGGACCATTGAGTGGTGTCAATGTGGTTTATGATCAGCGAACTGGACGATCACGAGGATTTGCTTTTGTTTATTTTGAAAGAATAGATGACTCAAAGGAGGTAATTTTATAATTATCTGTCAATTTGACATTTTTGAGGTACATAATTATAATGTCAGGTTATTGTTAAAAGTTGACTGATAGTCTCCCAGTTCCATAACATGTTCTCTTTCATTCCCTGACCTGAGTCTATTCAAACTCTTCCTCTCAGTGTTACAGTTTGGAAAGTGAGATGTATGTGTTTGAGTTAATAGAAAAAATAAAGCATATGAATATTCTTCTTTGACTAAGTCTTATTCATACTCCCAAGAAGGTGATTAAACTAACTTTCTAGAAATTCTATGGTATTTTCAGTTGTCTGGCAAGCTCAGTTGGTGGAGCGTGCAACTCTTGATCTGGGGGTTGTGAATTCAAGCCCCATGCTGGGTGTAGAGATTACTTAAAAATAAAATCTTTTTTTAAAAGTTAAAGAGAAACTATATAATATTTAGGTTAATCTGTTTAATTTTGTGTCACATGAGCTCCCCATGTATAGAGTGTGTTTCCATTCATACTCATCTATTTTTGTTCTATAATTAAAATATACCTAGAAAAAACTGGTCTTTTTTCATTTCTTTTTTTTTTTTTTTTTAATTTTTTTTTTCTTTTTTTCAACGTTTTTTATTGATTTTTGGGACAGAGAGAGACAGAGCATGAATGGGGGAGGGGCAGAGAGAGAGGGAGACACAGAATCAGAAACAGGCTCCAGGCTCCGAGCCATCAGCCCAGAGCCCGACGCGGGGCTCGAACTCACGGACCGCGAGTTCGTGACCTGGCTGAAGTCGGACGCTTAACCGACTGCGCCACCCAGGCGCCCCTCTTTTTTCATTTCTTGTTTTTATTGCCATTCTTCATTTTCCTAATAGTGATCATAATCAATATCAATGATTTGAAATTGTGCTATTTTTTTTTAAGAAATTGCTTTTTTAATTATTTTTTAAATTTATTTTGAGAGAGACAGACACAGTGTAAGTTGGGGACAGGGAGAGAGAGAATCCCAAGCAGGCTTTGCGCTGCCAGTACAGAGTCTGATGTTGGGCTTGAATTCACAAAACCATGAGATCATGACCTGAGCCGAAACCAATGGTCGGATGCTTAACCAGCTTAGTCACCCAGGCACCCCGGAAGTTGTGCTATTCTAATGTATTTGATAGTGGAATATAAAGGGAGCAGTAGGCTTACTTTCTCTATACTAGAGTTCATAGCGATCGGGTTAGAAAATTCCATTTTAAGGAATTTGAAGCCCATTGTTGAGTTTTTATCAAAACTTTTTTTGTTCTTATCGAACCTTAATAAATGTCAGGTACCTGGCTAGTTCAGTTGGTAGAGCATGTGACTCTTGATCTCAGGGTCGTGAGTTTGAGCCTCACGTTGGTACTATTTTACCTATAGTAGTTATCCAATTACTATTTTACATGTGATAGTAGTTGGATATGGGTTGTTGCTCTATGTATCAACAGTATTTGCGACATAAACAGTCATAATAAAAGTTCGCATATTTTTCAAAAATAATAGATGCTAGTGGCATCTAGTGGATAGAGGCCAAAAATGATACTAAACATCTTACAATTATAGTGCACAAGCTAGCCACCCACAACATAGAATTAGCAGTCCCAAAGTGCAAAGGTTGAAAAACCCCAGATAATTCTAACAAAATAATCCTCCAGGTTGTAAATCATTTATGTAATAGACGTTCTAATTAGCATTCTCTAAATGTTTTAATCTGTCAAATATTACCTTTTTTGGTTACATACTTGTGATTTATTTCTGGTCTCAAGGGATAAAGTTATAAGCTTAAAAAGTAGCTGGAGGAGGTGCCTGAGTGGCTCACTTGGTTAAGCAGCCTGCTCTTTGATAATCTGCTCAGTTGGTGATCTCCTGGTTCATCCCAGTGTCTCGGGGGCTCCGTACTGAGCATGGAGCTTGCTTGGGATTCTCTCTCCTCTCTGCCTCTTGTGTGTGCTCTGTCTCTCTCAAAAAAAAAAAAAAAATTAATAAACATTTTTTTTTTTTAATAAAAATACTAGGATATCTGACCTGAAGTGAAGGTTGTGAAGTATAAAACAATACCACAATTAAGATTTTTTTTAATACGAAACTTATTTGTCCTAGCTCTTGATTCTTCCCACAACCACTCCGCCTGGTTTATTTCCTTTATAAGATAAAATGAAATTGGTTCCAAAGAACTTTGTAATGTACTTGAATTATTGTCACATTTATTGGTATTCGTGCCAAAGGGCAGAATGTTAGGGAATGTGAGCACAGGTATAAAGACAGGAGCATTTGTTGGCCGGTTTAAAAGTTCTTTTATATTTGGAGTTCACTAGGTGGCGGTGTGTTACCTAAGAAATAGTTTTAGGTGAGCTGAATGGCAGTTTCTGCTTTGAGTTGCCTAGACTGAAACTAGTAACTGCAGCCTCGAGAGTTATGCAGGCTTCCCAACTTGTGTGGTTTTTTTCTCTGTAGCTGCCCCCAGTGTTTCAGCAGAGGGATGCTTAAGTGTCTGTGTGTACATTAGAAAACTCAATACTATTGACATGCATAGAGCAAGGATTAATAATATAAAATCCTGGTCCTTATTGTTTAGGAAAGAAGTGTTTAGAGAATTTTAATTTTTTTTAACTTCAAATGGAAAATGTGTTAAATTTGTTGGCAGTTTTAGTAGTTTCTTCTTAGTAAAATATGCATGACTTTCTGTTGCCTGTTCTCTGTTAAAGGCAATGGAAAGAGCAAATGGAATGGAGCTGGATGGTCGAAGAATTCGTGTGGATTATTCTATTACCAAGAGAGCGCACACACCTACACCTGGCATCTACATGGGCAGACCAACTCAGTAAGATAACATGTTTTCTAAGCTAAACTGTAAGAGCCAGAAATTCACCAGAAATGCATGCAAATTTTTTTATTAATTAGCAGATAAAATGATTTTTTCCTATAATTAGAATGGAAAGCTTAATTTGTACATATTCTAATATCTGTTTGAGGAGGGGGACAAATTAAAGCCATCACAGTTGTTCCTGACTCTTTGCTTGATGCTAATACAAATAGAAAAATTATTAAAGATGAGAAAAATAGTGTATGCTTTTAAGCATTCTCTTTCTATTCTTACATGACTTTGGAAGCCTTGTGAATAGGGAAGGGTTATTGGATAGTGATACATATTTTTTTTTTAAGTCAGTTTTCACATTGCAGAAAATAAAGAGGCTTTTATATATGTTTTTTTTTAATATAATACAACCAAAGACAGTATTGCTAAGAATGAAAGAAGGAATTACTTTCAGTTATTTTGAAGCCTTGCTGAGGAAAATGTAGGGTTTGGCAAGGAGAGCCTACAGAAAACTAAAGTGAAAATAATGTACCTCTGATTAGGAGTTGGGAAAAGTACAGGAGAAAGTGCTTAGAGTTTAAATTCACTGCCAAAGTCTTATAAACCAGATCTCAAAATTGTTGTAGTGATGCGCCTCAGTGTAAGGTAGTTAATTCTTTTTGCTGTTCCGGGTTGGTTAACCTTTTTTAATTCATGATGTTTATTAATTGCATCTGAATTAGTCTTAAGGACTCACATCTTAAGCATTTTGGTACTGTTTCCTAGCACAGTGCTTCATTTCACCTTGTTGAAAAGAAAAGGTCCTGCTGGTTTGAGTAGTATAAAAGAGCAGTTTATAATTTGGAGAGTTTTGGGAAATCATTCCTGGTTATTTATGTAATGAATAGGAAGCCAAAGCAGAATAATACCATGGGAGTCAGCAAAGTGAGATGTAGAGGTAACCAACGCGAAAAGGGATAATCTTTCTTTCTACATTGTCTTCCCTCCTTCCTCCGTTTTATTTAAGCACCAGTTGGTATTAAATGATACTGGAAAATCACATTGATGTAAAATTTTTATATTTTTCTGTAGTAGTGGCGGTGGTGGTGGCGGAGGTGGTGGTGGAGGTGGAGGAGGTGGCAGGCGTCGGGATTCTTACTATGATAGAGGATATGATCGTGGGTATGACAGATATGAAGACTATGATTACCGGTACAGGTAATGTTTTAATTTGTAATTTTCATTCTAAATTAGATTATAATAGTATTTAGTACTTTTAATTTTTGTTTCATATACATTAATAAAATATTTAAAATAGATTTTACAGGGACATGCCTAGGTGGCTCAGTTGGTTAAGCAACTGACTTCACCTCAGGTCACGATCTCAGTTTATAAATTCAGGCTCTGCACTTTTGCAGAGCCTGCTTGGGATTCTCTCCCCCTCTGTCACTGCCCCTCCCCCACTTGTGCTTTTTTTCTCTCAAAATTAAGTAACTTTAAAAAAATAGATTTTATATGATGGTTTCTTGAGGAAGGGGGAAATTATTTTCTCAAGATTGAGAACAGAGGTCAGTAATCTGTATTTGCCAATATTTTGTTGTGTCATATGCTTGCTGTTCTAGTATTAATTGGCACACAGAGAATGTAATGGTTATTTTCATCTGCCTCAGTGATTGTGTGGTATGCAAAGTAATCTTTTATTTCCTACAGAAGAAGATCACCTTCTCCTTACTATAGTCGATACAGATCACGATCAAGATCTCGTTCCTACAGTCCACGTATGTACACTTTTACTTTGTGGCATTAAGAACCATTCGTAATCAATGGTTTATTTTAGAAAATCAGCATATATGGAGATTGTTCATAGTTTGACGAATACTAGGCAAGTCAAACTATAATTGTCATTTTGACTTTTATTTTTTGCTCTCTTTCAGGACGCTATTGATAAACAGAATGGTTGCAGATGAGGACATCTTTCTCTCTCTCTCTTTTTTTTTTTTTTTTTTTTTTTTTTTGGTTTAGTTTGGTGTGTTTCGTTTTTTGTTTTTGTTTTTGATTTTGGTTTTGGTTTGGTTTCTGTTTTGTTTAATTCTGGATTTCCCCAAGCTTCTAATCCTTCTTACTCCTTTAAAAAGAACCTTTGAAAAAAAAAAAATCTTTGGTTTATTTACCATCTACACTTTGTCAGTTGTATTGCTGTTTCCACCCCTTTTAGTATACTCTTAAAGATGTAATTGTTGTCATTTTGAGTAGTTAAACATCTTAAGTAAAAAAGGAATCCCCAGTGTTACACTTTGTAAATGTTTTTTTTTTTTTTTCCTTTGCTTTGCTTTTACAGAAAATTAACTCCTGGCTAATCAAATGAGGAAAGAAATGATCTTTTTAAAGCTTCTTTTGTGTTAGATATTGTATTAGACATTGTACTAGAGACCTGCATTTAAAACTCCTTTTTTAACAACTTTTGGGAAAGATAGTAACACATAAAGTAGTTCAGTCATGTCAAGTTTGTCTGGGGTGGCATGGAGCAGTCAAATAGTGTAGAAAGTTTGAAGCTATAAAAGAAAACACTTGGTCATTTCTTTTGAAGAATGAAATTTTTGAACCCTAAAAATTGTCCTTTTTTTTTCTTTTTTTTTTAAGAGATGAAAAGCTTGTGGACTCCTACAAAACATGTTGTATTTAAAATACATCTGTTAAAATTTAAAGTGTGATTTTTGTGTTGAATTTATTGAAGTTTAAGTATTCCCTTAATCAGTGAAGGACAACTCTTATTTATTACTTAGAGCAATTGTATACTTTGCTGTTAGAAATTTTGGTATTGGGACAATGGTTAAGCAGGCTATTATTGTATAGTATAGAGTCCTTAGAAGATAAGTGTGAGGAAAAGTAGTCTCCTTTCAAATAAAAGTTAATTTCTTTGAAAATGAGACTGTCTCTTTTATTGTGGTAGAATGGGAAACTATAACTGGATTGATTTGGGAACCAGTCCCTTTCCTAACATATTTGCTATACCTGATTGTATAATTCTGTCTCTTCCTCAGTCTTTAAAATTTTTTTTAAGGTTTATTTCTTGAGAGAGAGAGACAGAGTACAAGCTGGGGAGGGGCAGAGAGAGAGGGAAACACAGAATCTGAAGCAGGCTCCAGGCTCTGAGCTGTCAGCACAGAGTCTGACTGGGGGTCAAACTCATGAACTATCAGATCATGAGCTGAGCTGAAGTTAGACACTTAACCAACTGAGCTACCCAGGTGCTTCCTCTTCCTCTTCCTCCTGCTTCCCTTTCTGTCAGCCAAGTTGTTGATATTGACAGTATTCAATACCAAGCACCGTGGTGAAGGAAAGATAATATGGTTTATGTCTTCAAGAAGCCCACATTCTAATAGGGAACATACTCTAATGTTAGGTGAAAGTGTTTTAGCAAAGAGGTGGATTATGTTTCAGGCAACTTTTATAAAAAAGGATAGGAGTGGGGCGCCTGGGTGGCTCAGTCAGTTGGGCATCCGACTTCGGCTCAGGTCATGATCTCGCGGTCCGTGAGTTCAAGCCCCGCGTCGGGCTCTGTGCTGACAGCTCGGAGCCTGGAGCCTGTTTCGGATTCTGTGTCTCTCCCTGTCTCAAAAATAAATAAACGTTAAAAAAAAAAAAAAAAAGGATAGGAGCGTGAGCTTTGTTTTCTCCCTCAAACAGTGGAGATAAAATTAGATTATTTTAATGTATGTAATAGACTGATGAAATCTATGAGATTGAAGTGGCCTTGGGCTATTTTTTAAGGATTTTGTTTTAAGCAATTTCTGCACCCACCATGGGGTTCAAACATAACCCCAATATCAAGAGTCACACATACCACCAACTGAGCCAGCCAGGTATCCCTATTAAAAAACTTTCGGGGGTGCCTGGGTGGCTCAGTTGGTTAAGCGTCCAACTTTGGCTCAGGTCATGATCTAGCGGTTTGTGAGTTTGAGCCCCACGTCGGGCTCTGTGCTGACAGCTCAGCCTGGAGCCTGTTTTGGGTTCTGTGTTTCCCTCTTTCTCTGCCCCTCCCTTCCTCCCTCCCTCCCCCTCTCTCTCAAAAGTAAATAGTTTAAAAAAAAATTTTTTTAAGCTTTTTCAAAATGTCTTTTTAAAAGTTTTTGCCAATAAAGAATAGCCAGAGATCAATCTCTTGCTGGTTCCTAGAGAATTTAGCTCTTTTAATTCAAGTTATTGCTTTTTTAATTTGAGAGAGAGAGAGAGAGAGAGACTGAGTAGGGGAGGGACAGAGGGAATCTCAAGCAGGCTGCACACTTGTCAGCACAGAGCCTGATGCGGGGCTCAAACCCACCAACCTGAGATCATGACCTAAGCCAAGACTAAGCAGATGTTTAACGGACTGACCCACCCAGATGCCCTTAAGCAAGGTTATTAAAAGACTTGGAATTGCCCTGAAAGAACCATTAATCTGTTGACTGTAAAAGTACTTTAAAGATTTAAGCAGCATTATCACCCACAAAAATAAAAACATTAGCCACAATCTGTTAGAGAAAAACCTTGGAGAAGAGACAGTAAACATCAGAAACAAAACATGTAGATGTTATGTACATGCTAATGGGAAGGAGAATAGGGGAGTAAGGGGGACACAATTTTAAATAGGGTAGTCTTTGCAGGCTTCCCTGAGGTGAAATTTTGAGTAAAATCTAAGGGTGATAAAGGAGGGAGCCTTGTGCATACCTGGAGGAAGAACATGCTAAGTAAAGGGAATAGCAAATGTAATAGCCTTAAGGCAGTAGCATACCCAAAATGTTGGAGGAGGAGGCCAGAGAAGGCCAAGATGGTAACCAAGGGCTGGATGCTGCTGGAGAGAGGAAGAGAGTGGGAGGGGTGGTTTCAACAGTCAAGAAGCAAATTCCTTTATAGAAAAGGGAACTTTTTTTTTCATGTTTTTATTTATTTTTGAGACAGCATGAGCAGGGGAGGGGCAGAAAGAGACAGACACAGAATCCAAAGCAGGCTCCAGGCTCTGGGCTGTCAGCACAGAGACTGACACAGGGCTTGAACTCATAAACTGTGTGATCATGACCTCATCATCATGCCATCATCATCAGCCAAAGTTGCAGACCTAACCGACTGAGCCACCCAGGTGCTGCAAAAGGGGAACTTCTATCAGAAGTAGTGAGTGCATGGGTGTAATGTTATGTATTGAATATTAGGATAGATATTAGGCTCAAGGACTTTAAAGGCTAGATGTGTTAAATTGTGTAAATGTACAATTAGAAAAGGTTTAGGAGCACCTGGCTGGCTCAGTTGATAGAGCATGTAACCTGATCTTCGGGTTGTGAGTTCAAGCCCATTGGGTGTAAAAATTACTTAAAAATATAATCCTTAAAGGGCCTGGGTGGCTTGATTTCCACTCAGGTCATGATCTCACAGTTGGTGGGATTGAGCCCCACATTGGGCTCCGTGCTGGCATCTGAGTGGCTCAGTCAGTTAAGTGTCTGACTTGAGCTCAGATCAGGATCTCACAGTTGGTGAGTTCAAGTGCTGCCTCAGGCTCCACACTGACGGTGCAGAACCTGCTAGGGGTTCTCTTTATTTCTCCCTCTCTGCCCCTTCTGTGTGCTCTTTTTCTCTCAAAAATAAACTTAAAAAACAAAACAAAAAACTTTCATACCAATGCCAAACTTAGTGCTTTGCATGTATGAATTTTTTTTTTCCCACCCAAGTAATTTAAGTGGATTGAATGATCAAAATATGCATTTTTAGGGGCACCTGGGTGGCTCAGTCCGTTGAACGTCCGACTTCGGTTCAAGTCATGATCTCACGGTTTGTGGGTTCAAGCCCTGCGTCAGGCTGTGTGCTGACAGCTCGGAGCCTGAAGCCTGCTTCGGAATCTTTGTCTCCTCCTCTCTCTGCCCCTCCCATGCTCATACTGTCTCTGTCTCTCAATAATAAATAAACATTAGGAAAAAAAAAAGTCTCCATTTTTGTGCTATGAAGTATATACATTGAAAGGTAAGATGAGGGCGCCTGGGTAGCTCACTCAGTTGAGTATCTGACTTTTTTTTTAGTTGAGTATCTGACTTTTGATCTCAGGTCATGATCTCAGTTTGTGGGATCTAGCCCCACATCAGGCTCTGTGCTGACAGCGTGGAACCTGCTTGGGATTCTCTCTCTTCCTCTCTGACCCTCCCAAGCTTAAGCTGGAGCACACTCTCTCAAATGTACCATTGATGGGAGTCATGAATATAGACAAGAAAATTTTAACTTTCAAGAAAGCAAACAGGTGCAAGCTTTGCCAATTTAACCTCCCATCAACAATATAGGAGAGAGAGGTCTTGAGACAAGATGCTGAAATTTTACTAAAGGAAAATAAGCTATACTCTGAATTATTTACACAACAAAATTGTTTCAAAGTGAAATTACCACTTTATAAAAACATAAACAATGTGGCCAGAAGAACTAATGGAGGAACTCCTCTGGCTCGGTAAAGCATGTGACTCCAGATCTCAGGGATGTGCATTCGACCCCTAGGTTGGGCATACAGTTTAAAAGAAAGAGCTAATGAAAAAACTACTGAAACTAGGGAGAAAGTAACACTACATAATGTTAGGACAAAAATGCGTACTGTGGAATCCTGTATACTTGAAATGATTCTTCACTAATTCTGTGCATTTGGGTAATTGATCCCCAAAAGCCTATCCACTTGAGAAACCCACACATGGCGTTTATAAAATTTGAAAGAAAGCTATTGCTTAGCACAAACCAGTCATGAGTCCCAATGGTATACTGTGCTGTACAATTTACGTGTCTCTGATGGTAATTTAATCCAGGGATAAATTTTTATGGCATAATTTTCAGGCTTATATAAATTTTCAGGCTTTTGTTTGTAAATCTGAGAGGAGAGGCATACTCTCTTGATGCAGGAAATGTAACTGTCAAGATGCATTGAACAGTGGATTGGGGATAAAGTTGACAAATTTGGGAAAATTCAGACTATCAAAAAGAGGGCCTAGGAGCACCTGGCTACTTCATGAGGTTGGTGGACCCTGCAGCTCTTGATGTCAGGGTTGTGGGTTCAAGCCCCATGTTAGGAGTGGAGCTTACTTTATTTAAATATGTATAAAAAGGGGGCCTAAATAGGCTATCCTCTCCCTTCAGAGGCGAGCATGAGCACATGGGTACAGGTGCTACAGTTTTCTAACAGTGGTGTTCTGATCACGTTAATTTGGGAAAACTTAAAGTATGTACAGAGGGGACATTGGAGTGTTGGTGTTTAATTTGTATAGTTTTGGTTGGAGAAGATGAAAAGGTTGGAGATGGATGGTAGTGAAGTTTGCACAATGTGAATGTGCTTAATGCCATAGATCTGTGCACTGTTAACAAGTATGGGGTGCCTGGGGTGGCTCAGTGGGTCAGGCATCCAGCTTTGGCTCAGGTCAGTGATCTCCTAGTTCATGAGTTTGAGCCTGCATTGGACTCTGCACTGGCAGTGCAGAACCTGCTTGGTATTTTCTGTCTGCCCCTTACCCACTTGTGCTCTCTCTAAATAAGCTGTTAAAAAAAATGGTAAAAATATGTAGTTTACCACACACAGACATAGTAAAAAATTGAAACTCCTTAAAGATCCACACATATCTAATTTGGTATTATTTCTCTCTGATGTATCCTGCCATTTGATAGTTATAAAATGATTAGGTAGCCAAGGAGGCATGAAGTTTGCTGCATGGTTGGTGCCTGGAACGGTGCCTGGTGTGGAGTAAGTGCCCAATAAATGTTTTTATGAATGGATGGGAATAGTAACATGGGAAAAAGATTGGTTGGGTCCATTAGCTAACTTCCCAGTCAGAAGGTTCCATCAAGTTAGGGGTGCCTGGATGGCTCAGTTGGTTAAACACCTGACCTCAGCTGAGGTCATAATCTCACGGTTCTTGAGTTCTAGCCCTGCATCAGGCTCTGTGCTGACAACTCAGAATCTGGAGCCTGCTTTGGATTGTGACTCCCTCTCTGCCCTTCCCCTGTTCACACTCTGTTTCTCTCACAATTAAACATTAAAAAAAATATTTTTTAGGGGCGCCTGGGTGACTTAGTTGGTTAAGTGCCCAACTTTCGCTCAGGTCATGATCTCAGTCTGTGAGTTCAAGTCCCCCGTTGGGCTCTGTGCTCACAGCACAGAGCCTGGACCCTGCTTCCAATTCTGTGTCTCCTCTCTCTGCCCCTCCCCTGCTTGCATTCTGTTTCTCTCTCAAAAATAAGCATTAAGAGAAAATTTTTTTAATTAAAAAAAAGTTCCATTAAGTTAAAGAACTAAAGCATAAAAGGAGTATACAGAAGGGATCTAGGCTGAAAGTATATTCAATCATGATGACCCTAAAAACAGAATTGGTTTTATTATGAACCTGTCTAATAAAGGGAGAGAAATGACAATTTAACAATTATGCAAAGGATTGAGTGCTTAAGTCACCTTGAAAGTTCATTTGTATGGAACACTGAGATTCCTGATGTCAGATAAGTGAAGCATTCTGATATTTACAAAATCAAATGCAGAGATGTCAGTGGAAAATGTTCTTTTTTTAAATTTTCTTTTAATGTTTATTTTTGAGATAGCGCGTGCAAGCAAGCAAGTGGGGGAGGGGCAGAGGGAGAGAGGGAGACCCAGAATCCAAAGCAGGCTCCAGGCTCCAAGCTGTCAGCACAGAGCCAGATGCAGGGCTTGAACTCACGGTCTGTGAGATCATGACCTGAGCCAAAGGTGTACACTTAACAGACTGAGCCACCCAGGTGCCCCTTTTTTAATTTTTTTAATTTTTTTTTTTAATGTTTATTTTTGAGAGAGGTATAGCACAAGCAGGGGGGAGAGGCAGAGAGGTCTCTGGGCTGACAGCTGATGTGGGGCTCAAACTCCCAAACCATGAGATCATGACCTGAGCTGAAATCCAACACTCATTTGACTGAGCCACCCAGGCGTCTCCAAAATGTTATTTTTTTTTTTTTTTTTTTTTTGAAAACAAAGACATGAATTTTGTTTTCCGAGTACTGTATATTAAAGATTATTTTCAGGGGCGGCTGGGTGGCTCAGTTAAGCATCCGACTTCCAGCTCAGGTCACGATCTCAGGGTCCGCGAGTTCAAGCCCCCCGTCGGGCTCTGGGCTGATGGCTCAGAGCCTGGAGCCTGCTTCCCATTCTGTGTCTCCCTCTCTCTCTGCCCCTCCCCCGTTCATGCTCTGTCTCTCTCTGTCTCAAAAATAAATAAACGTTTAAAAAAAAAAAAATTAAAAAAAAAAAAGATTATTTTCAAGCGGGCACCTGCCTGGCTCAGTTGGTAGAGTTATGACTCGATCTCAGGGTTGTGAGTTCAAGCACCACGTCGGGAGTAAAAATTAAATCTTTTAAAGGGTAATTATTTTCAGGGCACCTGAGTGGCTCAGTTAGTTGAGCATCAGACTTTTGGTTTCTGCTTACATCATAATCTCATAGTTTGTGCCCTGCATGGGGCTCCATGCTGGTGGTGCAGAACCTGCTTGCAGTTCTCTCCCTCTGCTCTTGCTCTCAAAATGAGTAAACTTGAAAAACAAATTATTTTGGGGGTGCCTGGCTGGTTCAGTTGGTAGAGCATGGGATTCTTGATCTTGGGTTTGTAAATTCAAGCCCCATGTTGGGTGTAGAGATTACTTAAAAAAATAAAAATCTTTTTAAAAAGTTATTTTCACTAACTTCTTTGTAAAGGCATACATGTATTTGTAATTTAACTTTTAATACAATATAAGTTATTTATATGCTCTGGTTCCTCAGGATTTAGTGTTTTCCCTTTTTTAAAAAAATACATTCTTTAATGTTTATTTACTTTTTTTTTTTTAGAGGGTTCCATTTATTTATTTATTTATTTCATACTGAAGCTTTTTTATTTTCTTATTTTATTTTTTTGTTTTTTCAATATGTGAAATTTATTGTCAAAATGGTTTCCATACAACACCCAGTGCTAATGTTTATTTACTTCTAAGAGAAAGAACCCAAGGGCGTTGAGGCAGAGGAAGAGGGTGGGGAACAAAGATCCAAAGCAGGCTCTGAGCTGACAGCAGCGAGCACAATGCAGAGCTTGAATCCATGAACTGCAAAATCATGACCTAAGCCTAAATCAGACACTCAACTGACAGCCACCCAGGTGCCCCTACCCTTTTTTTTTTTTTTTAACTATTTATTTTGAGGCAGGGAGGAGCAGAAAGAGAGAATCTCAAGCAGACTCCACACTGTCAGCACAGAACCTAATGGGAGCTCAAACCCACATACCATGAGATCATGATCTGAGCAGAAATCAAGAGTTGGATGCTTAACTGAGCCACCCAGGCGCCCCTAGTGTTTACACTTTTTTAAATACCATAAATTTATATTTTTTAAGTTTATTTTTAAGTCCTCTCTACATCCAACATGAGGCCCAAACTCATGACTCCGAGATTGAGTTGAATTCCAACTGAACCAGCCAGGTGCCCCATTAATACCATAAATTTAAGTATAAGACATGAGGAAAAAATATTTGTTGTTTTCTATACATGGATCCTGATTCCATTTGTGCACTACTGAATGGGAAGCCTGATAGAAACATTACAATATAAATCCCAAATTTATATATACATTTAAATGGAGTTTCAGAATGCTCTTGTTACATTCATCAAGGTGTCATCTTAAATTCCGGCAGACATTCAGATACAGAAAATTCTATCAGCCCACATTTGGCATCATACTTTGGAAAATATAGAGTGGGAAGCAGAATGCAGTAGGGCAGTATGGCATTCCACAAGTTCATATATAGTCCACACAGCAGTACAACTTGGTGCAAGGTGATGAAATCCACACTGTGTGGAGCACCTGGGTGGCTCAGTTGGTTAAGCGTCTGACTCTTGATTTTGGCTCAGGTCATGATCTCTTGGTTCTTGAGTTCAAGCCCCAGGTTGGACTCTGCACGGACAGCACGAAGGAAGCCTCCTTGGGATTCTCTGTCATCTTCTCTCTCTGCCCTGCCCATGCGCGCTCTCTCTCTCTGTGTGTGTGTGTGTGTGTGTGTGTATCTCTGTCTCTGTCTCTCTCTCAAAAAATTTTAAAAAGGGGGAGGGGTGCACCTGAGTGGCTCAGGTGACTTCAGCTCAGGTCATGATCTCACAGTTCACGGGTTGGAGCCTGTGTTGGGCTCTGTGCTGACAGCTAGAGCCTGGAGCCTGCTTTTAATTCTGTGTCTCCCTCTCTGTCTGCCCCTCCCCAACTTGTGCTCTGTCTCTCAAAAATAAACATTTTTTTAAAATAAAGGGAAAAAAATACATCTCTTAAAAAAAAAAAAAAAGGAAATCCACATCCTGCAAGTGCAGGACTCTCCTTGCTTTGAAAGTTTTATGCATCGGCACCCAATATCTCTTGTAACAACTCCATAGGTATAGCTTCCAAAATTCCTGGAAAACATGCCCTGTTATGTTACTGCACTTGGAAGCTTCACAGCACAGTGTCCCCATCAGATACAGTTCTAGTCTAGAAGTCTAATTTACTAATCAGGTCATTTTTGCCATAAATAAATGTAATAGATTTGACAGTTATCAGGGTGCCAGAGAAACAAATGCAACGAAACAAATGCAATGAAAGGTCATTTGAAAGGTCAAATTCTCATGCAAGAGGGGGCAGGATTTTGTTAAAGGAATAGAGTCCAGAATAGATGCAAGTACCTATGAGAATGTACATGATAAATGTGACATTTCATATTGGTAGAAAAAGGACAGAAGATAGTACAATTGACTCTTTGGAAGGAAATAAATTTACACTCTTGCCTTATACTACATTAATATAAATGACAGGTGAATTAAATGTGTAAATATAAAAAATAAAGCTATAAATTAACCATTTGACAACCACAATAGTAGTAAGACAAGCAAGACTCCTCAGTGGTTGCTAAAACTAGTAGGTATAAGGTTTTTTTTTTCTTTTGAGAGAGAGAGGGCGCAAGTGAGCAAGGGGCAGAGAAAAAGGAGAGAGAGAGAGAGAATGGGGCTCCCCTAAAGCAGGGCTAGGGCTCACCCAGTGTGGGATTCAAAGTCACAAACCAAACCGTGAGATCATGACCTGAGCTGAAGTCAGATGCTTAGCTGACTAAACCACACGAAGGCACCCCAAAGGTATAAGTTTTAAGGAAAGATGAGAAACACAGTCTGAAAATCTCTCCCTGCAAGCTACTTGCTAATTACTAAGGGAAAAAATCTGTATAGTTTTATACCAGGGAAACCTGGCAAACTCCCCTTACCTAAGTGATCAAAATTAATATCACCAGTAGTGGGACTAATGGACATTATATGCTTCCTGATGGGATGAACTAAGGACAATATCACTTGTTGCATTCCATAAAAATACATAATGATTCTAATCATAAGGAAAAACAGGTAACTACCAGTCAAGAGACATTCTATAAAGTAACTGATCTGTATGCTTCAAAATTCCCAATGTCATGAAAGAGAAAAATTGCAGAAGATTCCAGATTAAAGGAGACTGAAAAGACACAAAAGCAAGCAATGATTTGTCTTATTGTTTTGTTTTTAAAATATTTTTCAATGGGGGCACCTGGGTGGCTCAGTCAGTTAAGCATCCAACTTTGGCTCAGGACATGATCTCATGGTTCATGGATTTAAGCCCCGCGTCGGGCTCTGTGCTGACAGGTCAGAGCCTGGAACCTGCTTCAGATTCTGTGTCTCTCTCTCTGTCCCTCCCCCGCTCACACTCTATCTCTCTCCCAAAAATAAATAAATGTTAACAAAATTTAAAAAGTATATATTTTTAAGTGGTTTATTTTCACTCAAAAGGATTCATACTATTTATTAATCATTCTTCTAGCACTTCTTAAAATCAGTTTCATTGAGGTATAGTTTACACAAAATCAGTTCACCATATTTAAGTGTACAATATGATTTTTGACTAAATGTGTACAGCTGGGGTTTACATTAATTTTATAATCTACTTCAACAGTTACAGAGAGCTGTACAGAAACTTTTTCATATCATCAATTATGCTTAGTACTTCTTTAGTACTTATTAATTCTTTTTTTTTTTTTAACGTTTATTTATTTTTGAGACAGAGAGAGACAGAGCATGAACAGGGGAGGGGCAGAGAGAGAGGGAAACACAGAATCCGAAACAGGCTCCAGGCTCTGAGCTGTCAGCACAGAGCCCGACGCGGGGCCCGAACTCACGGACCGTGAGATCATGACCTGAGCCGAAGTCAGACGCTTAACCGACCAAGCCACCCAGGCGCCCCAGTACTTATTAATTCTTGAATCAACTTTCCAGACAGATTGAATTGGTGTGAAAAGAATGTTAAATTTAATCTTAAGTAAAAGTTAAGTAAGTTAAGTCCTTGGTAAACTAAGGGTTAATCTACTCTTAGGTAACAGATGTGTCATAACAAAACAAAGTGATAACAGTGATAACCAAAATTTTATTTAGTAAAATAATTTTAATTCTTTGGCCTTTTAGTCTGTAGAGATTTAGTAAAGGTCCTGTAATTTCCACAGTAAATTACAATTAGACTTAATTTTAAGATGTGTGAAGATTGTTAAAAGTTGTTTATTAGATTAAAAGTTGCAGGCTAACACATTTAAAATTTTTACATCAAGAGTTGAAATAAAGGGTCAGTGCACCTGCATGGCTCAGTCAGTTAAGAGCCTGCTTAGGAATCTCTCTATCTCTGCCCCTCCACTGCTCAGGCTTTCTCTGTCTCAAAATAAATAACTAAACATTTAAAAAGTAAAATAAAGAAAAGAAAAGAAAATACTATTTCAGGGCACCTGGGTGGCCCAGTCAGTTAAGCATTCGACTCTTGATTTCGGCTCAGGTCATGATCTCGCAGTTTGTGAGTTCGAGCCCCGCACTGGGCTCCATGTGGCAGTGCAGAGCCTGCTTGGGATTCTCTCTTTCCCCGTCTCTCTGCCCCTCCCTCCGTCCCACTCTCTCTACTTCAAAAATAAATAAATAAACTTTAAAAAAAAAAAAGGACTTTCTAACCAAAAGTCAATTGAGAAAATTCAATTAACCAGATCACTCCAACACATGATCTAAACTTTACTATCTCAACATGAATGCTCATAGAAACGGCCCTAAATTTGAGCTGAAGTTATGTTGATATTATATAGTACTTCAAATCTGAATTGGACATTTAGATTTAGAATTCTCAGTCATCTCTTGGACAACAGAATACTAATAATACATTTAAAAACCTAATTGACAGTTTAAATTATTTATATATCTTAGAATATACACAAAACATATATTTTTTTGGGCGCCTGGGTGGCTCAGTCGGTTAAGCGGCCAACTTCGGCTCAGGTCATGATCTCGCGGTCCATGAGTTCGAGCCCCGCGTCGGGCTCTGTGCTGACAGCTCAGAGCCTGGAGCCTGCTTCGGATTCTGTGTCTCCCTCTCTCTGACCCTCCCCCGTTCATGCTCTGTCTCACTCTGTCTCAAAAATAAATAAACGTTAAAAAAAAATTTTTTTTAACACCATATTTTTTTTACTTAATAATAGCCAAACTAGTATGAAAAGGTTGGTTTTAAATTTACTTATTTGGTCTTAAATTTAAATAACCACTTTTAGGAATATACCTTAGATATACGTGCATATGGGCACATATACATGAATATACATAAATATGTATAAAAATGTTTACATGTATAAAGTATGTATGAAAATATGTATAACATTCCTTATCAATGCAGCGTAGAAGTCCATCAACAGGAGACTAGTAAAATCATATAATGGCAATCCATTCAATGGAATACTGTTACTAAAACTTGCAAAAGAGGGGCTCCTGGGTAGCTCAGTCAGTTAAGCGTCTGACTCTTGATTTTGGCTCAGCTCATGATCTCACCATTAGGGAGTTTGGGCCCCATGTCAAACTCCATGCTCACAGCAGGGAGCCTGCTTGGGATTCTCTCTGCCCCTCCCCCACTCACACGAGCACTTTCTTTCTCTCAAAATAAATAAACAAAAATAGCATGATTATTACTTAAAAAACAAAACAAACAAAGAAAAAAACCTTGCAGGGGCGCCTGGGTGGCTCAGTTGGTTAAGCATCCAACTTTGGCTCAGGTCATGATCTCCAGGTTTGTGAGTTGGAGCCCTGCCTTGGGCTCTGTGCTGACAGCTCAGAGCCTGGAGCCTGCTTCAGATTCTGTGTCTGCCTCTCTCTCTGCCCCTTGCCCACTCTACTCTCTGTCTCTCTCTCTCCCAAAAATAAACATTAAAAAAAAAAAAAACTTGCAAAAGAAAAACACTTTAAAAATGATATAATCTAAGGCACCTAAGTGGCTCAGTCTATGGAGCATGTGACTCTTGATCTCAGGGTTGAAAATTCAAGCCCCATGCTGGGCACGGAACCGAGTTTAAAAAAAAAAAAAAAAAAAAAAAAGATGCATAAATAAACCCTAAAAAAAATTTTTTTTAAAGGGGTGCCTGGGTGGCTCAGTCTGTTAGGCGTCTGACTCTTGTTTTCGGCTCAGGTCATGAAATAACAGTTTGTGAGTTCAAGCCACGCTTTGGGCTCTGGGCTGTAAGTTTGGAGCCTGCTTGGGATTTTCTCTCCCTCTTTCTCTCTCTGCCTCTCCCTGACTTGCTCTCTCTCTCTCTCTCTTAAAAAGTAAATAAATAAACATTAAAAATTTTTAATAATTTTATTTCCTTTATTTTTATAATTTTTTTAAATGCTTATTTATTTTTGAGAGAGAGAGAGAGACAGAATGTGAGTGGAAGAGGGGCAGAGAGAGAGAGAAGGAGACACAGAATCTGAAGCAGGCTCCAGGCTCTGAGCTGTCAGAGCTCAGACGTGGGGCTCGAATTCACAGACCTTGAGATCATGACCTGAGCTGAAGTCGGACACCTGACTGAGCCATCCAGGCGCCCCAAACATTAAAAAAAAATTTTTTTAAACGATACAATCTATATGTACTGATAAAACCAGTACATATTCATATTCATAAGGTGAAAAACATCAAAGTGTATAGTAGTATGTATTCTATGCTGCCATTTATGATTTTGTGTGTGGTGTATATACGTACATGCATGAAATGCAGATGTGTACATATTTGCTGTAAATACTTTGGAAATACATGTGAAATGGACACGGCAGTTTCCTCTGGGGAAGGAAATAAATTTATTGCAGGTCGCATATTGAAAGAAGACTTAATTTTCACAGTCCATTCTTTAGCACTATCTCAATTTTTTTAAACATTTTTTTTTTAACGTTTATTTATTTTTGAGACAGAGAGAGACAGAGCATGAACGGGGGAGGATCAGAGAGAGGGAGACACAGAATCTGAAACAGGCTCCAGGCTCTGAGCTGTCAGCACAGAGCCCGACGTGGGGCTCGAACTCACGGACCTCGAGATCATGACCTGAGCCAAAGTCGGCCGCTTAACTGGCTGAGCCACCCAGGCGCCCCGAACACTATCTCAATTTTTAAAAAATCAATGTTTATTGTCTATTTAAAATAATTTAAACAGGGGCGCCTGAGTGGCTCAGTCAGTTGAATGTCCAACTTCAGCTCAGGTCATTGAGTTTGAGCCCCTCATCAGGCTCTATGCTGTTAGGTCAGAGCCCGCTTGGGATCATTCGTCCTCTCTCTCTCTGCACCTCCCCCACTCATGCTTTCTCTCTCTGAAAAATAAACATTTAAAAACAAAATAAAAATAAAATCCCCTTTAGAACAAGATACCCCTTAGATTAGGTAGTTTAAGGAAATGAGTCTTAACCTAGGGTCCATGGCTAGAAACAATGGATGAACTTTAGAGAGACTGTGAACATTTAAATATATACTCAGAACTAGATGTGTTTGTATGTGTGGATATTTTTTCTAAACAGCTTAATACTCCTATTGGATTTATTCCTAACCCTGCCCAAATAAAACATCATGGTCTTTTAGAGAACAGAATTGAAGCTATGTTTTGGTTTGAAAATCATGAGTGGAAATAATGGATGTTGGGAACCCATATTTTTCATTGTGAGAAAAGAAAGATAGAAAGATGGAATAAGGGAAGGTGAGGAAGATCTCTGTTGGTAGGGCTTGAACTGGAAGTTATCAACTGGTGCTTTCTTTTATTAAA
This sequence comes from Panthera pardus, assembly GCF_024362965.1. Classification (NCBI taxonomy): domain Eukaryota; kingdom Metazoa; phylum Chordata; class Mammalia; order Carnivora; family Felidae; genus Panthera; species Panthera pardus. The sequence continues at coordinate 115,220,778 of NW_026527013.1, read as the reverse complement.
ATATGTTTCCTCAGGCTCCTGGGTGGCTCAGTCAGTTAAGCGTCCAACTCTTGATTTTGATTTTTCTCAGGTCATGATGTCACAGTTCATGTGATGGAGCCCCACGTCCAGCTGATGGTGCAGAGCCTGTTTGGGATTTTGGGATTCTCTCTCTTCCTCTCACTCTGCCCCTCCCCACTCACACACCTGCTCTCTATCTCTTTCTCTCTCAAAATAAATAAACATTAAAAAAACATTTCCTTTTATCAGTATTGCCCTCCCTCCAGAGAGAGACAGAAAGCTTAAACAGACCAATTTCTAGAAGAAATAGATAAATTTATTTAAAAATGAACCCAGGAAAAGACATTGATCCCTTTTTGTAAAGTATTCTTTCAAATCTTCTGTAAGTATAAATTCATTTAAACAAAAACTAAAATAGGGGCACCTGCCTGGCTCAGTTGGTAGAACATGCGACCCTTGATCTTGGGGTCATGAGTTTGAGCCCCATGTTAGGGGGAGAATTTACTTTGAAAATAAAAAAAGAATAAAATGTCAAAATGTTTCAAAACTATATTTTGAAAGGAGAGCACTGTGGTTAAAGCATATTCAATAATAATAAGCAAAAAACTGGAAAAATCTTACCTTTATAAGAATGATCCTGGGTTTAGGCACCAAAACCTCATGGAGACACATGTGTTGTTCCACTATTGGTGATGCTAGGTTTGATTACTTTGTTAATGTGTTGACCGCCAGACCTCTCCACTGTAAAATAAATACATTAATTAATTAATTAATTAATTAAAAATAAAATAAAATAAATTCTTTTTTCTTTTAAAGAAAGGAATGAGTGGGGCGCCTGGGTGGCTCAGTGGGTTAAGCGGTTGACTTCGGCTCAGGTCATGATCTCGCGGTCCGTGAGTTCGAGCCCCGTGTCCGGCTCTGTGCTGACAGCTCAGAGCCTGGAGCCTGTTTCAGATTCTGTGTCTCCCTCTCTCTCTCTCTGACCCTCCCCCGTTCATGCTCTGTCTCTCTCTCTGTCTCAAAAGTAAATAAACGTGAAAAAAAATTAAAAAAAATAAATAAATAAATAAAATAAAGAAAGGAATGAGTGACCCAATTCCTCCAAAAACACTTCTATAATGGGGCAGCTGGCTGGCTCAGTTGGTAGAGCTTATGACTCTTGAACCCCACGTTGTGAGTTCAAGCTCCATGCTGGGCGTGGAGCCTGCTTAAAAAAAAAAAAAAAGAACATTTCTAGGGGCACCTTGGTGGTTCAGTCAGTTAAGTGTCCGATTTCGCCTCAGGTCATGATCTCGTGGTTTGTGAGTTTAAGCCCCGAATTGGACTCTGTGTTGACAGCTTGGAGCCTGGAGCCTGCTTCCGATTCTGTCTCCTTCTCTCTCTCTCTGCCCCTCCCTCCCTTGCGCTCTGTCTCTCTCTCTCTCAAAAATAAACATTAAAAAAATAAAATAAAAATAAGAACATCTTAAAAAAATTTTTTTGATGTTTATTTATTTTTAATTTTTCACTGTTTATTTTTGAGGGAGAGAGAGACAGAATGCGAGTAGGGGGAGGGTCAGAGAGGGAGGGAGGGTCAGAGACAGAGCCCGATGCAGGGCTTGAACTCACAAACCGTGAGATCATGACCTGAGCCGAAGTCACACGCTTAACTGACTGAGCCACCCAGGCACCCCTAATGTTTATTTATTTTTGAGAGAGACAGAGACAGAGTGTGAGCGGGTGAGGGGCAGAGACGGAGACACAGAATCCAAAGCAGGCTCCAGGTTCCAAGCTGTCAGCACAGAGCTTGAGGCAGGGCTGGAACCCACGAACTGTGAGATCATGACCTGAGCAAAGCCAGGCGCTTAACTGACTGAGCTACCCAGGTGCCCCAACAATAAGAACATTTCTATAATGTATGTCGTATGAATCACTACTCCTGGGCTTGTTGAGCATATGGAATATCACTTAACTAACTACAATGCAAGTAGGCTTAGAATACTTTTCAGCAGGGGTGCCTGGGTAGCTCAGTTGGTTAAGTGTCCAACATCTGCTCAGGTCATGATTTTGCAGTCCTGTGAGTTCGAGCCGTGTCGGGCTCTGTGTTGATAGCTCAGAGCCTGGAGCCTGCTTCAGATTCTGTGTCTCCCTCTCTCTCTCTGCCCCTCCCCAGCTCGCACTCTGTCTCTCTCAAAAATAAACATTAGAAAACAAACAAACAAAAAGAATACTTTTCAGCAGATTAATCCTTTGGAAAACAAATCATGGCATCATATTGTAAGAAAAAAGAAACTAGTGTCATATTGTTTAGTACATAGGCAGAAAAGTTAAAAAGATTTTGAAGTTAAAAAGATTTTGAAAGATCACCTATAAGATACAGCTATACCATACTAGACAAGAATACACTGACCTTAGCACTGTGTATCATTATTGAATACTCTATGTATTCTTTTTTTTTCTTTTTTTTTTTATTAAAAAAAATTTTTTTTAATGTTTATTTATTTTTGAGACAGAGACAGAGCATGAGCGGGGGAGGGTCAGAGAGAGGAAGACACAGAATCTGAAAGAAGCTCCAGGCTCTGAGCTGTCAGCACGGAACCTGACGCAGGGCTTGAACTCACAGACCGCAAGATCATGACCTGAGCCGAAGTCGGACACTTAACCGACTGAGCCACCCAGGCGCCCCAGAATACTCTATGTATTCTTAAGGACTAGTTTCATTAGTTTTGATTTTTTTGAACCTTTGACTAGAATTCAGGTTTCATTTTATAGGTAGTAGAATCAGAAGAGGAAATGATATCCAAAGGTCCATGAAATATGTTTGCTCCCTCTCTCCTTAAAAGTGATGCTTTAATAGGGTTTCTTCTTGGTGATGAAAATGTTCTGGAACTAGATAGTGGTGATGGTCACAAGACATAGTGGATATACTAAATGCCACCGAATTGTACATTTTAATATGTACATTTTATTTTTCTTAAAGATTTTATTTTTAAGTAATCTCTATACCCACTGTGGGGCTCCAACTCACAACCCTGAGATCAAGAGTCGCATGCTCTACCAACTGAGCCAGCCAGGCACCACTAACATATACATTTTAATATGATCAAAATGGTGACTTAAAAAAATTTTTTTTAGGGGCGCCTGGGTGGCGCAGTCGGTTAAGCGTCCGGCTTCAGCCAGGTCACGATCTCGTGGTCCGTGAGTTCGAGCCCCGCGATGATCTCGCGGTCCGTGAGTTCGAGCCCCGCGTCAGGCTCTGGGCTGATGGCTCGGAGCCTGGAGCCTGTTTCCGATTCTGTGTCTCCCTCTCTCTCTGACCCTCCCCCGTTCATGCTCTGTCTCTCTCTGTCCCAAAAATAAAAAAAAACAAAAACAAAAACAAAAAACAAAAAACGTTGAAAAAAATTTTTTTTAATGTTTATTTATTTTTGATAGAGAGAGAGCACAAGTGGGGAGGGGCAGAGAGGAAAGGAGACACAGAATCTCAAGCAGGCTCCAGGCTCTGAGCTGTCAGCACAGAACCCAATGCAGAGCTCGAATCCAAGGGCCATGAGATCATGACCTGAGCCAAAGTTGCATGCTTAATTAACTGAATCACCCAGGTGCCCCATGTGATTTTTTTCTTTTTTAAGTAGGCTCCACATCCAGTCTGGAGCCCAGTGCAGGGCTTGAATTCACGACTATGAGATCAAGACCTGAGCTGAAATCAAGAGTCAGACACTTAACCAACTGAGCCACCCAGGCACCCATAGGATTTCTTTTTTTTAAATAATTTTTTATTTTTAGAGAGAGAGAGAACGCAAGGTCGGTGGGGGGGGGGGGGAGAGAGAGAGAGAGAGAGAGAGAGAGAGAATATTAAGCAGACTCCATGCTCAGCATGGAGCTTGACATGGGGCTTGATCCCACGACCCTGGGGTCATGACCTGAGTGAATTAAGAGTTGGATGCTTGGGGCGCCTGGGTGGCTCAGTTGGTTAAGCATCCAACTTCGGCTCAGGTCATGATCTTGCGGTCCGTGAGTTCGAGCCCCACGTCGGGCTCTGTGCTGACAGCTCAGAGTCCAGAGCCTGTTTCAGATTCTATGTCTCCCTCTCTCTCTGACCCTCTCCCATTCATGCTCTGTCTTTCTCTGTCTCAAAAATAAATAAACATTTAAAAAAATTAAAAAAAAAAAAAAGAGTTGGATGCTCAACCAACTTAGCCACCCAGGCACCCCTGATGCTAGAATTTCTAAAGATTGGTGCCTGAGGACAAAAATCCACTCACCCCTCCTCTCACCTTTTAAAAAGTGAGGTTTTTGAAAACATGAGTCCTGTCACAAGTGTAACTTTAGATGGAAATGTATCATCCTTATCATATTCTTCATTTCTTCCCAGCAGAATAACTTAATTACGATCTATATCCCCCTGTTAGCTGTGACATATGTTTCTCCAAACAATATTTAAATACTAAATGGCAAAAACTAAGCAGTAAAGAAAGTCATCCTGGGGTAGCAGTTTGCTGTTTCAGGAGAATCAGTAAAATTTTACAGTTGGAAAGGACTTTCTTTAAAGATCACTTAGTCCAGCCCACTCATTTTCAAATTAGGGAACAGCTAGATAAAAACGTACAAGGCTAAACCTCTGTGTGACATCATTTAGGTGAGTTCAATTTATTTAATCATTAATAAGAGTAATTAATCATTAGGTAAGAGTATCCTACATTTGGGAATATGACAACATGCTGATATGATAATTTCTACTTAACCACTTTACACACCAATCAACACCCCGATCAACAATTTTTTTTTTTCTCTGTCCATTTGCTCAAGAACATAAAGAGTGCAAAATAAGCTTCAGCCTAGGTAAGAGTGAAGAGGAAGAATGAGGGGCTTTGCTCTGAGCCAATAACCATTACCCTGGAAAGAGACTGAGGAGTTATCATGTATAATTGTATTTAAACAGCAACCTGAAATGCAGTCCCAAGAAGCCTGAAATTTACTCACCCTGGCTGATACTCACAAATTACTGAAGAAGTCTTTAGACAATTTTTACTTTCACAAATTATAGTGAATCCATGCCTGGATGTTGAATATTGCTTCCAGAACAATGGAAGGAAGACAGAAGTCTGGGAGAAGGCAACACATGATCAAAGGCATCCACCAATGAATAATTTTAAGAGATAAGACTGGAAGAACCAGGATATTTATAATCTAGAAAGTCAAAATAAGAGGATATATGACTGAGTTTCAAAACATTGCTGAAAGAAACGGGGGCGGGGGGGACAAGTGTGAACTAGTTAATTAAATCCAGGTATTTTTTTTATTTGTTTTTTTATTTAAAAAAATTTTTTTTAATGTTTATTTTTGAGACAGAGACAGAACATGAACAGGGGAGGGTCAGAGAGAGAGAGAGAGAGACACAGAATCCGAAGCAGGCTTCAGGCTCCAAGCTGTCAGCACAGAGCCCTATGTGGGGCTTGAACCCATGAACCATGAGATCATGACCTGAGCTGAAGTCGGACGCTCAACCGACTGAGCAACCCAGGAGCCCCTATTTTTTTTTTTAATATAATTTATTATCAAGTTAGCTAACATACAGTGTATACACTGTGCTCTTCACTTCGGGAGTGGATTCTCATGATTCATTGCTTACATATTTAAAATTAGAAAGCGTGCTTTCCATCATGAGAGATGTTTGGGGGGCAGGGGGCATTATTTTCTTTTTTTTAAGTGTTATTTATTTATTTTGAGAGAGACAGAGACAGCTCGAGTAGGGGAGGTACAGAGAGAGGGGGAGAGAGAGAATCCCAAGAAGGCTCCGTGCTGCCAGCGCAGAGCCCAATGTGGGGCTCGAACCCATGAAACCATGACCTGAGCTGAAACCAAGAGTCAGATGCTTAACCAACTGAGCCACCCAGGCACCTCAGGGGGAGTTCTTTAGAGAGTACATAGTGAAGTTCTTGTGGTCCCTTGACTGCCAATTTCTGTTATGACAAGAAAAACCAAGAAACCTCTGGGTGACAATAAAAAATTAAGAAATATTTTATTTGAGGGTCTCCTGGGTGGCTCAGTTGGTTAAACGTCCAGCTTCGGCTCAGGTCATGATCTTGTGGTTCATGGGTTTGAGCCCTGTGTTGGGCTCTGTACTGACAGCTCAGAGCCTGGAGCCTGCTTCAGATTTTGTGTCTCCCTCTCTCTCTGCCTCTCCCCTGCTCACACTCTGTCTCTCTCTCTCTCTCTCTCTCTCTCAAAACATAAATAAACATTAAAGATATATATTTTATTTGATACAAGTTATTTTATGGAGTGTCTGGATGGCTTAGTCCATAGAGCATGCAACTCTTTATCTCAAGGTCATGAGTTCGAGCCCCATGTTGAACGTGGAGTTTACTTAAAAAAAAAAATAATAGGGGCGCCTGGGTGGCTCAGTCGGTTAAGCGTCCGACTTCAGCTCAGGTCACGATCTCACGGTTCGTGAGTTCGAGCCCCGTGTCGGGCTCTGGGCTGATGGCTCAGAGCCTGGAGCCTGCTTCCGATTCTGTGTCTCCCTCTCTCCCTGCCCCTCCCCCGTTCATGCTCTGTCTCTCTCTGTCTCAAAAAAAAATAAATAAAACGTTAAAAAAAATTTTTTTTTTAAATAATAAAAATAAAGAAGTGTTGTTTTATGAAGGCACTTTTATTTTAATGAAGGCACTTTGGTATTTTCATTTCAGATATGTTCAAGAAGGGTTTACAGAAGTTCCTAAGTAAAAGCTTTAAACTGGGCCATTAAAGAAAATTAAGAGCATTTTGGACACATCACTGACATTTTTAAGGATTGCATGAATGACATTTATATGCTGCCTCTTAAGGGATGGTGGGCAAGGACCACACCGTATGCATCAATCTCTATACTCCACAGTGCCCTACACATTTTGAGGCCGAAATATTCAGTGAAAAAATAAGTAAACACTACTTCACCAAATGTTGCTTTTTTCTTTAAGTTTGTTTATTTTGAGAGAGAGAGTGCCCGCGTGAGCAGGGGAGGGGCAGAGAGACAGGAGAGAGAGAATCCCAATCCAGCATGGGGCTCAAACTCATGAACCCTGAGAGCATGACCTGAGCCAAAATCAAGAGTCAGAGGCTTAACCTGACTGAGCCACCCAGGCACCTCTCAAATGTCTTTTAACGACACTATTAAACAGAGAATTGCAGAGTTGAACAAATCCAGTTCAAAGTATACCCAATACATAAAAGTCTTTACAGAAAAATGTATCTGCCATACACATCATTTTCAGAATGTAGTGATTATATATGTATTTTTTTTTTAAAGCTAACCAAACAATGAAACCTTATGACATTATACTACTACATTTTGGATGATGCTAACTATTTGATATTGCCTATCATAAAATAAGAAATGTAAAAATTGGGGTGCCTGGCTGGCTCAGTTGGTAAGGCATGCAACACTTGATCTTGGGGTTGTGAGTTCAAGCCCCACTTTGGGTATAGAGATTACTTCAAAAAAAAACCATAAAATGGGGCAGCTGGGTGGTTCAGTTGGTCAAGCGTCTGACTTTGGCTTGGGTCATGATCTCACAGTTTGTGAGTTTGAGCCCTATGTCAGGCTCTGAGCAGCCTGCTTGGGATTCTGTGTCTACCCGCTCTCTCTGCTCCTCCCCCCAGTCGTGCTCTGTCTCTGTCTCTCTGTCAAAATAAATAGATTAAAAATTTTTTAATGTAAAAATGAAGGATTCCATAAAAATAAAAGCATATATTTCACCATCTGAAAATCATAGCTATTTTAAAGTGAAAGGTAAAATGAGTTTACTGTAACTTCCTAGAACCCCGTTTGATATTTTATATGAAGTTCTCAGCAACTTTAATTTTTTAACCCAAGAACTGTTGTTTAAGGAGTTTAAATCAGATTGGCTCTTTTTCTGAAAATTTTGCCATTTCCTCTTTTCATACAAGACTACCTCAGTAGGACTACATCATAAACGCTTCATGTTTACTCAGGATATTTTGCCAAACGTGATGAAAATCATTCATAATAAGCCTTTAAAAAGTTTCCTTTGAATTAAATTCTATTCTTTTTTTTAAAATTTTTAATGTTTTTATTTATTTTTGAAGGAGAGATTGAGACAGAGCATGAGCAGGGGAGGAGCAGAGAGAGAGACACACACAGAATCAGAAGCAGGCTCCAGGCTCTAAGCTACCAGCACAGAGCCCAATGCGGTGCTCAAACCCACAAACTGTGAAATCATGACCTGAGCCGAAGCCAGACGCTCAACCAACTGAGCCACCCAGGCGCCCCTAAATTCTCTCTATTCTTAATTTTTACAAGTTTATGTGTGAATAAACTTCATGATACCTTATCTGATCTGACTGTACTGATAATGAATTACGGTCAAAGATTTTTCATCAGCCTTATAAAACTGAAAAGTACAGAGCTCCAACATATTTTGGTTCAGAATTAGTTTATAATCTCGATCCCACAGTGGCTTATTTTTTCTTTGAAACTCGGTCACCACATGCCTTTGACTATTATTATTTTTAATGTTTTATTTGTAAGTAATCTCTCTGCCCAACGTGGGGCTTGAAGTCACAACCCCAAAATCAAGAGTCACTCACTCCACCAAATGAGCCAGCCAGGCACCCCCAAATTCATATTTTAAAGTTCTCATATCAGAGGAGAGAGAGATTGTTTCTAGTTTCAAGGATCAGAGACACCTTCATTGAAAATAATGTTTCAGTTGAGGCCAAACCTATATGTGTCTAAGCTCTGAATAATCGATATATAATTATTTTAAGTTCATTATATTACATAATAAAAGAACAGAAAAAAAGAGGTAAGTTTAAAATATAAAGTGCACAATATGTCTACCTTTGAATGTGTCATGAATGTGAAACATTTTCAACCTGAAAAAAATAACAGGTTATGAATTAAAAGAAAAAAATAATAAACCCAAATCTGATTGTCTTCCTTGTTTTCAAAGAATTATTAGTTCTGGATTTTAACCATAATGACTTCTCTCATTAAAAACATATTTAAATTTTTGCAGTGAAATAAAAGTTTTATCAAATAAAAATCTCTTATATTGCATTATTAATAACTCCAAAGTAGCAGAACCAGATTAAAAGACTTTTATTTTTTTTAAAGCCTTTTATTTTGGTAAGCACTGGGAACTATAAACTAAATAAGCTAAATAATCTTTTCTGCTAAGTTATCATTGAAAGTCTTCATCTACTTTCACATTTAAAAATTTGTGTTAACGAAATACCCTTTCAATTTGCCTAGACTTTAAAAATTTTAGTCTTTGAAAAAAATGGACATGTCATAGGTAAAAGCACCACCCAAAACTCTTTTGATAAATTCCAGTTAACTGCTTTTTTGAGGGCATTAAATTTTATTATTTTAAGCAATTGAAAACTAAAAAATGTTTTCTAAATCACTCAGTTTGATCCATCAAACTTCTCCCTCCTTCATTTCATGAGAATGAATTAAACACATAAAATGCACAGGGATACTCAAATCACAGATATTAAAGCGTGAGTCCTATAACTGTGCTTATGTTAAATATTTAAAATCAAGTTTCATCGGCAGAATTTTTCCTTTGAGCCCTGCTATTGCCATTATTTTTGCTAGGTTTTCAAATGCACCACTGCTAAAGCTATTTTGCAAGGAGCAACCATGCTGAAGTTCTTTAATTCTATGGAAAAGTTCCTTTTGAAAGTTGCACAGATGAATGTTTCAACTCTAAAGGGGAAAAGCCCAAGCCAGAGATAGTCACTACAGCACAAATGAAAATTTTATGTCTTTTTCCTAAGTTATTCTTGCAGAATTTTTCAAGAAACCACCAAGAATACAAGTAAACATAAATATTTAAACTGAGCACTTTAAATTATTTAAATTCAGTATATATGATTTAAATGTAATGATATTTCGTTTCCCTTTAATTTGATCTAGAATATCTTCCAATTGGTCTCAAGAAGCTGCAGTTATTTTTTTTAAGTTTTTATTTTTTATTTTTTATTTTTTTCTGTAATCTCTACACTAACACAGGGCTCAAACTCAGAGCCCCAAGATCAAGAGTGACATGAAGAGGCTCCAGTTGTTGTTCTAATTATCTATAATTTGTTTCTATACAATTAAAATATCTAAATTGATATATCTTCAGAAATCTAAAGGAAGCAATTAGAAAACTAATTTAAAAGCCAACTGTAGTTATTAGTAAACATTCATACCGATTGATCATCTACTAATTTGACATTTGACTCATCAATTTTTAAATTCTTGACCTTTTTTTCCTTTGTTTACTCTCTTTAGCCCATAAATTCTGTAAAATGGTAATAATTTCTTATCTAAGTTCATATGAAGCATGAGGATCTGATTCTAACAAAGGAAACCATTGATTATAAAAGACTGTGGAGGTGTCTGGCTGGCTAAGTCAGTGTAGCATGTGATATTTTGTCTTGGGGTTGTGAGTTCAAGCCCCTTTTGGGGTATGAAGAGTGCTTAAAAATAAAATCTTCAAAAAAAAGACTTTATTAAAAATATTTTTTTAATGTTTATTTTGAGAGAGAGCATGTGTTGCACACTTGAGGGTCAGAAAGAGGGAAAGAAAGCATCCCAAGCAGGTTCTGTGCTGTCAATGAGGACATGAACCATAAGATCATGACATGAGTCAAAATTAAGAGTCAGATGCTTGACTAGGCCACCCAGGGGCCCCTGATCTGTGGTATTTGAATAAGCTTTCTTTTCTCTGAAACTGGTTACATGTACACAAAATACGGTTCTCTGTATTATTTTCCAGCAGTAATCTCTTCCCCTCTTGGATTTTATAGAACTTTCTGAAGTGGTCCAATAATTTCATTATTTCATTGATGTATCTGGTCTTACTCCTTTTCCTGAAAACTAAATTCCAAAAATATTTGTAGAAAGCCTACTCAGTGCTCTGTTGTTGTGAAAAAGGTAAAGGATGGTGAATGGTGTAAATAGTTTAAACTGTCTTTACAGCTGTGGAAACAAAAGCCAAGAAGGTTAAAAACAAAAACAAAAACAAAAACAAAAAACTGACCCAGGGTCACAGGAGGTTCAGCTATATACATAGAAAACAGGTGCCAGTGTAGTATCCACAATTTATGAAGATCAACAGATTTAGAAGTTTAAGTGTAAGCACAGTTTTTTTTTTTTTTTTTAATGCTTATTTATTTTTGAGAAAGAGCGAGCAAGTGGGGGAGGGGAAGAGAGAGAGGGAGACAGAGAATCTGTCAGCACAGAGTCCAATGTGGGGCTTGAACTCACAAACCATGGATTCATGATTTAAGCAGAAGTCAGGCTATTTAACCAACTGAGCCACCCAGACGTCCCAGGGCCACTTCTAATTCAAAGACACAGCCAACTGGTTGTTGTGCTCTTAGGTTCATGCATCTCGTTAGGAGTGGGAAGCCAGGAGCATTTATCACCAATGACCACACTCTGTACTGGTGTCAGCAAATAAGAGCTCATGGCAGTTGTGCTTCTGCAAACTGTTCTCCAAGGATCCAATACATAGGAGAGGAGGGAAGAGTTTGGATTACACCATGGGGAGATGTGAATGCGCATGTGCATGCGTGTGTGTGTGTGTGTGTGTGTGTGGTAATACACAGCTCCCCCCACCCCTGAAATTTCCCTAAGGCAAAAAGAAAAAATCCAAGCTCACTGTTAAACTATTGTTAATATAGAGTAAATAGGAACATCCCATTTTTGAAGTTTAATATGAGGAGGAATTTCTTAGCTTGCTGCTAAGAATATGTGAGGTGGTTATTAACCCCTAGAGGTCCTGATGTAGCTAGCTGGGTCTTGGATCCAGTTTTTGAGAGCACACAAGAGAAATCCTGGGTGAAAGAAATCAAGCGATCTTCTTCCTTACCAGCCTTTTACATTGAACTGATTTTTACCTGTTTGGGATACTTTAAATGAGATTCTGAGCAAAATTACTAAGATAAGCCATTATTTTTTCCCCCAACATCTCTTTTACTTCAAGGATTTTGCTTTAACTTTCAATGATGTATAGAACTTCTTGTTAGGATAAATGTAGGTGTTTTTTCTTTGTTTGTTTGTTTGTTTTAAAGTAATGTATTGGATCTGGGCAAACCTCCCCGTAGGTCTGTTTACTTACCACCAAAAATAGGGAAAAAAAGTATTTGCTATTATCTCCCACTCAGAACTATTAAATGGTTTCATTCCATGATAAACACATCTCAGCCCTGCCACTGAACTAGCTATGTGTCTATGTGCATTGGACCTTCCCTGACCTCAATTTCCTCAACTGTAAAATGGGAAACTATTTTACCTAATAATCCCTAATACCTAATAATCCTTCCAGTCTGCAAATTATAGAATTGTTTTACTATGAAACAGCTTCTACTGAAAGTCATATTTAAAAAGATACTTTGTATAATTCCCTAATTAAAAACACAAACAAAAAAAAATCCAAATTTATTTATACAAAGTATCCAAGAATTTGGAATATATATATAAAACAGGGGAGATGTTTTCCTATATTGAGTCTTATAGTGCTAGCCTGCAACATACATTGCCTCAACCTCTTTCTCTTTCTATTAAATAAAATGTGTTACTAGTTTATACTTCCAAAGACAAAATGTTAGCTACCAAAATTATAGTTTAGAGAAACTGTAACTACTTACAATAGTGAATCTAGATCTTCTGGCTAATACAGCCTTTTCCTGTTACAAGCACTATAAACACTTCGACTTCACTCTATACCACAGAGTCTGCTTTCTTAACTTTACATCAACTCTAGCCTGGATTTTTGAAAACAATAATTAATTTGCATATTATATTGGTATATCCATAGTTGAGTTCAAAATCCTATAACTTCATATTACATTGCACAATCACTTTGATAATGCCACTGTGTGGCAAGGTGCTTGAACTGTATTGCTTTCAAATTTCTGTTTGAATATACAACCTCTAATCAGTTATATATACATAAAATCAAATTATCCAATATTCTTAAATTCTTGGTTCATTTTTTAAAATATCAGTAAAACCTGTTTTATGAGTTTATAAATGCCATTAAATCTGTTGGCTTTTATTTCTTTTTAAGACTTTTTTTATTTTTAAGTAATCCCTACACCCAGTGTGGGGCTTGAACTCAAAACCTGGAGATCGAGAGTTGCATGCTCTACCTACTGAACCAGCCAGGCACCCCTAATATATTGGCTTTTAATAGGTTACATTTCAAGCTTTCATGGAAAAATTAGAAGGAAAATAAACATATTTTAACCTATAGATAATAGATTTTAATAAAATAATTAACAGTCTTCAGCTTAACTTCCGTGTTTTTGACTTTTCCTCGAGGAAACATGAAAAAAAAAAACCTTTAACAAATTAAGTAAAATTTTTTTTATATCACAAAGTTACATTAAATGAAACTATAAACTATTAAAGAGATTCTTCCCAAGTTAATTAGTAATATCTGGATACTAACCATACATTCAAGTTTTAACCATTAACTGTTTAATCAATGGAAACTAGAAACCTGATTACTAGATTTTGTTGTGGGAAGATACTTTCATTTTTGGCTTAATCAAGAGTTCCACAAATAACAAAAACAAAAAAGAAAACAAAAGGAGTTTCACAAACATGCTGATTTTGATCTTTTTTTCTTGCTTATGTATCTTCTGTCTTTGGGTGTAAGAGATTTTTCCATTAACTGCCATGTGTGAGAGTAATTCAGCTTATTATAACATTAGCAGAACACTGGTATAGATAAGAAAATACATGCACTACTTATTGCAAAATAAATGATAATAAACTGTTTTGTTTATTTAAAAAGCAATGGTTATTCTTCATCTGTTTAAAATCTCTAAGTGTTAAAATGTTTGGCTATGCTAACATAACGTGACCCTACCCTACCTTCTTGGTAATGAAATAATTTAGGGATATTTAATAATCAAAGAAAGAGAATATCTTACAACAATAGTAAAATAGTAATAGGAATGGACTATCATTGATTGAAACAACATTCTTAACTTAGAGCCACTGAGAACTTTACTGGTGGTCACCTCTGAAGCAACATTACAGTTTAATCCATTTCCTTGTCCGTCAATAAATATCAAAAGAGCAGTAAATAACAGGACCAAGCTTTCCCTTAAAATCTGAGTTTCCTCTCCACATTGAGGTTTCAAAACATGTTTCAAAACAGCAGCAGACCATATCTTTGGCTCTTTTTTTGTCAAGACATTTTGTCAAATAATGCTACTTTGATTAAAACAAGTTATCAACATATAGATTGTGTGTACAAACAGAAGTGGTAGACAATCCAACAGAAGAGTTTTGTGATAACTTCAGATTTTGTAAATAAATTCGACACCACTTTCAAAACAGGTCATCATCTTATTCTGTAACTTTTAAAATTGATCACATACATGTTTTAAAGATGTTATTGGGTATTTAACGTGTATACTAAAATAGTCTTTTAAAAATAGAAAAGAAGGCACAGAAACATGAAAACATTTTGAATTATTTAAATTCTAATGTTGATGTACTAATAGCATCCTAATTCCAGTTCAATCTGTATTTACTCTTCTCTCTCCAGCTTCCAAAATAAACTGAAGAATTCTGATGGTGAAGAAAAAAGTTTAATGATAAAATTGTGCTTACTTTGCCTGTTTTAACCTGCAGCCTCAGAATTTGAACACAAGTTCTATCTTGCTTCACAAATCTCCACAAAAGGCTTCTCAGCAGGAATATGTGTATATATTCTCATGTCCAATTGCACACACTGACTGCATTCCATACCCAACAAAACTGCCCTCAACTAGATTTGTTGCTGTCGAGGGGAAAGAGCAATGTTATCTGTAATCCTATTATCTATTTTAATGGATGAAAATACCCAATTTTTTTGTTAATATTTAAAACAAAATTCAAATTAATTTGTTTTAAAAGTTCACAATATTGGTTCTAAATTAAAATAAAATTTGAATAGAATTATTGTTGCCAGAGGAAAGCACATATAATGCATTACACTAAAATTTTAGATTTTTTAGTTTGTTTTTTATTGGGCTTTTTATAGATGGCCATTCACTTAAATCAAAACCAAAAATGTCATTTTATTCTTGGTAGTAAAGAAATATAAGAGCAAAAAAATTACCATAAGATGTATGGTAATAGAATCAAGGAGCAAAATTCTAGGCAATTTTCAACAAACGAAAACAAAACAAGGTGACAGCATTCTACATTGAATTGTCCCAGAACAAAATGTCAACATAACAGAGACCATACATGTTTCGGAAGTAATAGAATTGATATTTTTTTCTTTTTTTTTGTGACCTTTGTTAGTGTCCTTTCATGAATTAGATTTTTAATAGCTGGATTAGAAATATAATGTATTAGAATTAGAAAGAATCATACAGTTATGTTAGCTTAATGAAAAATATTCAATAGTAATATATTTCTAACTTGTTTGTATCAAATTATACACATTTTAAGAAGTCTTTACTAATATTTTGGGGGGTAAGATTTAGTTAGTTTTAAATTATTCTCCAAGTCTTGGAAAGTGCTAGGAAAAACATTTTTAGATTATAAATAAGATATGAATCGTTTACAAAGAAAAATAACATTAAAAATAGAGAAATTACTTCAATGACAGGCACAGGACACCCCCTTGCCAAAATTAAATAAGGGAAAACTATCACACAGGTCCAATTATTGATATTAAACCTCAGCTCAAATAAAACTTTGCCTTAGGGAAGGCAGTGGCAACTGTCATTTTAAAAATAATTTATTGTAAATTTGTCATTTGAAAAAAGCAATAAAAAATACCACCAACTTTTGTTTTTAAGCAAGCTACCCCCAAAAAAAGAGTTAAAAATTTCCAAACAAGTGTTAGGCACAAATTTTAGGACAAATCTTTATAGTGTCAATTTTGATAAAGATTTCAGATCTTTAGTTTTGTTTTCTTTTCTGCTATGTCTCATGGTCTCAGATTCTTAAGAACTTCAGCTGAAGTTCTTTGAAGTAATGATAATTCTCACCTAGCCTGCTGTTTCCATCTTTAAAACTGGGATCATCATACTAAGAAGCTCAGGACCAAAATGTAAACTGAACTCAAGAGGGAATGAATTTTAATGAGTCAAAGTGGAAATGGTAATAATGGTCTATACCATTATTCCTGCAAGTAAGGAATTTACAAATATACTCTGCCTTATTAAAATCTAAAAATTAACTTTCTATTTATAGACAACATGAGGAATTCCTCAGTTTATCTCTAAAATCATCTAGGAGCTGATTTGTCTATAGCTGATTTGTATATACAGGTCACAAAACCTGCTGTTTCATGAAAGGGACTTTTAGTTCCCAAATTTTGTGGAATGGGATTCTGGAAAAGAACTGGTCAGGAAAACAAAGGGTTCTAATAAGAAAATGGTAACTTAAGATATGTCTTTTAAATGCACGTGTTAGAAAACGCTGAACACTAGCCATAACCTCAGCATGTGCTTTGCTTTCCGGTTATCTGAGAGGAGAGTAGGTTCTTATTGTTCTTTCCAGTGGGATTTCATGCCTGGATTACTGTCCCATTTTGCTCCATTAGTTAATACATACTCTCTACCACCTTCCCTCCACCTTTAGCAAGGAAACCTGCAGGATAAATGAGTTACAACCCAGAAACCAATTTAAATGCCCAACTCTTCTCAGCCTCTCCACACCCCTCCCCCCACAGACAAATGCCTATCTTCTTTGTTTTCTGTGGCCGGTCAGCAAATAGTTATGTACACACACCAATTACCAAAGACTCTTTCCACTAAAGGTCTCATTCCTCCTTCCTCCCAGGAGAATAGTAATAATAATGAATATTTTAAAGTTTCGCTCAAGTGAAGCAATAACATAAAGGATATAATTGCAATAAAAGGAATCATGTTTATCTACCACTTTAACATCATGTGTAAAGTTACCAGATAGATTAAAATTCTCATTCCTGACATAATAGTTGAAAATTTAATAAATCAATTTCTCCTAACCAGAACAAAGTTTATTAAAAGAAAAATATTGGTTATAGAAATCTTTGAATTCAAGAAAACATTTGAAAATATCTCAGGTTTTAGAGTTTTGACTTGTCCAGATTAAATTTGGAACTTTTTTTTACAAATTGAAATTTTCTCTAAAAATTCTTTAATGTTTTTTCTACTGTGTCATTTTCAAAATATAAATATTACAGATTATGTAAGTCCCAACTCAAAATCACTTTACAAATAATCCTCTTCGGATTTAACATTTTTTTAGGTGTTTAAGGGTTATCTAAATTATTAACTCTATAATCTTCAGCATTACACTATAAATGTAGCCTCTAAGCTTTAATTTGTTCAACTCAAGAGAAACCATTTGTAAGTTACTCAGTTTCTGAGAAATAATTTTACATGAAAATTTCAAAAATACATATCTATTAACCACTTTATTGAAATGTAGTGAAAATATATATACAAAATGTAAACAAAATAGGTCTGTATTTTAGAAGTTTTTCTTTCCTGATTAAGTCAGTTTTTAAAATTTTGTTTTAAAGAGTTGCTCAAATACCTTTTAGTTTTATGGTAGGTAGTCATTTACATTACTTACATTAGTTGGCTTTTAGAGATTAAAACGAAAGAACAAATATAGTTTTTCCAAAAGAACTTAGGAGGATGATGTAACATCCCTACTAGCTAAGAGTTAACAATATAGACAAATTTTGAACTCACAGATTTAAACCGATTCTCTCAAAGTTTTTTTACTGAGCAATTATTGTTTTACTGTTTTTTTTTTTAACCAAATCAAGTACTCTGTCAAGACTTAAAAAATGAACAATTATTTGTGAATAAATTATGTTGTATTTCTGATTAGTACATTTCATTTTCTTTAGATAATGAAATAATTTGAGTCTGTTATGAAATTAGATATAACAAACAAATTCACACTTCCTTCTTTTCTGTCATGGCCAGAGTTCTGATCTTTATTTTTGAGAAGAACAATAGCAACTTATGTATACAAATACAAACGCACCAAAGACACCACTACCTAGAATACAGCACTACAGATGTTAGCTCTTTCAAGGTTAACCAAATTAAATAGGATTATTCGTTTGTTTTGTCCTTTTCCAAGACAAACCCTTATTTATGTTTCTCACCGTCTCTACCAAACCTCAGTAAAATTAGAACATTTCAGTTACAGAAATCGCTAATCCTACAAGGTCGGTCTCAGCTTCTTTGGTCTTAGGGCAGCTTCAACGAAAACGTGGTCTCGGCATAGTTGACTTTACCCGGAATTTTTCGTTTGCTTTTTTTGGAGGGGTTGTTTGGTTTTGCTTAAAACAACCCTGTGGACCACAAAAGGGGGTTAGAAAGGGAGGGGGCAGAAAGAGTCGGTTTTTCTAGAAGCCCAGGAAAATTCAGGTATCTGAAAACGTATTTTCTTGTTTTAACTAAAAAAGAGGCATAAATTCTAAGATGTTGGAAAGGGGCAGGGAGCCTATGTGACTCCAGCTGGTGAGCATGGCGCAAACCGAGGACCTCCGGCTGCTGGACGTTGGGGGAAGGGTGGGGACTCTGCGGGCACCACGCGGTCAGCCCAAGGGGCGGGCTCCACACGCACACGAACTATTTTCTACTCTTCCTTAGTTACCTCTCTTTTTCCTCCTTGGGGGTTGGGGTTGGGGGCTCGAAGTTAAAGGGCAGGAAAAATGAGAACACGAAGAGAACTCAATCCCACCCCTCAACAACAAAACCAATGAGAGGGAGCAAAGAGTTATTTTCGCGCCACAAAAGATGGAAATCCAAGGGAGGCTCGGGGTCCAATGAATGGAAACCAGCAAACAGCTCCGGCGGAGGCAGCCGACGGTGATAGGCTCCCTCCGTCCACCAATCGGGTGAGCGAAGAAGGCCCCCCCGCCCCCTCCCCAGTCAGGGGCGGTGTCTCTCTCCACGCCGGTTGCTCAACTTGGTCTCGGCGAGTCGGCCCCGCGGAGCGCGAAACTCCGCCCCGGGGCCGCGTTTGCGCGCCGCGTGCCCCCGTCTCGCGGCCCCGCCCCGCCCCGGACCGAGGCTCAGGGCTGAACCAGGGCTACTTGCAGTCTCTCTCCGTGGGTACCAAACCTCCCCCAGCGCCAGGCAGCCCTCTCGTACACTCGAAATAGGCCTGAACACACGCTGCCTGGTCGGTTGCCGCGGCCCGCGGGCGGGCGGGCGCACGCTGGAGGAGGAGGACCTCAGGTGATGTGTGGCGAGGGGAACTGTAGAGGTTCCCCTGACCCCCACGTCCAACTCGTCCATAGCTCGGCGCGGAGGAACAGACCCCGAGGCGGAGCCAGGAAGTGCCTGTCCCGCCACAGGGCCAGTGATCGAGGCCCTCCGAGGCGAACAGGCGATCGACGAAGGATCTTCACAGTGGGAGCTGCAAGAATCCCGCCCTCTTTTTCCGGGCAGAGCCAGGGGCAAAAGGAAACAGCCCCATCTTCTCATCTCCTGGGGCACTATTTCTGATTTTAAACAAAAATTACTGAAGGCAGATTCTGGAGAGCAGAGTTAGGTTATCACTTATCATGCATCTGGTTTAAACACATAAGTCCAGGAGAGCTGTTTGAAGGAGCAAGAGTATGTTAAAAAACACCTATGGGGCCCAGGCGAGGACGCGGCGGGCATTGCGTGCCCACCCCGCGGTAAGGACTTCGGCTCTCCGGTGGTCCCAGAAGCGGCCGGGTGTTAGGAAGGGTAGCATTAAGAATGCCCTTTGTTTCGCCTCTACCTGCTCAGCCTTCGCTCATAACCTGTGGATACAGCAACGGTAACCGACCTTCTAAACAGTTTTTCTCCTTTAATAGTACACTGATCCATAAACATTTTTACTGCCTTCAGGAGATAAGGAGTAGGTGCAGCTGTCCAAAGAGTAAACAGGCTGCAGTTGGTGACACTCAGCCGCATCAGAGCACACACAATAGGTGGGATTCTCTCGTGGGGTTAAAATTAGGAGCTGCAACTGCTTCGGCAAGAACTCGAGTAGCCCATATGCAGTGTTAATTTCCTGTGTGAGACTGCTTGGAAGACTGGAAGTTAGACTAACCTTACATTCATTTTTGAAAATCCACTAAAGATACTTTTGCACTTGAAATGCCAGTAAAAAGACAGTTACCCATGTTCTTTTTACTCAGCCAGTGAATACATAGTTACCCCTTAAGTGGTTGGAAGACTGGAAGTGGAGTGCACTGTATTCACCACCCTTTGATGTCTGAGCTTATAGAACTCCTGTATGTTTTTAAGGTCCAAGAAGGAGTATCCAGTTTGTTAAAATAATACACAGATTAAGTTCACGAGTTCCAGGAACATATTTCATCAAAACAGCACACAGTTGTCTTAAATTCCAGCTGTTAGATGTGTTTGATAGTGACCGACAGCACGGGCTAGTATTTATGGAAAATAAACAATTTATCCCATGCTTTGGAAGTAGATACTTCCTTAGGTCGCAGTTTTAGTAAGAGCAAATACAGTGACCAATCCAGAAGGCACCATTCAAATGACTTTGGAAGCAAGCTGAATATAGATTTGTTCTTAATGAAAAATTACTAAAAGCTAAATGATCAAAAGACTGGTTTGCAATATTTAAAGAGATACTTAGAAAAGCAAATATTACTAAGTGAGTGAAAACACATTTCTCCAAATAGCTTTTGATCACATGCGACAGGTACATGAAAAAAATTTAATCATTTTTGATATTTACATTTTGAGTACTATGTAAGTTAAAGGAAGAATACATATTTTTTCTTTTTTAGAACAAAGGGCTTCTTTTTAAAAACATGAAAAGGAAAATTAAGCTCTTTTTAAAAGTTAAACCTAACCATAAACTTAAAATCTCACCATCCAAATGTTCTTTATAGAACTCATAATATAGTTCTAAGTATTATTACACAATAGCACATCGATCTCATAAAGTAAAAACATTTCACTAAATTAAATGTCAATGAAAATAGTGTGAAAGTGAGTTTATATTTTTTATATTTAAAAAGTTGGATTTGCTTGGCAGAAAAAGAAAAACCTGTTAGAAAAGTTGCATTTAAAATGGATGATCTGACACCTTCCGGTTCCTTAACACAAAATTATAAGTTCCTTTTAAAAGAAAAGATGTAAATGCTTCATGCAATAATTCCCACATGTTGAAAAAATTATGTCATTCATCTTTTAATTGGAAAACATACACTTTTAAATGCCATACACAGATTTGACAGAGAAACGAACTCATCAATTTTAAATACTGAAATGTTTCCATTTAAATCATATTTTCTCTATCACACAATATATTTTCTACTAAGAGTACCAGGTCTTTAAAGATTCCTGTTTATATTTCCCTGCTACATAAAGCGAATTTCATTCGCTTTTTAAAACTAATCATTTTTCGTCTTTTCCATGGAATACCTGTTAAAAATATACCACAAGTAACTGGTGGAAATGAAGCTTTTGAGTAGAGTGCACAATCATTAAACGGCACTTGCAGATTTCCACAAGAACCCGAGCACTGTGTTCATTTCCGTATTCCTCTTCTCCAGTCTACATTTTGTTGGCCCAGTAAAAGGCTTCACCGGGCCCAGACCCTCCCCCACACACCCACCATTGTACTCGTTACATCCAGGGGAAATTATGAATGGTTCTCATGGCCAAATGCTGGCAAAAACGAGGCAGAAAAAGATTTCAACAATTTTTCAAGTGCGAATATCACCTAGGGGTAACGCAGAGCGGTCTTCCTGTTTTAAGAGTCCCAAGTTCTCCAACTAAAATTCTTTAAATAAAAGTACCAGCCTACCCCACTCCTCCTCCTCTGGAAACTACAGGAAGAAATGGTTTCCGTTTAGATACCGACTTGTCCCACTATGACTTCTCTCCTCCGGCCTCCGAGGCTCGGGGACCCCCCCCTCCCCATCCCCACGCCAAATACCTCCGCCCCTGCGCTCCCCTCCCCCACTGGTGGCCAAGCCCGCCCCCGGCCTCATTTATCTCTGAGCCTTTTCTGAATCGCGCAACCAATCGCAAACGCGAAGCCGAGAGCCAACGCGAGCGCAGGCGGAGGAGGTGTCGCCCAGACACCCGCCCAGGACGCCGCGGGCTCCCATCCCCCACCGCCCTGGCTCGGGGCCGCCCCACTTCCCCCGTGCCCCGGCCCTTGAAGGGTGCATAAGGTGGGGCGCGTCTGCCCGCTTCTCTCGCCCCCTCCCATCCCACCCCCTCGCTGCGTTTCCGCCCCTGCCAGCTCTGGAAACGTGCTTGCGGCTTTGCAGAGGTTATACTTCAAATGTCATCAAAGCCACAAGGCGAGTTCGAAATTGCGACTCTTTGGGTTTGTTAATTACCTATTTAAAAAAATCGAATATTTAAAACTCTGGTAACTAGAGCTGAGAAATTGCCTAATTAGCACCTCCACCCGAATCTCATTAAAAAAAAAAAAAAATCTTCCCTTCCTCCCCTCCCCCTCAGGATCCGCCCCGACCAGATAACCCTTTCTAAACTCTGTTGTGACAATCAGCGCCGCCAGCCGCGCTCCCCTCCGCGCCCCGGCTGAGGCTCCTTTAGCATTTTTTTTCCCCTCTTCCTCCTCCCTTCTCAGGGTCTCTCGCTCAAGCTCCTTTCCCCTCCCCCTCTCTTCCTCCTTTTTCCCCCGAAACCCACTCTAATTCAGGCGCTGGGATTCCTCACGTGAGACGTTGATTTGTAGTTTGAACACGTGGCTCATTCAAAAAGCCGGACACTCGGAGCGGATTTTTTCCGCCTCCTGCGCCTTCGTCCCCCCCCACCCCTTCCCCCTCCCTCCTGCCAGTCACCCTTCTGGGTTTTTTTTTTTTTTCTTTCTTTTTTTTTTTTTTTTTTAAGGGGAGGCGGCGCTTGCCCTCACGTAGTGTGATATTTTCACAGTCCGCTGGCCGATGCCAAAGGGGTTGGGGAGGAAGAGACAAAAAGTAGTTCTTCTCCCCTCCTCCTCCTCTCCTTTTTTCGCTAATCCCGCCTCCTCCTCAGAGTTAGGAAGACTCGTTGATGCGTTTGGGTTGTAGCAAGGCTTTTTCTTTTCTTTTTTTTTTTAATATTCAGAAAAGGAAAAACAAGAACCTTCGGATTTGATTTTTCGCTCGTCGTTCTTGTTCTTGGTTGTAACTGTGTTGGTGTGTTTTAACGGCGAGAAAACGAAGAGAACAAAACCCGCCGGAGCCCTCCATCACTGTGGGTGGTTTTAATTTTTCGTTTTCCTGTGAATTTTTTTTTTTAAATAACAACCACTCTTCACAATGAACAAACTGTATATCGGAAACCTCAGCGAGAATGCGGTCCCTTCGGACCTGGAAAGTATTTTCAAGGACGCCAAGATCCCGGTGTCGGGACCCTTCCTGGTGAAGACTGGTTACGCGTTCGTGGACTGTCCGGACGAGAGCTGGGCCCTTAAGGCCATCGAGGCGCTTTCAGGTGGGCCCGCCCCAGCCCCGCCGGCGCGCCCGCTCCAGCCCCGCGCAGCCCGCCCGGGCCTGCCAGGGTCGCGCACCCGGAGCTAGGCCCGCGGCTGCCACCGGGGCGTCCACACAGGGCCCCAGGCCCAGGCGAGAGCGGGCGGGGAGGTGGGGCGAGGCCCGGGCGCCCACGCGCGTGAGGTCCAGGGTGCTTTCTTCAGCTTGGGCTCCAACCCGGCTCCCCTCCTCCCGGGGCGTTGCGGGCAGACGGCGGACGCGCTGTCCAGAAAGCCCCGGTGCGGGCTCGGACGGGAGCTGGGCTGGGGGAGGCGCGACCGCGAGCGCCGGACTCTCAGCGCTTGCCCCGCCCGGGCCCAGGCGCGGGCTCCAGTCTCCGGCACGCCGGGCCTTGGGGGCCGAGCGCGGACGCCCGTTTCTTCCTCGCTCCCTCCCTTCCTCCTTCCTTCCTTCCTTTCTCTCTTTGCACGTTATTTACGGTGTTGGTTTCGTAGTTCCCCCGTCTCCCCCCAGACCCCAGGCGCGGGAGAACACAAAGTGGCCTCGACCCTGATGCAGAGTGAGGCCGCGGGCTGCTGCCTGAACACAGGCGGCCCGGCGCTTCCTCTAGATCCTGCGGGACGCAGGCTGGTGCGACCTAGGTTCCACGCTCAACCTCCCCGCGTCCGACGAGCTAGAGGGGCAGGTGGGCGAGGGCGGCGGGTGGTCGCGGGCAAGGGAGCCCTAGCTGCGGCGCCCTGCCTCGGCCTTTCTCTTCGCCCCGGCCTCGGGGGGTGTCGGGGCATGCTCCGCGCGCGCGGGACCTTGCGTGGCGGGGCTGCGCTCAAGTCCCTCCAGGAGCCCGTGTTTTTTTTTTGCGTGGCGGGCGCCGCGCTGTCCTTCGCGCCTCGTTCATTCTGTGCGGAGGTGCATCTTTGGCGGTGCATTCTGCGCCTACCCTGTTCCTAGAGGGCCTGGGCTTGAAGTCGGAGAAGGGCCCTGCGTCCCTCCCTGAAAAAAGCCAGCGTAGCCGGCTCTTCGGAGTTTGTCTTATGGGAGTGTCCAGGGAGGTGGGCGGAAGGGCCGTCGGTCCTGGGGCTGTCGTGGGGTTGGGTGACCCCCTGAGGTGGGCGGAGGCGGCCTGGGGGTAGAATGTTACCCAGGTGGTGGGCTAGCCAGTCGACCCCCGCCCCCCCAACTGTAAGTTGTACACACAGCCCCGAGGGGTCAGCTTTCCACCCGCGCGGGTCCGGGCTTCCCTTCCGGCCTTGAGACGCATCCGTGCCGTGGGGGTCTCTGGTCACTTGTGTCGCCGCTTAGGCTGGGCGGGTCCTTCTTGCGGGAAGAGCGGCTAAACCCAGCCAACTGTCTCCCACCTCTTGTATGTCCGCAGGTAAAGTGGAACTGCACGGGAAATTTATGGAAGTTGAGCACTCAGTCCCAAAAAGACAAAGGTGAGCTTATTTATCATGTTCTCATTAATTCTTTTCTCACTTTTTTATTGGGAGGAAAGATTCAACACAGCTGAAAACTTCTTTTTCTCCCATGCTTTTTGGATGGCTTTATTTTATGCTGGATGGCTCGGCGTTTCTTATTCCTTGCATTTAAGTTTATGGCAGGTGTGTGCGGGCGCGCTGCTAAGGAATAAAGGTCTTGTGTGTGGTTCTTGCCACTGGATTATTACTGGTGAAGTCTCTCAAAGAAGCCCTCACAGCTGTATGTTCTTCTAAGGTGCTGCAATAGGAAATCAAAGTCTTGAAGGGTGATTTGGGGACTCTGTAGGAATTAGGAAGTAGTGGGTGACCCTCTTCCACCCCCACTACCCACCTACAAGTACAGGATAGGGGAAAGCCGCTGCAGACACGCGTGGGTGTGGAGTGCCTTTTCTTCTCTGCCCCCAGTTGGCGGCGAGGAGTCAGAGAGGCCTCGGAGGCGGTCTGTGTATCTGAGAAGAGTGAAATTTGCTGATTGGAACACGTGAGTGAATGCCTGGACTTCTCCTGCCCAGAAGCGCCTTTTCAGTCATTCTAGAGTTACACAGGTTGCTGCATACCAGCCTTTTGTTTCCCGCCCCTTCCCCCCCCCCCCCCCCCAATATTTTTGCTTAGAAATAACCACCAAGAGAGCGAAGACTAAAGATCTGTACTACTTACGCACTGGGATTGCACTTTTTGGAGAGCATGTGTAGTGTGTCACTTTACAAAACGTTTGGAGACTGTTTTAACCTCTGGAGTATTTTGAAGAAATGGCTCCTTTCTCAAGAGCAGGCCAGATTCTCGCTCTGTCGCTAACTGGAAAGGCGCTGCTCCCTAACTGGTGCTGGGTTTAGCTTGTGCTTTTCTGGGTTTTGCAAGGTGAGGTTAGAGTTTCTGCTTTTCTCCTCCCATTCTCCCCGCTTCTAAACCTGGGCTAAGCAATAAGCTGAAAGTTAACCTAAATAAACTAGGACTGCATGTGTCTGGTTGGATATAGGTGAGTGTGTGTGCTGGAGGGCAGGAGAGGGTTGCTGTGCATTTCTCTGGTGCTCTGCAGAGAGAGATGGCTGTATAAAATGTCATCATCTGCTTATTTCTATATTGAGCTCTCTTTCAGGTAAAGCATTTTTACAAACCTTGTTTTTAGTTAGCTGGAATTTTGTGGATTTCTCTTGTTCATGTACTTAATTTTCATTAGGACAGTTGAAAAGACATTTGTTGGATGAGATAGGTTTAGTTCCAGTTGGGAATTTTGGTGGGGTCAAGTTATTTCACATATAGAGGGGTATTCTTTGTTAAAAGCTTCTAAAACAATAGAAAGGTACTGAAAAGTATCTAAATTGATTTCTCTCTAATAGGAATTAGAAAATTGAGGGTAAAGTCCTATCTCCTTAAAAAATTTAAAGGCATAGTCTAAATTGTATACCTAAGGGAAAAAAATGTAAGTACATTCTGCAAATTCTAATTGGTTTCATGTTTAGCCTGCGTGTCCTAATTTTCTTCAAATGTTGAATAAAAAAGAGGCAAATGGTTGTGTCGGACTGGCATTTGAGAGTTTCTAAATTTAAACGTTAAATGTCTGGCATTTTTCAGATACAATTTATGGACCTGCATGTAAATGCAGATTACTTAGCTTTGCTCTCCTGATTTTCTTTTCTAGCCTGGTGTGAATTTCTCCCCATGTGTAGTGAATTAAATTAAAAACATCTGGTAACAGCCTGTTTTATTCTTAAAGACTTTTGCCCAACCTGAAAAACGTACTTGTTACTTTATAACGAACAGGGGTTCCTCTTAGGAAAGCATATAAGGTAAAATGCCACCAGTGGCAGCAAGTATTTATATCAATGGGTGCTTTTTCGTTTCATTAACAACGTAGATTAAAATTTCAGGCTTTATTTGGCTTACCTTAAAATGCTCAGTATTTTTTAAAAAATGTTTTAACATTTGTGAGAGAGGCAGAGGCAGAGAATCCTTAGTAGGCTCCACACTGACAGCAGAGAGCCAGATGCAGGGCTCCAACTCAGGAACTGTGAGACCATGACCTGAGCCAAAGTTGGACGCTTAACTGACTGAGCCACCCAGGCACCCCTAAAATGCTCAGGATTTTAAATAACTATGTTAGTAGCAAGTAGGAATGAGTACATTGGAGACAACTATTTACAGATAGGGGGAACAATCAAGTAAGTCCTTTTCTAGTGTTGAGATGGTGAAAAACAAAAGTAGAGGTTTCTTTTTCTGAGGGAAATTTGCTGGAAATCTGTATTACAGTCTTGTAACTGAACCTTGGAACTGTGATACAGTTTCCCTTATCTGGACTGTTCCCCTGTCTGAATAGGCTTTGGGAGAGGGCTGAGAAGACAACCCTGGTGAGTCATGCTTAACCCCTATAAGGGTCAAGCAGTTGTACTGGTGACCGTGCGTTGAATGCTGCAGACCAGTCCTTGCCAAGTGAGCCTGCTGGACTTCTGGGTGGAGTTCTTTGTGCTGAGCAGCCCTTGCATTCCATCCCATCACCATGTGGGCATCTGAGGCAGGCACACCCACATGTGCAGTAGTGACCTTTATACCTGCTGTGCAAGGCATGTTGGGAGCCTGGTGCTGAAGAATGCTTATGGCAGCACTCTGAGATGGATGAATGGGCTTGCAGCAACTAAACAAGGCCCAGGAGGCAATTTGAAGCTTTGACGTGCTGGCCCAACTCTGACTGGGAGCTGAGCTGGGTAGGGAACCTTTCAGGAAGGGGCACTGTTGAGTTTGGTTCTGACCAAGCTTAGCTCCTGATTTACTGAAGTCTCCAGGGAATGTGGAAGGAATGTTGCTTTGCTGCATTCAGATATCCCTCAGTTGTGGAGGATTATAGCACTATTTCACAGAGTTTGAGAGCCCCGTGTCCAGAATGAAGAGAAAATTGCACTGAGTATCTGTGATAGTGTTGCGCTTTCAATTTCTAAAATAAAAGCTCTAGCACATGAATACTTGGCTTCCCTCTGAGGTATAATCCTAAACACTCCCTCCTCCCCGCTCTGCCTTGTTGGATAAGGGTGGGTGTAAAAATTGTGTGGCTTTGAAGTCTGTAGCTCTCTTGGATTGGAAGAACCACTGGTATCTTGTGGGACCTCATAGGTGCCCATCTGTGATGTAAATCGAACCGATTTCCTTTTTTATATTGTGGGCTGTTGGGCCTGGGAGAGGGAATAGGAAAGTTTCTGACACTCTTGGAACAGAGAGGATGGTAGTTTTAGTTGGTTTGTGATGACTTTTTTAAGTTATGAAAATTTTTCACATTTTTGGTTTTTTATAGCTTAAACTTGCTTATGATTTAGCTGTCAGTATTAAGATTATGTGAAGGCAAAATATATGTGAATAAAGAATAAAAAATAGTAGGATATTATAGTTAATATTTTTTCCAGGAAGGATCCATTAAGCCAGACTGGTGTCTCAGCTCACATGTCGGTGTTTTTTGTTTCCTTAAAAAATGAAAATGAAGTGAACAACTTATTTCCATATTACAATCTTGAGGTTAACATGTAAATTAGATAGACATAGTATAAACTTTTTTTTAATGATTTATTTTTTTATTTTTTGGAGACAATAAGAGTAGGGGAGGGGAAGAGAGAGAGGGAGACACAGACTCCAAAGCAGGCTCCAGGCTCTGAGCTGTCAGTACAGAGCCTGATGCGGGGGCTCGAACTCCTGAGTCGCGAGATCATGACCTGAGCCAAAATCAGACGCTTAACCGACTGTTGAGCCACCCAGGCTCCCCAAATAGACATAGTAAAAAAAGTTACTGGAGTTTTAAATGTATCTTACTTTGAATGGCTATTTAAAAGCTAGTGCTGCATTTTAACCACTGTTCGGTATAGACTGGGATGGTGTGCAGTGTGTACATTAGCTAGGGCATATGATCCTGTTGTCTCGGGCCAAGAAAAGTTGCTTTCTAATTTAATTCTTTAAAAGTTTTTATTTATTTTATTTTGAGAGACAGAGCACAAGCAGGGGAAAGGCAGAGAGAGAGAGAGGGAGATAGAATCCCAAGCAGGATGTGCACCATCAGCGCGGAGCCCAGTGTGGGGCTCGAACTCATAAACTGTGAGATCATGACCCCAGCCAAAATCAGAGTGCCCCAAAAGCTTGTTTTTTAATGCTGAACATTTGAACGTAGGCATGAACAGTTGTGTTGGTCCTTGATTATTAGTTTGGTACAGGTGAATATTGTGAGTTAGATTTCTCTTACAGAGATGTGGGGTTCTGAATGTTAGGAAACTCTTCATGGCTGGAAAGAATCATAAGCAGTGTCTTTGGAGTGCTCAGTTTAAGGTCAGTAGTGCATGACTGCTTAAATGATAGTAGCCAACAAGATTTTTCTTGATTTCATGTTGTTTCCTCAGTACAGCTTGAGGGAGAGTAAAAGATTTCTTACTTTGGCATTATTAGAATTAAAACATATAAGTGAATGTTGATAAGTAGCTTCTGTGTGGCTGTCCACAGTAACAAGGAAGACATTATGGAAACATGACATGTGCCTGGAGCCAGTGGGAATTGAGAATCTTGGCTTCTGTTTCTGGCTTTCCTTTTGATTTATTTGTGTGATCACTTACATTCTCTGTCCATGCCAAATGCCACTATAATAAACTAACGGGGCATAGTTTGTTCTGAGGTTTGCTGTTCTGCTTGAAATGAGTTACCAGCTAAGGCTTAAAAATACCTTTTGGAACTAGATATGAGGTTTTCCCTGTAAGGAGCTTGTATTTGCTGTTGTTTGGTAGCTCAGTTACTTTTGCGTGTGTACCCCTTTAGGGCAGTCAGCAAGAGGGAAATGATCTTTGTCATATTTTGAAATCCTTTTGTGAGCCATACCATTGCAGTTAATGTGTTGTTATAGGTCTTGGATTTTGTATTGAAGTGAAGCTGTTGAACCACCTGGATATATATTTGAAGCAACTCTTTGTAATTGTCTTTAACAGTGTTGAGATACAAACTTTCCTAGTGGTGACTAATTTTTGAATTGTAGGATCTATCTATTTTTTATTATATGATTTATGTATCCACCAACTTTGGCAGTTGGTTTAGTCTGGGAGGATGGAGAAAGGCTGTGCTATTCTTAGCCAAGTTTCCTTTATTAACTGTTGCCTCTGATTCAAGCTTCTAGAGTCACAAGACAGGAGGTGGCAGTGTGGTAGCAGTGACCAAGGGATAGGATTGGCGTTTTAGTTAGAACTCTGCCCCATAAATCTGATGTTTAAAAAATTGGCGTGAATCGCCAGGGTTTTGCTTGAAAGCTGGTGGCAGATACTTTTCAGTGCTCTATTAAAACTGAGGGTGTAATTTATCATGGTCTGAAACTGCTGTTGGGCAAGTATTGGTAAATAAACACAGTTGTAAACATTAATATAGTATGTGGATTTTCTTGCCCTGAAGGGGAATACATAGTACATAAATTATGCATTGTAGAGAAGTATCTTGAAACCATTTAATTTGATTAGGAGGTAGTTTGAAGTTATTATACATGGATTCTTTGAGAAATCTAATCGAACTATAAATTTCTTGTAAAGATTTTATTTTATACCCAATGTGGGGCTCCAACTCAAAATCCTGAGATCAAGAGTCACACATTCCACCAACTGAGCCAGCCAGCCCTCCCCCCCCCTCCAAGTGGATCTCTCTAAGTTAAGAGAGGCTTAAGTCCTTAGGATAGCTGGCATTATCACTTAGTTGTTTAGAAGTTGATTCCACTGTTATCTTGGTGTTTCCAGTTATCTCTTGCTGCATAACAAACTACCCCAAAACTTAGTGACTCAAAACAACTTATTTTTCCTCACGATTCTCTGGGTCTGCTTGGCGATTGTTTCTGTTCCATGTGGTGTCATTTTGGGTCATTTACTGAGCTGGTCTAAAATGTCTAAGGAGGCTTCATTAACATGGCTGGCCTCTTCGTGCTGGTCTACGTGACTTTTCTCCACAAGATACCTGAACGCTTGGTAGTAGCCCTTGGCTCCCAAGTGAGAGTAGAAACTGCTCGGCCTCCTAAAGGCTAGGCCCAGAATTGGCACATTATTCTATCCCATTCTGTCGACCAAAGCAAGTCACAAGGCCAGCACAGATTCAAGGGGGATATGGAAGTAGTCTCCATCTCTTGATGGTAGAGTGGTATGAATGTACAGAGGGGAAGGAATTGATAGTGTGACAGTCTTTGTAGATTGTTTTCCATACATAAGAGGAGGGGAGGAGTAGTGGCTTCAAAGTGATGGGAACCTAAAATATCTGAAAATTGCATTTAGCACTAGAAATGGGGAACCAGTTTCCATTGTAATATTTTGGCAAGAGATGATATTAGCTTTGGAGGTAATGAATAGTGGTCAGTGTGTATTTTGAGAGAAACAGTTGTGAGGATTTGCTGATAGATTAGATGAAAGCTTTGAGAAAAGTAAAGCATGATAAGATTTTTTGGTCGGGGTGCCTGGGTGGCTCAGTTGATTAAGCATCCAACTCTTGGTTTTGGCTCAGGTTGTGATCTCACTATTGATTAGTGAGTTTGAGTCCTGCGTCAAGCTATTTGCTGTCAGTGCAGAGCCTGCTTGGGATTCTTTTTCTCTGACTCTCTGTCTGCCTCTCCCAGCTTGTGCTCGCTCTCTCTCTCTCTCTCTCTCTCTCTCTCGAAATAAATAAACTTAAAAAAACTCTCAGTAAAAACCTTTTTTTTTTTTTTTTTGGCGGGGGTGAGGAGGTCAGAAAAACTAGATGGAGAGTGGTGTCCTTTACCACAATGGAGAGTATTGGGGAAGGAGCAAATTCTTGGGTAGAAATCAAGAGCTTCATTTTTGGCATATTATGTCTCTAATGCTGGTTAGAAATTTAAGTGAAGAAGTCAAGTAGGTAGTTGAATATATCAATCTGGGGCGTAGGAATTGGAGGTGAAAATTAGAGGTGTTATTAGCTTGTGATATTTAATATCCTAGAATTGGACAAGATTACTAAGGGACTGAGTATGGGGCTTTAGGAGGGAGGAGAGACCAGCAAAGGAGAATGAGGGAGGCCAGTAAGGTAGAGGAAAGCAAGCAGAGTGAACTGCTTCTGGGAGGGAGATTCATGGAGAAAGCCTGTGGATAGGAAGGTGTAATCAACACTGGAATATCAGTGAGAGTTTGTGATTTGGATGGATGAATGTGAATGGGATTGGTATTAAGTCTCCGTCTTCTGGTTGGGCAGTAGGTAGATGGAGAGTGATTTACAAATTTTGGAGCAACCTGGACTGTAGCCTTTCTTTCAGAAGTCATTATCTTAATTTTTTAACTTTCCAGAAACGACTCTGATCATGTTATATTTATAACTTGCTAGAGATGGAAGAGTCCTAAGTTTAGTAGATCCTCTTGCCCGTGGACAGGACTTGTTGTTTGAGTTGACCTACTCTCTGGCATCTGTTTCAACAGTTGTGGTGACTGAGCTCACTTTCTAGATAACCCATTCTACTTTTTATTAATATGCATTTGGAAAATTCTATGAAGCTGGCTTAGGTTCCAAGGCAGCGTAGACCAAGTCCATTGTTTCTCTGTGGTTTTCTAAAGACTTGATTTGAGGAGGTTAACTAATTGGAATTAAAATAAAAACTTAAAAAGCAAAAACAAAAAGACTTGATTTGACAAGCAGGGTTGAAACTATTGGCCAAAACATTTGTGGATATCATGGGCTGAGTTTAAAATACTTGAATCATTTTGTTATTTTAGGATGCTGAATAAGTAAAGCATTCCTTCCATTTTATTCATAAAAGTTTAGCTATAAGAAATACAAGAAACCTTTTGTATAAAGTACCCTAAATTGCCTCATTTTCGCTTATTTAAAAACCCGGTCCTTAGTAAAGCAGCTTTCTCCTCAAATTGTGAATCCTGGTTTTGGCCACAGAAGTCACCAAAACCAGGTGATGTGTTAGATCAGTTGATTGGAGACAGATGACTTGATCTGATTAACTTTTTAAAATGTGTATTTATTTTTGAGAGAGGGAGGGGTGGGAGGGGCAGAGAGAGAGGGAGACATAGAATCCCAACCTGGTTCTGCACTTGTCAGTGCAGAGCCTGATGCAGGGCTTGAATCCATGAACCGTGGGATTATGGTCTGAGCCGAACAAAATAGAGAGTCGGATTCTCAACTGACTGAGCCACCCAGACACCCCTGATTAATGCTTTTCAAGACTTGGTTTATGCAAGTCCTTTGATCAGTAAAGTACTACTTTCAGAATGTGTCCAATACCTTCTATTTTAAGAAAGGCAAACCAATGAAAATGAGATAGCGCAATAGATTTTTTAGTGGTATTAGTTATTCTACCAAAGGATTCTCCATAAAGATTTGAGAGAAGTGACTTGCCCAGGGCACTGCAGGTAATTAGTGGAACCCATTTTCCACATCCTTTGACTCTGCCCTGCCTTCATTCCTCTCATTTAAGTTGTCAAATCCTCAAAGTGGCTTACACAGCAACTTGCTCATGTTTGCAGTGGCATGTTGGAGCAGAGATGTCCTGTTTTCTTACTTTCTCTGAAGAAAAAAGAAATCTTGTTTGGCTTCTTTCAAGGGTTGATTTATTGTCTTCCTGTAGGAAAAAGACAAGTATAGGTATTCTGGAATCTGGGGCTTACTATAGAGTAAAAACATCTGGGTGTCCTGTTTCAAGATGGAAAGAGGAACTGCTTCTTCCTGGAAGGTTTTGTTTTTTTTTTTAATTTTTTTTTAGCAGCTTCATCTTGATATAAATGAACTGCAGAGAAGTTGGAGGAGGGCCCAACAAGGTATGAGAGTAGAACAGAAGGCATGAGGAGGTAGATGCCATGGCTTTGTTGCAGCCATATGATCGTGACTCCTGGGGTATGTTTTAGATTGCAAAAGAGGTAGATGTGTCCGGAATGGTGTCCATGGTGCCTGGTTGTTCCAGCTCTTCACCAAGTTTAGTAGGATCCTGGCTTGCAGAAGGAAGTTGTTTAAACTTGGGATATTGTTAAGAATTAGGAGACTGGGGGGAGGAATTGTGCTGGAACTTTCTGATTAGGAGCCTTGATGCTTTTACCATGTGCCCTTGGTGAACTGAAGGGCATCGCCAGAAGAACGTGGGACATGAGGTCTAAGATCTGGGTTTGAATCCCAACTCCATGTTCTAAATGCATGATGTTGAGGGGTGCTTGGGTAGCTCAGTTGATTAAACTTCAGCTCGGCCAGCTTCAGCTCAGGTCATGATCTTGCGGTTTGTGGGTTTGAGCCCTGCATTGGGCTCTGTGCTGACAGCTCAGAGCCTGGAGCCTGTTTCAGATTCCATGTCTCCCCCTCTCTCTGTCCCTCCCCAGCTCACACTCTGTCTTTCTCTCAGAAATAAATAAATGTTAAAAAAAAAAAAAAAAAAAAAAAGTTTTTTTGTTGATGATTAAGGTTGAGGAAATGGAAGCTTGAGGAGGTTAGAATAATAGTAAAGGATGCCTGATAGGATCTTGGGGACAATGTTTAAAGCATCAATGTACATTATCATTCAGTAGTAACCTCGGTGGTTGATGTTGTATTTTTCCACTTGAGATTCAAATATGAATGCTGGATGTAGATTACAATTAGTGATAACAGAAATAAGAAAAACTTTGGTTCTGATTTTGAATGTGGATTCATGTAAGTAGAAATCTGTGAGTCGTGTGTTTTTGGGTTTTTTGCAAATGGAGGAGCATTTTATTTTATTTTTTTACTACTTAATTTTATTTATTTATTTTTAAGTTTATATCCAAATTAGCATATAGTGCAACAATGATTTCAGGAGTAGATTCCTTAGTGCCCCTTACCCATTTAGCCCATCCCCCCTCCCACAACCCTCTAGTAACCTTCAGTTCTCCATATTTATGAGTCTCTTCTGTTTTGTCCCCCTCCCAGTTTTTATATTATTTTTGTTTCCCTTCCCTTATGTTCATCTGTTTTGTCTCTTCAAGTCCTCATATGAGTGAAGTCATATGATTATTTCTTTCTCTGACTCATTTCACTTAGCATAATACCCTCCAGTTCCATTTAGCATAATACCCTCCAGTTCCATCCACGTAGTTGCAAATGGCAAGATTTCATTCTTTTTGATTGCCGAGTAATACTTCATTGTGTATGTGTATATATATGTATATGTATATATGTATATGTATATATATACACACACACACCACGTCTTTATCCATTCATCCATCGATGGACATTTGGGCTCTTTCCATAATTTGGCTATTGTCCATAGTGCTGCTATAAACATTGGGGTGCATGTGCTCCTTCTAAACAGCATCCCTGTGTCCCTTGGATAAATACCTAGTAGTGCAGTTGCTGGATCGTAGGGTAGTTCTATTTTTAGTTTTTTGAGGAACCTGCATTCTGTTTTCCAGAGTGGCTGCACCAGCTTGCGTTCCCACCAACAATGCAAAAGATGCTCTTTCTCCACATACTCGCCAACATCTGTTGTTGCCTGAGCCATTCTGACAGGTGTAGGGTGGTATCTCATTGTGGTTTTGATTTGTATTTCCCTGATGAGCAGTGATGATGATTTTTTCATGTGTCAGTTGGCCATCTGGATGTCTTTCTTTGAGAAGTGTCTATTCATGTCTTTTGCCCATTTCTTCACTGGATTCTTTGTTTTTTGGCTGTTAAGTTTGATAAGTTCTTTATAGATTTTGGATACTAACCCTTTATGCGATATGTCATTTGCAAGTATCTTCTCCCATTCTGTCGGTTTCCTTTTAGTTTTGCTGATTGTTTCCTTCGCTGTGCAGAAGCTTTTTATTTTGATGGGGTCCCAGTAGTTCATTTTTGCTTTTGTTTCCCTTGCCTCCAGAGACGTGTTGAGTAAGGGGTTGCTGTGGCCAAGATCAAAGAAGTTTTTGCCTGCTTTCTCCTCGAGGATTTTGATGGCTTCCTGTCTTACATTTAGGTCTTTCATCCATTTTGAGTTTATTTTTGTGTATGGTGTAAAAAGTGGTCCAGGTTCATTCTTCTGCATGTCGCTGTCCAGTTTTCCCAGCACCGCTTACTGAAGAGACTGTCTGTATTCCATTGGATATTCTTTCCTGCTTTGTCGAAGATTAGTTGGCTATATGTTTGTGGGTCCATTTCTGGGTTCTCTATTCTGTTCCATTGATCTGAGTGTCTGTTCTTGTGCCAGTACCATACTGTCTTGATGATTACAGCTTTGTAGTATAGCTTGAAGTCCGGGATTGTGATGCCTCCTGCTTTGGCTTTTTTTCTCACGATTGCTTTGGCTATTTGGGGTCTTTTCTGGTTCCATAAAAATTTTAGGATTATTTGTTCTTGCTCTGTGAAGAATGCTGGTGTTATTTTGACAGGGATTGCATTGAGTATGTAGATTGCCTTGGGTAATATTGACATTTTAACAATATTCTTCCTATCCAGGAGCATGGAATCTTTTTCCATTTTTTTGTATCTTCAGTTCTTTCATAAGCCTTCTATAGTTTTCAGAGTATAGATTTTTCACCTCTTTGGTTAGATTTCTTCCTAGGTATTTTATGGTTTTTGGTGATGTATGACCTTTTTAAAAAAAAATCACGGTGTAACCTAGACACAATATTAACAGCTTGAATTTTTACATGTGTATACATTCAAATTAATTCAGAACACATGAAATAAAATGTGAAAAGACTTGTTTTTCAATCCTCTCCATCTCCATGTATTTCCCAGGTCTTCCAGCTGGCAATTTGGTTTATTATTTTACAGAAATTCTTCTATGTATGTGTTGATAAACATTTTTAAAAATTTATTTATGTATTTGAGTGAGACAGAGAGCAAGTCAGGGAGGAGCAGAGAGAAACTCCCAAGCAAGCTCCGGGTGGCCAGCCAGCACAGAGCCCAATGTTTGTAAAAAAAGGTAAAAGTTATGACGATTAAGTTGTGACAGTTTGTAGCTTGATCACCTAGGGTTTATGTTCTCCTAGACTTAGAACCATAGCATTTTGAAGTTTGGGTTTTACCTCAGAGACTAATAATCTGTGAGAACTTGACTAAGACCTATTTTGAGGAAAATTTTGATTAAAAATTAGTTTCCAAAACCAAGTGCTACTCATCTTGCCACACTAGCTGGGCAGATGATGATTGGAGAGCTTGATGAAAAGAACCTATGATGATGGGGCACCTGGGTGGCTCAGTGGGTTAAGTGTCCCACTCTTGATTTCAGCTCAGGTCATGATCCCAGGGTCCTGATATCTAGCCCTGTGTCTGGCTCCACACTGAGTGTGGAGCCTGCTTAAGATTCATATTCCCTCTCCTCCTCTCCCTCCTTTCCCCCTCTCCCCCTCTCCCCCTCTCCCCCTCTCCCCCTCTCCCCCTCTCCCCCTCTCCCCCTCTCCCCCTTTCCCCCTCTCCCCCTTTCCCCCTCTCCCCTTCTCTCTTCCCCACCTCTGTCTAAACAAAACAGAAAACAGACCATAAACACCTGTGATGGCTTTCAGCTATGGAATAAGTCATGGGATGAGGATGAAAGGTACAACACAGAGAATGTAGTCCATGGTGCTCTGATAGCCTTGTATGGTGAGTGATGATGGCTGTGCTTGTGAGCAGAGCATAATGTATAGACTAGTTGAATTACTATGTTGTACACCTGAAACTAATGTAACATTGTGCGTCAAATATAATGAATTAGAAAATAAAGAACCTGTGATGGTAAAGCTGTTCAAGAAATGATTGTGTTCTCCCCTGTGATTCCCAAATGTCTGTTTTAAAAACAGTCAGGGGCTCCTGGGTGGCTCAGTCGGTAAAGCGTCCGACTTCAGCTCAGGTCATGATCTCACGGTTGGTGGGTTCGAATCCCACATTGGGCTCTGTGCTGACAGCTCAGAGACTGGGGCCTGCTTCGGATTCTGAATCTCCCTCTCTACCCCTCCCCTGCTTGCGCTCTGCCTCTTTCTCTCAAAAATAAATAAACATTAGGAAAAAATTAAAAACAGTTGCTTTTGCAAAAATACAGAGGCTCTTGTGTTGATATATTTTTTTTTGAGATAAGTGGTTTAGAATTTAAATTTTAATGTAATTTTAGTATTTTTGGGTGCTAATATACCTTTCTTTTATGTTTATTTTGAGAGAGAGTATGCATAAGAGTGTGAGCATGTGAGTGGGGGGAAGCGCAGAGGGAGAGGGAGGGAATCCCAAGCAGGATCCCTGCTGTCAATGAGAAGCCCATTGGGGGCTCCATCTCAGGAACTGTGAGATCATGACCTGAGCTCAAATCAAGAGTCCGATGTGCAACCGACTCAGCCACCCAGGTGCCCCTAGTTGACCTATTTCTGCATTTTTCTTTTGAGATTCAGAAATGAGTTTATTTCCCGTGGCTTCCACAAATGGTTTTTTTTTTTCTTTTTTGAAGATTTATTTATTTTTGAGAGAGAAAGAGTGCAAGAGGGGAAGGGGCAGAGAGGGGTGGGGGGCAGAAGATCTGAAGCCGGCTCTGTGCCGACATCAGCAAGCCTGATGCGGGGCTCTAACTCGCAAACTGAGATCATGACCTGAACCAAAGTCAAGACACTCAACTGACTGAGCCACCCAGGTGCCGCAGCTTCTACAAATTTTTAGTTTAACAAGCATAGATTGAGCACTTGGGCTCGTGGTTAGTGCAGTGCTGGGTTTCAGGGGCTAGAAAGAAGAGTAAGATACTTGTTCTGAAGAAAAAAGTACATGGAACATAGTAGCTTTTGCTTTGTTGTTTCAATGCCTGGGTGATATTTTTGTCTTGGACACCAGCAGTGATTCACTATGGCAGAGGGTGGATGAATACCTCTGCAGGTAAAGAGAAGGTGTAAATATGTCACGGGGTATATATGGTATACCTCAGAATCATGGAGAGTATTAGGCTTAGCTGGGTATTGGTACAGCCAGCCAGAGACAGGTTCAGGGAGAGACGTTAAGGTAGACAGAGGCTAACTGTGTCCAGTGGAGATGGAAGAGGCAGGAGGGACAGCAGGAGCCAAGGCATGTAAGTGCGAAATATCTTGGTTTGTGTAGGGGAACTACAAGCTGTTTGGGATTAGAGAGGCTCAAGTGTGAGGCAGCGTAGTGATGGAGACTGAGCCTACAGGAGTGCTGAGAGCAGTCTGTGTGCTCGAGGAGCGACCATTATTTAATTCTTGATGTGTTTAACTTTAGGGGCTCAGTTGGTTATTTGGGATCATTATGCAAGACTTGATGCCTAGGTTAATGTTGGGTTCTGCTCACCAGAGATCATCTAGAAATGCTTTTACCTCTGAAGTGCTTTGTGAGAACAACTGTGCCCCAGCACATTCCATGGGATTTAGGGCTGTTTTTAGCCTTCTGATGGGGTAATTAGGGTAAATCATGATAGGACTAGGAACCCTTAGTAAGGCTGTCTGAGCCAGTGTTGTTGTTATTACCTTTTTTAGGTTATGTATGACAAGATAGTCCTGAGTAGCGATGATGAAAGCACCTGGTATTTGATTTTTATTAAGGCATCAAATGATAGAATGAACCATTGGAGAAAAATGAGACCTTTCTGTGTGCACATACTGTTAAATAAGCAAAATGAGGGGCCGCAGTAAAGCCCAACAGTGGGGAGGGCCAGTGACATCTTGCTTGGAATCACCAAGACCTCAGTTGGAATCCTTGCTCAGCTCTGTGATCCTGGGCAAACTGATTAAACTCTCCGAGCCTCTCAGTTTCTCTATAAATAGGGGCAGTAAAACCTATTGCACAAGGTTGTTGGGAATTAACTGATGTTTGTAAAGGATTCCTTGGAGTATCTGACACCTAAGTGGTATTGTCTCATATTAATAAGCTTGTATGTTTACATATGGCAATTGAAAATAAAAGGTAATTATTCTCGCATAATCCCATGATTAATGTCTCATATGCACATAGAAAGGTTTCACGTTTCTTTGTAGAATGAGTTGTGTGTTGTGAATAAGACTTTGTACTTTATATCTAGATGTATAGGTTTTAGGATTCCTAAAGATCTGTATCTAGTTGTGAACTTGTCTTGAGATACTGTTTAAAAACAGAAATAGCTAGGAGATAAAGAACTATTATTTTCAAAGAGGGAGACAACATAGTACAAAAAATGTATAAAAAATAAAGTACACAGGGGCGCCTGGGTGGCTCAGTTGGTTGAGCGTCTGACTTCAGCTCAGGTCACGATCTCACGGTTCGTGAGTTCGAGCCCCGCGTCAGGCTCTGGGCTGATGGCTCAGAGCCTGGAGCCTGCTTCCCATTCTGTGTCTCCCTCTCTTTCTGCCCCTCCCCCATTCATGCTCTGTCTCTGTCTCAAAAATAAATAAACATTAAAAAAAAATTAAAAAAAAATAAAGTACACAAAAGTGGCAGTTCAGAAGGAGATATCTAAAAAGACGCTTAATCTTGGTAATTAATAGACAGAACTTGCCTATTAAAATGGTCATTTCCTTGTCAGTTTGGGAAGAAAACAAGGTTGATAATGCCTGGTGTTGGCAAGAGTGTGGAGGAATGTAGAGAGTAAATTGGCAGAGACTTCTTGGTTTGTTATTTGGCAGTATCTGTTAGTAGAACTTAAAATGGGAATACCTCTCAACCAAATTTCATGGAAAACAACCCAGTTCTCATGGTTTTCTGCAGTTTGTAAGCATAGTTTTCAATAATATTGTAAAAGATCTCCAAATCACAGGTCTTGGTGAAAAAATCTCTGGGTAGGAGTCCAGACTACTTGCAGATAAATGTTTTGGTTTTATTATATCACTCATTACATTTTAATAGGTATTATATACAGATAATTTGGATCTTTTAACGTTGCCTACTTTTCAAGCAGAGAGGATCTCTAGCCTTAATTTGACTGGGACATTTAACAGTTAACCATTTCTGAGGTTTAGAAGGTAGATTTTTTTGTTAGAGTTTATTTTGAGAGCGAGAAAATGATTGGGAGGAGGGGCAGAGAGAAAGGCGGTGGGGGTGGGGGGGCAGAGAATCCAAAGCCGGGCTCTTTGCTGACAGCAGAGAGCTTGATGAGGGGCTTGAACTCAAAAACCTGTGAAATCATGACCTGAGTTGAAATCAGTAGTCAGATGCTTAACCAACTGAGCTACCCAGGTGCCCCTTGTTTTTTGTTTTTGTTTTTGTTTTTTTTAGAGCTCTACACCAGACATGGGGCTTGAACTCATGACCCCAAGATCAAGATTGAATGCTCCACTGACTGAGCCAACCAGGCACCCCAGTTTTGCAGTATTTAATGGAAAATCGGAAGTAACTTAAATGTCCATCCAAAGACAATGTACTGTCGTCTTTTATTTTTTTTAATTAGTTTTTGAGAGAGAGAGCACACACAAGCAGGGGAGGGGCAGAGAGAGAGAGGAGACACAGAATTTGAAGCAGGCTCTAGGCTCTGAGCTGTTAACACAGAGCCTGACGTGGGGCTCAAACCCACGAACCGTGAGATCATGACCTGAGCTGAAGTCGGATGCTCAACTGACTGAGCCACCCAGGTGCCCTGAAAACGTACGTATTCTAACAAACTATACTGTGGCACATGTTGTAGCAGTTACAAAGAATGATAAAGATTTATATGAGATGACTCTCGAAGAAGAAATTGAAAAGTCAGTTATGGGATAACTCGTAAAATATAAGTATTTGATGGGACGTCTGGGTGGCTCAGTTGGTTAAACATCTGACTTCAGTTCAGGTCATAAACTCACCATTCATGAGTTCGAGCCCCTCATCAGGCTCTGTACTGACAGCTCAGAGCCTGGAGCCTGCTTCAGATTCTGTGTCTCCCTCTCTCTCTGCCCCTGCCCGGCTTATGCTTGCTTGCTCTCTCTCTCTCTCTCTCTCCCTCTCTCCCTCTCTCCCTCTCCCCCCTCTCTCAAAAATAAACATAAACAATTTTTTTAAAAACAGGTTTTTGGAATCAAACCTTTAATGTGCACATGTTGGTGTAAAAACATAGAATGAGATCTGGAAGATTGCCCACCATAAAGAGTGGTTGTCTCCTCAAAAGGAAACTAATCGCTGAGGGGAGAGGCTAATGGTGGACCCTTGGTTTTACACCCTGTTCTAATGCTTGTCAGGTTTTTCGTTTTGACCCTTTAAGACTTAAAAACTCAGGACCCCCAAGGAGCTCTTGTTTGTTTTTTTATTGATCTATATATAATTCATTAGCAATAAACCGAATAATGTTTAAAATTACTATTTTTAAACGAATAACTAATAAACCCATTATATATTAACATACGATTTTTGTTTAAAAAAACTTCTAAAACCAAAATAAAAATGAGGAAAATGGAATTAGTTGCAATTTCTGCAAATTTCTTTAGTGTTTGGCCTAATAGCTGGGTACTCAATTACTTCATGGAATTTACACAGATGTGTAGTTAGAAAAGGAAAGGAATATTTTTAATCATCTCTTTAGAGAGGCGCTTGGGTGGCTCCGTCAGTTAAGCATCTGACTTTGGCTCTGGTCATAATCTCCTGGTTCATGAGTTTGAGCCCCATGTAGGGCTCTGCGCTGACAGCTGGGAGCCTGGAGCTTTCTTAAGATTCTGTGTCTCCCTCTCTGCTCCTTACTCGCTTTCACTCTCTCTCTCTCAAAAATAAACATTTTAAAAAAAATCATCTTTTTAGATAATTATGGATATTTTTTGTTCCTACGCCAAAACTCAACAAGTGGTAGTTTAAGTTTATTTTTTTAATTAAAAAAAATTTTTTTTGACATTTTAAATTTATTTTTGAGAGTGAGCAGGGGAGGGGCAGAGAGAAAAGGAGACACAGAATCCAAAGCAGGCTCCAGGCTCCAGGCTCTGAGCTGTCAGCACAGAGCCCGACACAGGACTCGAACCCACAAACCGTGAGAACATCACCTGAGCCAAAGTCAGATGCTTAACTGACAGAGCCACCAAGGTGCCCCTGTGAAAGTTTATTTTAAAAAAATAAAAAATAAAAAAAACCCCTCACTGACATGATTTCACATTAATGTGATAACCCACATTTCAGCTAGCCTTTAGAAAACTACCATTTGTTGGGGCACCTGGGTGGCTCAGTTGGTTAAGCATCCAGTTCTTGGTTTTATCTCAGGTCATGATCTCACAGTGTGTAGGTTTGAGCCCCACCTCGGACTCTATACTGACAGCAGGGAGCCTGCTTGGGATTCTCTCTTTCCCTCGCTCTCTGCCCCTATCCTGCTCACTCTACCTCTTTCTCTCAAAAAAAACATGTATACATATAAAAAAAGAAACTTGGGTTGTATTTTGCAGCTAGTGCCTGTGAATGCAGGGACGACTACAGTTTAGTGCCACTGCTTTGGTTCATGCTAGGGTGCCAGTAGTTTACCCACCATTGTTTTTGTCCCATTTGCTTTAGCACAGATGTCAACATAGTGAAAAAGACAAATAACATCTTAGTGTAATAAAAATCGTTTTGACTTCTTGACCTCTTGAAAGTGTCTCCGGGAACCCTCAGGGACTCCCAAAAGGGGTCCACATATCGTACGTTGAGAATGGCTGCTGTACACTAATGTGATGTTGGAAATTATTTGTATTAGGTTCTCCTGTGAATATGTATTTATATCATAACACAACAGATGGCAGGAACAAGTGAGGACTTTGTGCAACTCCATGGCATGTGAGCCTCGATAGGGAGTCTTACACTAGTCAGTTTGTGACAAACAGGTGTGGGAAGAGCAAAAAAACAAAAGGAACTAAGCACAAAGGAAAAATCCAGGTGCATGAAGGATCGAATATTTAGCGTAAATAGGGAGCACTTCACACAAATGCATATGAGCAAAATGAAGTGTGTTTGGACATTTAGGGACCCTCCGTCATGGTTTAAGTTGTTTAAGCCAAAGTGAACCCCACATGTTGGCTACACGTCTTATCTCAGGAAATGAATAATCTCAGTCCCTTAGTTATTCCTAAAACATTGAAATAGAATTGTTAGAATCTCAGGGCATCATCACAGTTTCCCAGTTTCTTCTGGCGGTTGGGGTGTTTTGAAGCTAGAAGCTTGTGGTGACTCATTGTGTTTGTGGTGATGACCGAGTGAAGAGTCCTGCCTCTGACCTATTTCAGCCAGCTTTCCTTGCCCGAAGTAACTGTGGGTTAAATTTAGAAAATAACTACTTGTGTTGCTATCACAGGAGAGATACTTTTCTTTTTTTTTCTTGTAAGAATTTTAATACAATGAATGACCTTTCGTGTATTTCAC
The DNA here is from genome assembly GCF_024362965.1 of Panthera pardus. NCBI lineage: Eukaryota > Metazoa > Chordata > Mammalia > Carnivora > Felidae > Panthera > Panthera pardus. The sequence goes on along the minus strand of NW_026527013.1, from coordinate 115,176,749 downwards.
TAAGTCTTTTCCATTCTGTGTATTTTTTTCTGGTTTGAGAAAGCTCAGTAGCTTGCTGTTATGTTATCTTTTTGCAAATGGTTCTGTTTTGCTGGTCTTGGATCTTAGCAGCTTTTAAAAGATTGATTCAACAAATTTTTGAGTATTTACTTCTAGGGACTGGACTGCTTTAGGTTCTTGGGAGAGAGAATTAGATGGAACATACAAACAGTCGTGAAGCATAGGTGTAGGTGTAGGGCTGTCTTGCCCACTGGAGCAGCACTGGCCACAGTGACTAAGCAATTGAAATGTGTGTGCTCCAAATTTAGATACTGTATATGTGTGAAATACATACCAGATTTTGAAGACTTTGTTGAAAAAGAATTTTTTTAAGTTTTATTTTTAAATAATCTCTGCCCAATGTGGGGCTTGAACTCATAACCCCAAGATCAAGAGTTACATGCTCCACTGACTGAGCCAGCCAGGCATCCCTCTGTTGGTAATTTTTTTTAAAGTTTGTTTATTTTGAGAGGAGGAGTGTGTGTGCGCACACGTGGGGGAGGGGCAGAGAGAAGGAGAGACAAAATCCCAAGCAGGCTCCGCTCCATCAGCTCACATCCCGATGTGGGTATTCGAACTCATGAACTGTGAGATCATGACCTGAGCCAAGGTCGATAGTCCTAACGCTTACCTGACTCAGCCACCCAGGTGCCCCTCATTGATAATTTTTATGTTTCACTTACTGCTTTTTACCTGAATGTGGCTACAGGGAAATTTAATATTATGTATGTGCCTTGCATTTGTGACTTGCATTATTTCTGTTGGACAGCACAGATGTAGAGAGGAGAGATGGACAGATGTGAAGTGTGTTGAAGGCTACAGAGAAAAATAAACCTGGGTAAGGAAGCATGAAACAATTGGCAGGGGGTTAGTTTTGATTATTTCATATCAGATGATAAAGGAAATCCTCACCAATATGGTGCCGCATGAACAGAGGCTTATTAGAGCTAAGGGAGTGAGATGAGCAGGCAGGTAGGTGCCAAGTGGGGAAGAGTGACCGAAGCACAGGGGACAGCCAAAGCCCATGCATTCTCATTGCCTTTAAGTCAATAAGGAGGCCGTCATGTCTGGAGTAGGGCAGGAGAGCTGTAGATGAGTATGCATGTTGGTGGATAGGAATGGAATGAGGGGATGCCATGGAAAGGTTTTTAGAAGAGACAGTTCTGATAAAATTTATCTTTATATGTTTATTTACTTTTGAGAGGGAATGAGAGAGTGCACGTGTGCACAAGTGGGAGAAGTGCAGAGAGAGAGAATCTCAGGCCTGCTCCACACTTAGTGGGGAGCCTGATCCCACGACCTTGGGATCACGACCTGAACCCAGATTAAGATGGGACGCTTAACCAACTCAGCCATCCTGGTGCCCCTGATGAGATTTATCTTTAAAAGGGAATTCAGAACAGTTGATGCTGGAGGTGGAGATGGAATGGGATCAAGGAGACTAGGAGATTATAATTGTACAAGTCAGAGATGGTGGTAGTGGGACCACAGCTATTGAGGTGTGGTGGTAGTAGTGTGGTAGTAGCGATGAATGGCTAGAATCTACTTTTTTTTTTTTTTTTTTTTGAAAGATAGAAAGAGGACGCAGGGGAGGAGGGCAGAGGGAAGGAGAGAGAATCCTAAGCAGGCTCCATGCTCAATGTGGAGCCTGATGTGGGGCTCGATCCCACAACCCTGGGAACATGACCTGAGCTGAAATCAAGAGTCGGATGCTCAACCAACTGAGCCACCCAGGTACCCCAAGTGGTTAGAATCTTCTACTTTGGAGGAAGAAAAAAAAGTTTGGGCAAAGTAACAGGGGCTGGGTGTAGGGAGTAATGACAGAACCAAGGATACCTCGACAGTTTATAAATTGCTTTAGCTAAAGCACCTGGAAAAATGAAGTTTCCACTAATCATGAGGAGCAAGATTGTGGGAGCAGTATGATGAGGGATAGGGGAGACAGTTCAGTTTTGCCAGGTTAAGTTTGAGATACCTATTAGACACGTGGAGATAGGATAGTGACAAGATAGTAAATGGAGGAAGGGGGAACCAGTGAAGGAGCCTGAGGACAGGCCCATGAGGTAGGAGAAGAATCTTGAAAAAGTACCTGGAGGTATATACTTACCATAGTGTTTAAAGTAGTAAGAGTCATCAGCTGTGACAAATGATGTAGAATAGGGTGAGAATGGAGTTGGCAATGTTACCATTATTGGAGTCTTGATAGGTGGAGTTTTGATGGAGCAGTTAGGACTGAAACCCTGAACGGTGTGGGTTTGTGAATGGATAGATGGGGAAGAGGTAGAGACAGTAAACATGGGTAGGCTTTCAAGTAGATTGCTGTAAAGACATCAGAGGAATGGGATGGGAGTTGGAGGAGTTGTGGTTTAAAGGGAAGGCTTTAAAAACTTTATTTCAGGGGCGCCTGGGTTGCTCAGTCGGTTAAGCGTCCGACTTCGGCTCAGGTCATGATCTCGCGGTCCGTGAGTTCGAGCCCCACGTCGGGCTCTGTGCTGACAGCTCAGAGCCTGGAGCCTGTTTCCGATTCTGTGTCTCCTTCTCTATCTGACACCCCCCCCCCCCCCCCCCGTTCATGCTCTGTCTCTCTCTGTCTCAAAAATAAATAAATGTAAAAAAAAAACAAAAACAACTTTATTTCAATTTACAGGAAAGATGTAAAAACAGTACAGATTATCCATATACCCTCTATCTAGTTTTCTCAAATGTTGGTTTTGACTCCCCTACTTTTTCTGGAAAATTTAAGAGTAGGTTGCAGAACTACTGCTCTTCACCTGTAAGTACTTCAGTGTGTGTTTCCTAAAAACAAGAACATTCTAGGGGCACCTGGCTGGTACAGTTGGTGGAGCATACAACGCTTTTATTTATTTATTTATTTATTTATTTATTTATTTATTTATTTATTATTTTTGAGAAACAGAGCGTGAGACGGAGACACAGAATCTGAAGCCGGCTTCAGGCTCTGAGCTGTCTGCACAGAGCCTGACGTGGGCTCAAACCCATCAACCATGAGATCATGACCTGAACTGAAGTCAGATGCTTAACCAACTGAGCCACCCAGGTGCCCCTTAAAAAATAAAATCTTAAAAAACAAACAGAAACCCTCAACATTCTGTTACATGACATAGTAAAAGTACCAAAATAAAAAGTAACACTGATACAATAGTGTTTAATCTGTAGATGTTCTTCAGATTTTGCCTATTGTCCCACTAGTGTCTTTTTCTTTGATCCTGTATTGAACCCAGGATTACATATTGTATTTAATTGTGATGTGCCTTTGGTTTCTTTTAATTTTTGTTAATGTTTATTTATTTTTTATTTTTTTATTTTTAAAAAATTTTTTAATGTTTGTTTATTTTTGAGAGAGAGAGAGAGAGCACAAGCAGGAGAGGGGCAGAGAGAGAGGGAGATACAGAATCCGAAGCAGGCTCCAGGCTCTGAGCTGTCAACACAGAGCCAGACGCGGGGTTCGAACCCACAAAGCAACTGAGCCACCCAGGTGCCCCTTTAAGAGAGAGAGAGGGAGAAAGAGGATCTGAAGCAGGCACTGTGCTGACAGCCCCATTTGGGGCTCGAACTTAGGAACCTTGAGATCACGATCCGAGTTGACTGAACCACCCAGGTGCCCCTCTTTGGTTTCTTTTAATCTGGAACAATTCCCTAGTCTTTTGTCTTTCCTCTCCTGTATGTTTTTGTTGCTATTGTTTCCTTAAGACCTTTATGTTTTTGAGGAGTATAAGTGAGTTATTTTGTAGAATGTCCCTCAATATCGGTTGGTCTGATGCCCCTCCTCCCATTGTTAGCATCAGGTTATGGGTTTTCGGTGGAATACCGTGAGAGTAATTATGTCTGCTAGGCTTCTCTAGTGTAAAATTAATATTTTCTCCTTTGTATTAAGAATCTTGTGGGGGGTTTTTTTAGACTGTGAAAAGATCGTATTTCAGTTTATACTTTCACTAGTTTTAGCCTTCAATGAGGATTCTCACTTGAAACCATTATTACTGTAGTGACTGCCTTATAATGGCTTTCTAAATGTTACTTTTCCTATATTTTTTAGTTGGAATTTTACTCTAAGAGTTTTCCCCTCTTCATTTCATTTGTTGGTTTCCAGTAATATGGACTCACTGGTTTGTATTTTACAGGTTATAGCATGTTACTCTTATTTTGTTGTTGTGTTGAAGTGAGGGTTTTTAAGGTTAAGAGGTATTAGCATGGTGGTGGTATGCTAAAGGCATGATTCAGCACAGATGGAAAAATGATTTTGATAATCTAATGTCCAAAATACTAGATGAAATCTTACATGCTAGTCTAGTGTTTCATTTTAGAGGAGCAGCTTTGTACTTAATTTTGAACACTTGAGTGCCTAAATGCAATAAATCTAATATCTTTGACTCTCTCTACTGGGGATGTCTTAGAACTAGTGAAAATGAGGTCATTCTTCATGTGTAGGACACATTAAGTCTAAATTCAGATACTGTGTCCCCTGAAAATGTGTTAATAAGTGCTGTCTAATGTACACATCACTTATAAAAACTGTTAATCAGATGTACGTTATTTTTTTCCATACCAGCCTAACTTAATTTTAGCTCATGATCATTCCTTTTTCCCAGTCAGGTAAATTTTGATGTGCTAACTTGATAGTGTGAAATTGGTAGAACATTGCCATACATTTCTTCAGTGTTTCTGTTTAATCTTATGTCTCTTGGTGAGTGATGAGCACACTGAAACAAATCAAGTATAATCTTAAGCTGTTTTTTTAGATAACATATTATATACAGAACACCCACAAGAATTAGGTAAAACTGGTTTTTTCTATGGTAATTAAAAAGGTTGGAAGATTTAAGGGGTGCCTGGCGGCTCAGTTGGGAGAGCATGTGACCCTTGATCTCAGGGTTGTGAGTTCAAGCCCCCACCTTGGGCATAGAGCTTATTACTTAATAAAAATTTAAAAAATAGTAAAATCTTGAAAGAGGTTGGAAGATTAAAAAAACAAAGACAATACACATGGCAAAGTTGAAACCATAAACATGATTAAAATGATCTTTTTCCCTTTTCCAAATGCAACCACTGTGTAGTTTCTTGTGTTTTTGGAGGAGAGGTTTGTATACATATACATAAGCATCTATGAATGTGCACTTTTTAGAAAAGAAAACAAAAGGGGCGCCTGGGTGGCGCAGTCGGTTAAGCGTCCAACTTCAGCCAGGTCACGATCTCGCGGTCCGTGAGTTCGAGCCCCGCGTCAGGCTCTGGGCTGATGGCTCGGAGCCTGGAGCCTGTTTCCGATTCTGTGTCTCCCTCTCTGTCTGCCCCTCCCCCGTTCATGCTCTGTCTCTCTCTGTCCCAAAAATAAATAAAAAACGTTGAAAAAAATTAAAAAAAAAAAAAAAAAAAAAAAAAGAAAAGAAAACAAAAATGACTTAGTTCTGCCCCTTACTGTTTAGAAGTTTTAAACAGTTCTTTTTTTTAAGAATTGTATTATTATTTTTTAAGTAACCTACACTGAATATGGTGGTTGAACTCAAAACCGCAAGATCAAGAGTCACATGCTCCCCTAGATGGAGCCAGCTGGTTGCTCCTTAAAAAGTAGTTTTTAGAGTGCTTTGGAATCTGGAAGGAGGGAAAGTTGTGGTAATACAGTATGTTCAATACTACTAAAAATAGTGGAGTCTTTTTTTTTTTTTTTTTTAAAGTAAACTCTACATCCAACGTGGAGCTCGAACTCACAACCCTCAGATTCAAGAGTCACATGATCTGTGTATTGAGCCAGCCAGACACCTGCAAAATAGTGGAGTCTGGATTGAGGAATATATTTACCTATATCTGGCCTGATAATGCATTAAAACTTGTTTAAAGGTCTTTGTTTACTAGTAGGATATTAATAATATGTTAGGTTTCCTTAGTAGTACTTGTTACAGATCATTATAATTTTTTCTTTTTTTAATTTTTTTTATTTTTAAGGTTTATTTTTGAGAGAAAGACAGAGTGCTAGTGGGGGAGGGGCAGAGAGAGAGCGAGGGAGACACAGAATCCAAAGCAGGCTCCAGGCTCTGAACTGTCAGCACAAAGCAACACAGGGCTTAAACTCATGAACTGTGAGATCATGACCAGAGCCGAAGTTGGATGCTTAGCTGTCTGAGCCACCCAGGTACCCAAGATCATTCTACTTTTCTGAAAATTTCAGCATGTGGTTTATTTCCATCATCAGTTATGGAAGGAAGAAATTTTTTGTGCAATAATTAACCAAAAATATAAAAAGAACAAAAATCCCCCAAACCTCTGAAAATTTCAGAGCAGGCCTTTTAAAGAACATGTACATAAAATATTACATTAACTGGAACTAGTTCAGTGTTCTAAATTTAGTGTTTTTTCCCCCAAAATTGTTTGTTTAAAAAAAATTTTTTTTAATGTTTATTAGAGAGAGCACATGCTCAAGCATGTTTATTAGAGACAGAGAGAGAGGGAGACAGGATCACAGAGAGAGAAGGAGACAGATGATCCAAAGCAGGCTCCTCAGTGTCAGCACAGAGCCTGATGTGGGGCTTGAACTCAGGATGGGTGAAATCATGACCTGAGCTGAAGTCAGATGCTTAAACCATTAATTAAGGCACCCAAGGCACCCTCCAAATTCTTGTTTTTAAAAAGAGTTGAAATATTTTACTTTTTTTATTTTTTATTTTTTTTTATTTTTTATTTTTATTTTTTAAATTTTTTTTAACATTTATTCATTTTTGAGAGACAGAGTGTGAGTAGGGGAGGGGCAGAGAGAGAGGGAGACACAGATCTGAAGCAGGCTCCAGGCTCCGAGCTGTCAGCACAGAGCCCGACGCGGGGCTTGAACTCAGGAACCATGAGATCATGACCTGAGCCGAAGTCGGACACTTAACCGACCGAGCCACCCAGGCGCCCCATGAAATATTTTACTTTTAATCTGTTGTTTTTTTTCTCCCTCTAATGGTGTTCTTAAACTACTTTTCTGGGTTCCTAAGCTGCTCTTTATTTTTAAAATTAGAATTTTTGCAGAAAAATCTTATTAACATAACTGGAAAAGACTGCAATTTGATTTGTAAGCCTAAAGGAAGGATTTTAAGGAAGGAAATATTTTATTTATTTATTATTTTAAAGATGTTATTTTTAAGTAATCTGTCCACCCACTGTGGGACTGGAACTCACAGCCTCAAGATCAAGAGTTGCATATTCTACTGACTGAGGCAGCCAGACACCAATACTTAAACCTTTTAGTTAATTTGAAATAGTACAGCTTCTTGAAATCTGGGGTTGGGTGTCAGGAAAGTTTGAGTATGTATTATGTATCCTTGTTATTACAGTCATAAAGAAAACAGGATAATGCTGAGTTAAAAGTTTTGAAACTACAATTCTTCATTATTTGAACAAAACTTTAAAATTCCCAAGATGACATGAACCCATAGCCAATTGATAATAAGTCTGTTTCAAGAGATTGTTTTAGGGGCATCTGGGTGACTCAGTTTCAATTAAGTGTCCGACTTGGGCTCAGGTCATGATCTCGTGGTTGAGTCCTGTGTCAGGCTCTGTGCTGACAGCTTGGAGCCTGGAGCCTGCTTTGCATTCTGTGTCTCCTGCTCTCTCTGCCGCTTCCCCGCTTGCACTCTGTCTCTCTCTCAAAAATAAACAAACAACAAAAAAAGTTTTTGTTTGTTTTAAGGCTGTTGGTATTTGCAGGTTGACTTCCTGACTTACTTGCAGTTTTTTTCTTTCAACTTTTCTGTGGAGCCCTGCCAATGGTAACCAATGTGCCCAGATGGTAGGGAGATAGAAAAGCACTAAACCTACAGTTGTGAAAGAGAAGAATTAACATTTTATGGTAATTTTATTCATTTGAAACAAATTTGTATGAAACGTACATTAACATCTTTTTAGCCATTGTCCATAATCGGCAGTAACTTTAATTGCATAGCTGGACTTAGTCTTTCAGACTGATTAGATACTTTGCAGTTTCTGGAGGAGGTGGGAGCTCTTAAGATTCTGGAAATCTCTTTAGTCTACAGGATTTTAAGTTGTGTGTGTTCTAAGTAAATCAGATTTAGTTCTGTTTGGTTGTTTTCATGCTATTTGTTTGGATTCCTGTCATGACTCTGAACTTACAGGCTCTTGAAAAGATAGACCAAATTGCACATACAGCATTTTTTTCCTGTTGCTTATTTCTACTTGTATGAGAATAAAGATAGAATTCTACTAGTTTTGGGTAAGTGGGTGGCTCATAGGTCAAGTGTCTGACTCTTGGTTTTGGCTCAGGTCATGATCTCATGGTTCATGAGTTCGAGCTCTGCATTGGGTTCCGTGCTGACAGTGTGGAGCCTGTTTGGGATTCTCTCTCCACTGCCCCTTCCCCACTTGGGCAAAATAAATAAACTGTCTCTGTCTCAAAATAAATAAACTTAAAAATAATTCTAGTTTTTTAGTTACTTATTATAAAGCCTTGCCAGGTCCCAAAATACAGTTCTAAACATAGCAGTAAATAAATATTTAAATGATATCCAACAAACAGTTCTGTAGGGAAAGGAATTAGAATCCCAAATATTTGTAAATGAAATTGTATTTTTAAATTTAAGATGTGTTGGGGTTTTAGTCATCAGTAGAGTATGCTAAATGTAAGTGTATGTGTATGATGTAGGACCTCTTAGAAATAAAAGATTAAAACTTTGACCTAGGTTCTTTCCCAGCCCTTCTGAAGCCTGAGTAAAAATTAAAATGACCTGATGTGTGGAGAAATGGGTGGTGTGTTTGTGTTCTGGCGTGCTGCCTCCTGGTGGATAGTCCGTCTTTTTTTTTTTTTTTTTTTTTTTAAATTTTTTTTTCAACGTTTTTTATTTATTTTTGGGACAGAGAGAGACAGAGCATGAACGGGGGAGGGGCAGAGAGAGAGGGAGACACAGAATCGGAAACAGCCTCCAGGCTCCGAGCCATCAGCCCAGAGCCCGACGCGGGGCTCGAACTCACAGACCGCGAGATCGTGACCTGGCTAAAGTCGGACGCTTAACCGACTGCGCCACCCAGGCGCCCCTGGATAGTCCGTCTTGATAGCTTATTTGCATTTGTTTCTACCAGTCAGTCTTGAGGCAATTAATTAAAGTGCTTGGCTGCTTAACACGTTCTTAAGTGTTTTGAAAATGCATAAGCTTTTATTTCAACATTTTTACAAGGTGTTAAAGTCTAAAGCCCAGCCCACTAAAATTTTAATGCCCTGTGCAGATTGTTAACGACAGATTTAGTTTGTGATGGTTTTTCTACTAGAAAAGCTTTCAGAAGGATTAGAGCATTGAGGAAAGGGCTGGGGGTGCAGGGGAGGAAAGGGCCATTTTAAACTGTTGATGTCTATATTATAGAGAAAGGCTGAGGGTAGGTAGATGTGCTGTGGGTACGTTTGACGGTATGTTCTGTGCAAAGGTGAGAGCCTTATATACCTTTGGTGCTCAGTGCCCCGGCTCCTTGTGATTTATGCTAAACTTTTTGGCCAGTTACATTAACGTGGTAAAGAGGACCAAACAATCTTTCAGAGACTATGTCCTCCATGGATTTGGAGATGTTAGTCATAGGTACTGTGTTTTTGTAGATAATCACACTGATACTTATTTATTTTAAAATGTGTTTATTTTGAGAGAGAGGGAGAGAGAATCCTAAGCAGTCTCTGTGCTGTCAGCACAGAGCCTGACGCGGGGCTCAGTCTCAAGAACTGTGACATCATGACCTGAGCCGAAACGAAAAGTGAGATGCTTAACTGAGCCACCCAGATGCCCCTGTTATTATTGTTCAAGATTTTATTTTTCTAAGTAATTTCCACACCCAATGTGGGGCTCAAACTCAGAATCCTGAGCAAGAGTTGCATGCTTCAATGACTGAGCCAGCCAGGTGCCCCTAACAGCACTGATTATAAGCATGATATTACATTCTAGATTGTCCAGACTGAGCCAGCCAGGTGCCCATGACAGACAGTTTTAACATGTTACTTTCTAAATATGATGCTGAAAGTGGAGCTATTGAATTTTCTAGCATCTTGGTTTAAATTTATTATGTAGATTTTACCATTACTGCTCCTGGAAATTTGTCATCTTTTTTTTTTTCAGAATATAATTGGAAGTCTGAATATGATTTGGAAACATGAAATATATTACTGAAGTTTTAAAGAAAAAAAAACACAACTAGATTATCATAGCGCTTTTTTTTTTTTTTTTTTTTTAAGTTTTATTAAATAATCTCTACACCCAGTGGGGGGCTCAAACTCCCAACCCTGAGATTAAGAGTTGCATGCTCCACCAATTGAGCCACCCAGGTGCCCCTAAAAGACTAATGCCTAATACTTTAATGTTATTTTATCAAGCGACTATCCCATCTAAGCATATGGGGCCCTTGAAGGGACTTCCCAGAAGAAGGGAACTTCTTGAAATGCCAAATTCATTACATCTTTTATTGTCAGAGTTATTTGTCTTACTCATGTGTCCTGTTAGCTGCTGGGTGAGGCTGGGTGTTTTGGTTACCTTGAAATGATTTACTCTGTTTTGGTGTGACCTCCTTGGTCCTCCTCTGAAAGGTGGATGTAAACTAGACAATTTCGAGTATTTTCTTCAAGAGATTGAGATTTATATTATTATGATTATATTGGACAGTTTTCTTGAAGATCTGTATAAGTGATTTTTTTCTTACACAGAAGCTAAATAGTAGACCTGTAAAATTAATGTATAAATAGCATGGAAATTGGAGTTCAAATTTGAATTTGGCTTTTCATTTACCTGCTTTTTGACCTTGGTTAAAAGAATCCCTTGAGACAATTTCCTTAATCTATAAAGTGGGAGTATTAATGCCTACTGAGCTTGGTTGTTGGTATAAGGACACAGCGTAAATATATTTCAAGTGCCTGACATGATCTTTTACCCCTTAGGAGTAACTGAATAAATGGTATCTGTTATTTTAATTATCAATATTGTTGAAATTTAAAAATTGATTCTTAAATTGTACTTGGGGCATAAATGATCTGGAAATGATTAACCTCCCTGGGTATTTCTGACTTTAGTCTGGCTAGCTAGGAAATGAAACTTTTTGGGGTGCCTGAGTGTCTCAGTTAAGTGTTGGACTCTTGATCTTGGCTCAGGTCATGATCTTGTGGGTTCATTAGTTCTAGCCCCACATTAGGCTATGCACTGTCAGTGTGGAGCCTGCTTGATATTCTCCTTTTCCCCCTCCCACCCCCCCCCCCCTCGCTTATGCATGTTCTCTCTCCCAAAATAAAATAAACTTAAAAATTTTTTAAATGTTCTATTTCATCTGTGGTATCTCTTGTTTGTATCAGAATTGGCATAAATGCACATTGTATAAAATTTTTGCACAGTGCAGTGATTCTTTTTAAGTGAATAGTACAGATAATTTCATTAACATACATTGTATAAGATAGAGTTTTGTGGTTATTCTATATTTGAAGTTTAACTGTAGTTATTAGAGCAAAATGAATCTTGCACTATCCACCCGAGGCAAAAAGAGACTGTTGTCTAAAGCAACAATTTTAGAACCTTTTAGTGTTTCTGAAGTATGGGAAATGCTAGTGTGGTTGAAGGTCATGTGAGTGAAAAGTACTTAAAGTTTTTTTACTCTCAGACAGTTATATCAACTTAAATCATATTTTTCATCTAAAACTTCCTTTCTCATGTTACAAGTACTAACAAGCCCACAGTTTGATTTTGATGGAATTTATCATTTTCGAAGATAGTGACTTCCAGATACTAGAGAGCAGAAAAAAAATGTGGAAATTTCAAAAGTACTACAGTAGAAACAACAATATAATAAATCCTCCTTACCTGCCACCTGGCTTCAAGAATCACCAGCTGATGACCAGCCTTTTTGGATATTAATACCTCTGATGATTTCTGAAGCAAATTCAAGATAGCAAGTATATTATGTTCCTAATTTCTTCAGATTGCATCTTTAAAGACAAGGACTTAAAAAAAAAATAGACAATACCATAATTATAAAAAACAATGGCACTAATTCACTGATAATGAAAAGTCTCATTTTTCCCAGTTGTGTGTGTGTGTTTTAATAGGCTTCACACCCAACTGAGGGTTGAACTCACCACCCTGAGATTGAGTCTCATGCTCTGCTGACTGAGCCAGCCAGGCGCCCCTTAAGTTTCCATTCTGATTTTATTTTTTAATGTAAGCTGTAAGCTTAACATGGGGCTTGAACTCAAGACCCTGAGATCAAGAATCACATGCTTTACTGACTGAGCCAGTCAGGTTTCCCCTAAATATATATATTTTTTAAGAATTTATTTTTTTTTTAACGTTTATTTATTTTTGAGACAGAGACAGAGCATGAACAGGGGAGGGGCAGAGAGAGAGGGAGACACAGAATCTGAAACAGGCTCCAGGCTCTGAGCTGTCAGCACAGAGCCCGACGTGGGGCTCGAACTCACGGACCGTGAGATCATGACCTGAGCCGAAGTCCAACGCTTAACCGACCAAGCCACCCAGGCACCCCACCCCTAAATATTTTTTTAAGAATTTATTTGAATTAGGATTTATGTTAAGTTCTGTACATTGGTGATTGGTTGATATGTCTTTGGGTTTTTTTTTTTGTCTTTTTTTTTTTTAATGTCTAGGTTCCCCATCTTTTCTTTGAAATTTGTTAGAAAACTTAGATATTTGTGTTGGAGAGTTTCCCAGGGTCTTGATTTTTGCTGATGTGGTGTCTTTTAACATGAACCTCTGTCTGCAGAGGACACCGTAGCTCTAGAGAATTAATCATATTCAGTATGCCTGTTTTTTTTTTTTAATTGGCAAACATGTCATAGGCAAGACATGAGAATGTTTTAATATCTTGGCCAAGTTTTATTTGTTTAAAGGAATAACAGATTCAAATAGTTTTTTTCCTGTGAATTCAAGGATAGATATAGATGAGGAAGCATGTTGCAGTGAAGTGAACCATAGATTCTTCAATGTATTCTTCCTTAAGTAGTATAAACATACTTTTTTGGTTTATTTTTTGTCTAAACAGAAAGAAAAGTAGCTTATTAAGCAGAAAAAATTGGCCACTATCAGGTTGGCAAGGTAGCATCGTGTTTATATTATTTGTTGTTTGTACTCCCTGCTGAGAGAAAGATTGATTATCTGCAAAGTAGAGTAAGGTTATATCTTTGGAGAAAAGCAAGAGTTGGGTTGCCTACCTAGGGCAAGGGATGTCAGATCAAGGTATTTAGATCAAACTTAGCCTCTTTCTTCATTTTCTTGCTACATAAGAATTCTTTTTATTTTTTATTTTGAGAGAGAGAGTGATAGCTCGAGAGCGGGAGCAGGGGAGGGGTAGGGCGAAAGGGAAAGAATCCTAAGCAGGCTCTGTGCTATCAGTGCAGAACCTCACTCAGGTTCTGAGTGTGGGGCTCAAACTCAGTAACCGTGACATCATATCCTGAGCCAAAGTCAAGAGTCAGTTGTTTAACCTACTGAGCCACCCAGGTGCCCCGGATTGTTACAGTTTCTAAAGTTCATGAGTAGGGGATAGAACTTAATAACAGTAAACTGTAACCTTTTCACGTAAAAAAAAAAAAAATCCAAGGATTTAGGATTTACCTTAGATAAGGACTACATCCAGTTCGCAGTAATGTAAAATAAAAACCATTAACGTAGAGGGGTGCCTGGGTGGCTCAGTTGGTCAAGTGTCCGACTTCAGCTCAGGTCATGCTCACAGTTCGTGAGTTCAAGCCCTGCGTCGGACTCTGTGCTGACATCTGAGAGCCTGGAGCCTGCTTCAGATTCTGTGTCTCCCTCTTTCTCTGCTCCTCCCCTGTTCACAATCTGTTTCTCAAAAATAAACATTAAAAAAAAAAAAAACACGTTAATGTAGAGATACCCATATATTCAAAATATAGCACTTTTTTTTTTTTTTTTTTTTTTTAAATACAATGCTTAAGAGTTTAATCACCTTGGGGTTAGTCAGTGGAGCATGTGACTCTTCATCTTGGAGTCATGAATTCAAGCTCCACATTGAGGGTACAATTGACTTGAAAAAAAAAAATAGTTTAGTCACCTTAAAACACCTCTTCTTGCAGATACAGTTATAGTTCACTTAGTGATGGTGACTTTTTTATTTATTTATTTATTTTAAAAAATTTTTTTTTTTTAACATTTATTTATTTTTGAGACAGAGACAGAGCATGAACGGGGGAGGGTCAGAGAGAGAGGGAGACGCAGAATCTGAAACAGGCTCCAGGCTCTGAGCTGTCAGCACAGAGCCCGACGCGGGGCTCAGACCCACGGACCGTGAGATCATGACCCGAGCTGAAGTCGGCCGCTTAACCGACTGAGCCATCCAGGCGCCCCGTGATGGTGCCTTTTAAGTGAGGAATAATTAATCTATATGAAACTTTGTTTCTTGATCCTGAAATTACATTGAGAAGCAAAATTTGGTAAATTAGTTTTACCTTTCAGTATCAAGTATACCAAATTTTAAAACAGCTCAGTCCAGCTGAAAGATGTAAACTGTATATATATGCAATTTTAAGGTTTCTATTAGCCACAGTAAGAAGTAAAAAGTAACTGGTAAAATTAATATTTGTATTTTATATGAACCAATTCATCTAAAATTTTAGTCTTTTAACATGTGATCAGTATTGAAAATAGTTGAAAAATTTTAGATCGAACTTAGCCTCTTTCTTCATTTTCTTCATCTTCAAAATCTGTTACATTTTATACTCACAGAATAATTCAGACTGGACTTGCCACATTTTAAGCCTCATGTGGCTAGTGGCTATTCCATTGGACAGAGTTGTTTTAAGACCTACAGCTTTTAAAATAACTTTTTTAAAAATGAGTCTTGCTGGAAAAAATGCGTTGGTATTTATAAAATTAGTTTAACTGTGAAAAAATATGGAATGATTGTCTCTTTTTTAAGAGAAGGATTAATTTTCAGTGTGACTCAAACATATTACAGGTTTTGTACCTAAGTATTCCCTTGTGATCACCCTAATTTTCAAGGAAGATATGTGTAATAGGTTTTATTGTGTTAATGTGCTTTAGAGTTATACAGGCCATGAGCTTTTTGTTTAAATAGTGACTCCCTAATATTCAACTGCATGTGTTCCTATGGTTGGTTGAAATACTGGTGATGACTTTTTGGTTAAAGGCTCATTTTCAGATTAAGTTAGTTATGAAGACTACAGAAATCTTTGGTTATTCAGGAATCAAGGATCAAATCAATTTTCGAACACTATTCTGTCATATTGCTTTGCATGTATCTTAAAGAAGTGTAAGAATTTTGTATTCCTCTATCGATGGGACATTGTCTCCTATTGATGGGACATTGTCTCCTATGAGCAGTGTGTACTTGCAAGCATTAGTAATAGACATTCAGCCTTTCTTGGACCCCACCAAGTATATGGACCCCATCCATATACTTAGGGCTATGAGACTGTTGTACACAGATGAAGATGATGAGGTGTGCAACTTTATTTTTTTTATTACATTATTATTATTGGTATTAGTATTTTAGGGAAAGGGGGAGAGAGAATCTTAAGCAGGCTCAGTGCGGAGCCAGGTGCGACTCTCGATCCCACAACCCTGGTATCATGACCTGAGCTGAAATCAAGAGTTGGACGCTTAGCTGACTGAGCCACCTTGTTTTGTTTTGTTTTATTTTATTTATTTTATTATATTTATTTTATTTTGAAGTTTGATAGGGAGAGAGAGAATGTGAGTGCGCAAGCAGGGGAGGGGCAGAAAGGGGGAGGGGGAGAGAGAGAGAGAGAGAGAGAGAGAGAGAGAGAGAATCCCAAGCCACCTAGGCTCCCCAAGGTGTGCAACTTTAAAACACAAATACACCTCTTTTATTTGAGGGGACTAAAACATGGACGTGTTCCCATGGGGATCTGGGAGCAAGGGGGTGACAGAAGAAACACTTGAGAATTTTACTTAGAATTTTTGTTGATGGTGCCTGGATGTCTCCGTTGGTTGAACGTCTGACTCCTGATAACAGCTCAGTCATGATCTCGTAGTTGTGTGGTTGAACCATGTGTCAGTTCAGTGTGGGGCTTGCTTGGGTCTTGTCCTCTCCTCTCCTCTCCTCTCCTCTCCTCTCCTCTCCTCTCCTCTCCTCTCCTCTCCTCTCCTCTCCTCTCCTCTCCTCTCCTCTCCTCTCTCTCGTGCGCACTCTCTCCCCCTCACATGTGTGTGCATTCTCTCTCAAAATAATAAACTTCACAGAATAATTTTTGTTTATTCCTTGTTTGAGCAATGTTGAGTAAATTGCAAATTATGAGCCAGGCAATTTGCTAAGCACTTGAACATACAACAGTGAATAAGATGGAAATAATTTTGCCCTCCTGGAACTTGCCCCCTACTGATATCAGTAGATATCAGTGGTCCCCAGAGAATCTGATTCAGGAGGTCTTCATTGGGGCCCTGAAATCTTTAAGAAAGTCCTCCTGGGTCTAACGTAATTGATCCTTAGACCGCACTTGGAATCATATCTTTACCTTTATAGTTGAGGGGACAACATACTTTGTCTTATTTTCCTTTCTTCCATCCAGTATTCGGTTCACTAGGATCTGGCATCCTCTTTAACTGTTGGAGCAAATATGTTTTTCTTTACAGTACTTGTGACCTTCTGTCAATTCCGTAAGTGAATTCAATTTTTGACAGATTATTATTTTTTTCTTTTTTTAAATAGGCTCCACGACCAGTATAAAGCCCTTTCACAGAAATTCTTTACCTGAGATGTACCTGATTTACCCCTAAATCTCCATGTTGCTCCCTCCTTCCTGTTTCTGCGGACCATTTTTTAAGACTGTCCTAAAATGTCTGATTTCTTTTGCTAGACTGTAAAATGTTTGGGAAAGAGAAAACTGGTATTACAACACTAGTTAGAACTGTTGGAATCTATAACTGGTTTCTCTTGCTTCATTTTATGTTACACTACAGGTTGGAAATAAGGCTGATTCCCCCGTAACAATTAGTAAGGTTTATTTTATAAAACAAAAACAAAATTTGAAAACTGCCCATGATTCTACCAGCCAGAGTGTGTAATGATCCCTTTTACCTGGATCTCTGGGTTCTGTGTAGTTTTCTCTATTTACAAGTTTAAGGTCTTTGAGCATGTTACAGCTTTATATAAGGAAATAACAACAAAAAAGAGAATACTTGAGTTAGAGGCTATATCTCTAGTCAGAGGCTTTGATAAGAGATGACCAAGTCAGTGATTAGTCAGGGTTATTTATGCCAGTTGCCCCTTTGCATCAGCAAGGTATATTAAACTTTTTAAAAATTGAGGTTGACCTTTTAAAGAGCTACTTAAAATTCTTAACTGTATAAAATAAAAAAGGAGATACTTGTATGTAAATATTGAATACTATTAACACAGGTAATTAGCAGTTTTGAATTTGGCTGAGTAAAACTGCTTTTTACATATAAATTGAATTGGTTGGGCACAACTGGAATGAAAATCTGAGCTAGTACAGAGTGCCTCCAAGTGGTGGATTTAAGAGGCTTAAAAGTGGTCCAAATGTGGACGATGTATCCCACTTGTTTGAATAAGAAAACAAGGCAAAGAGAAACCTGTTAATATTAGACTTGGTTTTCTCTTCCTGCCTTCTGCTGGTATTAGCCCCTTAGATTGTGATGAGAGCCTGAGTCTCCTTATGAAGTGGGAATTTAGTGATTCCCTTGATTTGTATAAGTATTGATGGAAAGGGGTGTGATAGAGCCTTTTGGAAGAAATAAGATGAAGAAAATACACATTCGGTATCTGTAGGTAGTTTGGACAGAAGGTTGCAAGCCTTAATACATTTTTGTTTCTTGCATTAGGACTTACTGTGAAATGACTGGCTTCAGAAGTGCCTGATGGCGTGTGTATACAGTTGTCTTGGGCAATTGAGTTAGCCAAGTTTTCAGCATTGTTGCCTTCCTTTCTTGTTATTAATACGTAACCTTGTCCTTTTAATGTCAGTATTGAGTCTTGATGTGTAAATGATCATCATATGGTTTAAAGCTGTAGGGAAAAGTGAAAGTTTTGTGTAGGATTAACCTATACTTGACCTTTAGGGCTTAACAAAAATTATAGCCTGTAATTTTTCTGAAGTCATTTGATGTGGTTACATTATTGGTTGGATTATAAGTGAAATCAATAAAATGGAATATAGTGTAATTAAGGGGATAGGCTCTGGAGCTAGAATGCCCAGAGGTATATTCTGACCCTGCTACACATCAGCAGTGTGTGTTTGGACAAGTTAAACTTATGCTGTTGTTTCCTAATCGATAAAATGCTGTGAGGGTTGAACGCAGACACTGTCATAAGCAGTGTGTGCTGCTGTAACAAAATACCACAGACCGCGGGGCTTAAACAATAGATATTTATTCATCACAGTTTTAGAGCCTGGGAAACCCTCAAGGTGCAGGCAGTTCTTTCTGTTCTTGATAAGGGCCTGCTTTTCCTGGCCTGTAGAGAGATACCTCCTTGCTGTGGCTCACATGGCCTCTCCTCAGCATGTGCTGGTGGAGAGACCCCTGGTCTTTCTTCTTGCAGAGATCGCAATCCTGGGTGCCCAGCTGGCTCAGTCAGAAGAGCATGTGACTCTTGATCTCGGGATTGTGAGTTTGACCTCGGGGTTGTGAGTGTGAGCCCTGCACTGGGGGAAGAGATTACTTAAAAAATAAATAAGTTTTTTTTTTTTTTTTTTGGAAAAAGTTTGTTGTCTAGAAATAGACATATAAAAAATTCCCCACAAAAGATGCTATTCTCTCATTTCCCCATCTTCTTCCTCTTCTTCAACACCCCTGATATAAAGGACTTAAAAAACTTCACCCAAATGTCCAGACAATACTCCCTCTATGTGTTCTTCTGTGTTTGCAAGCTGCATGTTCATATAGCCATCTACAGATACCAAGGTAGCCTTTGTACTCCATTCCCCCTTAAGTTTCACCATTACCGGCCTTCCTGTTAATCCATTCAGGAAATGTTTGCGGTCGAGGGGCAAACTCATCGCTACTATAAGCAAATGCTGTGGGCTACTCGCCGCCAATCCAGCTGTTGTCTGTCCCTCATGACTGGAGTAGCTATGGTTGGGTGCGAATCACGGAGCTTCAATAAATAAATTCTTAAAAAAAAAAAAAAAAAAGATCATACTTGTATTATGGGGGCTCCACCCTCATGACCTCATCTACACCCTAGTACTTTTCAAAGGCCCCTTTCGTACGTAGTACCATTACAAGGGAGATTGTGGCTGCAACATAGGAATTTTGGGAGGTGGGAGGTGCAGGAACAAAAGCATTCTGTCCATAACAGACATGAAGCGTTTTCTTGTTTAAATTCTTTTTTTAGTTTATTTATTTTGAAAGAGCAGGTGAGCAATTGGGGGGTGGGGGGAGCAGAGAGAGGGAGAAAGATAATCCCAAGCAGGCTCCCTGCTGTCAGCTTGGAGCCAAAGGTGGAGCTTGAACTCACAAACTGTCAGATGGTAATGTGAGCCGAAATCAAAAGTCGTACACTTAACCGACTGAGCCATCAAGGCCCCTCTTGTTTACTTTCTTACCTGCTGTCAGACCTTACAGTGGAAGACAAGATGCAAATATCAAAGACACTTGGCAACAACCTAGTAATCTAAAATTTGAATTGAAAGTAATCAGCATGAACACATGGTTTATTTCTCTTTCACACAAAATGTATATGTATTTTCCAGCTGTGGCCTAGGAGCAATGACCAACCCAATAATAATGAACACGCTAGTGACTAGATTGTGTCTCAGTGTATTATTTCTGATTAAAAAGGACTAGCACTTTATGTAGAAAAAGCTGATTGCAGATGGGGCTAGGAACTGTGCCGGCTGAACCTGGATTACAGTGTTGTAACAGAAAGCAAAGGAGTTCTCCTAGATTATTGGAGTCCTGTCACAAGATGCAGGAGTCAATATGAAGAAGCTTGCATTGACTGACTAAAGATGAGGTATTTGGAGCATCAAAAGGAATTAATGCATTAGATTGATACACTCAAAATATCTATGACTGTGAATTTATGATACTGAAAAGAAGTAAACATTTGGTCCTCTTTGGACAATGCCAGAACGCCAATTCCTTATTCTGAAAATACAATTGTGAAATAACAATGCCTTTGAACTGCTGAAAGAAGAGATGGAGATGAGGATTTTCATGAAGCTGATTTATTTTGGAACGAAAAGTGCTTTAATGAAAGGTGCTTTAATGAAATTGCTGAAACGAAATGGTACCTTAGAGAAATGTACAGAATGCCTTGCAGATGAAGAGAGGCATTTATGTCCTGGCTAGTACCCTTCCCTTGTAAACTGTGTATTGTCTTGAGGGTTTCATCTCCTTTGCTTCTAGGCTGCTCTTCTACTCTTCTGAGGCGTTGGAGAAAGCCCTGAAGTAAAACAGAGATGCCTGAGTGTGTGCTTAGGGGTGGAAGGAGGCAGAGCAAACCTCACTGTACCTAGGCCTGTCTGCCACAGCTGTGGATGAAATCAGACCCGAGTGAGGGGTTGTGATAAGGGGCACAAAACCATCCGCTGCAGAAGGGATAGAGTCAATTATTTATCCTGTCTTCACTGTACCTACTGTGCTTCAGAGTTACAAATATTTGACAAGGGAAAGTGTTTCTTTGTTTTTAAATAACGCTAGGTTTTTGGGTTTTTTTTTTTTTAATGTTGTTACTTATTTGGGGGAGAGGGGGAGAGAAAGAAAGAGGATTGGAAATGGGCTCTGCGCTGACACCAGAGGACCCGATGTGGGGCTTAAACTCATGAATTGTGAGATTGTAACCTGATAACCTGAGCTGAAGTCAGATGTTTAAGTGCCTGAGCCACGCAGGCACCCTAAGAGAAAGTTTTTGTTTTGTTTTTAATACTGATGGATCGGTTCATTTATTCATTCATTCATTTTATTTTTGAGAGAGGGCACAAGGTAATCCCTGGAGGGGCAGAGGGAGAGAGAGAGAGAGAGAGAGCACGCATGAGCGAAATGGGGTTTGAGTTCTACCTGAAGTGGGAGCTCACCCAGTGGGCTCAAACTCATGAACCATGAGATCATGACCTGAGCGAAGTCATGCTTAACACCTGAACCACTCAGGCACCTGAGAAAGTTGTTCTTAATAGAAGAACTCAAGCTAAAAAAAAAAAATAAATAAAAAATAAGGCATGATAAAATGAGAAAGTTAGTTTCAACCTTGAATGAAATAATGGATTTAGGTAGTGATCATTCATGATTGCAGCATCACAGAAAGACAGCTAGAGATAAACACATCTCCTTGCAGAAGTATAAAACACTGCTTGTGATAAATTATTGTATCTCCCCGAACAAACAACAAGAAAAAACAAATTGAATCTTCAGATCTAATTACTACATTTACAGGGGACAGAGGAGAATACTAAACAGCACCATGGGGGTGTAATTAGCAAAATCCACGCAGTGAAGAATCTATAGGACAAATGACAGGATTTGGGTTTTTTCTCCCCCAAATAAGTTGCAAGGGGGAAAAAAAAAAGAAACATGGGCTATGAGACTAGAATCATAATCAGCCAAATGCAGTGTATAGCTCTTTTGGGATACTGATTGAACAAATTTAATTTTTTTAAATTGTAGAACTGTGACTAGATATTTAATATTAAATTTTTGTTCATTTTTAAGGATTGATAATAGTATTTTGCCTACTTAATCATTTTAAAAGAGAGATGAATATTCATAAGTAAAAGGCATAAGAATGACAAATTTGGTGCAATGAGTACATTCCAGGAGACAGGCATTTGGAGTGGGAGAGAAGCATGGGTAGCTTCAATTGTCTTGTTCTAATTATTTGGGTGGTTGTGTTCCTAGATGTTTTATGCTTTATAATATAAAAATATTACATATCATTGTATATGAAATTCAACATACCAAACAATTACTGAAAATGACACAAAAGGGATACAGTGGATAAAATTCAGAATGAGTAATCATGCAGGATTTATGACCTGTCAAATAAATGGCAAAAAGAACTCTGCACGTATGTACATCTGGTTGGGATCTTTTCTTTCCTTCCCCTCCCCTCCCAAGCTCCACACCCAATGTGGGGCTTAAACTCAGAACCCTAGGTTCGTGAATCACATGCTCTATCAACTAATCTAGCCATGCACCCCTTAACTATCATCAGAATCCTGATACGAATAAGCCAGCTGTACAAAGATATTTATTAAACAACTGGAAATAGAGTGGATATATGATATCAAGGAATTTTTGTTAAACACTTTGAGGAGCAGTGATGGCTTTATAGTTTTTTTTTTTTTTTTAAGTTTTAAATGTTTTATTTATTTTTATTTTTTATTTTTTTAAATTTTTTTTTTTTAACATTTATTTATTTTTGAGACAGAGACAGAGCATGAACAGGGGAGGGGCAGAGAAAGAGGGAGACACAGAATCTGAAACAGGCTCCAGGCTCTGAGCTGTCAGCACAGAGCCCGATGCGGGGCTCGAACCCAGGAACCGTGAGATCATGACCTGAGCTGAAGTCGGACGCTCAACCGACTGAGCCACCCAGGTGCCCCTTAAATGTTTTATTTTTAAGCAATCTCTATACTCAAAACCCCTAAATGAAGAGTTGCGTGCTCTACCGACTTAGCCACCCAGCATCCTTAAAGATTTTACTTTTAAGTAATTTCTACACTCCATATGGGGCTTGAACTTAAAATCCCAAGATCAAGAGTTGTGTGCTCTACAGACTGAGTCAGCCAGTCAGCCAGTTTTATAGTTATTTAAATTTTTTTAATGTTTTATTTATTTTGAAAGCATGCACATGCTTTCATGAGAGAGGCAGAGGGAAAAAGAGGGAGAAACAGAATCTGAAGCTGACTCCAGGCTCTGAGCTGTCAGCACAGAGCCATATGCGGGGCTTGAACTCACAAACTGTGAGATCGTGACCTGAGCTGAAGTCAAAAGCTTAATGGGCTGAGTCATCACGACACCTCTATGGTTATTTTTAAACAAAAGTCCTTTTATAGCTGTTTACTGATGTACTTCTGCATGACAGGCCATGTAAGTGGAACTTGGCTGGTACTGGTTTGAATTATAGATAAACAAAATAAGGTGATCGTACTTAATAAATGAACCTGGTATGGCATATGGAGGTTGATATTTTTCTAGTTTTATGTAATTTTGAAAATTGTTACAAAATCAGTTTAAATCAGTTGCATTGATTACTAAAGATCTTGAAGATGCTCTTTGGAATCTATGGGAGCTTCTCTGTTGCTCCCTTATTCTGTAATTAAACTTGCTTCTAATAGTATTTTTTCCTAGTAAAGAGTATTGAATTGTCATTATAACTAATATTTCAAGCACAGTAAGCATTTTTGAAGATTTTTATCTCTTAGCTGAGAACTTAAACTTTACCTCATTTTTCCTTGTTGGGGGAAACCTTTAAATTCTGTATGATAAAATAAATTGTTAAGGCTTTTTTTTTTTTTTTTTTAAACAATAGTTGATTAAATGTTCTGGTTTTTCTCTCTCCTTATGAGGTGTAAGAAAATCATTGGAAATGCTAGTAGTTTCTGGTTAGCAGAGCTGTGAATTCTTGTGTTTTTCTTCCCCTTTATAGATGATAATAAATTCTATAATCTATATTTATATAGATTTAAGTATCAGTTGATTGTTTAACTATCAGTTGATTGCTTCTCAGGTGCCAAGCACTGTTCCAGTTTCTGAGAATGAGACACTCTAATTGGTCTCTGTTCTCAAAGTGTGTGTTTCCTATTGTTTTTCAGGTATATGTCAGGTGGAGGTAGAATACCAACTTAATTTGCTTCCTGATAGTTAAACTGAACTTTAATGATTAGGTAATCATACAGTAGATATGTATCAATATCTATTTTCTTGACTCTTAACTATTTAGGATCAAACCTAAATATAACGTAATGTTAAAAGCTGGGATGGGAGATGAGTGAAGCAAGTGATTGTATTTTTTTTTCTTTTTTAAATGGATGAACTTGACAGGGCCCCTGGGTGGCTCAGTCGGTTAAGCATCTGACTTCAGCTCAGGTCAGGATCTCTTGGTTTGTGAGTTTGAGCCCTGCTTCGGGCTCTGCACTGACAGAATGCTTCACATTCTGTGTCTTCCTCTCTCTCTGCCCCTTGGCTGCTCACATTCTGTGTCTCTCACTCTCAAAAATCAACATTAAAAAAAACAAAAAAATGAATGAACTTGATTTACTTATAGTATTTTTTCATAAAATCTAAACTTGTTTTATTTATTTGTTGGTTTAAAGTGATCTCTACATACAATGTGGGGCTGAGAGTCGTGACTGAGATAAAGAGTTGCATGCCCTACCAACTCAGCTAGCCAGGTGCCCTCTGGATTTACTTGTATTAATAGGGGGGAAAACCTAATACTGGGGGGGGGGGGAGGGAGAAAAGAAAAATCACTTGGAAAACTTCTATATAGCAAATTTATATGTAAAAAATGTGGAATGCTTCATGAATTTGCATGTCATCCTTATGCAGGGGACATGCTAACTGCTCTATTGTTTCAGTTTTAGTGTATGTGCTGCCGAAGGGAGCATGGATCACGCAAGTGATGGGGCTTTGTGTACAGCCGACCTGATAAGTACAGTGGGGTGGGATGGATTTTCTCAAGTACTCACCAGGTCAGAAGTTTGTTTTTTTGTGCTGGATGGTGAGAATTCATACCTTTGCTGGGACGCTTGTAATCTTGAGCCTTTTGACTCTTAAACTGGTAAGAAGGGAGCATGGGGTTAGGAGCAGAGTTTTAAATAAGTTACTGACTGATAAGTGGGAAAGAACAACTCTAGATGTGAGAACAGTAACTATATGAAAATAATCCTGATGTTTGTCTAAAATGAAACTTGAGAGAATCCGATAATGGAAACCGGACAGCCGTTTAGGAAAAAATTATTTTGGAGTAACTACCAATAAGTAAATGGATGTTGGATATACATTTTGAAGAATGCTTTGAGAAAACATGGCTAACGGATTACTTCTAATATACGAAAGATGGTATTCTATTCACAGAATTTCTTGGGAGCCCTGTGAGGTAGATACTTGTTTTTGTGATAAGAATAATTACCTGCTAGTTGACCTAAACTCTGTATGTACACTCACAGGTGTACTTGTGGAGAAAATTTTTGGTAATACGTATACCCACAAAAGAGTCCAATGGGGATGAATACTTAGTTACTTAAAACTGTGCTGCTAATTCTTACTGTCAGGTGCTTGAATGAAACTTAGTACTTGCATATGTGTAGTTGGATGTGTGTAGTAAATCTTAACTTCCTTGGTTACTCAGGATAAATAATTACATAATGTTGAGTAATATTTCTGCTGCCTACAGCAATATATAGCAATTGTGTAATCTGTGTATTACACATCTTAGTAGAGTATATTCTTAAAGGCTTTTATGGGAAATATAAAATTTATATATACAGAAGCAGAGCGAGCGCATGTGTCTTGCAGCTTTAACAATTAATAGCACATGAGTTACTATGAAAGAAATCCTAGGCTTAGCATTTCATGTGTAAATTCTGAGACTAAGGTGGTAGTTGAAATTTTTTTCTCTTAAATTGACCTGCTGTCTTACCATCTCTATGGTGTATTGTCCCGGATGATTGTGCTTTGCTTTACGGTCCCATAAAAATAATTTAAAACTGCTTTTTCTTCCTCCTTAGTTTACAAACAGGATGTACCTGAGTTGGGTTAACTTACATGTTGTTTATAGTTCCCTAAGGGATAGGTGGTATCTGGTGTTTGTTCTCGTGCTTTGAGGGGAATGCAAGAGACAAAGGACTAGGTTATGAATCTGATCTTGTGGTTTGCTGTGGTACCTCAAAATAAGTGGGTTATTTGACCAGGAAGGAAACTTCTAATTTTAGAAGTTAAGTAATTTAATTATTTCACTTGATATGTTAAGCCCAGTTGCTAATCTTTTTCTTTTTTTTTTTTTTAATATCTAGTTGACTATAAATTTCTTTCCCTTCTAAGGAGGTGATTTTGTGTGTGGCACCTATGGTACAATCTCACATAATTGATATCTCTTCCTCCCTTCCTCCCTCTGACAGCATTTAAAAAAGGGTAGAAGAAGAGAGGATATATACATTACAGTGAATATTGTATATAATCAATATTATGTGACCTACATATTTACATATGTGGGCATGTGAACTGAGGTCTTTTTTTTTTTTTTTTTTGGTATTGAGATAAGAAAATTTAATGAATCAGAGTGGTTAATAATAATTACACATGCAATGAGTTAAGCAGTATCCAAACGATTTACATACATAAAATACCAAAGAGTTTAATGGACAACACAAAGATTCATATATGTAAGATGCTGAGACATTTACAATTGTGTTAGGTGTCAGTAAAACCATGTAGTAATAAAGTATTTTGTATATATAACAAGTGAACATAAAGAATGCTAAATAACTCTAATAACAAGTTTGAGTGGGTAAGGAGACAAATTGACAGCATTTTTGATGAATAAAGACATGATGCACATTTCCAAATGGCAGCCAAAATAACCTCACTTGGGAAGGTTTTAGGCCTAACAAAGTCCATAAACTTGATGAAGGCAGAAATCTTAAATATATTTTTGAGTATTATGCAATGACAATAGAAACCATCAATTTAAGTGTAATCAAAAAGTAATATCTAGCTAAATGCATATTTCATTTAAGATCTTTTATATAACTACTAGCTAGAGAATTCAAACATGACTTTTTCCTTAAGTTCTTATTTTAATTTGAGTTAGTTAACATACAGTGGTAAGGTCAGGATTTTAATGGTTTTTTTTGTACCATGGAGTCCTTTGGTAGCCTGAAAGTTAGGGATATCTTAGGATGTTTTTCAAGGCATAAAATACATTGGATGATAGGAAGTTAATTATTTTGAAATACATTTAGTAAAATGTTAAAACTCATAGTTACAATATGTACTTAACATAGTAAGTTCTAGCAACATATCTAAGTTTAACAGTAATGGGTGTAGATGATAAAGGTCTGCAGCAAGTTATAGTGATACAAAAATATCTGATGTTAATGTCAAAATTACAAGTAGTGTGATTCTACTCAACTTACATGCCAACATTCATAATTAAAGGAGTGCTAAGTTTCATGTAGGGGATAGTGAAAAAATAAATCAGTGGTTTTTACTCCCCCTCCACCCATCCAGATTTCCCAAATCTGTCTATGGTCCCCTTGGCTGTGATCTCAGATTAAGAACATTTGTAGTACGGCCCCATAAATTAAAAATTTTTTTAATGTTTATTTATTCTTGAGAGAGAGAGAGTGAGCACAAGCAGGGGAGGGGCAGAGAGAAAGGGAGACAGAATCCGAAGCAGGCTCCAGGCTCCCGAGCTGTCAGCACAGAGCATAATGCCGGGCTTGAACTCCCCAACTGTGAGATCATGACCTGAGTTGAAGTTGGAAACCAACTGAGCCACCCAGGCGCCCCAGTGTGGCTTTTAAAATAAGCTGTAATAATCCAATGCTGCTGGATCTCCAAATGGTCTCAGTATGCATCCTGTGATTAACTTTGTCTCCTTTTTCCTTCTTTGGTTGTGTTTTCTTACTGCGAATTGCCTTGTAGTTAATGTAAATATTTTAAAGCATCCATGGTGGCTATTAATGTCTTTGGCTTTCATACTCTTTTTTCTTTTATAAAACATTTTAATTCTTCTGCAGGATCCGGAAACTTCAGATAAGGAATATTCCGCCTCACTTACAGTGGGAGGTAAGAATTTCTATATTTAAAGTTAAGATTTCTGTATTTAAGCTTATTGTTTTTAGTTTTTCGAAGGGTTTTTCTCGTTCCCTCAACTCTGGGTTGTGCTAAAACACAAAATTCTTCTCTCTTGTGTATGTCTTGCTGTGGGCTTTTCTCTGCAGGAGCATAGTGTCTCTTAAAAATCTGCTCATTAAAATAAAAAAAATCTGCTCTTTGATATACTTTAATGGGGTAGTTTTCCTCATTCAGTCCCATCCTAACAGAATCTTGTTTGGGATCTTTCTGATGAGTTCGCCAGTTATATTTAAATATGAACTTCCCTCCTTGGCACATTTTTTAAAGACACCTACCTGCTATTTATACTTTATTTTAAAATGTGAGCTCAGCTTTCTTTTGCTCAGATGGTGGCACTGTAGTAACTGTATAAACAAACCATTTAGCACAGTTGAATAGCCAGTGTCCATAATTGCCAAAGGATAATAATGACATCATGGTTAGAATTTGAGGTATCAGTGGTTGAAGAAATAAAATGTCTTTTGACTCTTGCTGATGATGGAACCTGAAAGTTCTTAAAATTTATTTGGGAGAGGGGCGCCTGGGTGGCGCAGTCGGTTAAGCGTCCGACTTCAGCCAGGTCACGATCTCGCGGTCCGTGAGTTCGAGCCCCGCGTCAGGCTCTGGGCTGATGGCTCGGAGCCTGGAGCCTGTTTCCGATTCTGTGTCTCCCTCTCTCTCTGCCCCTCCCCCGTTCATACTCTGTCTCTCTCTGTCCCAAAAATAAATAAAAAACGTTGAAAAAAAAAATTTAAAAAAAAATTTATTTGGGAGAGATGGTGCAGGGAAAACTCCTCAGTTTGCATGTATTTTTAATATAAAAACAAAGAGTAACTAGCTTTGTGTGTTTCATATTAGTTTTCTGAAATGACATTTGGTGAGTCAGTCACTAAACCAGAACCTTCACCAAAATGCAAAGGATGGTTGAAAGGTTTCTTTTATGGTCAATTAAGGTGTGTTGGTGTGAGGTATGATTCGTCCAATGTCCCAGTTGGTAACAAATCATTTATGCTCATGATATTTTATACAGCATTTATTTTGAGAACAATATAATTGGGTTTAAACTTTGCTGGAAGAGGTGGTTCTTTGATATATACTGAATATTTTCCAAGTTATATAATGTATAGAAAGTGTATTTTTGTAGATGGAAACAGTGACTTTTAAGATTAAACCTAATGGATTTTCCTGTTTTAGATTAACATTGGTTTAGGAACTTGAGTAGCTTGGAGCCTGGGTACCCAAATCAAGTGTCATGGTAATCAAGATTACTGATTGGATCCCCTTATTTTAACATGGGCCATGTTAAATATGAGTTTCTGTTTGAGAACTAAATCTGGTGTAGCTTTCAATGAAATCGTCAAAATGGTAGTCGTCAATTTTAAGTGAGTGAATATTGGCGTACTAGCATATCAGCTGTAGGCAAGTGGCAGTTCATTCATAACATCTCTTCAAATTTAGATTACAGTGACTTCTGAAGCATTTACTTTATTGTATTTTTGGTGGCTTCTCAAGCTTTTAGTTTACTGTATTATTTCTCATTCTGGATAAAATTTAATTTATGAGAATGAATCTTTATTTGCCATGTACAACTTTTTCTTTTATATTTCATTTTATCCTCCCACTAATCTTTTGAGGTAAGGTGAAATTGGAGATGTTAACTCCATTTTCAGATGGACAAATATGGGCACAGGATTCAAAGAATTAAGTAGGAATGAATACTAAATTGTAAGCTTGGAACTAGACTTTGAAACTCTTGACCTTTGACCTCTTACATTTTTTAAAAATGTTTGAAATACTGATAAAACCAATTTGGTGAGGAATAGAATGAGTTATTGTGATGTTTCCTTTCCTTGAAGACTTGAATGAACACCATCTGTTACTTCCTTTTTGACATGAGTCACTTTTTATAACGTTTTATTTGTACATACTGAGTATGGTGTCTGTCTTGTGCCAAAGCCTTATCGTAGGCAGTGATAATTTTGGATTTAAAAGTCCAGATTGCCTTTATAATGGAGGGGTTAAACTTTGAATCCACTCATTAATCTTAGTTTCACTGATAATGGAATGGCCAGATGTTGCATACTTCCTGATTTGATGAAATAGCAAATACACAGAAACACGGGTGAAATATTCTTGTCTAAAAAATAGAGATTTGACTGTATTCAATTTCAGTCTAACTTTGAATTACCAAAACTAGAGAGGATAGAGGCACAACTTTAAATGATGCCACGAAGAAACAACTAGTCAAGCCCAGAATGTGAGACATTCCACAGGACAAAAGATACTGTTCCACTAGTCAAACAATGGCATGTTAAAACGGAAGGCAACTGGTAAGGAATAAGTCTTAAAAGGATAACAAAAAAGCAAGTGTATACTTAGAATAAGTGATTGGTGAATCATGTAAATAGTCCCTTCAAGCAGTGTGAAGTATTTAGAAAAGCCTTAGTTTTTTTTGTAGGTGGCCTTTGGGGTCAGACTTGGAATTGTATCCTAGCTTCACTACTTTATAGTTGTGTGATCTCTGAGCAGGTTTTTCTGAGCCTCATTTTCCTAATTTCTAACATCAGGATGAGGATAGTAGCCACCTCATTGGGTTGCTGTAATCCTTTATGGGTTGATGTACACTAAAGCCCTTAAAAAGTGCTTGATATGTATAAATGCACGCTACATTTTAGCTAGGAAATGAACAACAAATTCACCTCCTCTTAACCTTGAGTTCTGGTGCTTATCTCGGTCAGGTCCAGACTGGAGCCAGCAAACGCTAGGTATTTCATCAGGGGAAATTTAATGTAAAGAATTACACAGGTGCTGGAAGACTGCAAGGGAAAAAAGAGGATCCAGAGGCGGTGGCTGCAGGGAGTAGTTACCATCCTGAAGGCTGAGGTGTCGAAGCAAGAAGTTGAGATGATTAGATCTTTGTAACTTGGAAAGAGAGCCCTGAGTAGTTGAGACTCTGAACAAGGGTTGTAGCTGCTCCCTGGCATAGGGGAGAAAGAAGGGAGGTGATAAAGCTGGTTTTAGGAGTGCCCATGGCATTTAGAGACTGAAACCCACTGCTGATACGAACTGCTGACAAATGGGGGAAGAGCCTGTCTTATCTCCTCCATTGTCTTCCAGTCTGTGAAGCTAATGGAACCATAGGCAAAGGAGTGCTTTTATTTTTATTTGTTTTTAATTTTTTTTAATGTTTATTTATTTTTGAGAGAGAGAGAGAGAGAGAGAGAGAGAGAGAGAGAGAGTGTGTGTGTGTGTGTGTGTGTGTGTGTGTGTGTGTGTGTGTGTGTGAGCGGGAGAGGAGCAGAGAGAGAGGGAGACACAGAATCCAAAGCAGACTCCAGGCTCTCAGCTGTCAGCACAAAGCCTGACACAGGGCTCGAACCCACAAACGAAGATCATGACCTGAGCCGAAGTTGGACGCTCAACCAACTGAGCCACCCGGGCGCCCAAAAGGAGTGCTTTTGAAGAGTGCAGAGTCCTAAGCTCAGCATTGAAAAGTTGAAAGGTGGACCTGGAACCAAGAGCTTAATATCCAGCCAGAGTTCTAACCCACAAGTGAAATTCCTCCCCTGTTCTGCCAGTCCTGTTTTAAGCCATTTTCTGTGAGGTCACTGCAGAGGTGACAGAATCTGGGACCTTGGTAGAAACACTGGATGTGATGCTCTGTGGCATTTTATTAAATCCGTTGCTGGATCATTAATTATTTTATTCCATTATGACTTTTTTTTATATTTGTGTTCGTGTATTTTTTATTTTTTCTTTATATTGCCATATACTGAATGATCAGAAGGGGATTCCTTTCAAGTTCTCTGTGTAGTGCATCTTGCATCCTGGGTATGCCAGGCAGAGGTTAAATGGTTTCTAACTATGTAGTTATGGTTAATGATAAAGCACTTAGGGGCCCTGGATTGGCCAACTGTTTGACTGCTTAAGTGTTTTTGGCAGATAAAAATATGAAGAAACTAACTTTGTGAAGGACCTACTGCTGGAGAATTAGGTGGTTTTGTTTTCCCCCCAGTATGTGGAATGTAGCAGTAGAAGGGAAATAGAAGAAAATTTTGTTTCTCCACCTCCAATCCCCTTGCTTGAGATACTTGGAAGATTTTTGGTGTGACCAAAATGCTAGAAGGGCCACATCTACAAAGAGTCCTGATGGCCTACAGACCTGGGTCCTCAGATGCCCAGAGGGACGTGGACATGAGTGCTAAGGATTTGAGGGGATGCCTTCTTGGACAAACAGCATGGAGGTGTGGGATTGTTAGAGTCCCAGCAGAACCCCGGACTTTAAAAGCCTTTGAGAACACTCGGTTTCTTCTTACTCAATGTCTCAGATGGGCCCCATTTCCTAAATTTAAAGAATCTTTCTGCACTTAAAAAAAAAATTGCCAAAGCCTCAGGAAAGGACTTTTCAAGGAGAATTTTTTTCCAATTTCATTGTCTTACTACTGTCCAATCTAAATAATCAAAATTCCTAATAAGTACTCACAGAACTCCAAAAAGGAGTACCTTCTCTGAAAGAAATGTAAGACTCAATAATTATGTAAATGAAATGTTTTAAAGGTTGAGTTAGGTTCTCATTTTGGGGTTGGGCAGTAATAGTAGAATGATGTTCCCAGAGTTACTGGTTTACTGTCTGGGAAAACAGTCTGCGCTACAGTTAGTTGTCTTCATCTGAGGTGTTGTACATGACGATACCCTGACATTGGCCATGACTGAAGACACTGTATTTTCTAAGGCAAAGATTTGAATATGTATGTGGTCTGACAAATACTTAGCAGGATTGCATACTTTGAAATCACAGTCTTGGTAGAAAATCCAGAATGTATGCTGGCTTTTACCTCAGGGATTGGATATCCAGTTTTTCCTGGACTTAACTGAGCTGGGAAGATGAGTATCTTGAGAAGAAACTAAAGAGATTTCCACAGCGTAAGGTCTGTTTTTGCCATGTGTGTAGTCTGGTGTGATTGAATAAAGGAAGCAGAAGCTGTCTCGCAGGCTAAACATAGGGGATTAAAGGGAGTTTCTTTATAACTAAAAGCATCCTGCATTTGCATCCAGTCTTCCGACATTTATGAGTTGATCTCAGGTTCTTGACATGGAAAACAAGTAACTATTATACTAAAAATGAAAAACCAAAGGTGTAAGTTGGAATATGCAGCATAAAATACGGTTTTCTTCTCCGAGCAGAGTTCTTAATTTTATCTTTCAGAGGTCTTTGTGGTCCTTCATATGAGCTTGAAGCAATTTTTTGGAAGTGAGTGTATCTTGTAAGAAATCTTAGGAGGCTCTGCTTTTGTAGGGCCACAGCACTGCCTTAACAGAACACTTTAGTGTTTGGCTAGTTTGTTTTGAGCCTCATTCCTAGTGACCAGCTTTGGAAAGTTGACTTCTAGGGTAATAGGGAGTGTTAGAACTTTATAGGCTTCCTTCATGATGAAAAGAAGTTTATTCCTTTGTAGTTGGGTGGTGGGGAGTGTTGGGTTAATAGTAAGATATAGTAGGAGGATGTAGCAGAACTTCGAATAAATTACATTCATGTTAGTAGTGTCTATTGTGTGGTAGAAGGGCTAAAGCTTTAGAGAGATGCCTGCATTTCAGACCACAATGAAAGACCTACTCTACTATAAACAAGGTAGAAACCTCAGAAAATGGACCTTTTGTGAGCTGAGGCAAGTACTGCAGAATGGAGAAATTCACATTGCACTTAGAAGAATGCTTAATGGAGGCAAGTTGTAGAGTCAGAAATTTCCATAAGATTAGCTTCCATTAGCTTTGTAAAGCTAGTAGCATCTCAGTGAAGTCTGTTACTTTCTTTCCGTATGGACTCTGAATGTAGTAAGAAAGAATGATTACAGTAGGACACCTTGGCTGTTCTACTAGGAAGTAGAAATAGCAGTATTGTTAAGCTAGGCTCTAGCAAAAGGGAAACCAAAGGAGTCTTCATTGAGAAAGAAAAAAAGAAGTAAGCAAGAAAGTAGTGATGCCATGTTATCTAGTCTGGGAGGAAGACAACAAAGCTGTAGCATAGTTACCTAAAATTGTTCAAAAAGAGCCCTTATAGTAAGCCTTGGATGAATGTGTCCTGAGAATTGGAAGACTGTCTTGGAGATGGAGGGAGGTGGGATGACTTCCAAGTAAAGAGATTTAGGCCAAGGCCCTGGATGGAGTCAGTCAGGCGAAGTCCCTGGTGGATGTGTTTAGCAGAAGGAATTGTGATTCATCTTCATATGTCCAAGTGCTGATGTGTGTTTGGTGCTCTGGTCAGATGGTGTTTGGTCCATGGTGAATACGTGAATTAATGATGAGCAGAAATTGGATGAGACCAAAGCATTTAAGCATAATTGACAGTGAAAAGCTAACAATACAAGATACTCAAACAGAAAAATACCTCTCTAGACACAGTGGGGTTGACATTAGCCATGAACTGAAGGAAAAGTCACAGGAGGTGTTGATGTTGATTATTACAAATAACCCATTTAAATGTTGGCTTTTGCAGCAGATATCTTAGTGTTGTAAATAAAGTAGTAGTAGATAAGCAGTGTTCTCTTGGTAGGTGATTTTCAGGCTTTTCTCTTTTCTTCAAAGCACATGGTATGGCAGAATCCTGGTGTACGAATATAAAGACCGAGCTTTTCAAAGGTGGCATAGAACCTTGTCTGCTGGTTCCCTCTTTGGCCCCTGGGGAAGTTTTGTGGGACTGTTTGAAAATCACTATGACAATTAGTATGAACAGTTGTTAGAGCTAGTTGATCTCTACCAAATTTTGAAGGCCCATAAGAGGCAAGTGGAGACCGTTGACACAGACAGGTGATCTTTTTTCCACCACAGCCTGACTCTGAGTACTAGCCTATATAAATAGCTGACACTTATTGAACACTTACATGGTAGGTGCTGAATTAACCCGTTTTATCTTCACAACAGTCCCATGTCCCCACTTTACAGATGAGGCAGCTGAGGTACAGAGAGGTGAAGTAACTTGCCCAGGGTCACGCAACTGGAAAGTGGTAGAGTTTCTGCTCTTAATCAGGTTACTCAAACAGAACACTTCCCCCAAAAGGTAAGTTTCTCTTTCTTACAATTATCATCATTTATTTGCTTTCCGCATGCCTCTGAAAGTGTGACAGTGAACTCAATAGAAAAAGGATTCTACCAGGCTTGGAGGAAATATATGGTGATGAGTGATGAATGGGGTTGAACGGCTTATTTGAAGAAGTTACTGGTAAACTTTTAGAGAACCGTGGACAGCGGCGTTCTTTATGCATCAATGCTCTGGGATGGGTTGGACTTGGCCTCATTAGAAATGACTTGGTGTGAGAGGCACGCAGGGAAATGTTACAGGCATACAGGCAGAGTTAACCTATTGCCTGTATATGGACAGTATTTGAGGCAAGTATTTCTGGTCCCAAGGTTCTACCTCCCTGTGTTTACCAATGTCCGTGCACTATGTTGCCTGAACTTGTGTCCTGTGGTTCCATGGATCTTCTGAGATGGTTATCTCAAAGGTTTCTAGGCCCTTTATTTAAACCTTTATTTAAAGGTTTATTTAAATAATAAATTAAACCTTTATTTAAACAATATCAAAAATAAAAATAGGCTAGTATGATAAGGCACCATGTTTTCTGACCTCAGGGTCTTTGTATGTGCTATTTCCTCTGCTAGGACAGTCTTCACTGGACTCAATGTTACTTATTCTTAGACTCGTGTTCCCAAATTCTGCTGTGCGTTAGAATTATCTAGGGAGCTTTAAAAGAATTTTGATGCCCAGACTTGATACCCAGTGTCAGCCATTGTTAATATATGGTGAGCCAGTCCTGTTTTGTTGATAGCTCTACTCTCTTCACCCTTTTCCAGATTATTTTGAAGCTAGACATGATGTGATTTCATTTAGTAAATACTACAATATGTATCTCCAAAAGATAATTTCTCTCTATTAGTTGACTAGGGCTGCTGTAACAAAATAACCACAAATTGCGGGACTTAACAGAAACTTTTAATGTCACAGTTCTGGAGGCTAGAAGTCTAACAAGGTGTTAGTGCACTTGTATTCTTGGGAGTGCTGTTAGGGAAGCATCTGTTCAAGGCTTCTCTCTTCTAGTAGTTCCCTGGCTTGTGGTGGTGAAACTTCAATCTTCATGTGCTATTTTTGCTGTGGGTATGTCTGCGTTCAAATTTCTCTTTTTTAGTATTTTATTTATTTTTTCAATAATGACACAATTGTCATTTATTTATTTATTTATTATTTTATTTTATTTTATTTTTTAAATTTACATCCAAGTTAGCATATAGTGCAACAATGATTTTAGGAGTAGATTCCTTAGTGCCCCTTACCCATTTAGCCCATCCCCCCCTCCCACAACCCCTCCAGTAACCCTCTGTCTGTTCTCCATATTTAAGAGTCTCTTATGCTTTGTCCCCCTCCCTGTTTTTATATTATTTTTGTTTCCCTTCCCTTATGTTCATCTGTTTGTTCTCTTCAAGTCCTCATATGAGTGAAGTCATATATTGTTTGTCTTTCTGTGACTAATTTCACTTAGCATAATACCCTGTAGTTCCATCTGTGTAGTTGCAAATGGCAGGATTTCATTCTTTTTGATTGCTGAGTAATACTCCAGTGTGTGTGTGTGTGTGTGTGTGTGTGTGTGTGTGTGTGTGTACACACCACATCTTCTTTATCCATTCATTTGGGCTCTTTCCATCCTTTGGCTATTATCGATAGTGCTGCTATAAACATTGGGGTGCATGTACCCCTTTGAAACAGCATACCTGTATCGCTTGTAGTGCAAGTAATTTCTCTTTTTTCAAAAAGTTTATTTATTTATCTTGAGAGAGGGATAGTGGGACAGGGGCAGAGAGGGAAGGAGAGAGGAAATCCCAAGCAGGTTCTGCACTGTCCATGCAGAGCCTGATATGGGGCTCGAACTCACAAACCATGAGATCATGACCTGAACCAAAATCAGATACTCAACTGATTGAACCACCCAGATGCCCCCAAATTTCTCCTTTTTTGTACATACACCAGTTCTATTGGATTAGGATCCGCCCTAATGACCTCATTTTTTTTTTTTTTTTTTTTTCTGTTTCGTTTTGAGTAAGCTCTATGCCCAATGTGGGGCATGAACTCATGACCCTGGAGATCAAGAGTCACATGCTCTACTGACTGAGCCAGCCAGGTGTCCCCTAATGACCTAATTTTAACTTGATCTCTATAAAGATGTGGTCTCTAAATATGGTTACAGTCTGAGGTACTGGGAGTTAAGACTTCATCATATGGGGGCGCCTGGGTGGCGCAGTCGGTTAAGCGTCCGTCCGACTTCAGCCAGGTCACGATCTCACGGTCCGTGAGTTCGAGCCCCGTGTCAGGCTCTGGGCTGATGGCTCAGAGCCTGGAGCCTGTTTCTGATTCTGTATCTCCCTCTCTCTCTGTCCCTCCTCCGTTCATGCTCTGTCTCTCTCTGTCCCAAAAATAAATAAACGTTGAAAAAAAAAAATTAAAAAAAAAAAAAAAAGACTTCATCATATGAGTTTTGAGGATACACATTTTAACCCATAAGAGTCTCTTAAAAATTCACATACTAAATGTATAGTAACTGTAATATCTGATACAAATCTAATCGTTTGTATTTAATTATGCCAGTTTCTAAAAGGTTTGTTTGAATCAAGTTCTAAGCAAGACTTTTTTTTTTTTATGTTTGTTTATTTTTGAGAGAGACCAACAGGCAGAGAGAGAGGGAGACAGAAAATCTCAAGCAGGCTCTGCCGTCAGTGCAGCACCCTGTGTGGGACTCAAACTTGTGAGTCGTGAGATTGAGCCCTGAGCCAGAATCAAGGGTTGGATGCTTAACCGACTAAGCCACCCAGGTGCCCCTAAACAAGATCTTTTTTAAGACATTTAATCAGTAGGACCTCCCTCTCCCCTTTTTTTGGTGTTGTGTATTTGTGGAAGTTGACTTACTCTGCAGAATGTTACACATTTGTATTTTGCTGAACCACATCCGTGTGTGATCCCTAACGATGTTCCTTTGACCCTTATGGACTTGGATTAGATGTAAGTTCAGTTTTTTCTTTAGACAAAACGAAATAATAGGTGGTTATGTATTCTTCCATTAGGAGGTATATAATGTCTGTCTCTATGATATGACATGCCATTTGATTGTTGCTTAGATTCATTATTGTGTGGTCATAGGATGGTGACATTTTAATTCTACAGTTGCTTCATTTATTTATTGGAATGCCTTTGTAGACTTGTCATCAGTTTTTTTGATCACCCTGACACAAAGTCCCTGTAAGAGAGACAGGAAAAATACTTAGTTCTTCCATTTATTTTCTCTTATAAAATATGGGTGCCTTGGTGACCACTGAGGATTTTTGTTTTTACCAATGAGTTTTTATGTGTATAATTATGAGCTCATGGGTTTAAACATATTTGGGTTTCAAAATTATTGGACTCATTCATATGGACACTTGTATTATTCTAGTCTCGAGAGACTTGCAAATGCTTTGGGACCATGCCAGTGTCCTTTCAATGCTATCTCAATAGTCTTCCTTGACTTGGGGTTCAAGAACCCCTGGTTCATTTTGTATGTTTTCTGCTCCACAGTCTGGAATCATCCCTTTCTGTCAGGAGCCTGGTTCCTTGGGAAGTGGTGTTGAGAGACCACAGAATGATCATGCCCCTCTTGGGACCAGAGTCACTGGCCTTTGCTTCATTGATCATTTTGTTTATAACATTTATGCTTTCAGTTCCTTTCCCTGAAGGTTTTAGTTATAGCCACTCTTCTGTGCCCTGACATATGTTTTTCCATTCCTAAATGTGAACATTTCTCTGTGATTTACTCTTGTTTTTTCTTAGAAATTCTACTTGTTTCTACCTGTTGCTTGGCTTCTTGCTTGGAAGCAAACATGCCCTGGAATATGCTTTGAATTTAAGGTGTCTATAACTGAGTTTCTTTCCTTCTCAAATCATTTCTTGGCTTTCTCTGTGAATTTTAATACTGCTGAAGGCTTGGTCTTGTGGTCACCTTTGTTCTCTCTCCCTTTTGCTTTCCGGCCATAGGACACTGAGTGTCCATAGTCTCTTGTCCCTTCCCACCCCGCAATGCTTCCTTTGGTGTTCTTTCCTGTACCAATGGCCACCACCCTGTAGAGGATCCCCAGTCCTAAGTCAACCGTTATAAAGCATCTTACCATGTATAAATGGAGAAAACAGAATGTAGGTACAGCCACCCTCTGAGGTCTGACCATGAGGGCTCCTGCGTTGTGTTCTCAAGCTTTAAAGCTATCTTTAGAAGTGCCTGAGCACTAATTTTAGGATTCAGTGTTAGTGCCAAGTTGTGAAGTTGCTCTTTCAGTTTCATAATCTGCAAATGAGTCCTGAAACTCTGCAGATGAAAACAATTGGTCTTTCTGTTTCAGTCCTGTTAAACTACCAACAGCTACAAACAGATCGTTCATGGTTGTAAACAGGAAAGGTTGTAAAGAGAGTCTTTGGTTTCAGTACTATTCACTTGCAGTCCTGGCAGATCCAAGAAGGAATAATTAGTAAATAAATCTCTTTCATTTATTTGGGTTTCAGGCAGAGCTTTCTACATGATTACCATACTGCTTCACAGTTCAGTTTGGTGATTAGGAATAAGTATGATCCTATGAATAAAGACTGAGGAAAAGAAGTTAACTACTAGGGGTAGGAGATAAGGCCAGAGTTATCCAAACTTTAGTGCTTTCTGACCACACAGCTAAATAAACAAAGTAACTTTTACAAAGCCTATTTAAAAACTATAACCTTTTTTTCTTTTTGCATGGGATTGATAGATCTTTATGTTCTAAGCCTTCAGGAGCCCTCAAAATACCCATATCCTTGCTGTTTTCTGTGCTAGTTGGTACCCTGAATGTGAGCTAAGAAGTTGTCAGCTGGGGCGCCTGGGTGGCTCAGTCGGTTAAGCGTCCTACTTCAGCTCAGGTCACGATCTCGCGGTCCGTGAGTTCGAACCCCGTGTCGGGCTCTGGGCTGATGGCTCAGAGCCTGGAGCCTGCTTCCGATTCTGTGTCTCCCTCTCTCTCTGCCCCTCCCCCGTTCATGCTCTGTCTCAAAAATAAATTAAAAAAAGTTTAAAAAAATTTTTTTTTAAAATAAAAAAGAAGTTGTCAGCTGAAGAATGCTGAGAGAGGGAGATATGTGTCGTCATTACTTGAACACTTCTTATACCAAGTAAATGGTGTCTCTTCCAATACCACTTCTAACTCTTCAATACCAATGAAGTGTACCACAACTCCAGGTTAAGGGATTCGTCTAATAGGACAGCTTCCACTTCTTTTTTTTTTTTTTAACGTTTATTTATATGGCTCACAGAACTCAGGAAAGCACTTCACTTACTATCATCAGTTTATTATAGAGGATACAGCTCAAGAAATGGAAGAAATGCATAGGGCAAGATGGGGGAAAGGGTTGCGGAGCTAACATGCTCTCTCCAGGTGTGCCATTCTCTCTGCGTCTTCATGTGTTCACCAATCCAGAAGCTCTTGGAACCCATTTTTTGGGGGGTTTTTATGGAGGCTTCGTTACATGGGCATGATTGATTGAATTAATCACTCAGGCCCATGATTCAGTCTCGAGCACTTCTCTTCTTTTTTTTTTTTTGGAGAAGTAAACAATATTTATTGGTTCTTGCTATCTTTAAGCAAGCTAATAAAGGCAATTTGATATTTCTGGCACACAAAAGTTGAAATTATAATCCCTGAGGGTATACAAAATCTCCATATAAAGACTTTTTTTTCTTTTGTCTTTTTTTTTTTTTTAATATATGAAATTTATTGTCAAGTTCGTTTCCATACAACACCCAGTGCTCATCCCAAAAGGTGCCCTCCTCAATACCCATCACCCACCCTCCCCTCCCTCCCACCCCCCATCAACCCTCAGTTTGTTCTCAGTTTTTAACAGTCTCTTATGCTTTGGCTCTCTCCCACTCTAACTTCTTTTTTTTTTTTTTTTTTTCCCTTCCCCTCCCCCATGGGTTTCTGTTAAGTTTCTCAGGATCCACATAAGAGTGAAACCATATGGTATCTGTCTTTCTCTGTATGGCTTATTTCACTTAGCATCACACTCTCCAGTTCCATCCACGTTGCTACAAAAGGCCATATTTCATTCTTTCTCATTGCCACGTAGTATTCCATTGTGTATATAAACCACAATTTCTTTATCCATTCATCAGTTGATGGACATTTAGGCTCTTTCCATAATTTGGCTATTGTTGAGAGTGCTTCTATAAACATTGGGGTACAAGTGCCCCTATGCATCAGTACTCCTGTATCCCTTGGGTAAATTCCTAGCAGTGCTATTGCTGGGTCATAGGGTAGGTCTATTTTTAATTTTCTGAGGAACCTCCACACTGCTTTCCAGAGCGGCTGCACCAATTTGCATTCCCACCAACAGTGCAAGAGGGTTCCTGTTTCTCCACATCCTCCATAAAGAGCACTTCTCTTCTTTGCAGTGACTGGGGGAGTGGGGCTTATAAGTTGTAACAACCCAATCATGCCTTGGTCTCTGTGGTGACCAACCCCCATCCTAAAGCTATCTAGGAGTACACCAAGAGTTGCCTCATCAGAACAAAAGACACTTTGATCACTCGTATCATTTAGGAAACACTAAGGGATTTAGAAACTCTGTGTCAAGAACCAGGGACAAAGACCAAATTGTGTGTGTGTGTGTGTGTGTGTGTGTGTGTGTGTGTGTGTGTGTGTGTGTATTTTTTAAGTTATTTGAGAGAAGGGGTGAGTGCACACGAGAGGGGAGAGACAGCATCCCAAGCAGGCTCCATGCTCGCAGTCCGATGAGGGGTTGGTTCGGTCCCACTTACCCTGAGATCATGACCTGAGCTGAAATCAAGAGTCAGATGCTTAACAGACTGAGCCACCCCGGCACCCCCAAATATATTTCTTATTATGCCTCAGGAGACTGTCGTGTCTTCAGTCCCTGGCATCGCTTGACACAAAACTTTTCAAAGAATGAATGGTCGAATAAGAAGTCTAATGGTAACCATATAATTTATTCTAGAGGTGTGTTCAGGTGATTTAGAAGGAAGCATTCATAAATCAAATAGATAACCAGGTAGCATGAGTTGAAAAAAGAGGCCAAAAGAAATGATCTGTGGGGAGATGAAAGCGGTTAAAAGCCATATGTCATTGTCCTGTACAGCACAGCACGTTGGGCCCCCTCCCCTTCCTAACCTTTCTTCCCCTCTTGCTTTCTCTGTACTGTTAGTGGTTTACTTATAAAGGATGCAAATCAGGGTATGCCACAGAGCTTCTCCCCCTCGCATTCTCTTCTCCTCAGCTTTCTGTTTTAATTACTTTTGGTGAAAACACAGAAATATGTTTAAACAAAGCAAAATTTTAAGTTTTTACTTAAGTAATTTACCATGTTAATTTACCATATTTAGGTTTTCACTGCTTATAAAGCTAATTAAGCAGACTGCAGTGGAACTGAATCAAATATGAATTTGGGTCTGTTAACGCCATGATGTAAACTATAGTGTAATCCGGGGGGCCTGGCTGGCTGAGTGAGTAGAGCGTGTGACTCTTGATCTTGGGTTCGTGAGTTCCAGCCCCACGTTAAACCTAGAGCTTCCTACCTTCCACATATTCTCTTTGAAGTGTCTGGTTAAGTCTTTAGCTGTTTATTGGGTTGCTATCTTACTGGGTTTTCAGAGTTTTTCATATGTTATGGATAAAAATCCGTAGTCAAATATGATTTACAGATATTTTCTCCTAGTGACTAATTGTCCATTTTCTTACCATTGTTACATCAAAAAAATTTAAATTTTTAATGAAGTTCAATTTATTGATTTTTACCACCACCTTTTTATGGATAGTACTTTTGGTGTCTTGTCTAAAAACTCTGTCTAAATCCAGGTTATGAATGTTTTCTCCTGTGGTAAAGTTTTACACTTAGATCTATGATGCATTTTGAG
Source organism: Panthera pardus (assembly GCF_024362965.1). Taxonomy (NCBI): domain Eukaryota; kingdom Metazoa; phylum Chordata; class Mammalia; order Carnivora; family Felidae; genus Panthera; species Panthera pardus. The sequence continues at coordinate 115,133,974 of NW_026527013.1, read as the reverse complement.
TTAATTTTTTATTTTAATTTTAATTTTTTACTTTTTAAATGTTTATTTTGAGAGAGAGAGCAGGAAGGGGCAGAGAGAGAGAGAGAGAGAGAGAGAGAGAGAGAGAGAGAGGAACCCAAGAAGGCTCCATGCTGTCAGCACAGTGCCTGATGTGGGGCTCGAACTCATAAACAGTGAGATCATGACCTGAGCCGAAATCAAGAGTCAGACACTTAACCGACTGTGCCCCCCAGGAGCCCCTTGAGTTAATTTTTTAAAATATTTATTTATTTTGAGAGAGAAACAGAAAATGAGTGAGCAGGAGAGGGGCGGATAGAGAGGGAGAGAAAATTGCAAGCAGGAGCAGTTTGCCCAGAGCCTGATGTGGGGCTCCATCCCAAGGATCATGAGATCGTGACCCTAGCCGATAACAAGAGTTGGTTGCCTAACCAACTGAGCCACCCAGGCGCCCCTATCCTTTTTCAAAATTGTTGTAGTAGTGCTAGTTACTCTGCCTTTACGTATATATTTTAGAACAAGGAAGTCTATGTATCTACACAAAAATCCTGCTTGGAGCAATCAGATCCTATATGTTTTTTGTGAGAGTCATACTTACGTGTTTAAATTTGGGGAGGGGTCTTGTATCATTGTATGTGGTTTTTAATTTTTTCATTTGAAAAAATTTAATTTTTATTTTTGAGAGAGAGAGAGAGCTCACGTGCGTGGGGAAGGGGCAGACAGAGATGGAGACAGAATCTGAAGCAGGCTCCAGGCTACTTTAATGGTAGTAAAATACACATAAAAATGATCATATAACCATTTTTAAGTGTATAGTTCAGGGGTGTTAAGTGTATTTACATTGTTGTGCAACCAATCTCCAGAGCTGTTTCATCTTGCAAAACTAAAACTCTATACCCATTAAACAACTCCCCATTTTTCCCTTTCTCCAGCCCCTGACAACCGCCTATCTTTCTGTTTCTGTGAATTTGACCACTCCAGATACCTCACCTAAGTGGAACCATACAGTATTTACCTTTTTGTGACTGACTTATTTTACTTAGTGTGCCTTCAGGGTTCATCTAGGTTGTGGAATGTGTCAGAATTTCCTTTTGAAGTCTAAATAACATTCTATTGTGTGTATATACCATATTTTATTCATTCATCTGTTGATGGATACTCGTATGGCTTCCACTTTTTGGCTGTTTTGACTCTGAGGCTGCTATGAACCTAAGTGTACAAATATCTCTTTGAGACCTTGCTTTCCTTTTTTGGGGTGCATGTGGGTATATCCTGAAGTAGAATTGCTGGATGATAAAGCAGTTCTGTTTTTAATTTTTTGAGGAATTGATGTACTATATTCCATAGCAGCTACACCATTTTATGTTTCTACCAATATTGCTCAAGTGTTGCACATCCTTGCCAACACTTGTTGTTTACTGATGTATTTTATTTTATTTTTAATTTTTTTTTAGTGTTTATTTTTGAGAGAGGCAGCAGGGGGTGGGGGGCGGGCAGAGAGAGAGAGAGAGACACAGAATCCGAAACAGGCTCCAGGCTCTGAGCTGTCAGCACAGAGCCCGATGCGGGGATCGAATTTGTGAACTGGGAGATCATGAGCTCAGCCGAAGTTGGACATTTAACTGTCTGAACCATCCAGGTGCCTCTTGTGTATTTTTTAAAAATTGATGTATTTTTAAAAAAGCGGGATTTCCATTGTATGTGTTTAAACATATATTCCATTATATATCACTCATATACATATAGGTTATATGTATATATAATAGGTTATATATATAATATATAGGAGATATACATATATAAATCAGTCTCTGTGCCTGTCGTGGGTCTTGAACTCACAACCTCATAACTGAGAGTTGCATGCTTGATTCCATGAACCATGAAATCATGACCTGAGCCGAAATCAAGAGTTGGATGCTTAATTGACTGAGTCACCCAGGCACACCAAGGTTACTTTTTTCTTAAGTTTTATTTGTTTTAATATGTACAAAAATGTTTAATTTGCATACGGACCTTAATATTTTGTAACACTGCCAAATGACTAGTTCTAAAAGTTGTGTATTTTTTAATAGATTGCTTGGAATTTTCTAATTAAACAATCATGTCATTACAATGCATGGTTACACTTCTTTTCCAATCTTTATGCCTTTTATTCCCTTTTCATGTCTGTTACATTGCCTAGGACTTTCTTTTTTTTTTTAATTTCTTTTTTTTTTAATGTTTATTTTTGAGAGAGAGAGTGTGCGAGTAGAGGAAGGGAGGAGAGAGAGGGAGACACAGAATCCAAAGCAGGCTCCAGGCTCTGAGCTGTCCGCCCAGAGCCTGATGCGGGGCTTGAACTAAAGAGTTGTGAGATCGTGACCTGAGCCGAAGTCAGACGCCCAGACAGCTGAGTCACCCAGGTGCCCCTGCCTAGGACTTTCAATGAAAATAGACATCCTTGGCCTTTTCTCAGTCCTTGTGATAAAATATTCACTTTTTGACCATTAAGTTAAATGTTAGCTGTAGATGTTTTGTAGGTGTTGTTTATCAAGTTGAGGATGTTTTCTTCTATTCCTGGTTTGTTGACAGTCTTCATAATGAATGAGTGTTGGATTGTGTCAAATACCTTTTCTGTATAGATATAATCACAAAGTTTTTTTAAGGCTGTTATTATGATGGATTACATTGATTTTCAAATATTGAACCAGTTTTGCATTCCTTGGCTAAACTCTACTTGTTTGTGGTGTTTTACTTATTTTAAAAGTTTATTTTACTTATTTTGAGAGAGAGCAAGCACGAGCACGGAAGGGGCAGAAAGAAAATCACAAGCAGGCTCTGCATTGTCCTGGGGTGCTTGATGTGGAACTCAAGCTCACCAACTGTGAGATCATGACCTGAGCTGAAATCAAGAGTTGATTGCTTAACCAGTCGACTGAGCCACCCAGGTGCCCCTATGGTGTTTCATTTTGATATATTGCTTGAATCAATTTGCTAACACTTTTGTTGATGACTTACTGTGTCTTTGTTCCTGAGGGATATTGATCTGGTTTGTGTGTTTGTGTTGCCTTTAGTTTTGTAACTGGGATAATACAGTCTCAAAATGTGTTGAGAAGTGTTTGTGCTTATATTTCTGCAAGAGAGAGTGCCGAGTTGGCATTATTTCTTTAAATGTTGGATAGCATTTGCCAGTGAAACCACCTGAGCAAAGAAATTTCTTCCTCAGAAGTTTTTATTGGTATTTTTTTTGTTTTTCATTTTGTTTGCTTGCTTGTTTTGTTTTATTAAACTCAAAATCAATTTTTTAAATAGTTATAGGACTTCTCTGGCTATTTTCATCTTAGGTGTGTTTTGGTGATTTATAGTTTCTGAAGAATTGATTTATTTCACCCACATTGTTGTATAGAGGGGAATAAAGTTTTGTATTATGGTTATCCTTTAAATTCTGTGGGGTCTGTAGTGCTGTCTCTTTTTATTCTTGTTATTGATAATTTTGCCTTGTCTCTTTTTCTCTCTCTCTCTCATTCTCTCTCTCATCATGTTTGTCAGTCTTGCCAGAGGTTTATCCATTTTATTGTCCCCCTCCCCACAAAGAACCAGCATTTGGTTTCATTGATTGCTTTCCTTGTTTTCAGTTTTACTGATTTTGCTCTTCATTATTTAATTCTATTTGTTTTGGGTTTATTTTGTGTTTTTTCTACTTTTTTAAGGTGGAAGCTTGGGTTATTAATCTGAGACCTTTCTCCTTTTCTAATATAAGCATGTGATGCTGTGAATTTCCCTTTAAACACTGAATTCCATAAATCTTGGTATAACTTAAAATTTGATTTAAAAATATTTTCTAATTTCCCTTGAGACTTTTCCTCTTTGACTTATGGTTTTTGTTGTTGTTTTTGTTTATTTATTTTGTAGTATGTAGTTTAAATTTCCAAATGATTGTAGATTTACCTGTTATCTTTTTGTTGCTGACTTTAAGTTTAATTCTATTATGACTAGTGAACATACCTTGTATGTTTATGCTTCTTTAAAATCTGTTAATTTTTATTTTATGTCTTTGTTTTAGGACAGATACAGTGTGTCTTGGTGAATGTTTCATGTTGTTGGGTAGGGTGTTCTGTAAAAGTCAAATAGTTGCATTTGGTTGATGCTAATCAGTTTTGTGTATTTGGTTATTTTTGATGTCTTTAGTCCATCCATTCCTAACAGTGGAGTATTGAACTCTCTCAGTATAATTGTGGGTTTCTCAGTTTTTCTTTATAGTTCTGTCATTTTTTGGTTCATGTATTATGAAGCTCTTTTGTTAGGTCTATATATTTTTAGGTTTGCTGTGTTTTCAAAGTGAATTGAACCTTTTATCTCTGGTAACTTTTTTTGCTCTGAAGTCTGCCTACTTCAAGATTAAATATCACTTTACCTTTCTTTGGAGTACTGTTGGCATGATATATCTTATTGTATCCTTTTACTTTGAGGCTACCTGTAACATTATAGTCACATTGAGTTTTTTTTAAGTTTATTTCTTTTGAGAAAGGGTGGGGGTGGGGAGGGAACAATTGGAGGAGGGGGAGAGAGAGAACACCAAGCAGGCTCTGTGCTGTCAGTGCTGAGCCTGGTGTGGGGCTCGATTCCACTAACCGTGAGATCATGACCTGAGCTGAAATGAAGAGTCATATGCTTAACTGACTGAGCCACCCAGGCACCCCTCATTGAGTTTCTTAAAGACAGGTTTTGTAAGCTCATTAGTAGCATCCTTAGTCTCCATCTATTAGATGCCAGCGCCTCCCTGCCTCCCTATGTTGTGATCATCAAAAATGTCAACAGAGGGTTAAATAGCTGATGAGGATTAAGGAGTACACACTTTGTGGTGAGCACTGGGTGTTGTATGGAAGTGTTGAGTCACCTGAAACTAATGTTACACTGTATGTTAACTGGAATTTAAATAAAAACTTTTAAAAAAGATAAAAATGTCACCAGACATTGTCAAATACCCCCTTGGGGACAGCATAATCCCCCAGCTGAGAAATACTGCCCTGTAAGTAATGTGTTATTTTTCTCTGGCTGCTTTCAAGATTTTTCTTTTGTCTTTGATTTTTTTTTTTAATATGTATGTATGTATGTATGTATGTATTGAGAGAGAGAGGGCATGAGGTGGAGAGGGACAGAGAGAGAGAGACAGAGTCCAAAGCAGGCTCCAGGCTCCAGGCTCCGAGCTGTCAGCACAGAGCTTGATGCAGGGCTCAAACCCACAGACTGTGAGATCATGACCTGAGCTGAAGTCAGACTCTCAACCAACTGAGCCACCCAGGTGCCCCAGCTTTTGTCTTTGATTTTCAACAATTAGTTTATGATGTGTCTGGAGATAAATTTCTTTGGGTTCACATTGTTTGGGGTTGTGGAAGGAAAACGACACAGTTTTTTCACTGTGTAGTGAAAACCCCAGTTCTTCCCTACTGTGTGTTTTTCTTTTTCATATGTCTGCTTTATTAATAGAAGACCTCGATTCTGACACTTCTGGTCACCAAATGTGTGGTGGTTTGTCCTACAGCAAGCAATTCTCTGTGACACTAGCTAGGTAGCCTACAATTTTAACTTGATTCTAACACTGTCTACTTGGGGGTAGTGTCAGATCCAACAGGGTAAGGGGGTCAGTCCCACAAGACTGCTCTCCTGACCCCATCAGATGGCAGTTGAAAGCCCAGGCTATCAATCACTTGTGCTTCTGGCCAACTGGCTATAGGTGGAGGTTCCAAAGAGTCTCTCCTTGAGTTCAGTTAATTTTCTAGAGCAGCTCACAGAACTCAGGGAAAGAAGCACTTATGTGTTTACTAATTTATTAAAGAACATGATAAAGCTACCCATGACCAGATGAAGAAATACATAGGGTGAGGTCTGGGAGGTACCCAAGTGTAGGAACTTCTGTCCCCATGGAGTTGGGGTCTGTTACCCTCTTGATATGGATATATTCACCCACTTGGAAGCTCTCAAAACCCCCTGCACTTGGGATTTTATAGAGGCTTCCTCATGTAGGCATGATCAATAATTTTTTTTAAAGTTTATTTATTTTGAGAAAGAGTGCTTGCGACTGGGGGAGGAGCAAAGAGACAAGGAGAGTGAGAATCCCAAGCAAGGTCCATGCTGTCAGCATGGAGCCCGACACATGGAGCCCCTCAGGTGTCCCCCTCCCCTTTTTGTTTTAAAGTTAGGCATGATGAATTATTAACCCCATTTTTAGCTTCTCGCCCCTTTCTTGAAGATGGGGAGTGGTCCTAAAAATTCCAAGCTTCTAGGGACATCTGGGTGGCTTAGTTGGTTAAGCTTCCTACTCTTGGTTTTGGCTCAGGTCATGATCTCACAGTTCATGGGTTTAAGCCCCGGGCTCTGTGCTGGCAGTGCGAACCCTGCTTGCGATTCTGTCTCTGCCCTTTCCCCACTCTCTCTGTAAAAATAAATAAACATTAATAAAAATTCCAAGTTTCTAATCTTGGTGTGGTCTGCTACGATGACCAGCCCCCATCTGGGAGCTCACCCAGAGTTGCGTAGGTCGAAGGTGCTCCTAGTGCTCTTACCACTTAGAAATTTACAAGAGTTTCAGGAACCTTGTGTCCGTGGTGGCAAAGACCAAATGTTAAAACCAGAGCTGCTCCTAGTGTTTTCATCACTTAGGAAACTATAAGGGCTTTAGGAGCTCTGTGCCAGGAAGGGGCTATGAGGCAGAGACCAACCAATATAATATTTTCTACGTCACAGGGCTTGACTGAAATTTACAAATCTGTAGGTTTATATCTTTTGCCAAATTTGGAAAATCTTCAGCCATCATTTAGTCAAAAATATTTTCTACAAATACTTTTCCCTGTCTGACTTTCTGGGATACTGATAACATGAAAGTGGGCCTTTTGATGTTTTCCCATAGGTCATTGAGCCTCTTCATGTGTTCAACCTTTTTTCTCTCATTTGTTCAGATTGAATAATTTCTATTGATTTGTCTTCCTGAGCAGTGGCAGTTTCCTATTTCTAGTTGTCGAATCTGTCCAGTGAGTTTACTTTGGTTATTGTATTTAGGTTTTAAATTTTTATTGTATTCATATTTTGTACTTTTGGGACATTTTCTATCTTTCCTTTTCAAGAGTTCTCCCCCTTTGTGGAGCATTTTTATAATAGTTTCTTTAAAGTCATAATTTCTACATCTGTGGAATTTTTGGCATTTACATTTGTTGATCGCCCTTTCCCATATGAGTTGAGATTTTTCTGCTTTTTATGCCAACTAAGTTTGGATTGTATCTTGGACACCTTGAACATACAGTACTGTGAACTCTGGGTCTTGTTCAGATTCTATGGAGAGGGTTAATAATTTTCATTTTAGATGCGGTTGACGCAGTTGGCTTCAGGCTGAAAGTTGCAACTAGCCTGTGGATTATGGTTCCAATTTCACTTCTATTTTTGAAGCCTTTGAAGTACTCTTTGGATCCGTTTCACGTGTACACCATCCAGTGGTGGCCAGTTTGGGACCTGGGCGGTGACCTTTCCCAGGTCTCAGCTCTCAGAAGCTTAGGTATGTTGTTTAGTTTCATATACAAGCGTGCATATATTGAGACTAAGCCTAGGAACCCCTAAACAACGTCATGCAGTTGCTTTCCTGAGCTAGCGTCTTTCCATGAGCTGAGGCCTTAGTGCTTCCCTCTTTGGTTCTTTAGCCACAGAAGCTAGGGCCTTAGTTGTGCACTTGTAACTGCACCCATGTCTGGGGCTAAATGGTAGGAGGACAGAAGAAAAAAAGCAATGTAATTCAACCTACCCTCTTAGAACCACACTCTTCTCCTCCAGAGTTTTGGGTGACGCTTTCCTGTTCCTCGTGCCAGAGCCACAGGGCTTGTCTTAAAGTTCTGACTTTGCGCTCAAACAATTTCCAAGTTTTGAACTGTCCTGAGTCCAGGCTGAAGCATACCAGAGGGAGGGAGGAGTGATAAATCACCTCAGGTGCAGTGTTGTTTCACACTCCCCTATTCATCTGCTACCATTTACTTTTCAGTCTTCAGATAGTTGCCTCATACATTCTATCCAGCTTTTCTCATGGCATTTCATGAGAGAAACAGGGTAGAATATGCCTACTCAATTTTCTGTGGATCCAGAACCTGGAACTAAAGTTTAAATCGATCCTTTGAATAGAGTTTTTTGTTCCTTTTGAATTTTAAAAGTGGTGAGTTGAATCACTTATTTCTCAAAAATAGAATAACTACTCATATACTTAGGATCAAGGTAGCTGTTGGTTGAAATGAATTAAGGCTGAACAAAACCTTACCTATCATTTAACAAAAGAAACCTATTCAAACCGTCCATGTGATTCAGCACTAGAGATGGGTGTGTAAAAACCTCCACTTGTTGGGACGCCTGGGTGGCCCAGTCAGTTAAGTGTCCGACTTAGGCTCAGGTCATGATCTCATGGTTTGTGAGTTCAAGCCCCACTTCGGGCTCTCTGCTGACAGCTCAGAGCCTGGAGCCTGCTTTGGATTCTGTGTCTCCCTCCCTCTCTCTGTGCCTCTCCTCCTGGTGCTCTGTCTGTGTCTCTCAAAAATAACTACAAGTTAAAAAAAGAACCAAAACTCCACCAAAAAAAACTCCACTTGTTGCTTTTTTTCTGTTACTTCCTACCGCTGAAATTAATGAACAAAACATACAAGGTCAACATCGGGGAGGGAGAGGGCCCAGGCAGGGGTTTAGAACAGTAAACCAGTTGGGAATGGCAGGGCATTCTTAATCCTAATTGTAATTTTAGCATCAGCAACCAGAAAGGCAAGGTTGCCTCAGTACTCGGGGCATTTCCTCCTTTGTGTTTTTGCATGGCTCAGTGCCCTACTTTGTCATAACCAAAACACAGTCTTACTTAAGTTGAGAATTTCTACCCATGTAGGGATGAGAAAGACTGTAATTTTCTGTGGTCCTTCCTAGATGTTGAGTATATAGGCACTGACATCTTTTCAGGATTCCTCAGTTTTTGGTTCTTGTCTGGTGAACAAAAGATAGTGTTGAGTAAGCACTGGTTGAGCTGAGAGTCTGAGCTTTCCAGAACATGATCATAAGCCAAATTGAGATCTCTGTGTTCACCTTGGTAGATTCTTAATTGGTCTAAGGTTGTTTTCTGTCACCCCTTCTCTGTGTACAAGTATCTATAAGAAAATATTGGAATGAGGGGCACCTGGGTGGCTCAGTCAGTTAAGCGTCCAACTTCGGCTCAGACTTGTGATCTCACAATTTGTGAGTTTGAGCCCCGTGTTGGGCTCTGTGCTGACGGCTCAGAGCCTGGAGCCTGCTTCAGATTCTGTGTCTCCCTCTCACTCTCTGCCCTTCCCCCATTTGTGCTCTGTCTCTGTCTCTGAAAAATAAACGCTAAAAAAAAAAAAATTAAAAACATAAGAAAATATTGGAGTTGTGTAATTAGCTTAGTTGAGTTGATAATGAATTGATACTTCATATTTTTTTTATTCTTCCTCCTCATCCCCCTCTTTTTTTTTTTTAATTGTTTTAATGTTTTTATTTATTTTTGAAGGAGAGAGAGACAGAGCATGAGTGGGGGAAGAGCAGAGAGAGAGGGAGACACAGAACTTGAAGCAGGCTCCAGGCTCTAAGCTGTCAGCAAAGAGCCCAATGTGGGGCTCGAACTCACGAACTGTGAGATCATGACCTGAGCTGAAGTCAGACACTTAACTGACTGAGCCACCCAGGCGCCACCCCCCCCTTTTTTTTTAATTTTAAAATGTTTTTATTTAACATCCCTCTCTTTTCTTTACTCCTCTGCTTTTAAGTTAGGTCAACTTAGCATTCACATGGGGAGTCCAGACCATGGGCAGGGCAGTGTGCTAAACACTTCAGATGAATGAGAAATGGAGATACATGACAAGGTCTTGGAGCTAACGTAGAGTGGGATTCATACCAGGAACCTGAGTGTGAAGCCCCCTTTCTTAGCCAGTGCTATATATAAACTCTGTAGTTCTGTCATCTCTTAGGTAAAACTAAGAGTGACCTTTACTTTACACTCCCATGCAAGTCTACGTAGAATTTTGAACACCAAACTCACCAGTATGTTTTTATTTAGATAAACTATAATTTCTTACTATGTTTGACTTGTAATGAGCACCTGGATATTTAAATACGTAGACTTGGATTTTCAACCCTTGGAACTATACCCTTTTGTTTTTTTTTTTTAAGTTTATTTATTTTAGAGAAAGAGACTCACAAGCAAGCTCTGCATTGTCACCGCAGAGCCTGACATGAGACTTGATCTCACAAACTGTGAGATCATGACCTGAGCAGAAATCAAGGGTCTGGACACTGAACCGACTGAGCCACCCAGGTGCCCCGGGAAATGAAATTTAAAGTCCATCAAAAAGACAAGCACTGATTTTTATTATTAGATTTAAATGCACTCTGGCAATGTGCCATAAAATTTCTAAATGCTTAATCTCCATTTCTAAATTTACCTTATCACTGTGTGGTCTCTTTATTGTCCCCTTTCTCTCCCTAGAAAAATTATTCCTCTTAGAAGATTTTGGTCCCATTCTCCCTAGTCAAATGCTGCATACCCCGCACCTCTTTGGTTGCCTGTAAATATTACTTTTTACCAAGCTACTGTAGTGTATAATAATGGAAATGAGCTTAACTGCCCTCACTATCAGGGATGCTTTTTTATTCCAGGATAGAAATTTGCAATGTGGTTTAACAGGCGTAACTCAAACTGTTTTTGATTTCACTTTAGCTTTATATACTGAAAATCCACTTTGCTTTCTGCATGCAAATCCACAGGGAAGCAGTGACTTTTCTAACCTTAATTTCAGAAGACTTCCTGCTCTGTTTGTTCATACTGTGAGTGTCATAGTGATTGAAGATTATTCACATAACAAGTCAGGAAGGGTCCTGGATCCTAAAGTGCTTCGGCAGTTCATGTTGGTGACGCTGATGGCAGAGCCCCTCAGCTGGGGAGTAAGCACGTGGGAAGTAAGCACTGCTGTGGAAACGAGCCAGTTTTGCTGGAGTGACTCAGTCTTCCGCTGTGACCAACTTCGTTTTCTTAACTTTCGGGTTCCTCTAGAACAGCAGAACAATGATCGGGTTTTCATAGGGACCTTTCCTCCAAATGTGGGTTAAAAATCTGAATTTTGATAGCATCTTGAATACCTACCCTCTTCCAGCTGACTCAATTCACATGCTGTCTTTCTACTGTGATACATAGGGTTGGCTTTGGCGTGTTTGTAGAAGTATTTATGGGATGGACCTAGGCACAGAGTCATAAGGTGGCTTTTGAAGTTGTTCTCAAGTGAAATGGAAGTACTGAGGCCTTTAGGTGGTGTGTATAACGAACGCAATTTGGTTGAAGGATGTGATTTTATTGCCTGCCTTGCTTTGCCAAGCTAGGTCAGCTTTGTTGGGATGGCCTCCTTTGGTTGTGATGTCTGTGTGATGGAGGTGGTGGTATGCTTTGAAGAAGCCTTGTTCTCAAAATGTGTACCCTGGAGGAGCAGAACAAAGCCAGCTGTAGTTCTGAAGCCAAAACCCTATTCACATATGGCTCAGAGGCTGTTTTGGTTTTTGACTTTCACAGAATTGAGTTGTGTTAGAAATGTATTCATCTTAGATGGATTTATGTATACATGATAAAACCCAAAAAACAAAAACCCAAAGTAATACTGGGTGGAGAATTACTATACATCGTTTTATTCCATGATCTTCCATCCTAGAGAAATAGGATATGGGAAACAGGAATGTTTCTTCAGTTGCTCAGTTTCTGTGTGCCTCTCCTACATACTGAGAACTTGGTTAAAGATGTGTACTTTTTATATCATGTGTCCTGTAGCCACCAGTCAATAACCCAATGTGGTCTTAAACCACAGAAACAACTTTTTCCAATGTCAAAAGAAAAACTGGCTCATCTGGTCTTAGTGGGTACTGTGGACTGAGTGTTTGTGTCTCCCCAGAGTTCATGGTGAGGCCCTAATCCCCAAGGTGATGGTATTTGGAGGTGGGGCCTTTGGGAGATAATAAGGAAAAGAGTAGAGCCCTGTGAAGGGGATTAGAGCCCTTAGAAGAAGAGACACGAGAGATGGTTGCTCTCTGCCATGTGGAGATAAAGCAAGAAGGGGAGATAGGACCAGGAAGAGGGCCCTCACCAAGGTACCAGTCATGCTGGCACCCTAGTCTTGGACTACTACCTCTAGAACTATGAAGAATTTCTGTTGTTTAAGCCACCCAGTGTATGGTATTTCTTAGAGCATCCCAAGGTGATGAAGTTGTAGGAATGTGGTACCTTCCTTAGGAATTTAAAAATGACTTCCAAAATTCCGTATTGGGGAAGATTTCAAACCTACACACCTAGAGAAAATAGTATAATGAGCTCTCAGGTACTCAGCTCCAGAGATGATCAGCATTCTGTTCTTGTTTCATCTGTATCCCTTAACTTTATTGTTATTTTCTGTATTATTTTAAAGCAATTCAAGGGTAACTGATGGCACAGAAAATTTGTTTGGCATATTACACATAAACATAGGGATATTAGTTTGTTGTTATGCTGTAAGAAATTGCCACAGACTTGGTGGCTTAAAACAACAGAAATTGATGCTCTTAGAATTGGCTCCTGGCTCCTGATGCCAGGAGTTTGCGATCAGTCTCTGTGGGCTAAAGTCAGGTGTTGGCAGGGCTGGTTCCTTCTGGAGACTCTAGACGAGAATGCATCTCCTTGTGTTTTCCAGCTTCTAGAGGCCACCTGGTTTTCTTGGCTTGTGGCCTCTTCCTCCATCTTCAGAGTGTATCATTCCAGGCTCTGCTTCTTTTGTCACATGATCTTCTGACTTGGATTCCTCTTGTGCCCCTTTTATAAGGACCCTTGTGAATACATTAGGCCCATTTGGAAAATCTCCCTGTCTCAAGATTTTAAATTACATCTGCAAAGTGTCTTTTGCCATAAGAAATAACATTCACAGGTTTCAGAGATTAGGAGGCAGACACTTTCGGGACCATTATTCAAACTATGACAATAGGACGCTGTGCGGTCAGCACTCAAATGTCAAATAAATGTCAGGGCTACAATCCCAAGAGTGAGGACTCTAATCACAGAGAAAAGCATGAAGATTAAATTCCTTAAAACCTGGAGGGATCTCTATTCAAATAGTCTTCAAAAAAAATTTTTTTTAATGTTTTTATTTTTGAGAGAGAGACAGTGTGAGTGGGGGAGGGGCAGAGAGAGAGGGAGACACAGAATCTGAAGCAGGCTCCAGGCTGTGAGCTGTCAGCACACAGCCTGACACGGGGCTCGAACTCCTAAACCGTGAGATTATGGCCTGAGGTGAAGTCGGACGCTTAAGCGACTGAGCCACACAGGCTTCCCTGGGTGATCTCTATTCAGAACATAGCTTATCATTTTGTGTAGAGGATGTGGCATCCCCATCAGATAACAAGGAAGAAGGAGACACATGTTTGTGTCAGGTTTGGTGCCTTTTGAGACATAAGAGTAAAGACTGCTGTGGTCTAGCATCAGATTCAAGATGATGCCAGTATGTGCCTCATCTCATGTTTGACCTTGGCTAGCTGATAAAACGGTGCTCTCTTGGGCCTAGTGCTATTGTGATCTCCCTTCCCAGAGCTGCTGAGCCCTGCCCTTCCCCTTGTTTGCTCCTACCTGTTTTTATAAGCGTTTGTTGAAACTGTTGGAGTCCCTGCTGTGTGCCACAGCTGGATCTGCTGCATGGAGCAGCTTTATATTGTATCAAGTCAACTTCTCTGGACTCTACAAAAAAATGGGACTCTTCCTTGCCCTGATTTTCCCTAAATCTTTCCAATGTCCTGCTTACTTTCCATATAAATGTGGGGAAGTGTTTTCATAGAATATAAGACAGAAGTGATGGGGTTTCCATTACCAAACATCAAGCAAGCCCCAGAACGACAGAGTAGAAAGACTGGGAAGTTTGCAGGCAGCTCCTTGCAGACTGAGACTTTGTGTAAAGATGATTCCCATTCAGAGCCTCTTGCCCATCTGTGGTCCTTTGAGGATACTTGTGAGAACCAGTGCCTCACCCCATAGTTTATTATAAATGCACTTATGCAAGGGATATGTCCTTTGGCTGGAATTTTTATCCTCCTCTATAGTGAACCACTTTCCTTCCTTAACCCCACCACGCACTTAGTTTCAGAGCTTTTGCCACACGTGTTTTCTAAGAATCCATTCTCTCCTTTCTCTCTTTCTTAATTCCTATTAATTAGCCATCTAATTAAATGTCATTTCTTTTTTGTTTTTCAATGTTTATTTTTGAGAGAGAGAAGGTGGTGGGGAGAGAGGCGGAGAGAGAGGGGGACAGAGGATCCAAAGCAGGCTCTGTGCTGACAGCAGGGAGCTTGATGTAAGGCTTGAACTCAGGAACCATGAGATTATGACCTGAGCAGAGGTCAGATGCTTAACCAACTGAACCATTCAGGTGCCCCAGATGTCATTTCTTCTACAAATCCTTCCATTTTTCTGCCATATTTGCATTATTAGGTGTGTCTCCTATATTTCTCCCATACTTAGCACTATAGTACCACTTAGCACTTCATATTTTGTCTTCTGACTTTTTGTTTTTAATTTTTAATGTTTATTTTTGAGATAGAGACAGAGTGCAAGTGGGGGCAGAGAGAGAGGGAGACAATCTGTAGCAGCCTCCAGGCTCTGGGTTGTCAGCACAGAACCCGACGCGGGGTTTGAACTCAGGAACCGAACCGTGTGGTCATGACCTGAGCTGAAGTCAGACGCTTAACTTACTGAGCCACCCAGGTGCCCCTTCTGACTGTTTTCTGTTCCCACATCAGACCCTAAACTTTGGGGGCAGAGGACATGCCCCCAGTCCCCCACATGTTGTTCTCAAAGAACCAGAACATTCCTTGGTGTGGACTAGCTGATTACTATCCATACCCTGAACATTTATTGGTGGGAAATGTACTCAACTCTGTAATAGATTAAAAAAATAATAATCTCACTGGATTTAAGGGGTAGAGAAGGTAGGTTTAAAGAAAGTAGAATGTAGGGATGCCTGGCTGGCTTAGTTAGAGGAGCATGTGGCTCTTGATCATGGGGTTGTGAGTTCAAGACCTATGTTGGGTGTAGAGAAACTTGAAAAAAAAAAGTGTAAATTTTTTGTCCCAGGTCACTGAGTTTTATTGAAGTAAAAATCAGTTCACTGAAGTTTTTTTTTTTTCCTTAAATGATGTGTTTATTTTTTTGAGAGTAAATTGAAAATTGAAATCTTGATACAGTTGAAGAGCTATAGAGAGCTATGTTGGGCTCTTCACTAGTGGGGAACAGGTTGTGCTTTTAGAAAGATTTGTTGCAGTGGGATGCCTGAGTGGCTCAGTCATTTGAGCATCTGACTCCTGATTTTGGCTCAGGTCATGATCCAAGGGTTGTAAGCGTGAGATCAAGCCCAAGTTGGCCTCCATGCTGAGTATGGAGCCTGCTTAAGATTCTCTGCCTACCCCCCTTTGCCCCTCTTCCCTGCTTGCATTTCCTTTCTCTAAAAGGAAAATAAAAAGATACCTTGCAGGTATTTTATCTTGCTTTGGCTACTTGTTTTAAGTTAATCTCTCTACCCATAAAGGGTTTGAACTCAGAACCTCTAGATCAAGAGTCACATGCTCCACCGACTGAGCCAGCCTCTAATAGTATTTTGACTTAAAATTTAACTTTGTATTTTGGGGGAAGCGCTTTTCTTTTTTAATTCTTGTTAATTTTTTTTAGTTTTATTTAGTTTTATTTTATTTAGTTTGAGAGAGAGTGAACATGAGTCGGGGGGGCAGAGAGAGAGAGAGAGAATATTCCAAGCAGGCTCTGGGCTCGATCTCACAAACTGCAAGATTATAACCTAAGCTGAAATCAAGAGTTGGACATTTAAATCCAACTGAGCCACATGGATGGCCCCCTGCCTTTTCTTTTCTTCTCTTCTCTTCTCTTTTCTTCTCTTTTCTTTTCTTTTCTTTTCTTTTTTCTTTTCTTTTCTTTTCTTCTTTTCTTTTCTCCTTTTCTTTTCTTTTCTTTTCTTTTCTTTTCTTTTCTTTTCTTTTCTTTTCTTTTCTTTTCTTTTCTTTTCTTTTCTCTTTTCTTTTCTCTTTTCTTTTCGAGAGCATTCAAGCGCAGGTGAGCCAGGGAGGAGGGCAGGGGGAGAGGGAGAGAGAGAATGAATGGATGAATGAATGAATTAATGAATGAGTATCTTCAGCGTGTGGAGCCTGATGCAGGACTTGATCGCACAACTCCAGGATCACCACCCAAGTGGAAATCAAGAGTCGGTCGTTCAACCAACTGAGCCACCCAGGCGCCCCTCTCTTTTTTTCTTGTTTAAAGAAAACCCTCAGAAATGTTAGTGTCGAAGGAATGAGTCACAAAGACTCAGAAGCATCGAATGATGCTCCTTATGGCTGTGTTATTGAGCAGGCTGTGCCCCCAGATGCTCGCCTCATTAGGATAGATTAATGTTAAGCTCTCCTGAGTTTACACCCATCATTACCTCTGTGTTCTCCTTTCTCAGCAAATCTCATGCCCATCAGATCTGAGCCTGTTCTGTGTACTTCCACTGAGCCTGATCTGTGTACTTCCGATACTCCAGTATTGTTGAACATGACCTGAAGTTAGCTAGCTGAACAAGTATTTCTGATTTCAAATAATCTTCATGACTTCTTTTCCATAAAAAACATGACAAAATCATGTTAATTTCTTGCTTAACTAAATATGGGCGAATATTTCATCACCTACATCTTTGTTTCCGTAAGCTAAGAATTTTACCCTGACTAGCTGTTTAATTAATGCATGTTTAATAAGAGGACCTTTGCTCATATGCTTCCCTCTGCTGCTAGAGACAGAGCTTTGTAGTACAGGATAGAGCCTTTCTACTTGGAACAGTTATTTTCTGCTGACTGGGTTCAGTGTTGTTTTTTTATTGAGTTTAAGGGTCACCTCTATCTTACGGTATAGAGTTTTAACTTTACCCCTGACTTCATACTTAATTTTTTTAACCCTGAATTTCTTCTGGCTTTATTTTTCTCCTGGAAAAAAAAAAAAAACAAAACTCTTGTGTTGACTGTCTCTTGTAAGTTGTTTTATCCTTTTGGAAAGTAGTTATTTGTAAGTCATGTAGGGTTTTTTTGTATCTAAAACACCTTGGTGTATGAACTAGATTGATGGTTCTCTCCTTGTAGAAAATCAGCCTTTTTTATTTTTGTTAAGTTTATTTTGAGACACCACGTGCATGAGCCGGAGAGGAACAGAGACAGAGGGAGAGATAGACTCCGAAGCAGGCTCCACACTGTCAGCGCAAAGCCCGACACAGGGCTCAAACCCACCGACGATGAGATCATGACCTGAGCTGAAATCAAGAGTCAGATGCTTAACCAACTGAACCATCCAGACGCCCTGAAAACGAGACTCTTAATGAGACTAGTTAGTTCTTAAAATCCAGTACATCCAAGAAATTGTGGTATGCACATATGTAAGATTCATTACTCAGTTTAACAAAAAATCATGAAAGAGTGAATGGATTTGTGTACCCCTTACAGTAACTGTGGCCTCTCAAGGATCCGATCCATTGGTCAAGGATCAGTGGTGGGAAGTCCAAGGTGCTTGGGTTGCCATGCCTCCTTCCTGCCACAGCAGGGGGACTCTGCAGCAGAGCGACTCTTTTCCTGCTGAGTCTAGATTAAGCCTCAGATTCCTTCTTAAACAATATTTAAAATAATCACAACCAAAAGCTAAATGCATGAAGCTAAAATGCACAAAAAACATTATTCGTCTCCTTAGGTAAATGATATTTTAAAAGCTTATCCGTTTCAACTTCTATAAATCTCTATTAGGTTCTGTTTCCTTGATATATCTGCTACCTTGCTCATAGATACAGCTTGTCCCACTGTGTGAAGAGAGCACAGGGAGTACATTGTTGATCTGAGATGTACCTGTCCAGATCATTCATCGGTCCTGCCTGTGTTCTACACCTCTGACCTCTCACAGCTTGTTTTCCTTTGGGGGTATGGTTTTTGAGTCTCTGAGAGGGCAGGGTTCACAACTGAGTATAGTATCCTACATGGATCTAAACTGTGCTGTCGCACTGTAGGACTTGTCCTCTTCTTGACATTTGTTCAGTGAAGGAGAGAGGACATGCCCGCGTTCCCTGGACATGACACTTTGATTACAGTTGAACTAGCTTTTAGGTATTAAGAATTTTAAAGTATTACTGATTTACATGTTAAAAGGTGTAGAGGTTTCTAAGAATGAGGTTCTGCCTCTTAACTATGCTGTTTGGTGCTAACTTGAAGAACCAATCAAGGTGATGAGTAGTGATGTGATGGGCACAGAGTTTCTGCAGAGGAAGGGCTCTTCTGGAAGACCATGTGGGCAGAGAACATGCTGGATTGGATGACAGCAAGTTCTCCTTGATGCTGGAAGTTGAAGTAGGTTAGCTCTAAGCAAGGTGATGTGACTTGCTGAGTGCCCCCTAAAGTACTGAGATATCAGGTTATCCTTTCTGTGAACTCCTGAGAAATTGACCACTCACCATCTTGAACAAGGAGCTATGAGGAGTTCATTTAAATTTTTAAAAAATTCTAATTCTAATTTTTAATTAAAAAAAAATACTGAATATAGTTGAAACACAGCATTAAAACACCTGTAATGCTATTATCCGTAAGTAACCATTATTGATAGTTGTGTATTTTGTTGAGCTGTGTATAGGGTGAGCTAGTTAAGTGTCTTTGGATTTTTCCTTTAAAATGGTTTTCCATTTGTGATACTTAGAATATCAGCTATTTCTTGAGCTGAGCCTTTGTGTTATCCGGGACTCTGAAAAGTTTACTGAGGGGTACTTAGGTGGTTCAGTTGGTTAAGTGTCCGACTTCAGCTCAGGTCATGATCTTATGGTTCGTGGGTTTGAGGCCCACATCGGGCTCTGTGTTGACAGCTCGTAGCCTGGAGCCTGCTTTGGATTCTGTGTCTCCCTCCCCCCCCCCCCCCAAATAAATAAACATTAAAAAAAATTTGTAAAGTTTACTGACAGTGTTTTCTTTTCTCATTTGAGGTTTAGCCAAGCGTTGGGAATTTTTTTTTTATAGGTCAATGAGGGTAGGGACTGCTGGTCCTGCCTTCTTGGCCACATCTGCCATACCGTGGGCAGTATTGGCCATCCATTTACTACCAAGCAGGAACTGTGAATGTAGAGAAGAGCAATCTCTTCGTTTTTTGGTATGTTCCCTCCACCCCCCCCAAATAACTTCTGGAACCAGATACCTCGTCTTTTTATTTTTATGGGGCTAGCCAAGCTGGTTAGGACAGTAGATGACACCAGTGTTGTACATTTAATGTAAGAGCACTATATTTTATACCATGATATCCTAGAATGACTATAAATGAAATTTACTGGGTTCAATTTTTAGTTTTGTTTTGAGATGGTTAGCAATGAATGTACTTGCTTCTTGAACTAAATCCATTAAAAAATGTTTTTTAATGTTTGTTTATTTTTGAGAGAGAGACAGAGTGTGAGCATGGGAGAGGCAAAGAGAGAGGGACACAGAATCTGAAGCAGGCTCCAGGATCGCAGTTGTCAGTGTAGAGCCCAACGTGGGGCTCAAAGACACAAACCGTGAGATCATGACCAGAGCCGAAGTCAGATGCTTAGCCGGCTGAGCCACCCAGACACCGCACTAAATGCAGTTTTTAATGTATGTCTATTTATTTTGAGAAAGACGGAGAGCAACAGCATGAGTGGGGACAGGCAGAGAGAGAGGGTGAGAGAGAGAGAATCCCAAGTAGGCTCCATCCAGCTCATTGCCGAGCCCACCCCCACAATTCTGGGATCATGCCCTGTGAGCCAAAACCAAGAGTCCGATGCTCAATGAACTGAGCCACCTTGTCGCCCCTTAATGCATTTAAGAGTAAGGGCTAGAAGTGGTGGTTAATGAACATTCACGTACAAACCGTAACATTCCTTTGTCTTGTGCAAGTTCTTACCTTGATTTTATTTTGCCTTCTGTATGGTACAATTTATTCAACAAGAGTATGTATTGGTCATGTCTACAGACAACTGTCACTGTTTATTTTATTTCTACCCACAGTGTGTGTTTGTTTAAAATCATTTGGATGAAACATTTGAGTTACTTTGCCTTGGTTTGATGATACTTGGTCCAAAGGAAGTCCTCTGTTGTACCTTGGTCTTTGTTAACACAGTTCTTAGTTTGGTGTTTTGTTTGGGTCTCAGTTCTCAAGAAGTTAAAAATAGATCTTCATGGGCCCCCAGTAATAGGTCAGAATGTCTGAGTGTCTTTCAAAGCCCATCACAGCTATCCTAGCTGTCCTGGCACAGAGTGAAAGTGTTACGGAGGGGTGAGGCTGTTTTAGTAGGCACAAAATTGAGATTAAAGAAAGGCAAAGATGAACCTAAGGTGATTAGGCTTCTTGGCCAAAGTGAGAGTCTTACGCAGTATGGAATTGTGGCTTTGGCATCTTTGTGCTGTATACCTTAGACCAAGAGGAGGGATGGGAAGGGATAAGGCATGGTGGTGTACTTTGAGATTCTGTGTTTAGTTCTAGCTGGCATCTGAGAGATTTCATTCCTGTGCAAGAATGGGGTTGTCACAGAGAGGTTGCCTGCTACCCAAATCTTCCAACCAGCCCTACTTGGCACAGGTGTAGTGGTTTACTCAGTCAAGTGGTATTCTTTGCTTGCCTTTGGCTCAGTTGTTTTATCTGTATCTTTAGCTATTGGTCAGTCAGGACAGACCAGGTTTTGTTTAGTTGGTACTTTGGTTTTGAACTGCTTTTTTTCAGAAGCCCTGACTAAAGTAATGACCTACAATGCCTCTCTGCCCCCATTATAAGTAATAAAGATATGTTAGATAAAACTTGGCAAGTAAATGACAAAAAGTCTTGGTGTGTTCTCATTTCTATGTAGGTATACATATAAGTTGAATTAGCATATTGGAGTGTAAATTTTTAGGCCCTTTGTGGTTACAAAACTTCTGTTGAAATTTTGCAGTTCTTAATACTTATCCTAGTAATAGATGAGAATAATTGTTCACCCTTATTCTCTCCAGCATAATTTGTGCCAAATAATTTAAAATCTTAGCCAAGCTTATCTGCAAAAACTGATAGTATTATTTTAGTTGACATGTTTACCTAACTTTGACCAGTAGTGAAACTTTTTAAATGCATGTTGACTGTCTGTCTTTGGCTGTTAGTTCTATTTCTGGCCTGTTTACTCAGTGTATGTCTGATAGGACTTTTCATACTTCCTGGGCAAGCAGTATTTATAATGTGTAGATAGTAAAGATTTATCATCTAATTTCTTTTTTTTCCCCACCTGTGTAGGCTTATAATTTTATAAAACAATACTGACACTATTCCATGTAATTTCCTCCCATTTGTTCTTCCCTCTTAAACGTTTGAGCCTCTTCTCATGTCAAACGTTCATGGTAATTCTCATTTTCTTATTGATTTATAACAACTTAAACCGTATTACTAGATTTCTTTCTTTTTTTTTGGGGGGGGGTTAATGTTTATTTAGTTTTGAGAGAGAGAGAGAGAGAATCCCAAGCAGGCTCTTCACTGTCAGCCGTGATTCAGGGCTGGAACTCATGAACCATGAGATCATGACCTGAGCCAAAGTTGGATGCTTAACTGACTGACCAGGTGCCCCTAAAGTACACATTTTTGAAGCATTCAATTTAAGTTTTGGCAGAGGTATATACTTGTGAAACAATCACCACAATAAGAAAAAGAACATAGCTATTGCCCAAAAGTTTCCTTATGCCCTTTTAGTACCACCCATTCCTCCCCTCAAGCACCTACTGCTCCGCTTTCTGTCATTATGTGTTAGTTTGCATTTTCTAGAATTTTATATAAAGAGTCCTATGTACTCTTTAGGTCTGGCTTCTTTCAGTCCACGTAATTACTTGGAGATCTACCCAAACTGTGTGAATCAGTAGCTCATTCCTTTTTATATCCGAGTAGGATTCCATTGTGTGGGAGTACTACAATTTGTGTATTGGTCCGTTGGTGGACATTTGGATTGTTTTGTTTTTGACTATTATAAATAAAGGTGATAGAAAAATTCATGTGCAGGGCTCTGTATGGATGTGTACTTTTGTGGGGACACACTTGGACTTCCAGAGTTGGTTTGAAGATGATTTTAACCTAAAGACATTCGAGACTGAACACATTTCGAAAGAAGCCTATTGAGGGTTTCCTTTATCTGACTGAGGACAGAAACTTCTGGAGGCTGACATAAATACCTTTCCAGGGGAGTTTTACTGGCCTGAAAAAAGACCATTTGCTCCTTTATAAACAAACATTATCACAAGCCTTAGCTCCCACGGGTTCCAGCAATGAAGCCTTTTCTCATCCCTCCTTATTCTCCATCAAGTTAGCCATATAAATCCCCAGCTTTACTGGACAAACACTTCTTCTGTGTTTCCACATGTGTATATGAATAAACTCCCCCCCCCTCCCCCCCATTAATCTGTTGTCAGTTAAATTCACAGGCTCCCCAGTCATGGAACCTAAGTTGGTAGAGGAAAAGAGGTTTTCCTCCCACACTTGTATTTCTCTTGGGTGAATTCTAGGAGTGGAATAGCTGGGTCATAAGGTTATCTAATTCTTTTAAAACTCTGCACACCTGTGCCAGGCTTATTTATATGGCCAACAGTCTACTTGACTTGAAATCATATTTAGATCCCTGTACACATTTAGCTAAATAAATATCATTAGTGCAGCTTCATAAAGTGTATTTTATTAAATATTTCTCAGTACACACATTTCTCAGTAGGTGAGCATAATATATGTGTAACATTTAAGAAACTGCCAAACTGTTTTCCAAAGTTGCCCCGTGTTATGTTCCCACCAACAAGTTATGAAAGCTTTGCTCCTGAAGTGTACAAATTCAGTGGTTCTTAGTATATTCATTGAGTTGTGGAACATCACCACTATGTAATTTTAGAACATTCCCATCACCTCCAAATCAACCCTGTATTCATGTAGACTCACTTCTCTTTTACACCTCTCCAGCCCCTGGCAACCACTAATCTATTTTGTCTCTGTGGATTTGCCTATTCTGGGCACTTGAAATACACATCATACAATACGCAGCTTTTTGTGACTGCTTCCACTTAATATGTTTCAAGGTTCATGCGTGTTGTAACATATATCAGTGCTGCTGCCTTTTTTTTTTTTTTTTTTTTTTTTTTGAGTTAGGCTCCACGCCCAGTGTGGAGCTTGAACTCAAAACCCTGAGATCAAGATTCAAATGCTGTATGGACTGAGCCAGCCAGGAGCCCACTTCATTTTTTTTTTTTCTTTCTAAAGTAAACTTTAAATTTTAGAATAGTTGTAGATTTACAGAAAAATTACGAAGGTCATACAGAAAGTTTCCATGTACATGCCAGCCAGTCTCCCCTGTTATTAACGTCTTATATTAGTATGGTACATTTGTTCACATTTAATGAACCAGTGTTTTGAGGTCCTAGTTTATAATAAACTAAGGTTCATACTTTATTCAGATTTTCTTAGTTCTTACCTAATGTTACTCATGTTTTCCTGGATCCCATCCAGGGTATCACATTACATTTAGTTGTCATCCCTCCTTAGCCTCCTCTTGGCTGATAGTTTTTTAGGCTTTCCTTATTTTTGATAACCTTGACAGTTTTGAGGAGTGTTGATAGGGTATTTTGCAGAATGTCTCTAGAAGACTTATCTAAAACTTATCTCGTGATTAGACTGGAGATATGGGTTCTGGGGAGGGAAACCACAATGCTGTACCTGTTAGATCATATTAAGAATGTATACTGTCAACATGACTTATCACTGTTGATGTTAAGGCTTGATCACCTGGATGAAATAGTGCATGTTGGATTGCTTCACTGTAAAGCTACTCCTCTTCCCGACCCCTGTCCCAATCCCCTTTCTATATTGTATTCATTGAAAGGAAGTCACTGTGTATAGCCCACACTCAGAGAGTGGGGAGTTATGTTCTACCTCCTTAGGGCAGAATATCTAACATAAATTATTTGGAATTCTTCTCCATGGACATTTGTCTTACTGACCTGTATATATACACTTCTATGAATATATCTCTTTGTAATTAGAGTAAACTAAATATTACTTGTTCTTCATCCCTTTTTGTTGCTAAATAATAATCCATTGTGTAGCTGTAACATTTTGTTCATTCACTCATCAGTTGATGGACATTTGGATGGTTTCCACATTTTAAATATTGTGAATAACGCTGCTGTGAACATTTGTGTACAAGTTTTTGTGTGGGCATATGTTGTCATTTCCCTGAGTAGGGACCTAGTATAGCAATTCCATCAGGAATTGCTGACTCCTGTGGTAACCCTATGCCTGATGTTTTGAGGAACTGCCAAACTATATTCCAAAGTGATTAGATCATTATACAGTCCCACTAGCTACTAGTAAGGGTTCCAGTTTCTCTGCATCTTTGCCGTCCTTATTTTAGCCATCCTAAAAGGATACAAAGTGATAGATATCTCATTGTAGTTTTAATTTGAATTTCCCTAATTACTAAAATTATTGAACATTTTTTTCATGTATTTGCTATTCATAGATTTTTTTTTTTTTGGTGGTATGTTCTATTTAAATCTTTTGAACATTTGAAAACTTGTTTTCCTACTGAGTTTTGAGATTTCTGATTATATATATATGTATATAAATCTATAAAGTATGTATTCTGATATAAGCTTTTTATCAGATAAGTACTTTGCAAATATTTGCTTCCAGTCTTGTCATTTGTGTGTCTCCTCATTTTCTTAAAAGTGTCATTTAAAGAATATAGGAAGTAATTTTCATTTTCTTACTGATTTGTGTCAACAGTATGCTCATTCTTTAGCCATATTGGTAGATCTTTAACTTGAAAAAATGTTTCACATCTTTAAAGCTTTCTAAAATGGGTAGTTTGAAACGTATACAGATTTAAAGAGAGTAGTATAATGATTGACTCCATGAGCCTATCCCCTAACTTCGATTATCATTTTATGGCCAATCTTATTTCCTCTATATGCTACCCCTCCCTTCCAACATTAGATCCAAATAAGGTCCATACTTTGCAGCTGGTTGATTTCTCTTAAGCCTTTTTTTTTTTTTTTTTTTTTTTTTTTAGTTTATGTATTTTGAGACAGAGTGTGCACATGTGCACAAGTAGGGAAGGGGCAGAGAGAGAGAGAGGGACAGGGAATCCCAAACAGGCTCCATGTTGTCAGCACGGAGCCTGACAAAGGACTCAATCCTATGAACTGCAAGATCATGACCTGAGCCAAAATCAAGAGTCAGATGCTTAACTGACTGAGCCACCCAGGTGCCACCCCCCACCCCCGTTTTTTTAAGATTTTATTTTTTAAGTTATCTTTACACCCAACATGGGTCTTGAACTCACAACCCTGAGATCAGGAGTCTCCATGCTCCACTGACTGAGCCAGCCAGTGTCCCACTTTTAAGCCCTAAATCTTTGGATTTTCATTCCATTTTGTTACCTTGCTATTTGTGCAAGAAACTGGATTTTTTATGCTGTTACAATAGATGAGTTGATTTTACGCTTATAGTTTGGTTTCTCAGTCCTCTGTATTCTTGTGAAGTGGTAGTTAGATCTAGAGCAGTGATCTTCACTTTGGCTACGTGTTAGAACCACCTGGGGAGCCTCACAAAAAATTTGAATGTCCAGGCCATATTTAAATTAAACATAACTGATTAAATCAAAACTCCAGGGTTAGGGCTATTTTAGCTTCTCCAAGTGATTCCACTGGGTTGCCCACAAAAAGTTGGGCGATATGCAGGATTTTCTTTTTCACCGCCCCCCCCTCTTTTTTTTTTTTAAAGCAAGAATAATTCATAGGTGGTAGTACAAATGTGTGTCAGGAAGCACATACTTGGTTTTCTTTTTGTAATTGAGCATCCGTAGTTTTTGAGTAATCGATTATTTCATGAAGGGAGGCAAAAAGGGACATTTCAGTTCTCTCCTTTCATTTGTTAATTGAGACACTTTTATAAAGAGAAACTTTGGCAGAGATACTCTTTGGTTACTGTGAGATTCATTTCATGCAATAAAGGCAATGTTTGATTCTGTTTATTTACCAGTTCTGGGTTCTTCAGTGGTAACGAAGACTTATAAATATTGGAGTTTATATACTCAGTACTTGAGTTTATAATATTGATTTGTGTCTCAGTCTATTTTTGTTAGCTTTACTGATAGTTTGTCTTGTTTTTAGCTGGTGGGAGCTCTTTCAGGTTGACTCCTGGGTCCTTTCGCCAGTACACCTGTGTGAAGAAAGCAAAGAAGCTAACTACATGTAAACGACACCAACGTGTAAACTAAAAGTTACTCTCATTTTTGTAAAGAAAATACATACTGCTTAAATAACAGGTCAAACAAAGTGAAAATTTCCATTGACTAAGAGGTTTAGTGAAGAAGTTTCTGAACATGCTTTAGTTTTTGGCTATACACATGTGGTTATTGACATACATGGAATGACCTAATCAGCACTGTTTTGCAGACCTAGTTTTCCGTGTCTATCAGGTGTCTTGTAGAGATCCCTTCATGGCCATTCTCTTTTAATAGCTATATAATTGGAAGAGACTAATTTATTTCTTTTGTTGGTGTATAGATTGTTTCAAGTTTCTCATTCTTAGAAGTAGGCCCCCCTTTTCTTATGGCTTCATTGAGATAACCACATGTCTGACAATTTTCTGTTGAAGGTGTACAAATCAGCGGTTTTTAGTATATTCACAGATAATGTGTAACTGTCACCACAGTTAATTTTAGAATATTTTCTTCAGCTCAGAAAGAAATCCTGTACCCTTTAGCTATCACTATCACCTCTTTCCCTCACCTACCCTTTAGCCTTAAGCAACCACTCATCTTTTTGTCTATATAGAGTTGCCTATACTGGGCATTTTATTAAAAGACCATCATTGTAGTCTTTGTGTCTGGCTTAGACTTAGCAGAATGTTTTCAGGGCATCTCTGTGTTGTAGCCTCTATCAGTACTGGCTTCCTTTCTGTTGCCAAATAATACTCCGTTGTATGGATATACCACATTGTGTTTACCCATTTATCCATTGAAGGACATTTTGGTTGTTTCTACTTTTTTTTTTGGCTATTGTGAATAATGCTCTTGTGAACATTCATGTGTGTGAACATGTTTACATTTCTCTTGGGAGTCTTGAAGCAACTGTTTAAGGTTTTGAGGAACTGCCAAACTGTTTTTTTAGAGTGGCTGTACCGCTCTGGAATTTACATTCTTAGCAGTAGAGCTCCAGTTTCTTAACATTCTTTGCTCGGTTGTCTTTGTGATTATCTGACCTTTTGATTATAGCCATCCTAGTGGATTTAAAGTGATCTATCATTGTGGTTTTGGTTTGCATTTCTCCAGTGACTAATGATGAATGCCAAGTATCTTTTCATGTGCTTTTGGCAATTTGTATATCTTCTTTGAGGAAATGTCTGTTCAGGTCCTCTGCTCACTTTTATTTTTAAATATTCTACTTAATTAATATGCAGTGTAATATTAGTTTCAGGTGTACAATATAGTGATTCAGCAATTCCGTGCATCACCCAGTGCTCATTGCAAGTCTACTCCTTAATCCCCATCACCCATTTCACTCACCCACCCTCTACCCATTTTTAAATTGGGTTGTCTTTTATTATAGAGTTCTTTATATATTATAGACATGTCACTTACCAGCTATATGGTTTCCATGTTGGCCTGCATGTAAACATGTAAACCCATCCACTCACTTGTCCTAATATTTGTCCTATACCTCCATCAGTATTCATTGAATGTATGTGAATAATTAGTGTTAATGACTAGCTTATCAGAGTGATCTATGTACTTAGTGTTTCCACACCTCGCTTTGCTTAAGGAAAATGAGTCATTTTGTTACAGGGTTCTGAATTTTGATTTTTATACTTGTCTTAGGTGTCATTAATGAACAGGGCCATTTTTGTTTGACTTTAGAGGTTATAATACAACAATCACACAAAAAGTGGTGGGGGATAATTATTGGGGTGGCAGATGATGCACTGGTTGTGAAATAAGTGAGTGTGTATTTAGCTTGACTTCTGGTCATAAATGAAATTCTGACAGATACGGTGCTTGAGTTTTTTTAATTTTAGAAAAATTGCTAAAAAATTTTGTTTTTTTGTCTATAAAATAAGAACTCCCCCTCCCTCCCCCCACTTATGGCACAGCTGAAATCCTGGGAAATCTAGTCTTGGAAAAAATGTGGTGAGATTAAATTTCATTTTACTCAGAAAGTCTGCACTATTCTCTGAAATAGAGGAACATTTTTTTCTGTGGACCTGTTCTTGTGTTTACAGATTATGACCTGTGTGGTGAAATTTTAATGAATGGCAAAAATAATACATCTTTGCCCAAGAATGATTGTTAAAATTGTTGAGAAAATCTGATGTTAATTTGTAACTTTGACTTTTGAGGTAAATTTGAAAAATCAGTCATCACTTTAATGAATACAAAGAACTTCTATTTTCCTATTTTCTCTACTAATATATAAGCTTATCCAAGTAGAGAGTAGATGATGAATCCTCCTACACTTGTCAACCAGCTTCATTCAGCATTTATCCACTTTCTGCCCTTTTTGTTGGTGTTAAAGAGCTTTTGAAGAATAATTTTCCATTCAGTGTGGTGATCTTTCAAGAAATGTACATTTTGGTGTAATGATCACTGGCTTTAGAGTCATGGGGGTTCTGAATCCCAACTCCCCATGTCCTTGCTGTCTTGACTGGGCAAGTGGCCTTTTCCTCTTAGAAGCTCAGTGTTCACATCTTGGTAACAGGTTTAATATCTACCTCTGAAGGTTGTCTGGATGATTAAATGAGCTAATGTATGCAGAGAATCAAAAGAATGTTTGTTGCTAATTATAGCATGTGAACATAGAGCTGCCAGTGAGAATGGGATCACCGTTGCCATGCTGGATTTCCAGTCTGTAACTGTGTGCTGAGGCCTACTGTAGATCTAACAGTGAGGTAGAGTCTAATTCTGACGTAGACAGACGGATGGCCATTCTGTTCTCTTCTATACTTTCCTATGAATAGAAAAGACAAGCCCTAGGATTAAATACAAGGTGCTTACTATGGTGGATGGGGTGAGGACACGTGTACTAGGTAGGGTTCATAGGGCTGCCATAACAAATTCACACAAACTGTGAGAATTAGAACAACAAATCTATTCCCTCACACTTCTGGAGGCAAGCAGTCTGAAATCAAGCTGCTGGCAAGCCTCTCTCCTCACTTCTGGTGGTTGCCAGTAGTCTTTGATATGTTTGGCTTGTAGATGTATCACTCCAGTCTCTGCCTAGGTGGTCACATTGTGTTTTCCCTGTGTCCAAACTTCCCTCTTATAAGGATGCTGCTCATTGAGTAGCATTCACAGATACTGGTGGACTTGAATTTTTAAAGGACACAATTCCACACATAGTACAGGGAGCTAACCAAGACTATGGGTGATCAGGAATAGCAATCTAGCAGGTAATACGATCTAAAATGTGCTTCATTTTAAAAGTGGTTATTAAGGAATTACAGATCTTGTTCAGTTTACTGTGGGATTATGTGGGAGTAAACCCATCATAAATTGAGAATATCGTGAGTCAAAAATGCATTTAATACACCTAACATGCTGGGGTGCCTGGTGGTTCAATCGTTTGAGTGGCCAACTTTGGCTCAGGTCATGCATGGTCGTGAGTTTGAGTCCTGCATCAGGCTTGCTGCTGTCAGCAGCTCTCTCTGCCCCTCCCCTGCACGCGTGCTCTCTCTCTCTCTCAAACAATAATACATAGACTTAAAAGAAAAATACACCTAACCTACCAAACACGATAGCATAGCCTAGCCTACCTTAAATGTGTTAGAACACTTAACATTAACCTACAGTTGGGCATAACCATCTAACAGAAAACTCGTGTCATAATAAAGTGTTGAATACCTCGTGTAATTTATTGAATACTATACTGAAAGTTAAGAATAGAATTTTTTTAAGTTTATTTATTTTGGGAGAGAGCAAGCAGGGGAAGGGGCAGAGAGAGGGACAGACAGAATGCTAAGCAGGCTCTATGCTGTCAGTGCAAAGCCTGACATGGGGCTTGAACTCACAAACTGTGAGATCATGACCTGAGCTGAGATCAAGAGTCAGATGCTTAACTGACTGAGCCACCCCCGAAAAACAGAATAGTTTGAAGTCCATCAGTTGTTTACCCTCTTGATCATGAGGCCGCCTGTGCTGCTGCTGCCCAGCATCACAAAAGAGTGTCTGTCCTACCACATATCACTAGCCCAGGAAAAGATCAAAATTAAAAATGCCAACTATACTTCCTACTAAATGCATATCACTTCTGCACCTTGGTAAAGTTGAAAAATCATAAATCTAATCATTGTGAGTTAGGGACAGCCTGTAGTTGGGTGAGAGGTGAGGTTGGAGAGCGGTACATGATAATAGTCTTGAACTAAATAGTAAATAAAAACAGTAGTTTGGGTGGATTTTTCTCCCTGAGAGCCCTGGGTAAACTCAAGGGTTTTACATTCAAAATTCATGTAATATAGTGGATTTTTGTTGTTTTCCTGGCTGAATACATGGAAATAGCCTTTATATAATTGAGGAATTTAACAAGTTATTCCAATCTTTCTTAGAAATTGGTGCTCAGATTTCCAGTCCCACCTGCTGCTAGGATGTAGAGAGCTGCCCATGGCTTGGCTTCTTAGATAAACTCAGACTGATTCATTTGTGAGCAATAATAGAGATATGGCATCACCATGTGGATGGCAAGTATGTGAATGTATATTTTGTTAATTATTTCATTAAAAAATTTTTTTTTGACATTTATTTATTTTTGAGAGAGACAGAGCATGAGCAGGAGAAGGGCAGAGAGAGAGGGAGACACAGAATCTGAAGCAGGCTCCAGGCTTCAAGCTGTCAGCACAGCCCAATGTGGGGCTCGAACTCACAAACTTAAAGATCATGACCTGAGCTGAAGTCGGATGTTTAACTGACTGAGCCACCCAGTCGCCCTTATAATTTTATTTTGTTTTATATTCTTTATAGTGTTATATTAGTTTCAGGTGTACAATATAGTGATTGAACAACTCCATACAGTAGATGTATGTTTTGAAGTGACCAGGTAGAAGCCAGAAGAACGTATGGTTTCTACACCAACTATGTGCTGGGAATGGCAAACTCTAGACCGGACTCTGGGAATCTGTGCAGTTGGAGATGGAAGCAGTTAAGGGAGGAGTGGTTTGAAGACTAGAAAACTGAGATTTTATTTATTTGCAACATCTTTAAAAATCTTAGATGAACTTGGTTGGCAAGTAAATAGAGCTGCTAAGAGGTGAACTCGATTTCCTAAAAAGCTTGCCATTAACTACATTGTCTTCTAACTTTTACTTTACTGTTAATGTGTACCTTCATTACTATTAAAAGGTTTAAAATTACTTGAGCATACCCACTTCTAGTCCCAATTCTTCAGTAATAGGCATTATCCAAGTTGGAAATAAAATATTTTCTAAATGGCACGTAACAGGATTATGTTACAATCAGAGGGGTAAGATCTGGGTGAAAAGCTTGTGCAGTAAAATTTTGGACCAGAAGTAGTACTCAAGAGCTAATTAGCAGTTTTTAAGTATAGCAAATATATAGCTGGGCTCCAGGTTAGGCTTTGATCTTGAATAATACACACTACCAGTGACTGAGAACGATGGGTGAGTGTGGGGAAACTCCGGTTTGCCCCGTAGACACTCTTGCCCCACTGGACCAGTAAATTTCAGAAAGAAGAAATCCCACGAACATCTGTTTGGGTGTCTTTTATCAATAGCTTGGCAATATTGTGATGATTTGTCCACCCCACTGTTGAAAAGCAACTAAACTTAGGAAATGTATGTCTGTCCTAGGAAACAAATAGCAACGGAGGGAAGGATTCCGCTTCTATCCCCACTTTTTCTCTCTTCCAGCACTGTCTTAGCAGGGTTCGGGTCGGTTATAATGTGTTGGTGTGGTAAGGATCTTTCTTTCCTCTGCCCAAATAATTCATGCACTTGGCTCTGCCCTTTGTTCATTTGTTTCTCTAGAACTGTCTCCAAGTGAGAGCCTTAAGGATACGAGAGAACACTATTTTCTCGGCATTACTTTTTTTTTTTTTTTTTAAACAATTTAAAGGCCAATATAATCCAGTTTGATGTTGTCATTTTTTTCTTGATTGTAGGATTACATGTTCATTGTACAATATTTGGAAAAAGAGAAGGAAAGAAGAAAAAGAGTCTTTCTTCCCAATGACAATATTGTTAAATGACTCCTAGTTCAATCTGGTAGGATAGGCATTTTTCAACATGGTTGGATTGTGTTATACGTAGAAGTTTATACTGTTATGTCTTAAACATTCTTTTTAAGAAAATGGAGCTATAATTCACATACTATAAAACTCATATATTTTTTACAGTTTATTTTCAAAGAGCGAGACAGAGAAAGGGTGCATGAGTCAGGGAGGGACAGAGAGAGAGAGAGGGAGAAAGAGAGAATCCTAAGCAGACTTTGTGCTGTCAGTGAGGCTCAATCCCACGACCGTGACATCATGACCTGAGCCAAAATCAACAGTTGGGCGCTCAACTGATTGAACCACCCAGCTACCCCATACAATTCATATTTCAAATCAGATATTTCAGTGTTTTTTAGTATATTCACGAGGTATAAAGAACCATCACCACCACTGTGTAATTCTGGAACATTTTCCATTATTCCAAAAAGTAACTCCATAGCCATTAATAGTCACTGACCTCCTTTCCTTGGCAGCCTCTTCCAGCCCTTAGCAACCACTTTTCTACTTTGTCTCTATAGATTTGCCTGTTCTGGAGACCTTATATAAAAGGAATTATTATAGGGTCTTTTTCACTTAACATTTTGAAGGTGTATCCATGTTATAGCATGTACTTCATTCCTTTTTATGGCCAGACAATATTCTAGTGTATGATTATACTATATATTGTTTATCCATTTATCAATTGCAGATATTTTATTGTAAGGCCCCATAGAACCCAGTAGAATAACTAATGCATATCTGAAGGACTAATTCTTAGGGGAAATAGTCTTTATCAGTATTGACTTTGGAACCAACCTCTTTTTTCTACTCCAGCTGTTTTTATTTTTCATTTTAAAAGAAACTTTAAATAGGGGCAATGGATAAAATGCCAGCATCTGGGATGATCTACCACTTTTGGAGGCCACTGTAATCTTGGGTATTTTTTTTTTTTTTTTTAATTTTTTTACCGTTTATTTATTTTTGAGACAGAGAGAGACAGAGCATGAATGGGGAAGGGGCAGAGAGAGAGAGGGAGACACAGAATCAGAAGCAGGCTCCAGGCTCCGAGCCATCAGCCCAGAGCCCGATGCGGGGCTCGAACTCACGGAGCGCGAGATCGTGACCTGAGCTGAAGTCGGACACTTAACCGACTGAGCCACCCAGGCGCCCCAATCTTGGGTATTTTTCACCTCATGAGATGAGTCACTTTTTTTCCCTTTTTCTTTTTTATTATTGTTTTTAATGTTTTTGAGAGAGAGTGCAAGTGGGGGAGGGGAGAGAGAGGGAGACACAGAATCTAAAGCAGACTCCAGTCTCTGAGCTGGAGTCAGCACAAAACCCAACCTGGGACCCAAACCCACAAATCATGAGATCATGACCCGAGCTGAAGTTGGATGCTTAACTGACTGAGCCACCCAGTTGCGCCTCTTTTTTTTTTTTTTAAGTTTATTTTGAGAGAGAGAGCGTGCACACACAAGAAAGGGAGAGAGGCAGAGAGAATCCCAAGCAGGTTCCACACTGTCAGCACAGAGCTCGATGCTGGGGTTTGATCTCATGAGCCATGAGATCATGACCTGAGCCAAAACCAAGAATTGGATGCTTAACCAACTGAGCTACCCAGGCACCCCTTTAGTGCCTTCACCCATGATAATGTTGGAATTGTAATGAGGATTTAGAACTGCCCTCTTTTTCCCTCTAGTAATTTGTAGCTGTTTGGAGTAATAATCCCTACCTTTCTGCTCAAGGAGTAAATAAGTGAGTTATTGAGACTTGTGTTTACTTCTGGGATTCCTTAGTCTTTCTATGTTTGTTTGGAGAGCTGGGGGCTGAGGCCTGGCAGGATAACCAGGCAGTCACTGCTGTCTTAATTTTCTGCTGGACTCTCTCCAGACTCTGTGGCATGTTGGGGTAGGCCACATATAGCTTAGTGTTCAAGGTTTGGAGGCTGCTGTGATTGAGGGGACTGAAGAAAAGACAGCAGGTTAATAGCCTGTACTGTGGAAATCCATGCAGCAGTTAAAAAGAATAAGCTAATTTTGTCTTTACTAACATAGACTGACCACTGAGATGACAGATGAGAGGAAAAAAAAGCAAGATCAGTAATGTCCTACTTTAAGTTACTTAAAATCTGCCTCAGTTTATTCATCTTCATAATGTGGAAAATAGCTACACTGTGAGGAGTAATTGAGAAAATATATGTAAAGTGATTAGAACTGTAATATATTTTATGAAAATTAACTTAAAACAATTCTCTTCTATGGGTGGATGTGTGACTAAGCATCCACACATACTTAGAAAAAAACTCGAGGGGTGCCCAGGTGGCTCAATGGGTTGGGCGTCTGACTTCGGCTCAGCTCATGAACTCACAGCTCGTGAGTTCAAGCCCCACATCGGGCTTTGGGCTGACAGCTCAGAGCCTGGAGTTTGCTTCTGATTCTGTGTCTTTCTCTCTTTCTGCTCCTCCCCTGCTTGTGCTCTCTCTCTCAAATAAATATTTAAAAAACAAAACTTGAGCTACCATTGACAGAATTATGAAAGTAATCATTTTAGAGTGTGTAATTCAGTGGGTTTCTGCATATTGACAAGACTGTACAGCCATCACCGCAAATTCCAGAGCATTTTCATCACTCCAGAAAGAATACCCTACCTGTAAGCAGTCACTCCATTTCTCCTTTCTCTCAACCCCTGGAAAACACTGGATATATCTCTATGGATATACCTATTTTGATAAATGGAGTTGTATAAATATGTTACCTTTTATGTCTGGCTCAACTTGCACTTAGGGTAATGTTTCCATGGTTTATCCATACTATAGCAGGTGTCTGTATTAATTTCTTCTTATGGTTGACTAATAAATACTCCATTTGTATGTAAACCCTACATTATCCACTGGGGTTGCTTCTCCCTTTCAGCAATTGTGAACAATGCTTGTTAGGAACATAGGTGTACAAATAGCTCTTTGGGTACCTGCTGTCAATTCTTCTGGGTATATATCCAGAAGTGGAATTGTTGGATCGTGTGGTAATTCTGTTTTTAATTTTTTTTTGAGGAACTGCCATAGTGTTTTCCATAGAGGATGCACTATTTCACGTTTCTCCCAGCAAAGTATGAGAATTCTAATTTTTTCACATCCTTGCCAAGACCTCTGTTATTTTCCTTAAAAAAAAAAAAAGATACCCATTCTAATGGGTGTGAAGCAATCTTACTATGGCTTTCATTTATATTCCCTTAATGATTGGTGGCATTGAGCATCTTTTCATGTGACACATACTTGTAAAAACATTTGGAGAGACGCATCAGACTGAAAGTGATTTCCTTAAATGGGGGAAGTAACTGGTTTAGAAGCAGGTGGTCAAAAGGGACCCTAACTTTATGTTACTTGGAGTGTTTTACAAGTATTGCTGTTAATAAAATGTAGAACAAATTAATGCTGGTTAATACTTTAATCTGATTGAGATATATAGAAATACAGTATTTAGCACTTGTAACGAGGGCTACGTAGTCTTGTTGACCCTTGGGGTTGATAAAGTTCTTTTGTATCAAAGGCTGATTTTCATCTTCCAGCATTGAAAGGATTGAACTGGCTTCAGTATGTGTCACTATATTTTATTTTGTGTGGGGAAAATGAGGCAATGTAGTTGACCAAGTGGTTAACAATGTGGGCTGTGGAATCTGACAGTGGGGGTTTTAAATCATTTGTCTATCACTTAACTACCCAAGTTGAAACACTGTTAACTTCCCCTTGTCATAATTAACGCATCTATTAAATGAGATGTTCCCTTATGGGATTTTGTGGAATGAGATGAGTTAAAATAGATAAAATATTTAAGACAGTGCTTCTACTGGAAAGCACCCAAATGTTATCAGCCATAATTCATTACTGAAAGAAGGCCAGTGTAGTTGGAGAGAGTGGCATTAGATGATGAGCATGTCACACAGGGCCTTCAGGGCACTTGTTAGGGATTTTGGATCCTTTCCCCAATACAAAGGGAAGCTCTTAGAGTTAATAGTAGGGTGTAAGTTGATTAGCTCAACTTTTAAAAATCAGTTTAGGGTAGTACGGTCTAGTAGAAAGAAAATGCAGACCACTTAACGCAATTTAAAATTTTCTAATTGCCGTGTTGAGAAAGTAAAAAGGAAAACAGGTGAATATTAACTTTAATAGTATTTTAATATGTCTGAAATATTACAATTTTAACATGTAATCAATTATTTAAAAAATTGAAATATTATGTATTTTGTACTAATCAAATGTGGCTAATCCACTTTTCAAGTGCCCAGTAGCCACATGTAGTCAGTGGCTAGCACACTGACAATACAAGCCTCACTGTTTGAGAACAAACCATTGAAATCAGAAATGAGTATGGAGAGACGATCTTGGAGCATTCTACAGTAGTGCAGAGAGGTAGGTCATGGAGGCTTGGTCTAGTGTGGCAGAAGAGAGCAGCATGCAGGCCCAGAGCAATGTGTAGGTGGACTTTTACTGATGAGCTTCTTGGGGATGAGGTGAAATTTTCGAGGCTTTAAAGCAAGGTTTTTGGTATTTGTAACTCTAGACGGGGTCACCATGGACTCTAAAAGGTAGGAACAGGAGAAGTGAACACAGCATTGGGTTTGGGCATAGATGTCCAATCATAAAGTCCAGCCCGGTAGGAGCTCCTGAGGGCTTGTCTTCTCTGACTTTGAGCTCTGTGTGTGTCTTTGGTAACCTGGCCTTTTGTCTCTCTTAGTTGCTCTGATCACATGATTTTATAAAATTCTAAATTACTGTTTCTTCCTCATGTTAGGGGATCTAACTTGCGGAAGTTGAGGGTGGCTAGAAAGTTATGAGTTTGCTCTGTGTGCCTCTAATGCTGGGACATTTTTGTGGGATGATGGAGGCAGAGATGCCCTCTGGGTTTTATCAGTGATAAAGATGTTTGCAACATGACTTGTGAGGTTGTGGAAGATTGGGTCTGTGTGTGTTGGCCTTCTGAAGTTGAAATTTGTTTACAGAGTTGGATGTGAGAAAATGGTTTGTTACTCAAATAAGTATGATGATAACAGTTTAGGGAAATTTACATTAAGGTGGATCTTTTTGTTGTTGTTTCTTTTAATAGAGCAGGTGCAGGAGGGGCAGAGGGAGAGAGAGAGAATCCTAAGCAGGCTCCACACCCACAAGGGACCCAACGCAGGGCTCGATCTCACCTTCATGAGATCATGACCTGAACTGAGATCAGGAGTTGGGGGCTTAACTGGCTGAGCTACACAGGCGCCCCACTCCCCTCAAGGTGGATATTTCTTTAAAATTTTTTGTATCTGTATTTTGTACCAATTTTACAAACGTTTTGGGGTACCTGTAACATAGAGGTGTTTTTTGTTTATTAATGTAGGTAGTCTTCTTATAGATGATATAAAAGAATAAAATTACTGGATTGGTTTTATCCATAAATAGCAACAAGTTATTGTTGACCTGTAGTTGAAGGAAGTTCCCTTGACCTCCACATGCCTGGCTCCCCAGAGATTATCTTGTGGAGGTTTTTTTTTTTTTTCCCCCTTGCTCTTGTTGAATAAGGAATAGTTAAAAATAACTTCTTTCTGGTAAGCCCTCCCCAAAGTCTGAGCCTAGTTTTGGTATTTGGAAGCTTTATTGGTGTGTGAGTGTGGATGCATGTGCATGTATTTCTGAAGGTGTATAGTAGGGCAAGAGAGCATTAAATACCTGCTTTGAGTTTTAATTTAACATTTTTTAATGTTTATTTTATTGATTTTGAAGTTTATTTATTTTGAGAGACAGAGTGAGTGCGGGAGGGGCAGAGAGGAGAGAGAGAGAGAATGAATGAATTAATGAATCAATCAATCAATCAATCAATCAGTGCTAAGCAGCAGGCTCTGCACGGTCAGTGCGGGCCTGATGCGTGGCTCGAACTCACGAGCCAAGAGATCATGACCTGAGCTGAAACCAAGAGACACTTAACTGAGCAACCCAGGCACCTCTTTAATATTTATTCTTTTTTTTTTAAATTTTTTTATGCTTATTTATTTTTGAGATAGAAACAGAGCATGAGAGGTGGAGGGGCAGAGAGAGAGGGAGACACAGAATCTGAAGCAGGCTCCAGGCTCTGAGCTGTCAGCACAGAGCCTGACATGGGGCTTGAACCCACCAGCTGTGAGATCATGACCTGAGCCGAAGTCAGACACTCAGCTGACTGAGCCACCCAGGCGCCCCTGTTTATTTTTAAGAGGCAGGGGGAGGGGCAGAGAGAAAGGGGTACAGGATTCGAAGCAGGCTCTGTGCTGACAGCAGAAAGCTTGATGTGGGGCTCAAACTCCTGAACCGTGAGATAATGACCTGAACTGAAGTCAGATGCTCAAAGGACTAAGCCACCCGGGGGGCCCTAACTGGTTTTTATAATGGCTGTGGCTTTATACTTCTTTATCTTTTTTATATGAATTCGTAATAAATACTTGTTTGCTTATATCAATCACTATAGACTTCTAAAGGAAGCTGGAATTAGTTTCCTTTGCTCTTAGACAAAAACTATTTTGTGGCTTCTTTTTTAACCCTTTAGTTTTTGTTGTGCCTCACTGAGCTAAACACAGTTCTCAGATAACAAAGACATGGTCCCTTTCCTTATAAAGTTTATTTTTTAAAAAAATTTTATTGCAAGTACATAGTTTCTTTTTAGAAAAAAAAAATTTTTTTTGAGAGAGTGTGTGCAAGGCCGGGGGAGGGGCAAAGGGGTGGGGGAGAGAATCTTAAGCAGGCTCCATGCTCAGCGCAGAGCCCAATAAATGGGGCTCAATCTCACGACCCTGGGATGATGACCTGAGCTGAAACCAAGAGTCAGACACTCAACTGACTGAGCCACCCAGGAACCTCTCCTTCTAAAGTTTAGAGGCTAGTATAGCTCTTTGTGGAGGAACCACAATGAAGGTGGTGGGGCATTTCTAGAGGCAATTTAAGAGAAGAGATTAGTGCACTAGACTGTAACCCCAGCACTGTCCCATCATCTTTTGAAACGCATGAAGCAAACAAGGAGGGTTTAGATTCTATTGTTGTATCATAAATAGCTTAAGTATGGAAGTCAGTATAACCGTTAGGAAAAGATTATTTGTGACACACCTGACAACTGATCACATCACTATGGTTAATAATGACTAGTCTAGTGGGAGAATGAAGATCAGTGAAGAGATTATAAAATGACACTGCTTTCATTTATAGGATTAGGTGAGCTCAGGTGCTATGGAAACGAGGGTGCTTTACTCAGTCTTCAGGGTGTGACTGGAGAAGTAGGTGTGTGGGAAGTGTATTGAAGATGATGGGAGAGGTAGGCAGCACCAGATCTCTGATGATCTCCTGTACCAGGTTGAAGTTGTGACAGTTTCTGTCAGTAGTTTGAAGCCACTGAAGAGTAGTAACTTGTACCAGGAGAATAGTCACGGGGTGGTGGACCAGAGGTAGGATACCAGTCAGACTCTCAGTTCAGATAGTTCAGAGCTGATAGGACCTCAGGAGCAGCGGGTATAAAGAATAAGTAGTCAGCAGAAGGTCTGTCTGCAGAGCATGAATTACTCCACGCCCATAGGGGATCAGCTGAGTCACAACTAGTTTCGTTGGGGGCAAGGGTGGTGGTGGTGGATGTGGTGCTGCTGTGGCAGACGAAATCTGATCATGTGTGAGACAAAGATCGTTTTTCAACTATCTTTATCTCAGTGTTTTGTGTATGAATAGACCAGCCTACTAGATTGAAGAGGGGCATGAAGAAACTTACCTTGATAATGGTGATGGTCTCAGGAGAGTATACATAATGGCAAAACTGATCAAATTTTGTGCAGTTTATTACACTTCAGTATTCTTCAGTGCTAAAAAAAACAAACCAAAACCTAGGCTATTATCTAGTAATATTGATCTTAGTTATTCTTTAACAGCTTTAATGAGATATAATTCACATACAGTTCACCCACTTAAAGTGTGTTTTTCAGTGTTTTCTAGTATAATGGATAAGTGCAACCATCACCATAGTTGATGTTGAACCTTTTTAATTGTCTCAAAAAGCAACCTCTTCTGCTACCACCCTCTACATTCCCACTCACCAGCGCTATGCAACAACTAATGTACTTTCTGCCTCTATAGATTCCCCCCCCCCTTTTTAAATTTATTTATTTTTGAGAGAGACAGAGACAGTATGACCACTGGAGGGACAGAGAGAGAGGCAGAAAGAATCCCAAGCAAGCTCCATGCTGTCAGCCCAGAGCCTGACATGGGGCTCAATCTCACGAACTGTGAGATCATGACTTGAGCGAAACCAAGAGTTGGGCACTTAACCAACTGAGCCACCAGGTGCCCCTAGATTTCCCTTTTCTGGATGTTTCCTAGTAGTGGAATCACTTAATACGTATTTTGTGTGTGGGTGTGTGTTATTGGCTTCTTTTACTTAACATAATGTTTTCAATGTTCATTCATGTTGTAGCATATGTCAGTACTTCATTCCATTTTGTGGCCAAATACTATTCCATTGTATGGCTGTACTACATTTTGTCTATCCATTCATTAGGTGATGAGCATTTAGATTGTTTCCACCCTACACAATTGTGAATGATCTTAATTCTCTGCAGCTGTGTGAAGGGACAATGCTAATCTTTGCATTTATCATGAGATTCTATTTCTGCATTTGGAGGAACTTTTTTTTAAAAAGGCTGAATATTTGAGATTTAATTTTAAGTCCTAAATATATAAAAAAGGGACATTCCACTAAGACATTTTCTCTGGGGCTTTGTTTTGATGCCTTCTTTCCCCTCCAGTTGGAATTTAAAACTTACTGAAGCAGAGAGAAATGTTTCCTTTCTGGCTTGAGTAAAATAATTTCATTTAGGACTGGGAATTTAAGAGATTTGTGGAAACGTTGGAAATGGGCAATGGAAGTTTTTATTTTATTTTTTACCTTTAGACAAGTCTGTTTAATTTAAAACATTTGTAGCCGAAATAGATGGGAGAGGTAGAAAATACAAGATGTTCTAACACCTGAGAGGAGACCAGAACCTAGGGGGTGGGTGGTTTCAGTGACAGATAACTGGAATGTCTGTCTTCCTAGTTAATGCAGGGTGAATCAAAATGTCAGAACTTATCAAGGGTAAGTTGTATTTACTCTTCGAGTGGGTTGAAGTGGCATGATCGAATTCAGTAGTCCTGCTTGACATAGCACATTCAAATAAATGACTAACTAATAGACTGAAGGCAAACGGGTTGCTATAGCACTGCCTAATCATTTGGGGGATGGAAACCCTTTTGGGATTTGGAAATCTGATTGGGCTATTAACAGTCCTTCCTCCATCTCTCACTTGTGATTAGCCCCCCAAATTTTTGTATAAAGCTTTGAATTAAAACAACAAAGACCCATTGAAATCCAAATACAGGTTGTGTTGTTAACTTGTTTCTTAACTAGTACTTCTTAATTATTGATGTTGGGCCTGGGTTTTTTGTTTTGTTTGTTTAAGTTTATTTATTTATTTTGAGAGAAACAGAGACAGTGTGATTGGGGAAGGGGCAGAAAGAGAGAGGGAGAGAGCCAGTGTGGGAGCTGCTAGATGCGGGACTTGAACCCACGAAGTCCTGAGCCAAGAGTTAACCACTTAACTGACTGAGCCACCCAGGCACCTCTGATTGGTTTTGTTTTGTTTTGTTTTGTTTTGAAGGATTAGAGTTTTGTTTTTTGTTTTTGTTTTTGTTTTTGTTTTTGGTTTTTAGAGTCAGGTTTATTTAAGTATAATTTACATACAATAAAATTCACTAATTTTATTATAATTTACATATAATAAAGTTCACTAGTTTTAGATTGTAGTTCCTAATTACTTTGATAGAGATGTTACACATTTTAACACATCGTTGACAACCAGTAGCATTTATTATAGCAATAGAAGGTGCAACTACAAGCAATTTTGGTATTTTTTTTCTTTCTTCTTCTTTTTTTTTTCTTTAGTAAACTCCACAGCCAACCTGGGGCTCGAATTTATGACCCCGAAATCAGTTGCATGTTCTACCAACTGAGCCAGCCAGGTGCCCCCAAGCAATTTTGTTTTGAACATATTACGCTTTCTACAATATATGCATTGAAAATTTTGAGGTCTATTTCCTTGATTTTTGTAAGTTAAAAAAAAAGTATTTAT
The DNA here is from genome assembly GCF_024362965.1 of Panthera pardus. Taxonomy (NCBI): domain Eukaryota; kingdom Metazoa; phylum Chordata; class Mammalia; order Carnivora; family Felidae; genus Panthera; species Panthera pardus. Next base: position 115,091,509 of record NW_026527013.1, on the reverse strand, counting down.
TTTATGCCTGTGTATGTGTATATATTCTATATTTAAATATAAATATATGTATGTGTATATATGTATAGTAGTACAAGTTAAGGTGGTATAAGCTAAACTATGTGGAGACTAATGTATTACTGAACAAATTGTTTTTAGAAAGAATTAAGAATGATGTTTTATTTAAATTAACATTAAACTGGCATTCACTCCTAATGCCTACACTCCTTCTGTATCACTACCACCACCATCTCCACCTTTTAGAGTGCCTTCCACTTAAAAGCTAAATCTTAAATACTGGATTTACCTTTCCTGCTGCTTTACTTAAAATGGAATGAATTAAAGTGCCTTGTTAGAATTCTGTTAACTTACGTACCATAATTTTTTGGTATTGAAAAATTTGTGATTTAAAATTATAGGTTGCCTTAAAAAATGTTTTCAAAGGCATTATATGCTGCTTATTACCTCTTTGGATGGCATTGTGAGAGGTGTCCTGTTTTTTGGCCTTTATAAAATAGTCGGTGATCAATACTACATGCACAGGAAATTCACCTGTAAACCACGTAAGCACTATTATAAAGAGTATTGTTTCTAATAAGCTATACTAGGATTTCCTCTGGGTAAGTGTTCACTTCACTTATGAACTATTTAAATATCTTTTTGTGCCTGTACATTCTAGGCACTAGGGATAGTACAAAAAAATTCCTGTTGATGCAGACTGTACATTTTAGTGGCCAAGACCCAGCAAATGAAAATTTATGTAGTCAGCTAAGTAGTCTGAATTAAAAATAAAATATTGAGCTTTATGACTTAACAATAGCTATAATTAGAGACAAAGATTAGTGTGCTTCTGTGATAGGCCCCACTCAAAGGGAATTCACCACATCAAAATTCACCACATGCAGTATAAAAATAGGTAACTATTCCATTAACAAATAAGTATTTACCCTATTTTAAAATGGGGGAAAAAAATTGAAGCTCACCCCTAGACAAACCTTGCTATAAATTTCAAACTGGAATCTGTAGACAAAATAAATGCCTGAAAGATACCACATGAGATGAACGTTTGTTTAGAAGAAATTACATAAAGTTGGGAATTAACATAAAAATTTATTTAATGTGTTTCTCACTGGTTTACTATGTTCTTGGAGGCAGAAAACATTCTGAAGGGGCTGTCCTTTAATTTTGCAATTAAACTGATAAGTGGTTCACTATAAATTAATAAAAACTTGTTTTACTTTTCAAGAAAGACTTTTTACAGTTCTTGGAAGCTAAGGACAGTCAAATTTGGTTTATACTGATGAGACGATGAGATGTACATCTACATTTTATACTATAAAAGAATTTAGTTACTGTTTTAACAGCTTCTCTGTAGAATAACATGCTCAGAATAATGCAACTACAGGAAAAATGGTAAAAACATAGTTTCAAATTGTACATTTTCCAACAGTATTAAATTAATTTCAGGTCATTTAGGCTAATCTTTAAGACAGGTAGAATATCAACTATTCTCTTCATACTACCAGTCTGCCTTGAGAGTAGTCTGTTCTGATGTGCCCATAGTAGCTGTAAAAGGAAGTTCTTTGAAAAGGAACATTTTATTTGGGGCCTTGTCTCAAATGATGATGTGTTGATAAATGTATGAGAATTACATGCTTCTTTATTCTCCAGCCTCAGGAATCAGGCGGTTATGGCTTTGAACACCTTGCTGAGCCACTTAACTTCTTGTTTCGCCAAAGGAAATGAGGTTAAAGTCAGGGATCTGGAAGTAGGCAGGAGAGAGAAGCCCTCTACGAACTTTCTATGGTGCCCTTCCCTTGCTTCTTTAGTCCCAAAACCCCAGTTAATTTCTTTTTTTTTTGGCTCTTTTCCATCACAGTTACTTTGTGATTTTAAAACCTATTTCTGCCCTTGTTAATAACTTGGGAAATTGAAAATTTGTAATTTTTTCTCCCCCTCCTGATAGGTGCTGGATAGTTTACTAGTCCAGTATGGAGTGGTGGAAAGCTGTGAGCAAGGTACATGTCTTCTCAATTGCGTTCAAATTTTTAAAAGGAAGGAAATAGAAAGAAAACTAACTTTTTTTTTCTTCACTTTTCTCTTCCTCTAGTGAACACTGACTCGGAAACTGCAGTCGTAAATGTAACCTATTCCAGTAAGGACCAAGCTAGACAGTAAGCAGTTTGAAACTTTTAATCTATACGTAATAACTAGGTTAAGTTTAGTGCTTACATTTTGGGCTGTTGGGTAGCAGAAATAAATTTTATTTTGCACAGTTTGACCCTGCAATTCTTTTTAAATTTGAATGTCTAATAAGAATCTGTATTAGTAAAGTTTTACTACATTTTTCATATGTCTTTAATGCCAATAATAGAGTGGTATTGTATGACGCTGCATTACATCCTATTTGCAAGAAGCTCTGGGCCTGGGTATCCTTGCCAAATTACGTAAAGACTTGTTGTGCTTATTCATACATAACATTGCTATTTTATGTAAAGCTGGTAAGTTGATCATGTGTTAAACTACCACCGGTGTTAAATGTTAAGTTTTCTTGGTCACTGATTTTTTTTTTATTGATGACAATTATAATTTAGGAGCATGCAGACATTGGATCAATGTAATTTGCTTTTTGATTTGAAAAACATATTCCAATGCAATTGAGAGAGGCAAAACTTTGCAGATCAAAAAATCTCCCCTAGGAAAAGATAATTCTGTAGGCTTGGGAGTGATCTAATGAACTGGCTGAGCACTAGAGAAAAGAAAGTGAGGATGCCACACACACTGCCTTGGATAGAGCTACTCAGAGCACAAACATGCCTAGGAATGGCATGCAAGTGCTGAGTGTCAATAGACCGTGGAAGTCTTAACCACCTCCAGATAAAGTACAGGCAGGAACAGACTGCCTGTTGTCTCTGTGTGGAAAGGTGAGAGGAAAGACCATGCTGGCTGACCCTGAGCCCTAAAAGGAAAAGATGAAACCGCCTGCAAGGGTGGGAATAGAGCTAGGTTACCAAAAGTAGTACCCACTCAGGGAGGGACTATGAAAGGAAAGATAGGGCTGGGGAGATGGAAATTTGCATAACCCAAATGGAGCTTTATTTTTTTAAATGGTGATATTAACATGGTTCAAAATTTTACAAGGTGCAGAGATGTATACAGTGCAAATCTTCCTTCCAATATTGTCCCCAATTACTTTGTTTCCTTTCTCAGAGGTAACTAACAACACAGAAGACAGATGTGTGAATATTTCCTCCTTTTTGCACACATGATACCTTAGGATTTGACTGTATGGATGTGGAATGACTTAGTCCCAAAATGGGTATTAAGTTGTTTATTAAATTTTTAGCAGTTATGAACAGTGCTATAGTGAATCCCTTTTTGCATATCATTTTGCATATATGTGAATATCGCCTTAGGGTTAAATTCCTGGAGTTAAATTTACTAAGTCAGGATGTATGTACTTTTTTGTTGTTGGATAGCGAAGCTGGCAAGTTAGCCTTCATAGAGTTTGAACTACTTTAAATTTTCATCAGCACCCTGAAAGTCCATTTCCCTTTATTCTCCCTAACATGGGGCTTCATCAGACTTTGCTGATCGAGGGGATTCACCTTTAATGTTTTAATAATGAAACTTTGGATATGTTTAAAGGTATATTATTTTTACTTCTGTTTGTATCCTTCCTTCATTTGAAAAAATTCAAGTTCATAGAAGGTGTTTGGATATTATAGAAATTATGATGCAAGTTGTAAAACAAACTTTTTCTTCAACCAAATCATGTTAGGGGAAAAACGGGAAAGTAGATTGGGGTATCAAAGTGAGGGCAGTAAGAACGCAGAAGCTCCATTTTTTTCTTCTATACTTCAGTCTTTACAAAGATCTGTAATGAATACTTGGTAGAGTCATCTCTCTGTTACACAGAATATATGAGATAACATTCTAAATCTAAGGATATTCAGAGATCGAGGCCTTTCCTAGTTGTCTTATTTGAAAACTTATGTGAGGCTAGGTAAAGGTGGAAATACTTAATACTTATTTTTTTTTTTTAATGTTTATTTGTTTTGAGAGAGAGCACAAATGAGAGAGGATCAGAGAGACAGAGAGAGACAGAGACAGAATCATAAGCAGGCTCCACACTGTCAGTGCAGAGCCCGTCGCAGGGCTTTATCTCACTATCTGTGAGATCATGACTTGATCCAAAATTGAGTGTTGGACACTTAACCAACTGAGCCACCCAGGTGCCCCAACAGTTACTTACTTATAAGGAGACTTAACTTACATAGCTTTGAAGAGACATAGAAGGACCTTAAGTAGAGACAGGTTGACATTTAGCACTCCCCTCCCCCTTAAAAAAATTCCAACTTCTTAAGAGTACAAGCACAAGAAGTGTAGACTGGCTAGTCAAAGCAGAAATACTGTGGACATTAATCTTAACATGACAGCAATGTGAATGTGGAGACATTTTTTTTAATCTAAAGATACTTTGTAGTGGTTGTTAGAAATTGGCAGGGTCCTGTTGATCCCAAGGAGGGAGGAAAAAATGTTTAGGAATTTTTAATGTAGGTAGTTAGGTAACCTAAACAAATAAATTGGACAGTTCAATGAGGGAAGTAGTCATCATATCCCTTATTCTAATAGTTAATCAGGTAACATTTATTGATTACCAGCTATTGACCAAAAGATAGGAATGAATAAAGGCAAAGTCCTTGACCTCAAGGATGGGCCTCCCTGTGACAAAAGTAATGGAAGGGGATCACCTGATTTTAATTCCTGACCAAGTTGAGTTTCTTTATAAGATATTGGGTTTTCTCCCCATCAAGAATTCCTGAAATCAAAGAGAATTAGAAAACAATTGTGTATTTAGAGAAAGTTAATAGTTTCAAAAAATGGACAAAACCAATTTTGTGAAGCAATGCTGTGAAGATTGTCTATTAAACTTCTTTAGTAAGTTTTGAAAAAAGATGTGGAGTACATTCTCGTTCTGTGAGAATTTTATTTGAGAGACATTGGATATAATGGAGAAAGTATGGATTCTGGGGTCACAGGACTCTGTAACCTTCTCTGATCTTTAGTTTTCTCAGCTGCAACATGAGAATTGACAAAAACCAAATATATTCATGCATATACACATCATACTTACAGAAAATGGTCTCATCAAATGGCCTGGCACATAGGCACCCAGTAAACAGGACCTCACATTCAGCCCTCTGGTTCTGGGTTGCTTCTAGAGTAGCTTGAAGTGGTTTGAGCTGGGGAAGGTTGGTCCCTCTAGGACTGGCCCCACTGAACCTTGGATGCCTGCTCTCTGGGCTCTAGCATGACTGTCTGCTGCTTACACTAGCCTGGCATGATTTCTCCACAGCCTTTCCTTGGCAGCCATCTGAGCTCACACCTTCAGGTAATCAGAGCTGAATTGATAATCTCATTTGACTTCTTTCCTTATCATCTGTTACTCAGAGTCCACGTAACTGGGATGTGCTTATGTGGTATGAGTAGAGCACAGAGGCTAAGAGGATATATTCCGGAGTCCAGTTCCATAGAATGGACTCTGCGCCACCACTTTTCTCGCTGTGACTCTGGTCAGATTAATCTGTTTGAGCTCACCCCAATCTTGTAAAGGGGGAATAATTACAGTCCTTAGCTAATGAGGCTGTTGAGAAAAACCAACAGAATGCCTCCAAAACAGAACTGGCCACCGACACTCAGGAATTCGCATCCTAGTTGAAAAAGGTCTGTGACTGCCTCTTTATTACTGAAACCTCTATGGTTGCCACTTTTAAGAGGATTCTTCAGTAAGGCTATGTCTCTAAAAATTTAACATGGAAATCTCTGCCACCTTCTGGCTAAGAAAAATGAAGGTTAATAATTAATACATTACTAGGAGATACATATATTTGTTTTAATCTTAAGTCTTTACTGATTCGTTAAAATAATTTTTAAAATGGGTAAAAAATGAGGAAAACTTTTAAAAAACCATTAAAAACAGAAGTACATATTTTAGTACTGTTCCCTAGAGCAAGACAAGCTCTAAGATCTCTAGATCTGGGTCTCTAGATCACCTATTTCCTCTGTGTTCTGGAGACACTTAGATAACACAGTCAAGGACAGACCTTATTCGAAGGTTTGTAATGTGTGACAAAAAAAAATAACCCTTCAGAATTTGTAGGCATTTAGTTCTTATGCTTTCTTTTCTTTAGGATTTTTTAAAAGTTTTTGTTTGTTTTGTTTGGTTGTTGTTGTTGAGATAGAGAGCAGGAGCAGGGGAGGAGCAGAGAGAGACACACACAGGATCCCAAGCAGGCTCTGCACTGTCAGCACAGAGCCTGATGTGGGTGTGAACTCAAGAACCTCGAGATCATGACCTGAACCAAAATCAAGAGTCGGATGCTTAACCGACTGACCACCCAGGTGCTCCTAGGGTTCTTATTTCTGATGTATGTTTGTTTGTTAGAGAATAGGAATACAGTCTATAGTTTGAAGCTGTCATTGCAGATGCTTTACATCCATTTGAAGGAGTTTTTGAAATAATATGACTGATGGCTAAGGGGGAGGAAATTTATCTTTATGAAAATTATGTAAATAGAAGGTTTTGGGAAAAGAAATGACTGATGAAGCAGTGAGACAGTGGAATTTCTTGTCATTTTGCCATTCAGAGATAACACTGTTAAATTTGCCATCAAGTTTAGTAGACATTGTCCCATGTCCTAACTTAATTAAAAAGTGACAAAGGTAATTTTGTAGAGTTTTGCAGATTGTCTTGCCATTAACTGTATTTATACCATTTGTAATCTCTGTGTATTATTTTTGTCCCTGCTGCAGTCTTATGTATCTAGTCCTCTACTGCACATCTAGGTTGCTTGCAGTTACCTTTCCCCTTTTAGAACCATTTTAGTAATAAATGCCTTTGCAGATAAATATTTAGGTTGCATCCCTGCAATGTTATTACCAGATATTTAGTAATTCAAAAAAGAAATTTTTATGTTTGTTTATTTTTGAGAGAGCACAAGCAGGAGAAAGGCAAGAGAGAGAGGGAGACACAGAATCTGAGGCAGGCTTCAGGTTCCAAGCTGTCGGCACAGAGCCCAATGCAGGGCTTGAACTCACGAAACTGTGAGATCATGACCTGAGCTGAAGTTGGATGCTTAACCAGCTGAGCCACCCAGGCACCCCAAAGTGTAGTAATTATTCATGAATTGTGCCTCAAACTCTTATTCTTGCTACAAGGAAAAAACAGAACTGTGTGACTTTTTCATAACAGCTAAACCTCATTTTGTTAGGAACTGTGTGATATACAATAGTGAGGTCTGGAATTTTAGAGTTGAAGGAGACCATAAATCTAATCTTTTAGTTTTGTCAGCGAGAAGGCTAATGCCAAACAAGAAAAAGACCTTTCCAAGTTACTTGGCTACTTACTGTTTAAGTTGAAATAGAATTCTGGTCCCTGGTCGATCTTCCTTTGTACTGCTCAGAACTGTATGTATTTTGGACAAGATGAACTTCTATGGGCCTCAATTATTCTTTCTCTCTCTTCCTCATCATTGACTTAAACCACTTAGTCTCTCTCTCATGGTCTTTTCAGCTCTATGCTGTGACCCACCCTGGTAAACTTTTTATCCATACAATTAAGTGCTACCAGCTAGCAAAACTACTTAGGACCTTCTGAATAACCCTTAAAACCACATCAGAGCAGTCTTGTAATGATGGGAAACAGGATCCTGAGTAATGTACTTGTTGGATAAACATCTTTGAGTTCAGTTGAACTGAAATACATGTGTTTTGAATAATTATGATAATTGTTTATCACACATCTTACATATATAGTAGGTTTGGTGAAAATATTATAATGTTGGCCCCATGGACTCGGCAGACCACCAGATGACATAGCTGAAATTCAAACTTCAGGCATAAAAAGACGACAGCAGTTGACCTAAAATTCAAACACTTAGAATCTTTAATCATAAGGAAGCCATTGCTCACAGTTAGGTTACTCCTAACCCTTTTTGGCTGTGTCCAAGTTTGGAGCACTGTGGTTTGAGGGGTCCAGGATTCTATTTAGTTGGCAATTAGACAGTAGGATACACAGAGTATGTGCTGAATGCTCCCTGCTGGGAGCAGTCTGAGTCTGGAGTGTTTGAGACCTAGGCCGTACACAGATTTACTGGAGCCCTGTGCTGTCTGGCTTTCTGAGTGAGAGAATTTTTTTTGTTCCCTCTGAGAAAAATCTCCTTTTAAAGTAAAACATAGAAGTTTGGGAGTTATTTTCTGCTAAGTTGAGAGAGTGGTTTCTTGGGGGCCATACAAGTATAGATAGCTCTATACTTAGAAGTGGCTGGTAATTTACATATATATAATATATATATATATATATATATATATATATATATATATTATATATTATATATATATTATATAATACACACACACACACACACACACACACACACACACATATCTGTTTAGCCCCATTAGAGAAGGGGTCTATGTCTGTATGGTCCTCTCTCTCCAAAAATCAATTCTTTACCTTTTTTTTGTAGCATTACTGACTTATTTCCACAAATTTTACTTATTTTCTTCTGAAGCTGGCAATACTCAAGTGTATAGTGGGAAAAAGGGTATTACAGCAAACTATATTGCCTTTTGCCCATAGATATCATTGATTCGTTCATTAGGTTCAGCTTCTCTTAGGTTTTAAGAACCTTCAGTGATCTATTTTACCATGGCCTTTGAAAAGGTTTAAAGTTGCTTTGAATGAATACCTAATTGGTTGAAACTTGGGCAGTTCCAACTTTTATAAGTTTACATCATAATTGTTCATAAAATTTCTCAGCTGTTGTAATCCTTTAGAAATAACCAAAATATTTTATGGTCCTTAATCCACATTTTCCTTAAGAAAAAAGAGGAGAGGGAGAAGGAAAGGAACAATGTGTTAAGGTTCTGTTACAAAAGCATTGATAAAAGAATTTGTGCTGTGAACCTGCCATCAGCCTGTGAAACTCAAGAAAAGAATGTCCTGTGAAATAGAAATCACTGAGAAATATTCTAAGATATACTGTATTTGGGGAAAAAAAGCAAGACCTAAAACTATATTAACTCAATTATGCTTTTACTTTGTAGGCATTTTAAAGTAATTTTTAATTAAAAAATGAATGCACAGTATTATTGATAATCTAGAAGCCACACTCTGTTCTTTCTTCTATGTGTGTTCAGATATGTATGTGTGTATTTGTGGGTATAATTCATAAATTTTCTTATTTACCAGTTTTATTGAGAAATAATTGACCTACAGCACTGTGTAAGTTTAAGGTGTAGGCACAATGATGTAAATATATTATGAAATGATTACCAATGTAAATTAGCTAACACCTGTCATCTCATACACATTTCCTTGAGATGAGAATGTTCAGGATCTACTCTTGTAACAACTTTAAAATACACCAAAAGCACAGTTAACTGTTACTGTGTTGTACATTATACTCCTAGTACTTACTTATTTTAAAATTGGAAATTTTTACCTCTTTTTAAAGATGTTTTAAAAATTTGAGTATAGTTGACTTACCAAGTTATATTTGTTTCAGGTTCAGTTATGCTTTTAAAGAGGGCACTGAACACAGACACACATGTATAAACATATGGAAAGTACTGGTCCATTTGCAGATGTTATCATAGTTAACAATGATTCTGGGAAGTGTCTGGGGTGGGGGGTGGTGGTGATGGGGACAGACAAAGCTCTGTTCGATTGTGATCTCTTACGAGTTCACTCGTGTGCTAGGCACTGTGGGATAGCCATGAAACAGGGGATTCAAGTAAGAACAGAGGGCAAAATTCTGGGTCCTGAGAATAAGCAGCATGCCTTGTCTGGTTGCGTAGGCCCATCTTGCAATTCCGTGCTTCTGGTGCCCTTTTTGGTGCTAGGATCATCATCTTCTTCTTTTTTTCCCCCTTTCCATTCACGTCAGAAACTGAATCTGCAGATAAGGAAGGCAGTATGTGAACCAGAAATGATAACTCTGGGCAACTAGAGAGAAACTGCTTCATTCCTGTTTCTTTGGTTTTGTTTTTTCCCTTGCCAGGGCTGAACTCCGTGCCCATTGGGACAGAATCTGAGCAAAGAATTTGAAGTAACCCTAGAGAAAAAGTGTGGGATCTTTGTTTTTAATTTTGTTGTATACTGGGGAGTGTATATTCTTAGGAGTATTTATGTGCTTTTGAAATCTTGGCCATATCTTTTCTATCAATTTTTTTGTTGAGTTATCCGCTTAGAAAATAGGTAAGGTACAACACAAAAATGTAGATGAGTCTCATGAGATGCGAGACATGATACTATATAACGTGTACTCATATGTACTTACTTGTATAGAATTTTGAAACAGGCAGAATTAATCTATGGTGTTAGAAATCTAGGGGAGGGGAAATTACTGAAAAATGCCCTGGTGGGGCATTTGGGGCATTGGTGCATCCTAATTCTGGATCTGGATATGTACATTCACCTCGAGGTGTATGCTTAAGAGTGGGTACTTTTCTGTAATGAGGTTTAAAAATGAAGAAAAAAGTAGAGCTTCTCTCAAAATAGAGAGATGGGTGGGTAAATGGATGCATGCATGGATAGATAGATAAAGTAGAAAATAGCTTCATTTGCTTTTTTTGATTCACTAGCACCCCTGCCTCTGCCGCAAATCAGATCATAAATTCCACAGGATCAGGAACTGCTTTTTTCTCAGACTTGCTCATGAACTGCTGAGAATTTATTGACTGACTGATTAGCCTAAGTATTAATTTGTATGTGTCTCCCATGAGTGCTTTAGGGATGTTTGTCCTACAATTCTTAAAATGTTTTAATATTTTTGTTTTTCAAGAGGGTGAAGTGGGGGATGTACATATTTCTAACATCTTTTCCATTCTGATTTGGAAAAACCAGACAAGACAAAGACTGTCCACTCACTTCTTTGAAATTTAGGTACTCATAAGCTGTTATTAACCTCACGGGTAATACCATTTTTTTTTTTTAACGTTTATTTATTTTTGAGACAGAGAGAGACAGAGCATGAACGGGGGAGGGGCAGAGAGAGAGGGAGACACAGAATCAGAAGCAGGCTCCAGGCTCTGAGCCATCAGCCCAGAGCCCGACGCGGGGCTTGAACTCACGGACCGTGAGATCATGACCTGAGCTGAAGTCGGACGCTTAACCGACTGAGCCACCCAGGCACCCCGGTAATACCATTTTTAATCAAACTCTGTTGATTAACCTTTTTTATTTTCTATTTTTCATTGGTAAGTGGCAAATATGTTCCCTTTGGAAACTTGGTCTTCTACGCGTGCGCGTGTGTCTGTGTGTTTGGGGGTTGGATTGTATGTGTTCGGAGTTTACTACTCGCTCAGTGGCTTTGTTCAGAATTTTTAGAAGTGGTAATCCAGAGTGGAAAGAGATGGGTATTGCTTTGCTGAAAGGTTTATATATAACTCAATTTCTCTTCCCATACTCTGCTCCTTGTCATCTTCCAGAGCTTTAGACAAACTAAATGGATTCCAGTTGGAGAGCTTCACATTGAAAGTGGCCTACATCCCTGATGAAATGGCTGCCCAGCAGAACCCCTCACAGCAGCCCCGGGGTCGTCGTGGGTTTGGGCAGAGGGGCTCATCGAGGCAGGGATCTCCAGGATCCATCTCCAAGCAGAAACCGTGTGACTTGCCTCTGCGCCTGCTGGTCCCTACCCAATTTGTTGGAGCCATCATAGGAAAAGAAGGTGCCACCATTCGGAACATTACCAAACAGACTCAGTCAAAGTGAGTATTGGTGAGGCTGCAGTGGATGTTAATATTTTCCCCTTTGAATTTTAATAACAGTAAGTTCTGGTACTTGATGTCCTTCTGAGTGTGGCCATGATTCCTCCTTGTACAGTATTTGGGAATCTGGAAAAACCTTGTGATTTGATAATCTGAGGCAAAACCTTAATCTCAAAGAGAACTTCAAATTTGCACACATAAATGGAAAACAAATGATACCTAATCCACTTCTGATGAGGGAGGCACTGGCGAATAAAAGGGCCACTACTTGCCTATTCTCTACTCCCCTATCCCTGTCCCCAGTCCTACCCCCAGTGATACCTGCCTTCAGTGTTTTTGGAAGTAATTTTCTGGGTCCAGTACAGAGGTAGTTTTTCAATCATGCTTTATGTCAGTAAAGAATCATTCAGTTTATGCTCCAAATTTATCCCATAATTAAGCCATGTGGTTGGATTAGCTTATTCTTTAGGATGTTAATTTGATAGTTTTAATATGCAAATTTTAAGGGATTGGAGATTGTCCATTAAACATTGGAGCTAGCTTTGCAGGAGTAGAAAGCAAGAGCTGTGTGTTTTTATTTATGACGGTAGCCCCAGTGCTGAGCACATTGTCTGCTAGGTAGAAGACTCTCATATTTATCAAATGAATGACATGACTGTATGTAAATTACATTTAGTGCCCTTAAAATACATCTAAGAGGGGCGCCTGGGTGGCTCAGTCGGTTAAGTGTCCGACTTCAGCTCAGGTCACGATCTCACGGTCCGTGAGTTTGAGCCCCGCGTCAGGCTCTGGGCTGATGGCTCAGAGCCTGCAGCCTGCTTCTGATTCTGTGTCTCCTTCTCTCTCTCTCTGCCCCTCCCCTGTTCATGCTCTGTCTCTCTCTGTCTCAAAAATAAATAAACGTTAAAAAAATTAAAAAAAAAATACATCTAAGATAGTCTTTAAAAGTTTCAGTGCATTATATGTTGATTTGCTTATTAACCATCCTGTTAGGCTCTATGTGGATCTTTTGACCCAAAAGAGCTTGACAATGAACTGTCCTCACCCCTTGTTCTGTAAAGTGCACTAAGCACCTCTCTGGGGACAGTGGCTGCCATAGTTTGTGCACTGGAGAGAGGTGGCTGTGTCATTGTACACAACAATGGAAATGGAAATGTCCTTGGACCAGCTACGAAGATGAATGGATGATTTTGCGTTTTAAATTTGTAAGTAAAGTAAGGAAAATGACTTTATTGTATGTGGTCCATGGAGTTAAGCAGTCTTTCTCTGAAAGTACAGCTATGGTACTATGTAGGTCTTGATTATGTATGTTTGTTCCCCTGAGCTTAACAGGATGTTCATATTTATCGCAGGCACCATGCCAGTGTTGAACTAGCTGACTCATTTCTCCTGCAGAAGCGAAATGAGCTGTGTTTGGTGGGGTTGCATGCCCACTCTACCTGCACGGTGATGTCTGATCCTGCCCTCCCTCCCCCTGCTTTGAAGCAGGAAATGTGGGATACTGGTAACCTTTGTGTTAAACCAGTGGTCTTTGACTTCATAATGTTGGGAGTGGGGAAGTTTTAATCTTAAATTTGCCTGGTTTTAATATTGAAATGGAAGGGCTCCTTGCTTTCCTTTATCCACTGTTACCTGCAGAAACTAATTATTAAATGGTTTCCCTTCCTTGTCCTGGGGCAGATTAGAGTTATTCTTTTAAAGCTACTCATTTCCTTGTCAGAGGAAAGAGCTTCTATGAATTAAATTGAACTGTTTGTTTTATTAAGGCAGGAAGATGGAGGATGGAAAGGGAAGGGAAGCAATTTTTGTTATATCCGATGATTCATTTGCAGAGTTCTGCCAGTGGATTTAATTAACTCTTGGCCATTGAAACTAGTCATTATTAGATCTTCTGTTTCTGGAATGGTCTCAGAGGACTACCCTGATCTATAAAGCAATATTCCCTTCTCTCAGAGGATCAGAGTTTAGTAATCCTTAACACGGGTGAATGGGTGGAAATAAACTAGATTAACATTTTACCTACTAGAACATAAGCAATACTTAACAGTGATTGGGAATTGAAATAGTGGTTTGGAAAGATAGTTCCTGAGATTGGGACTTAACCTGAGATATTTTTTAAAATTATTTCTAGACAGCTCTTATTTGTTTAATTTCTACATTGCCTTTTTTTTTTTAAAAGGTTCTGGAAATGTTTTTAAATTTAAGTATAATTAAGGTACAGTATTATTTTCAGGTGTATAGTACCATAATTGAGCAATTGTATACACTACTCAGTGCTTATCATGATAATATATTCTTAATATTACTCCTTTATCTCACCCATCACCCCACCTACTCATTGCCCTTTTAATTCAGAGATGAATCTTCAGGTTTCAAACATTTAGAAAAATGAAATGCAAACCTTGACGTTATTGGTGTGGTGAAGCAGCCGTTCTTAAGGCCAGGCGTTGTGTAGCTCTTCTAGTGTTTGAATGGCCAGAGGGACTCACAAGTATTTAATTTTCCCCAAACACACTTTTTCAGATAATTTTCTTTCTTGTACTTCTTAAACGACAGAAGACTCACTTTGTATTTAATTAAAAATAAGCGTGCACATTTTTAAAAAGGGGGCGGTTACCTTTCATCTTATCCCTGGAAGTATTGTTAAGTTGGGAATCTGTCTTTATAGGACTTATTCCTTGTATCTGCTAACATGGGTAGCTTTAAAAGAGAAATCCTAGGGTGCCTGGGTGGCTCAGTCGGTTAAGTGTCTGACTTCTGCTCAGGTCACTATCTTAGTTTGTGGTTTTGAGCCCTGCATCGGGCTCTGTGCTGACAGCTCAGAGTCTGGAGTCTGCTTCAGATTCTGTGTCTCCCTCTCTCTTCGCCCCTCCCCGGCTTGCCCTCTGTCTCTCTCTTAAAAGTGAATAAACATTAAAAAAAAAAACAAAAAAACCAGAAACCTTATCATATGTATTGTTTCTTCTTTCATGTAAGATGAAGGACCTCTTACTGTGTTGGTAGCTGTAACTTCACAACATGTTTTTTAAATTATTTTTTTTACTTAAACTTTAACCAGTCCAGTATTGGTTTCAGGAGTAGAATTCAGTGATTCATCACTTATATACAGTACCCACTTGTGGCTCATCACCACAAGTGCCCTCCTTAATACCCATCACCTGTCTAGCCCATCCCCCGTCTAGCCAATCCCCCACCAACCGCCCTTCATCAACCCATAGTTTGCTGTCTATCATTAAGAGTCTCTCATGGGGCGCCTGGGTGGCTCATTCAGTTAAGCGTCCAACTTCGGCTCAGGTCATGATCTCATAGTTCGTGAGTTCGAGCCCTGCATCGGACTCTGTACTGACAGCTCAGAGCCTGGAGTCTGCTTGGGATTCTGTGTCTGTCTGTCTCTCTCTCTCTGCTCTTACCCCTCCCCCACTCGTGCTCTGTTTCTATTTCAATAAATGAATAAGCATTAAAAATTTTTTTAAAAAAGTCTCTTGTGGTTTGTTTCCCTCTGTTATCTCCCTGCCCCCTTCCCATACATTCATCTGTTTTGTTTCTTAAATTCTACATATGAGTGAAAATCATAAGGTATTTGTCTTTGTCTATTGACTTATTTCGCTTAGCATAATACATTCTAGTTCCATCCACGTCATTGCAAATGGCAAGATTTCATTGTTTTTGATGGGGTAATATTGCACTGTGTATATATATATACCACATGTTCTTTATCCTACATCAGTTGATAGATATTTGGGCTCTCTCCTTAGTTTGGCTAATGTTGATACTGCTGCTACAAACATTAGGATGCATCCATCAAATCTTTATTTCTGTGTCCTTTGGGATAAATACTTAATAGTGCAATTGCTGGGTTGTAAGGTGGTTCTATTTTTAGTTTTTTGAGGAACCTCCATACTCTTCGCCAGAGTGGCTCCACTAGTTTGCTTTCCTGTTACTTTGAAGTTGATATTCCAGACTCTGTAATTGTGAATACATGCTTACAGTTCTCCTTTTCTCCTTGTGCTCACTGTAAGAATCGATGTCCATCGTAAAGAGAATGCAGGTGCTGCTGAGAAGTCCATTACTATCCTGTCTACCCCTGAAGGGACCTCTGCGGCTTGTAAATCTATTCTGGAGATTATGCATAAGGAAGCTCAAGATATAAAATTGTGAGTAAAGAGGATTAAGCTGTGAAGAGGTTGATATTCATGCTGCTTTATTTTGGACTTCTATGACAGAATTCTTAGGCATTGTCAACAAACAGGGCAGTGCTATCCTGAAGAGCTGTGGTGGTAGGTACTCCTGAGTTGGTTATAAAGTAGAAGTCTTTTAAGTATTTTATTTTCAATCATGTTTGGATATGGGGTGGTTGGTATTAATGGGGAGAGTCTAGCTGTAGGAGAAGGCACCTATGGGATAGGAAACCCACCTGAGAACCAAGAAATCTTGGGGTTTACCGAAAATGGGCCTCAAACCCTGACTCCCTTACTCGGAGCCCATGGGAGCTCTGTTCTTATTGTCTGCCCAGCCCTACTCTGCAGCAGCGGGGAGTATAGAGGTGGAGAAATCTCTAATCCTGTGCTAAGGCAAACTGGAGATTTATTTGGGTGTTTGAGGTTGAAACTCTAAATGCCTGTTCCACAAGAACTTTGAACAGAGGTTAGGTTCTATGCCACTTGAGCTTATAGTACAACACTCTCCTAAAAGGAGAGAGCTGACTAAGGTACTGGAGTTAGCCTGGGGACCTAATCACTAGCACTTAATTTGTAGGGACCTTTGATATGTATTAAATGTATTTTAGTTGTAAGATGTTACATGTAGCTTTGTTATAAGTTCATAATTCTTTAAAAAAAAAAAAAATTCGGAAAGGCTCACCATCCAGATAATGCCGGTGATATTTTTCAGCAGTGATATGTATCACTTGGAAATTCAGAAAGGTACACAATGAAAAGTGAAAGCCCCCCTTCGTGCTCTTATACTCTTCCCCTAAAGAGTAACCACCGTTGAGTTTCTTCTGTTTCCTTCTGTAAATTGTGCATGTGTATCTAGGAATGTAGTTCACAATTTATAATAAAATCCTATTGTTTTGCATTTGTACATTGTGTTCTGGTATTGGGGATTTAGGGATGTTGGTTTGAGTAAGAGGTGTTTTCAATGAGCTAACAGAGTCTACCTTGGAAGATATTCCCTGAGATGCATGGAAGAAAATGGTTTTAAAAGTTACCTTCCAATACTTGTTACTGTTTTTTTTGCCCCCTCTATTCATGCATTGCTAGAATGGAGGTCAGTGGACTTTAAACTCAACCTAGCATAATGCTTCCTATATCGTAGGTAAGAAGTAAATGTGTAATGAATGGATATTGTCTTTTTACCCAAGAGAAGGTTTACTTCTCCTGATTGCATGGCCTTTTTCTTTTTTTATTTACAGCACAGAAGAGATTCCCTTGAAGATTTTAGCCCATAATAACTTTGTAGGCCGTCTTATTGGTAAGGAAGGAAGAAATCTTAAAAAAATTGAGCAAGACACTGACACTAAAATCACGATATCTCCGTAAGTGCTGCCTTGCTTTCTTTGAGTTAGAAATTTTTCTAGCACTGTGAAGCTGTGGGTTGTGTATTATACAGAGCCGCTCCCATCTTTCAGGAGTCTGAGCTACCCTGTACCAACATACTTTTTTTTGTTTCTCCAACTTAATCTACTACCTACTATCTGTTTCTAACCCATATTGAAAGCATTATCTTTTCCTCCTAAAGAGGCAGAAAGCACTAAATACTTTACATTCATACTTTCTAGCTGAAGTCTTGGTGGAATTTACTGATCACTACTCCCACAGTTGAAATAAGTAACCCAATTTATTATCTACTGCTGTGTAACAAATTATCCCAACATTTGACAGCTTGAAACAATAGTAAACATTTATTGCTCACCTAGTTTCTGTGGGTCAAGAATGCAGAAGCAGCTTAACTGGGTGTTTCTGGCTTGGGGTCACTTGATGTTGCTGAGAAGTTCATGCTGACTGTTGATGTGAGGCCTTAGCACATGGTCCTCTCCCCAGGGCTGCTTGGGTGTCTTTAGGACAGTGGTAGCTGTCTTCCCCCAGAGTGGATTATCCAAGAAAGAGCAAGATGGAAGTGACAATGTCTTTTATAACACAGCCTCAGAAGTCACACTCTATCATTTTTCTAGTATAATTGACACAGGTCATCTCTATTCAGTGTGAGAGAGGACTGGGCCCACTGGGGAGTAGGTCATCTTGGAAGCTGGCTGTCACACCTTGGGTCTATGAATGCTCTGAAATTGTATGGAAAAGTTTCCCTTTCTGGGGGTAACTATTCTTTACATCACAGTACCCAAAAAAGATGAGGTGAGAGGAGATTGATGAACTAAGGAAAAATGCTAAGGAAAGACAGGCAGCATGTTCATGCAGCAAGGAGTTTTCAAAGAAGGGAGTGGTAGGAAATAGGAAAGTCCTGCTTGATTGTAAAAAACAAAAACAAACAAAAAAAACCCCACAGAGTGTCTTGAATTTTACACCCCAAAATGAGAGGGTTTTCAGAGAAAAAAATCTTAAAAGCTATTGTAAAGCAGCTATTAGAAAAAAGCTAATATAAAATGCTTGGCAGGGAGAGGTGGGTTGAGACCAGAGATGAGAAATACACTTTTTCAGTCTAAGACAAATAGTCTTCCTTGTGTAGATGTTTACATTTTTAGCAAATAAGAGAAAAGGTTAAGGAATAATAACCCATTCATCTGGCTCAAGTTGAGCTTACGGCATTCTGCTAAGTAGTGAAAATGAGGATTTTAACTCTATAATTACGAAGGAGAGCTCTACCAGTTTTCCGTATCCTTTCAATCTATGTACTTAGTCTTGTTTTCCATGGTTAAGAATCTCCCATTGCTTTCCTCTCAAGGCTGTTGAGTGGCTCAGGCTCAGGCAGTCTCAATTGTCATCTCAGTGGATTATGAAGCTTCAGCAGAATCTTGGTCAAGCAGAGGGTTTCTGAATACTGCTAAGGCCTTCTAATGTAGGGTCTATATGGCCATCAAGGGATCATGTTTTTAATTTAGTCAAGACACATTGATTTATGTTATTTTCTCCAGCTTACTTTAAACTCTAAAATTACTGGCAAAAAGTAAGTTTAGACACATGAATTCTGGTTTGCCTTTTTGGAATATTTCCATGTTTATTTCTTGCTTGTGACCCAGAAAATGCAATTGCATGAGACTGCCAATTATGTTTAGAATTGGTCCACGCAGTCTAGGAACATCCTTATTAAAGTTTTTGTACATCTGGTTCTTGGTTTCCACTAAAACCGTACACCCCTGTGATCATTTTCTTTACATTTCACTGTTGAATTGTTGTGAAAAAAGTTCACTTAACTTAAGTGGTCAAGAAGTACACTGTGTTTCAAACATGGACTTAAGTGAACTGTGTACACCCAGTAATTTCTGTTGAGAAGACTGGAGGGGAAGTATTTTCTTCGGCAGCTTTACAATTCTTGGATTCCTATCTTTTGGGGCTTACTCATTTTTCATCATGTCTGACCACCCACTTTTACATACTGCCAGCCACCACAGTTGGGTTTTAATTGCCATCTGTGGCTGGACTGTTATTAACTGTCTTCCTTCTGTAATTTCCATTCTTTCTCTTTTCCCTCTTTTTCATTCTGCAGATTGCAGGAATTGACGCTGTATAATCCAGAGCGCACCATTACAGTTAAAGGCAACGTTGAAACATGTGCCAAAGCTGAGGAAGAGATCATGAAGAAAATCAGGGAGTCTTATGAAAATGATATTGCTTCTATGAATGTTAGTTTTAATATGGAGGATGTGCCTTTATTTTGATGAACAGTTAAAAGATGTTTTCAATTGCATTAATCCTGATGTCGTTAATGGTGGCAGCATTAGATGTAGTTTCTAATTGATTTTTAGCACCATAGTGAGTGTGCCGTGGGATAGTTTGGAAGACCACAGGCTTTGACATCAGGTTTGGCTGTCTGTGATTTTAGCAAATGGTATATAGTCTTGGAGCCTTAGCTTCCTTATCTGTTAAATAAGGCTAATACTTTCCTTAAAAAAGATGAGTATCTTCTGCACAATGTTAATTTGAAGATTAGTAGAGTAGGAACGTGGGCTTAAGAGGTACGTGAACTGGGTTTGAGTCCTAGTTCAACCACTGATTAGCTGCAGCTCTGTTCTCTTGGACAACTTACCTGTTCTCCAAGCATTGGTTTCTTCATCTGTGAAATGGGGCTGTTGTGCCTACATTGAATGCTTATTAGGACTGGGATTATAATAGATACCACGCATATAAAAGCAACTGTTAAGAACTCAAATTTTAATTTTAATTTGGTTAGTCATAAACCTTGGCATTAAAAGAATTAAAAATGACAAAATAATCTGTAGAGAGCAATGAAGGCAATTAAAGTGAATTGCTGACCTTCCTGAGTGGATGGAATGGTGCGGAAAATGTAACATGTCTGTAGTCCATTTTGAATTTTCAAGTAAATGAAAAAAACACTCCTCGGTTGGGCCTGTCATCTGAAACACTACATGTGAAAGAAGGGAAATATAAAAATAATACCTTTGTGTGAGAGGAACCTAGAAATATGCTGATCATTTTACCTCCCATGACTGACTGCCTTATCTACCTTCCCATTATAACTGCTCATCTGATGTTTCAGAGTCAGTTGCGAGTTAATCCAACCCATACACCTTTTAAAGAGATTCCCAGGTATGCTCACGTCTCAACTGTCATCTCCACTTCACTTCCTCAGCCCTTATAAAATTCAGCCAACACAAAGTCCTCTTTCTGGCTCCTGGATACACTCCAAAGATATGTCTAGTTGCCATAGTTGTATGGGATGGGACCTGATTGCCAAAGATCTTGACTTTTAGACCCACGACAGCCAAATTTTATCGAAGGAGTAAAGATCTCTTAATAATACCTTTTTCTGTATATCTGGTTTGCTTTTCAGTGCACAAATCTCGTTTGCTTCCTTCTTCAACTAATGCAAGGTTTTCAGTCTGTATTTACTGCGTGCCCATAGCACACAGAGTACATATTTGTCTAAGCACTGTGAGCTGATCATTAAGGAAAGCGAGTTGAGAAAGCTAGTGTAGCTTCAGATCAAGGAGGGGGCAAATGAGCACACAGATTTTAAAATATCAAGAAATGTAAACAGATATGTGCTCAAGTATAATAACATGGAACATCTGCTCTGTTCTAAAATTTGAGTCATAAAATGACTTTTTTTATTTTTTTTACTAGACGAGGTCACAATCTGAATATTGTCACTTATAATTACACTTGATTTTTTTAAATGTAAAATGAGGGACCTTTTTACTATTGCAGCTTCAAGCACATTTAATTCCTGGATTAAATCTGAATGCCTTGGGTCTGTTCCCACCCACTTCAGGGATGCCACCTCCCACCTCAGGGCCCCCTTCAGCCATGACTCCTCCTTACCCACAGTTTGAGGTAAGATAATGTACCTTGGCTTTCTTTATGGGTGAGCGGGATGCAGTCAGAGGGACACAGTTATTAGACTTTGTTGCTCTCGAGTAGGGTGACATTCGATGCTGATTGTAAAACTTGATCCCCATATGATCTATCAGTTGAGAGCCAACACATGCTCTCTAGTTCATATCAGTAGAACCTTCCTACCTACCCCTTTGTAGAAGGGACACGTGAAATATTCTTTTGAAGTTTTTGGGTAGTAGGATTGTCACCATGGGCTCTTAAATCTCCAAAGAAAAGTTTGAGACTTTAGGGAAGGGGAAAGAAGTTATTTTTAAATGTTGAAAGATAGGACTTTTAAAAGGCTTCCTTCATCTTAAACTTCACGTGGAAGTCAAACGCTTTGAAAGGTCAATAAAAATGTGTTTTCCACTTTGAGTGTGCTTTTTAAACAGTGAGCTCCAGCTAGTTGTGCTCTTGGGTCTCTTGTGCGTGTGTATGTGTGCAACCATTAGACAGCTTTTATTTGTTTTGTAAATAGGTAGACTATTAAGGAACCTTATTTTTATATTTATTTCTTAAAAATAGCATTTTTTTCTGAGGTTGGAAATAGGAGACCAGTGATAGTATAAAAATAATTGCAGTATAACATATACCTTGTAATTTTTTTTTTTTAAAGTAGTTCACAGTTCTGTTGTGTTATCAATGATAATTAGAGGTAGAGAATCATCATGGAAATAACAACATTCTAGGATCTTCCCTTATGGATTTGTTTTTACATCTCTCCCTTCCTGTTTGACTCTTTCCTTCTATATGCTTTGAGTCATACCTCCTATTCCAATTCAGGGAAATGTCCAGCTGGAACAGCTTGGGGATTCCAATATAACACTGCCTAGACTACATGTAGAGTAAAATGCTCCTGGAATTGTACTGATAACAGATTGCTGAGATTGTTCATATTTTATCCCTGTATGAATGAGAATTTCCTAGGCCTGTCTTGAACCACCTGTGTTGGGTGTTGTTTACTTTTGGCCTCTTCTTGTAGTGTTTCTGCTTTTACAGTCAGCAACATTTGCATCTTCCCCTACAACTCACCAGCCACCCTGAACACGTTTGGTCCTGGAAACCATATAACAAAGCCCATTCATCTATGGATAGGCATCAAAATTTCAACCCCATGACAGTGTGAATAGATCTATTATGCATTATCTGAAGCTTTCCACCACAGCTAAAGGTGATATGAAGTAGTTGACATGTTTGTACTTTGATGCTAAAGGGGCTAAGGGAAGGATCTCTGGGATGAGAGCCCAGGTTCAGTCCAGCTCTGCCTGCGCTTTGTATCACCATAGGTCACTCTCCTCTTCCCTCTGGGTTTGTCTTCTTGCTGCACAATGAAGAAACTGAACCAGGACTCTTCTCTCTTTCCTCTCAAATCAGACATTACTAGTGTTTACAAAATTCAATAATATAAAAAGTTTAAGAGGAGGGTAAAAGTGAGCCTAAAATGGGAATTTGAGAGAATATGGACTTAAGGTCTAATTTGCCTATTTCTTTATTATAAATAGATGAATTTGTCATATTACTGAGTTTAAGGCACATGTATCTCTGACATTTCTGTGTCAAGCAGCATTGATTAAAATCTACAAGGAGCTGATTATTTAAACAACTCATTGCTGAAGAAGCTCTTATTTATTTACTTATTTATTTATTAATGCTTATTTTTGAGAGTGAGAGAGATAGCATGAGCAGGGGAGGGGCAGAGGGAGAGGGAGACACAGAATCTGAAGCAGGCTCCAGGCTCCGAGCTATCAACACAGAGCTCGATGCAGGGCTCTAACTCACGGATCATGAGATCAATGACCTGAGCCAAAGTTGGACGCTGAACTGACTGAGCTTCCCTGAAGAAACTCTTATTTAAACTACATCTCTGCTAGCTGCTCTAAACTAGCTTTGTCTTTGGGCACACTCCTTAATCTCTCTGTTCCTCACTTTCCAGTTTGTAAATTGAGGTGTCATTTAAATTCTTTCCTCTCTATTGGTTACAGGTAAGGCCTTTACTGGTTATCAGTAAACTCTCTCACATTACGAGTGGTAACATTATAGAACATTCTTGGACATCTGTCTTTTACACTTCTCTGGCTGCTTCAGTAGCAAAAACTCCCACAGTGAATTGCTAGGTGTCTATTTTTAAGATAGACAGATACATACATACATACATACATACATACATACATACATACATACATACATACATAAATATTACCCAGAGTTGGTCAATTTTGTGATGTAGTGATATAGTTTTGTGTAATGGGTTCTTGTGTTCTTAGGAAAATAAGGATTGTTTTAAGAAAAGTGAGATTGTATTTAAAACATTTCCAAAGGACTTTTTTTTTTTTAATTTTTCAAAAATGTTTGTTTATTTTTGAGAGAGAGACAGAGACAGAGACGGAGTGCGAGCAGGGAAGGAGCAGAGAGAGGGAGACACAGAATCTGAAGCAGGCTCCAGGCTCTGAACTGTCAGTACAGGGTCTGACATGGGACTTGAACCCACGGGCTGGGAGATCATGACCTGAGCTGAAGTCGGACGCTCAACCGACTGAGCCACCCAGGTGCCCTTCCAAAGGACTTTTATTATTTAAATCTTTAGTGACTTAAGCAAGTAAAGATTTTGTTTTAAGAATGGGAGAAAGGGGTCAGTGAACCATGAGTAAATGTAAGGAAGATCTCACTGGAACACATGGTCTTGGTTTTCCCTGAGATTTTAAAACTAAATTGAGTAGGTATAATTAGAAGCAGCCAGTGAGATCAGGAGAAGATGGAGAAGCTGCCGGCAGTAAAGGCAGAAATACTGCTGAAGGGAAGGAGCTGAGAACCCCCTAAGGACCTGGTGGTTTTGTGCACAGGACAAGGGAATTCTTGTCTTAAAGGGAAGAAATGTGGATAATCTTAGCCTGCATTCTTTGCAGAATTCAAGTAGGCTTTTGATTCTACATGTATGCTGGGTAGTGATATAATGGAATCCCCAAGTTCATATGTGGACATTTCTCTAAATTGGTGTAGGAGGTACCATTCAAAACACAAAAAGCTAAGAAAAAAGACAAATCTATCATCTGTCTAGTTGGTATAATTAATAAATTAGGGTTATAATGCATGTGTTTTCTATGGATGAATGTCTTATTGTGATTTCTCTCTTGATTTAAACCTACTACTAACTTTATCTCTGTGTATTAGTCTTAGACCTTAAAGAATGTGTCAGGAATCATCCAGAAAACTTAAAAGGGAAAGGACAACTGCCCTTTTCTCCAGAACAGAAGAAATCTGTGCTTTTGTGGGTTTTAACGTGTTTGCAATTGCCTCTCCTCTTAGAAATAAATACATAGGTATATAATTCTGTCTTGGAAATTGGGTATATATTTTTACTAACTTAAAAAAAACTTTTTAAATGTTCATTTGTTTTTGAGAGAGAGCACGAGCAGGGGAGGGGCAGAGAGAGAGGGAGGCACAGAATCTGAAGCAGGCTCCAGGCTCTGAGCTGTCCGCACAGAGCCCGATGTGGGGCTTGAACCCACGTACTGCAAGATCATGACCTGAGCCGAAGTTGGACATTTAACTGACTGAGCCATCCAGGCACCATATTTTTACAAACTTTGGAGGTAATTATTAATGGGAGCATTGTACTATTTTTAACTTTTCACCTCAAGGACATTCATCTTGATATTAAGCACAGTATCCTCACTTTTAAGAAATTCGGCACCAGGGGCGCCTGGGTGGCTCAGTCAGTTAAGCGGCCGACTTCAGCTCAGGTCATGATCTCGCGGTCCGTGAGTTTGAGCTCCGTGTCGGGCTCTGTGCTGACAGCTCAGAACCTGGAGCCTGTTTCAGATTCTGTGTCTCCCTCTCTCTGACCCTCCCCCGTTCATGCTTTGTCTTTCTCTGTCTCAAAAATAAATAAACGTTAAAAAAAAAAAAATTCGGCATCAGACCATTATTTAATGTGCAGCCCATATTTAAATTTCATAGTTACTCCAGTAATGTTCTATTATGTAGCTGTGTTTTCAGTAAAGAATCCAATTAAGGATTATGCATTGCAGTTGGTTGTCATGTCTCTCTAGTCCCCTCTTATCTTTGCAGGAGTCCATCCCTGCATCATCCATTCCATTTGGTGTCACCTACTCCCTACCCACCACTTGTTTTCTTATTTATGGCATTGAAAAACCCAGGCTAGTGGTTAGTGTCGCCTAATTAGGATTTGACTGATGGCCTCTGTGTGATTAGGCTCAGGTTATACCTTTTTCCGGGAAGGAATACCTTCTCTGTGTCTCACTGGGAAGCAGATAGTGTCATTGTGTCTCATTGTTGGTCATACTGTTTGATCATACAACTAAGATAGTGTCTGTCCAATTTCCACATTGTAAAGGTACCTTTCCCACCTATGATTAAGACTGGTGTCTGGGTGGCTCCGTTGGTTAAGTGATCAACTTTGGCTCAGGTCATGATCTCATGGTTCATGGGTTCAAGCCCTGTGTCAGGCTCTGTGCTGAACGCTTGCTCAGAGCCTGGAGCCTGCTTCAGATTCGGTGTCTCCTTCTATCTCTGCCCCTCCCCTGCTTGTGATCTCACTGTGTCTCTCAAAAATAAATAAATGTAAAGAACAAAATAAAACAAAATACTTTAAAAGAGAATATGTATCTTGCCCTCCAGTCTTTCTCAAAGTGGGTATAATCTCCATTGCTGCCATTTGCCCAATCACATTATTACTATTTTTATGTCTGTTGTTTTTTTACATTTATTAGTTGGCAATGTTCTGTAAAGAAGACTTTCTCTACTTTGTGCTTTGTGAGGGAAAATGGTTTTTTGTTCTTTACATTAGAATTACCCCAGACCTTTTTTATTAGAATCCCCCAGGGTAGGGGTTGGGGAGGAGATGAAACTCTCAGGGATCACTATTTTGGAAAGCTCTGACTGACCCGAGTGTGGAGGTAGCCAAGGTTAACAACAGCTGGTCTGTTTCTTTTCTTCTTCTTTTTTAATGTTTATTATTTTTGAGAGAGAGAGCGGGGGCGGGGCAGAGAGAAGGAGACGAGGAATCTGAAGCAGGCTCTGAGCTGTCAGCGCAAAACTGGATGCAGGGCTCGAACTCACAAACTGCAACATCATGACCTGAGCCGAAGTCGGGCGCTTAACCAACTGAGCCACCCAGGCGCCCCAGCTGCTCTGTTTCTTAACTGGTTAAGAACCTGTACCTCGCCTTGGGCTTCTATGAATCAAAATCTCAGTGGGAACAGATGGAAGCTAGAAATTTGTGATTTTTGTAAAGGTCATCAGGAGTTTTTTTGTTGTCCATTCATTGTCAAACTGCTACTGTGCAAGCAACAGATACTATTCTATGGAAGAGGGACTCAAATGTTGGAACAATATCTATCAAGGCTAATGCATGATAGATAATATTTGGGATAAACGTAAATACATAACGACTCAGGCATGCCCCTCTTTCTAGGTTGTTTGGTGCTTTATTTTAAATGTGGTCAAAAACCTACTCCCTTTCTCTGGATCACCTGTTAATTCCAACTCACAGGCAAATATCAGGCCAAGATATCTGTGGGATGCTGCCATATGTCTGTTTTCATGCCTCTAAATCTATTTTGGCACACTATGTGTATCAAGATTAGCTTTGGCTATGTATTACAAGAAAAGAAATGGTTTAAATGAGTTTTCCTTTTTCATGAGAAGAGTTGAAGGGTAGACAATCCAAGGCTGGTAGTAGTTATGTTGTATCATCTAGGACAGGTGCTCCTATTGGCTTAGCATGCCGCCTCCCAGCCCAGGATGACTGCTCAGGTTTCAGCCAATGAGTCTGATTCCAGCCAGCAAGGATGAAGGATAAAAAAAATCAACAGCCACCTCATAGGACACTGCCTGAAGATAGCTTTTGACACTTCCACTGGTGTCTTGTTTGCCAGAACATAATGTCTGTTACGTCTACCTGCAAGAGAAGCTGGGAAGCAGTGTCTCTAACTGAAGAGATGAATAAATCTGCCCTACTGAATTGAGCAGTATTACCTGTAAAAGGTGTCTCACAGAGCTTTGGGAGGGTGGAGGTGAGCTTCTAAGTTCAATCGGAAACAAAATAAAAACGACACAAAAAGAACCCAGGATGATCTAAATTAATTATAGAGCACAGAATTCCATGATTCAGATTCCACTCCTACAGATAATTTTCATCGAAAATTAAAGGGAAAACACCATTTTCAGAGAATTGTTGTGTTTCTGGATACCAGTTAGAGTGAACTGTACTTCCAGATAGCTGTCAGGCAGTTTTCTGATTTAATGTTTTAAGGGAACAATTCTTTTACCAAGTTCTGTTATAGTATATAACCTCTTTGTGGGGGAGTACTTTGTTGGAATAGCTTTGCCTTCACTGTATATTATTAGACTTTGTTCTTTTTCTAAACTCCGTTCACTAATAGTCTTAAATGTACCTAGTAGTCACCACTTTGAGAAGCAAACTGTTGTTTTTAAAGGCAATAATTAGGGGCACCTTGGGGCGCCTGGATGGCGCAGTCGGTTAAAGCGTCCGACTTCAGCCAGGTCACGATCTCGCGGTCCGTGAGTTCGAGCCCCGCGTCAGGCTCTGGGCTGATGGCTCGGAGCCTGGAGCCTGTTTCCGATTCTGTGTCTCCCTCTCTCTCTGCCCCTCCCCCGTTCATGCTCTGTCTCTCTCTGTCCCAAAAATAAAAAAATAAAAAATGTTGAAAAAAAAAAAATTAAAAAAAAAAAATAATTAGGGGCACCTGGGTGACTCAGTTGGTTAAGCGTCTGACTTCAGCTCAGGTCATGATCTCGAGGTTTGTGAATTCGAGCCCCGCCTCTGGCTCTGTGCTTGACAGAGCCTGGAACTTACTTCAGACTCTGTCTCCCTCGCTCTAAAAAATAAATAAGCATTAAAAAAAACTTTTTTAATAAAAAATAAAGGCAATAATTAAGTTTACTAAAGCTTTATGGGTTTTTTTTTCCTCCTTACCATTTCTTCTGATATTCCCTTTATTGCCGTTGGCTTCACTTTTCTTCTTGCTGAAGAACCTAGTATTGTAGGTCTGTGGGGTCTATGATACATTTATTTAAAAACTGGGTTAGAGGATTAAAGGTTGGCAGGTGTTTGCTCTCAACACGTGAGGATGCACCGCAGCTGCCATTCGGCATCTACAGCTGCTGATGAGAAGCTTGTTGCTCCTTAGAAGTTCTCACAGGGAAGTCGGTTACTTACCAAGATCATCTCTCTATCCTTGATGGCCTGTAGGTGAGCAGAGAATCTCTTTTACTTTCAATGTACATTGCCTGGTAAGAAGTAGGTTTTGATGACTAAACGTTTCAAAGACTCTCTCTTTTTATGTATAGCTCTCTCTCTTTTAGGGTTGTTTCATTTCGCTACTCATGTTTTCCGACTGCTGCTTTGTAACATGAAAGAATTGATGCGCCTTGACTTGGGATAAATCCCTTGCCTCTCTTCCATTCCAGGACTTGGCCCACACTTCCCCCCTCAACGTATTCTAACCGGAACCTGCCAGGTAGATTTTTTCCTAATACAGCCAGAGTTGGTTCTTGCAACAGACAAAAGTCTCTAGTTCCTGCCTAGCAGCTGGCTCATGCAGTACTTAATTGGCAAACTTTGAGTTTAGAAATGACAAGAAATGCTCCTTTCAAAAATGCTCAAACAGTAGGGAAGAGGCAGTTGGCAGCTCATGCACAGAGCAAGAGCTGAAATTGGCATAGCACAGAACAGCATCCATAGCTGAATGGTATTTCCTGGCGTTTGGTTTGGCAGAAGTTAGCTCAAGTGCTGTTGTCTTCGTAATTTTGATATCATCTTTGGAATCTTCCCAGAAATCTCCAAAACAATAGCGTGATCTTAAAATTGCAAACTTTATCAAAGAGGCAAGAAAGATAAACATTTTCTTAGGTTTTAGCTAGTTCAAGGTGCTCCATCAGAAACAAAATATTTTGTGAGTTGAAAGGATTTTGAGATCAGTTCTTAGTGCTCTACTCCTTAGGATTTCTTACTGTAGGTACAGGTCTTTTGTCAGTAAAATATTTGCAAGTAAATCACTCATTGTATACACTTATTACCTCTAAGAGGCCTTGGTTATGTAGCTATGGGAGAAATTTTCTCTGGCGCCCCCCCCCCCCTTTTATTTTTAAAGACTTCAGTATTCTGTTCAGGTCATAGAGTTGAGTAAACTTAATTTCGGTTCCAAACCCAAATCCATTAAAACAAAACAAAACAAAAAACCCAGGAGTATCTATTTTACAAACCAAAGGGAAACACTGGCATATCCTTCCAGGTTCCTGAAGGCTGGTTTTGTTGGCTGGCACGCATGTCTCCATGCCTTTGTGATGTCTTAGATTCTGTTCCCCACAAAGTAAATGCACTTAACCCTACTGTTTGCTCATTCTTGTATCTCCTCATGATAGATGATTAGGAATTACTCACTGGCAGACTTTACCAGTTACGCAAACTTCAATTGAGCAGCTTTGTTCTTACGTTACTTCAAGTTACAGAGTCTGTCAAGAAGTCCAAAGGAAGTTTTGCCGGTAGGCATCTGGCAGAAACCCACTGGGAAGCAGCTTGGGTCATGTGACTGTCCTTCACCTCTGAAGGTTTTGTAAGAAGCATTCAGGATAATGCAGCTGAACATTAACTTAAATGCAAAGAATGTGTAACAAAGGGTGATGCTGATGAATTTTTTCAAGCTTGAGCTCAGACTTAAGAATCACAGGTGAAAGAGGCTTATCAAAACCCATTGTTCTGGCTACTTAGTTTTGTAAGTAAAAGATAGGTATCCAAATCCTGGAAACATGGCTTACTATGCAGACGTCTGTATAGCAGTAATTTGTACCACAGAGACAGTTTAATGATTATCAAACAGACAGGATGATTATGCAAATTACCTTATATTCCCAGAGGAAAATTTCCTTGAAAAGTAACCTACAGTCAGGGAGATGCTTGGTGAATAAGGAATTGGCACAGAGGGAAATGGGTGATGTTCAGACGTCTGATGAGTCAACTTTTTATTAATGTGCTATTGCCAGGGACACAGCACTGCCCATCGGTCTGGGGTGCCACCTCCTCGTTTGTTTGGTTTGCTTCTAACACCGCTTTTTATGTTTGACAGGTTTTCTTGTTTCTGTTTTCATCCCAGCACAGAATACTTTTCTGTCAGCATACAGATTCTTCCTTGATGTCTTCACCCCCTCTTTGTTAATAGTCCTTTCGGCCCTTCTCTACTGACCACCATTCCTTTTCCAAAGCCTCACACAACTTTTAAATTTGTTCTTAATCTTAGTATTGGATTTGTTATCTCCTACTCAATTTCCGCTCCTAAAAATCAACAACAAAAAAAGCATTGATGGCCTTTCTTCACTGTGTCAGAAAGATTATTTTGCTTTTATTCAGCTTTCGAGGCTGCAACATAGGTTTTCCCTTGGAGCTTTTCTCCTCACAGAGCCGTCTTGAGTTATCTTCTAGGCGAAGACACATGCGTATGCTGTGCTTGTGAGGGCGGCTCTGCAACTTTCACTCCAAGGATGATGCCTGTTAACGCTGGTGCTCTCAAGACGTACAGAAGTTGCTCTCTGGGATCAGTCCCAGGAAGAGTGTTCTTTACTAAGCAAATGGATATACTGAGGTATACTGAGTTGTGCAGCCGATTTGTCTTAAAATGAGCTGCTGGAAAGCTTAGAGCTAAATGTATATAACAACAACATTCTTGGCTTCATCTTTTAGATTCAGGTCTTTATATTCTCATTTCTTCGTTGCCTCTGTTTTACTTCTGGATTACTTGTATTTTCTAAGCAGCCTAAAATCTTTCTGGAACAAGGCCCAGGAAACAATTAATTATGCAGTCCTGGCAAAACACAATGGGGCAGATCTGAGCAAGTTAACACATTAGGTTAGTCTGATCATTAAAAAGGTCTTTATGACTGTCAGTCTCAAAACAAAAGTATATTATTGAGAAGAACATGATGTAGATGTTCTCAGATAAAATACTTAGGTCCTATCTTTACTTTAAAAAAAAAAAAAAAAAAACTGGTTAAGATTAATGTGTTTGTTATACCATAAGGACCAGAATGAAAAAGTATTAACATTGAGCACAGTTTATGGTCAGTGTCCACATTAATTCAGTTATTAAAAAATAAGAAAGGCCTTAAAGTGTCCCTGTGGAATAAATGGTACGTGGTAATTGCACAAAACACTGGCAGGCTGTGAGATACAGTGCTTTGCACACAGAGGCACTATTCTTAGGACTGGGAAATGCTAAAGAATGAAATAATTTTATTTAGTGTTCTTTGTTGGTGAATAGACACAAGTGACTTGGCCAAGCTGTGCTGGACAGGCCCCTCTCACAGGTCTCCACAGTCAAGGGTTCAGTGGGAAGGCAAACCCTCTTCTCGTGTATGTGTTCTAAGAGTGCTTACAGAGCTACAAGGGAGGCTTCATGTAGCTGACAGCTGTGTTAAGACCTGCATTGTGTTAGGATGTCCTGGGAAACACTGGGAATACCAGCTTGTAAAGAATATAAGTACGTCTACATATGCTAAAGCAACAAAACCCAATGATTTTCATCAGTAATATTTCCTGGAATTGAATTTTAGATTAACTCTTACCGGAAATATTAGGTACATGTGGGTTATAGATCAAGGAAGAGACACAGAAGAGCACAGTTTAGATGATTTTCATTTGTAGAAAACGAAGCATAGGATCTAGAATCCTGTGTTGCTGGACTTTTCATAAGTGTGAAAGGCGTGGTTCAAAATAAAATGATTTTCCCTTTTCCTTAATATATCCATTGACCATAAGATAAATGTATTAGTATGAGAACTTGGAAATAACTTGTCAGGTAGGTTTGTTTGTTTGTTTATATTGACTTTTTAAAAATTTATTTTGAGAGAGTGAGCCTGCATGTGAGCAGGGGAGGGGCAGGAGGAGAGAGAATTTTTTTAATAGATTTTTTTTTTAAGCTTTATTTATTTATTTTGAGGGAGGGAGGGAGAGAGAGAGAGAGAAAGAGAGAGAGAGAGAATCCCAAGCAGGCCCCACACTGCCAGTGTGGAGCCGAATGCAGGGATTGAACTCATGAACCGTGAGATCATGACCTGAGCCAAAATCAAGAGTTGGACGCTTCACCGACTGAACCACCCAGGTGCCCTTGAGAATCTTTTTGTTTGTTTGTTTTGAGAGAGAACGTGAGCAGGGGAGGGGCAGAGAGACAGATGGAGTGAGAATCCCAAGCAGGTTCTGTGCTATCTGCGCAGAGCCCAATGAGGGGCTCAATCTCCCTACTGTGAGATCATAACCTGAGCTGAAACCAATGGTCAGATGCTTAATCAACTTGAGCCACCTAGGTGTTCCTGTCAATTTTATTTTTTTCAGGTTTGTTTATTTATGAGGGGGTAGGAAGGGCAGAGATGGGGACAGAGGACCTGAAGTGGGCTCTCTGCTGTCAGCACAGCTTGAACTCACGAACCGTGAGACCATAACCTGAGCCAAAGTTGGACGCTTAACTGATTGAGCCACCCAGGTGCCCCCAACCCCATCTGTCAATTTTAAATGTTAATACTCTGATCATCGCTTCCATGACATAAAATCTTAGAAGTATTTGTACAGGGGCACAAGATTTATGTTAGAGATTTGATTACAGTATTATATAAATTAGTGAAAAAATGGGAAACCAAACTTTCTGCAGATCTTGAAAGTATCACCTTCAGCTGCAACAAAATAACAGATAAAGATGAAGGAATTTTGAATTTTTTCTTGAGAACTTCTCGGAGATGTGGTTATTTTATTCTCAACAGTGGAAAAAAACATCAAAACTCTAAGTTATAAAGTATTTTAAACAGGCATAAGATGGGTGTGTGCAGTGGACAACAGACCTGATGCTTTCAGATGCTTGTTCTCTTGGAGCATCTTTTTTTTTTTTTTTTTTTTTTTTTTTGGTGGGTGATTCAATTAAACTACTTAATCATTAGGTTTTTTGAAAGAAATTTTATTGAGGTATAATTGACCTATAACTGTGGTTTCAGGGGCACAATGATTGGATATTTGTATATATTGCACAGTGATCACCACAGTAAGTCAACAGCCTTTACCATAATTTTTTTTTTCCTTGTGATGAGAACTTTTAAGATCTCTCGGTGCAACTTTCAAATGTGCAATAGAGTATTAACAATAGTCATATCAAGGGGCTATCTTTGATACCATTTTTTACACATTGATCACAGGTTTAAGCTTTTGCCAACATAAGAAATTTCTTTTGACTCAGGAAATCATACCAAGGCAGATGGAAGAGTGATAAGGCAGCACCTCCTCAAGTGAAAGTTCTGTTGGGCTGTTTTTCTTAAGAGTCACTTTCAAAGCACATCCCATACCTGCTGGAAGTAGAGTTATGCCCTTTAATTTTTTTTGTTTTTCTTTT
Source organism: Panthera pardus (assembly GCF_024362965.1). NCBI lineage: Eukaryota > Metazoa > Chordata > Mammalia > Carnivora > Felidae > Panthera > Panthera pardus. The sequence continues at coordinate 115,057,836 of NW_026527013.1, read as the reverse complement.
TCTTTCTTTTTTTTTTTTTAAGAGAGCACAAGTGGGGAGAGGGGCAGAGGGAGAAAAAGAATCTCAAGCAGGCTCCATGCTCAGTACAGATCCTGACGCAGGATTTTATCTCATGATTATGAGATCATGACCTGAGCCAAAATGGAGTCAGACTCTAAACTGAGCCACCCAGGATCCCTCTGCCCTCCATTTTAAAAGAATAAATATGGCTCAAGAGCTAGAGAAGCCCAGGTTTGAATGCTGGTTACAATACCAGTCAGTATATTACTGTGTGCATCTCTCTGGCTCAGTTTTCTCATCTTTAAAAGGCAAATGTTGGGGTACCTGGGTGGTTCAGTTGGTTAAGTGTTCGACTTTGGCTCAGGTTATGATCTTGCGGTTCATGAGTTTGATCCCTGCTTGGGGCTCTGTGCTGACAGCTCAGAGCCTGGAGCCTGCTTCAGATTCTGTATCTTCCCTCTCTCTCTGCCCCTACCCAACTCGCACTCTGTCTGTATGTCTGTCTCTCTCTCAAAAATAAACATTCAAAAATGTTTTTAGAAATGGGAATATTGTTAGTTTATGTTAGTCGGATGGGTTGTGAGGTGTAGATGAGGTAATGCACCTTACACAGAGGAAACACAAACTCTTGACACTCCCTGATCATACCTTCTCAAATCTGAAGTTTTGCAGGCTTTCTACACATCTCCCACCATGTTAAACACAAAGGTAGCACTCAGATGTTACATGAATGGCTTAACTGGAATCCCACCATTCTGAATGGGAAACTTTGTGTATAACTTGATAATTATCAATTTTAAATGTTCAGACCCTTTGTCTCCAGCTAAATTTTACCTATAAGAGTTTATATAACAGAGGTATACAAGGGCACAACTTTTTGTACAAAGATGTGGTTGCACCATCACATGAATTAGTTGAAAATTAAGTACACACACACGAATGCATGCACCAAGATAAATCAGTAGTCGAGTCTAGCTGGAGGAATGCCCTACTAATAGGTGAGGGAGTGGCATCTGAATGACGTGGGAGGAGGAGATGCAAAGTGTATCTCTATGGTAAAAAAACAAACTAGAACACATTATTTGTAGGATGCTCCCATTTATTTACTATTTTCGGTTCATTAAATCTATTTCCTCCCCCTGAAACGGGTCTGCCTGTCCTTACCTCGTTTTCCACGTCATCTTTTCCACTGGGTTTAAGTCATTCTTCCAGAGAGTTTTGCTTGAAAGAATTGAACTTTTTGGGCATGGCACTTTATTGGGTATTGAGTTGATCATAGAGGTAACAGTTATTTGGGTCAGTGTAAATTTTCCTGATTGATAACTTGAAGAAGTTTTTTACATTTTCTGATTTAATGACCTTTTATCTTTTTATCTTACCTAATACTTCCTTTTTCTCATTTCAGTTTAACTGGTAAATAGGCAAAGGTTTTCCTTTAAAGAACCAGCCTGGCCTTTTTGTTATTTCCAGACTGTTAACTGTTTACTAATTTTTTTTTTTAATAGTTTTATTTTTAAGTTTGAGAGAGAGCATGTGTGTACACATGTGCAAGTGGTGGATAGGGAAGGGGCAGAGAGAGGGAGAGAGAATGAATCCCAAGCAGGCTCTGGACTGTCAGCACAGAGCCCAAGTCAGAGCTTGAACTCACAAACCATGAGATCATGACCTGAGCCGAGACCAAGCGTTCGACACTTAACTGACTGAGCCCCCCAGGCGCCCCTACTAATTTAGTGTTTAAAAAAATCTTTGCTTCTTGGGGGCACCTGGGTGGCTCAGTCAGTTAAGGGTCTGACTTCACCTCAGGTCATGATCCCCCAGTTTGTGAGTTCAAGTCCCTCATCGGGTTCTGTGCTGACAGCTCGGAGCCTGCAGCCTGCTTCAGAGTCTGTGTCTCCCTCTCTCTATCTGCCCCTCCCCTACTCACACTCTGTCTCTCTCTCTCTCTCTCTCTCTCTCTCTCACTCAAAAACAAATAAACATTAAAAAAATTTTTTTAATAAAAATTTTTTGCTTTGGAGGAAGGAAACTATAAAGACTTCTAAAAAAAAAAAAAATTGCTACCAAATAATGTGAGTAAACTGTCCTGTGGAACAGCATTCTGGTAAGTGCGTATTGAGGGCCAAATAGCATGGCTGATGCATCTATATGTGTTTCTGCTGTTGATCATCGTTATCTCCCCATAGACCCAAGGTACTGAGTGCTCCATTCTCGCTGCTTGCACTCTGGGCTTAATAGGGAGAAGATGGAGTTGATAATGCTACTGGTAATTTTTGTGTTGTGAGAGTGGTGGTCATCTGGTGGACCAATATTACATAGCACAAAATCTGTATCCACTTACAGTAAAAATGAATAAGCCCAGTACTGCTGTTTTCTTTGACTAAGATTTTCAGAAACTGAACATTCTAAAGATTTTCCTAGTTCCTGGGATGCTTGAAAGCAAAACTTTGGCATGTTTGAGACTTTTTACCAATTTGGGAAGAGTTTTGTAAATTAGAAATTAGATGGAAGCTGTTTTATGGCTGTATGTGAACATATGACAGTACTGAGGGACCAACTTGAGTACTGGACAATGGAATCTATAGTATACTACATAATAGGAATGGAAGACTTAAGACAGAATTCTGTGAAGTGTTTCTTACCAAGTAGTTAATGTGTACATTTCTTATTGCAATATATCTTCTAATATCTCTGTAAATCTTAGTTTAGCTGTATTTTTTTAAATGCATATTAAATTTTACTTGGTTTATTAAGTTGTGTATCATCTTAAAATAACTTTTGGCATAGGGGCAGCTGGGTGGCTCACTCAGATAAAAATGTTTGCTTCTTGATTTTGGCTCAGGTGAAGATCTCATGGTTCATGAGATCGAGCCCCACATTGAGCTGTTTTCCCTTACCAGCGATTCTCGGTCTCCCTCTCTCCTGCTCGTGCTCTCTCTCACTCTCTCCAAATAAATAAAAAATATTTCTTGGTATATGTAGGAAATCTATACCTGCTTGTCAATTTTTTTGTAACCGAAAATTGCTCTTAAGTGTTAGAAAATAAAATATTTAAAAAAAACATTTCTTGGAATGAATTTCTTAGAATTCTCCCTGGAAGCATGTTTTCTTGTTAGAAAGTAAGTATTAATGTGTGAACATGTGCACTGCTTCTAGCATCTTAGAACCTGTAGCTCACCATAACATCACTGAATTTTGGATTAGCCTATTTTTTTGGAACCCAGTCCACTGTGTCTCTTGAGTGTGTCCTTTAACCTTACAAGAATGACCATCTGAAAGGAGACAACTCAGGAAGGACATAGTTGGCTTGAAGGGGGAAGTTGAGATGCGAAGTACATGGATAAAATCCATTTTTGAAAAATCTTTCAGGAGTTAGCCTTCAAAATGTTTTCTGGGGCATCGGGGTGACTCATGCAGTTGAGCATCCAACTCTTGGTTTTGGCTCAGATGATGATCTCACGGTTTATAGGTTCGAGCCCCGTGTCAGGCTCTACACTGGTTATGCAGAGCCTGCTTAGGATTGTCTCTCCCCTCTCTCTCTGCCCCTCCTCTGCACACTCTATCTCGAAACAAATCTTTAAGAAAAGATTTTCCAATTTGTCCATGTGTAAATGGCAAAGGAAGGGCAGAGATGAAAGGAATAAAGAATTATATGGGAGAGAATCTTAGGGCATTTTACTATTAAAGTGATAAAGTTTTATTCTAGTCCTGTACTCTGCTTGGGTGTGGTGCATACTGAATGGTAGTGGTAAGGTTTTACACTATTTAGTCCTATGTAACGACACTCAGGAGTTGTTCCCTTCGAGAATAGGTATGTGTTTACGAAGCAAAACCTACATGGATAAGGTGTAGAATAGGTGTCCTTGGATACAGTTGTTTGTTGATGTGTAGCCCAGAATTTCATTTACTTGTCAAGAACCTAAACTTTACAACATTTACGTATCTTTTAAATCTGTACACCAGTGACATTCTAAAGTTGAGGCAAATAAAGTGACCTTTTAAATTGAGTGCTTTCAAGTTGGACAGGAGATCTTCTCAACTTTAGGTAAACTCTTGTCAACTTCCTAATATTTCTACTGTATGAGAACGCCCCATCCCTATGACAATGATAATAGCGTGACTTGTACCCAATTCACATGTACGTCCTGTCTTTCCAACAGCAATCAGAAACGGAGACTGTTCACCTGTTTATCCCAGCCCTGTCTGTCGGCGCCATTATCGGCAAGCAGGGGCAGCACATCAAGCAGCTTTCTCGCTTTGCAGGAGCTTCTATTAAGGTACCCTTTTGCCAGCTGTGGCTCTTAGTGCCTTAATGACAGTAAGTTACAGAAACACGAGTCCGTCCTGCCACTTCATAACTGGAATTAAATATTGCAGTGTATGCTGGGGTTACACGTAGGGTGTGACAGAAAACCACAAACAGTAGCTTCAACATAGTAAGTCGAATTTTGTCTCCAGGAAAAATAGTCAGGAATTGAGTAATCCAGGACTGATAATGGTGGTTTTGCCCCACCAAGTCCTCCACCTAGATTGCTTCCAGCTGATCATCCCTAGGCAGGGCCTTAGTCCCTCAAGCTCACAGATGACCCTATGCACTGCTCTCCCAATCAGTCTGTGGTCCAGCCAGTTGGAGAAGACAACAGTAAGATCCCTTCTCTTATAAAGGCTTCTTACTAGCTGCCAAAGGGAAATGCAGTCCATGTATGTTTACCTAAATGTTTTGTTACAGAAAGTGGGATAACAATTATCAGGGAACAACTAATGGTATCCACCAAATAGATAATTGTGTGTTCTGAAGATTCTGTGTTTTGATACGCTGAGAAATAGTATAATATCAGATGTACAGGTCATTGTGTTTTAAGGAATGCACAAGTTGATAAAAGTTGGATACAGTGACAGTTTCCTTCATGAAAATTATCTTTTGGGGTGTTTTTTGTTAATGTTTTATAAAAATTTTATTTAAAAGAATATAGTACACAACAAAGCTACACTCAGATGTTAATAGCGTGTTTATTTCCAGCTGTCCCAAAATGGGAAGAAGCACATGTTCATCAACTGGCAAATGGATAAACTGTGGTGAAGCTATACAATAAATATTAAGAACAAACTATTGAAAAATAAGAACATGGTTGAATCTCATGACACATGCTAAGGGAAAGAATCAGACTCAAAAGGCCACATACTCTCCGATCCATTTTTATGAAAATATGGGAAAAGGCAGAAGTACTGGGATAAAGAAAAAGTCAGTGGTTGCTAGGAATTAGAGGTGGAAGAGAGGCTTGAATACAAAGCGATAGCAGGAAGAATTATGGAGAATGACAGAACTTTTTATTTTGATTGATGTGGTGATCTGCCTATGCATTTGTTACAAAAGAATGAATTTTACTGATGTAAATTAAATAGTGAATAAAAAAGGCAAAACACAAATAGTCCTCATGTGCTCTCCTGTAGCAAAAGATAACAAAATACATGAACAGGAAATGGGGCCAAAATAAACAGGTAAAGGAAAAGAGATGGTAAACAATCAAGTAGTGAACCAGCTTTACTATCCTGCTAGTTTCCTGATTAAAAAGAAATCTTGGGGGCGCCTGGGTGGCTCATTTGGTTAAGCGGCCGACTTCGGCTCAGGTCACGATCTCACAATCCGTGAGTTCGAGCCCCGTGTCGGGCTCTGTGCTGACAGCTCAGAGCCTGGAGCCCGTTTCAGATTCTGTGTCTCCCTCTCTCTCTGCCCCTCCCCTGTTCATGCTCTGTCTCTCTCTGTCTCAAAAATAAATAAACGTTAAAAAAAAAAAAGAAAAAAAGAAATCTTGGACACATGCAAAAAGAATGTAGTAGACTGGCTTGGGGGAAAACCTGCAATGAACATTTTATGAACAAGAATTTAGTATTTAGGTATTCACTTGTTTCTCTTTTAGGCTTCATGTCTGTTAAGTAACAGACATATATTTGCTATTGTTAATATAATTACTTGTGTTCACTTGTTGGACATGAAGATTGTTCCTAACTTACCCTGCATATAGTGCAGTGATGGACAAAATTTGCCAAATTGTTAAAAAAACAACCTTATTCTGTAAGTCGATAAAAATAGATCTGGTGAGCCAAAGGGCATGTGTTTTCAGGCTTCTCAGAGTAGGCCCAGGCCTCCATCACCAGTATTAACAAAAGAAATCTAGTCAGAAAGATAAAGAATGCTATCTTTTTTCCAGGGGTTTCTTGTGAATAATTCTAAGAACTTAGACTAAAAATTAGTAAGTGTCCCTCATAAAGTAGGAATAATATTAGCATGGCTCTAAGGTGATAGAGAGAGGGAGAAAGCACTGACTCCATTAAAAATAAAACATTCTTGGGGCACCTGGGTGGCTCAGTTGATTAAGCACCCAACTCTAGATTTTGGCTCAGGTCATGACCTCACACTTGGTGAGTCTGAACCCATATCAGGCTCTGTGCTGACAGCATGGAGTCTGCTTGGGATTCTCTCTCTTTTCTCTCTGCCCCTTACCTGCTTGTGTGCATGCTCTAAAATTTTTAAAAATTGTATGAAAAAAAAAAAAACACCTTTTTTTTGTGTGTGTGTAAATATGTGGAAAAGTGTCTAGTAGCTTGTATAAGTAACTGAAAGTGATCATATTGAGTGGTAGAATTTGAAGTAGCTTTTATCATATCCTTTGCTTCCTATTCTTACATAGTAATAATATATTTTATAAATAAGAATTTGCTTCTTGCACAGCATTATGTCTAGCAATTTTTTTTTAATTTGAGAGATTGAGCAGGGGAGGGTATGGGATGGGGGAGAGAGAATCTTAAGCAGACTCCACATTCAGTGCAGAGCCTGATGGCAGAAATTGATCCCATGACCCTGGGATCATGACCTGAACCAAAATCAAGAGTCACATGCTCAACTGACTGAGCCAACCAGGCACCCCTAGGAAATTTTTCTTCTTTTAGAACAACTCCTACCAGCTGGGTCCCCAAATCCTAGAACTCTGGAAGAATGCTCATTTCCTCTCTCTTCAACATTTCCCCCAGCTCAGGCTGTTTGTGTGATTTCATATATTCTGCAAAAATAGAAAAGTCATTTTGCTTCTGCCAAATTAATGTTAATTTCGTATGTTACTCTAATGAGCATATTCTTCAGGGCGATTTACCAATTGTCTTAGATTTGTGAACATATCAACTTCTTGCAAATACTGAAAGCCTGGGGGTTCTGATGCATGTGGGCCAAAGACCACATTTTGAGCACCACTGTTTTAGTGTATAGGAAGGAACATGGGTAGTGGAGACAGATCCGGCTCTCTCCAGCTGTATTAGCTATGTGATTATGAATGGGCCACATAACTGAACTTGTTCAGCCTTCACTTTTCCCTCTGTAGAGGCAGCACCTCATTACTATCTAGTGAGGATTAGCTGAGGTTAGGGGTGGACATTTATATCCAGGCTAGGCATGGTGTTAAGTGCATAGTTGACGACAGTAGCCATAACCAGTGAACCCAGATTAATCACTGCCGCTCTACAACTTTCTTCTACAAGACTTTAATTCTACATTTCTTTTTTTTTTTTTTTTTAATGTTTATTTATTTTTGAGACAGAGAGAGAGAGACAGAGCATGAATGGGGGAGGGTCAGAGACAGGGAGACACAGAATCTGAAACAGGCTCCGGGCTCTGAGCTGTCAGCACAGGGGCCCGATGCGGGGCTCGAACTCACGGACCGCGAGATCGTGACCTGAGCCGAAGTCGGCGCTCAACCGACTGAGCCACCCAGGCGCCCCTAATTCTACATTTCAAGAAGGCTGGTTTTGTGTAATGATATTACGGTGTCACCTGAAAGTGTCATTTCCCCTTGTTGTGTCTGTTACAGATTGCTCCGGCTGAAGCACCAGATGCTAAAGTGAGGATGGTGATTATCACCGGGCCACCAGAGGCTCAGTTCAAGGTATGTGCTCTACTGTGTGCACAGGTAACAAATGAATGGATTCGAAGAATGTTAATGCTTTCTTTTCAGGAACTCCATAACCTGGCTTCTCCCTTAAATATATCTAAAACTCAGTAGAAGGAATCTCCCAATGGAAGTTTCTAAGACTAAGAACCCAAATTTAATTTTGAAAAATCAACCAGACTCTGTTGTAATTTTGAGAATTTTATAATGGTTGCTGGGTTTACTATCTCCCAAGGGAGAATGTGCTCAGTGCCTTGTTACTATATGAAGGTGAGACTTTTAAGACTGAAATTTACAAACCTGTGTGGTTAATATGCCTCAGAAAACTTACCCCCAAATTTTTCATCTTGTTCTTGAAAGACCTTAACTTTGAATATAAATGCCCCCCTTTTCTTGTTACCCTTGGGTTAATTCTGAGCCCTTGTTCATAGTCTAACCACAAATCACTCTAATCCTTCCAGTTTTAGAAGTAAAAATCATAGGAACTCTTGTGGTATTTGTCCTGATGTGAACCATTGCTCATATTTATTCGAGTTTGGGGCCGTTGCAGCTGGAAAGCCCCTCCCTGCATACTGAGAGTTGATGAAGACCAGAGACTGGCCAGCTGGGCTGCTGGTTCAAATCCTAGCTCTGTTATTTGCCTTTGTATGACCTTGGGCAAGTTAACTTTGACTGGCTAGTTACTTAGCTATAAAATAGGGATTAGAATACCCAAAAGGTTGAAACAAGATTGTAAAGTGTAGAGAATATATCCAGTGCTTAGACTATCACATAATATGAATATGCTGGTGGTAATGTTCAGCACTCAGGGTGAATCAGACTAAGACTCTGCCAAATTCTCAATACTTTTGAGTACATGATTTCTCCCATAAAACTTAGTACAAGTGTTGTAAAAGCAACTACTGAATTACAATGTAACTATTTTATCCCAAACCCGTGTCTTCTTCTTAGCACCTAGTAGTAGCTGTGTAACAGGACAACTCTTCAACCTTAAGCCTTAGTTCCCTCACTTCTAACATGTGGCTAGTAACAATGTCTACCTCTCCCTAACTCCCCACTTTTAAATTGTCACTTTCTTTGACCTCTCTGCTGTGGGACATTTTCCACAAAAAGTCCAAAGCTTTTTTCACTTCCTTTACAGGAAGAACAGGAAACAAAAAGGAGGTGCTTTGAGATGTGGGTGCAGTTGGCTAGGCTCAAACTCAGGTGAAGACATTTCCTCCCTCACACCAGCCTTCTGGTCCAGGCAGTTCAAGTCCTAACTCACAAATGTTACAAACTGCTTCGTATCCTGAACCTATAGGATCAGTCACCTTTGGTTGGAAATCTTAAAAGATAAATGTAAACATCAGTTCTTGCATGTTTCTTCTTGGTGCTGAGCTGTTACTTCTTTATAAGTGGAACTACTGTCTTGTTATTCCTATGATTGTATGCTGGGAAATTCAGTCTGTTTCCTTCCATCCTTCAGTGCCCATGTGGTATAATCATCTTAAATGGAACACTTAAGAAAAACTGTAATGCTTAAATATCATTTATGTGATCAATGATAATTACAAATGCATTATTTTAGACATCTAAGGAGTGGTAAACTTCCTAACCCATATTTTTTCTTAAGAATTCAAAAACTTTTGTTTTGAAAGAGGCATATATATCCCTATGTCGTTCGACTATGTTAATACCTATTATCTGTGGCCTGAGACTTTTGAGAATGAATGAAATATAGGGTACCAAGATGAATTTTGTTTGTTCTGTAATACCCTGTAATGAGTTTATCATTTCTGCACAAGTGAAAATGTGTTGGGTACTTTTGTTTTGATTTGCCCTGGTAGCCTGTCAAGTTAAACCAACTGACTTCTTTATCCTTCGGTATATACTAGAGCAAATTAATGGTTGTACGTAATAGGAGTTTTGTGTTTTTTTTTAATATTGATGTTTTGAGAGACGCTGTGTGCACAAACGGGGGAGGGGCCGAGGGAGACTCCCAAGCAGTTCCACACTGCCAGCACAGCGCTTGACACGGGGCTTGATCTCATGAATTGTGAGATCATGACCTGAAGCGAAATCAAGAATTGGATGCTTAACCGACTGAGCCACCCACACACCCCTATAGGAGAAGTTTCTTAGGTACAGTGTCTAGATATGCAGTAGGTATCAGGATGTGTTGACTATAAATATCTGAAGTGTGTGTTAACTTGATTTTGTAGCCTTATTACAAAAAGAAGCCACATGGGTAAGATAAAGAAATGTGTTTAAATAAAAAAAATACCTTTTCAGCAGGTAGGAGCCTGCCACAGTTCACTCTGTAGTTTTCCCCATCTCTTATACTCAAGTAATATGCAATTACTTTCTTCCCTCCAGTAGGAGAGGGTTTTACCTTTTAGTTGGCTAGTTTAGTGTAGGATAGGAGGGCAAATGGCCTTTTGCCCACAGAAATGATTTAATTTTACTTAGGCTACTTTTTTTTTTTTTTTTTAATTTTTTTTTTTCCAACGTTTTTTTATTTATTTTTGGGACAGAGAGAGACAGAGCATGAACGGGGGAGGGGCAGAGAGAGAGAGGGAGACACAGAATCGGAAACAGGCTCCAGGCTCCGAGCCATCAGCCCAGAGCCTGACGCGGGGCTCGAACTCAGACCGCGAGATCGTGACCTGGCTGAAGTCGGACGCTTAACCGACTGCGCCACCCAGGCGCCCCTACTTTTTATTTTTTGATGTTTATTTGAGGGCGGGTGGGGGGGCGGGGGAGAGGGGCAGAGAGAAAGGGAGACAGAGAATCTGAAGCAGGCTCCAGGCTCTGAGCTGTCAGCACAGAGCCCAATGTGGGGCTTAAACTCTTGGACTGTGAGATCATGACCTGAGCTGAAGTCGGATGCTCAGCTGACTGGGCCACCCAGGAGCCCCGAGGTAGGCTGACTACTAATTGCCTTTAACTCTTTTTGTTCAAAGAATAAACCGTATTCTTTATTCATTCAGTTGCCACCTCTGTGGTGCATGGTTGTTAATGTGAACCTTCCTAAGTTTGCCTCTTAGGCCATCTGCAACAGTCTATTAAATGCAGATGTGTCCCTGCAAAGGGGGCTATTCCAGTGGATATGAGCCATCTTTAAAATTAATAGACCTTTTTTCCTACATGAATGACACTGATAGGATATGTTCTCATCTGTAGGCTCAGGGAAGAATTTATGGAAAAATTAAAGAAGAAAACTTTGTTAGTCCTAAAGAAGAGGTGAAACTTGAAGCTCATATCAGAGTGCCATCCTTTGCTGCTGGCAGAGTTATTGGAAAAGGAGGCAAAACGGCAAGTACTTCAGCAAAACCTGTGCAGTGGTATGAAAGGGAAAGCGTTGAAAGGTACTTAGGAGTTCCAAGTCCCTGAATTTTGGCTAATTAATAAAAAGCAGGATCATCTGGGCCAAGGTTTGGAGAAGACTGCCTTTTGTCCTTCCTGAGTGTTGGTATCTGCTACTAGTGAAAAGTAACGCCCCTTGAGACCACTCTGTGTGAGAGGGCTAACGCAGTAGGGGCAGTTGGCAGTTTTCAGCCGAGGGAACGTCAGCTATTTTTGCATGCTTTATGGAAAGAAATTTGTTTTTAAATTTCATCTACCTTTACATATTACTATAACAAGCAAATGGTTTCCAGTTTCTCTTTAACACCTGTAACGTCTAAGTTGTTTTCAAAGCTGTTTACAATTTTGAAGTAATTGGGAGTATACGATTGGGAATCAGACTTTCAGGGTTTGAATCTGGTTCTGCCATTCACTTGTTTAACTGGTCAATTTCCTTGGCTAAGTCTTAGTTTAATCATCTTGAAATGGGCATAATACTGATAACCTGATAGAATTATTGGTGGATTAGAAGAAATTTGTAAAGCCATAGTTTAGTGTTTGGCACATAGTAAGTGCTCAGCAAATGGTATTTTTTTTTTTTTTTTTTTTTTTAAGAACCTTGATTTAACAAGATCTGTATTTATCTTTTCCAGGTGAATGAGCTCCAGAATTTGTCAAGTGCAGAAGTAGTTGTCCCTCGTGACCAGACACCTGATGAGAATGACCAAGTAGTTGTCAAGATAACTGGTCACTTCTATGCTTGCCAGGCAAGTGGGCTCTCATGTGATGGACAAGCTCTTTTGCTTCTTTGACAAACGAAGCAGTCTTCCCCCTGGGTGTGCCCTCACCACATATAAATATTTAAAGTCGTTTGGTGCTAAACATGCTAATCCCTTTTTAGCAGGTGATTTCAGAGACTCTACTAGCAAACTAAACTAGTACGGATCTTTAATCTACAAATCTGAATCTGAAGTTGTTGGAACGGAAGGGTAAAATAAATTTTAGTAACTTTTGATCGGGTAGAAATTTCAAAGCTTTCTCCTTTCACAGGTTGCCCAGAGAAAAATTCAGGAAATTTTGACTCAGGTAAAGCAGCATCAACAGCAGAAAGCTCTGCAAAGTGGACCACCTCAGTCAAGACGGAAATAAAGGCTCAGGAAACAGCCCACCACAGAGGCAGATGCCAAACCAAAGACAGATTGCTTAACCAACAGACGGGCGCTGAACCCCTAATATCCAGAATTACATGCACAAGTTTTTACCTAGCCAGTTGTTTCTGAGGACCAGGCAACTTTTGAACTCCTGTCTCTGTGAGAATGTATACTTTATGCTCTCTGAAATGTATGACACCCAGCTTTAAAAAAAATAAATAAAAAATAAAAAAAAAAGGGGGGGAGGGAAAGAGAGGAGCTCTGCACTTCCCTTTTGTTGTATTCTCAGTGTAACAAATATTCTAATTTTTCTTAATATACCCCCTGATGCCAGAAATTGGCTTAATGATGCATTCACTAAATTCATAAAATATAGATTGCTCCCAAATCCAATTGTTAAAATTGGATCAGAATAGAGTTATTACGGGAACTTAAGTGTTAAGCTATTAGCATAGAAAAACCGTTCTCAGTTGTATTTGTACCTAACACTAACACGAATAACCTAAGGGAAGTGCTGAATGGTGTTGGCAGGGGTATTAAACGTGCATTTTTACTCAACTACCTCAGGTATTCAGTGATGCAATGGAAGCAAAATTGTTTTTGTTTTTGGAGAATTTTATATACTTTATAAAGATAAAAAGCCCAACAGTTTTTTAAAAAAAAAACTTAAAATTTAATTAGCTGACAGGAAAATAACTGAGAAAAATTTTACTCCTGACTGGTGACAGTAAAGCTGGAAAATTAATTTCAGGTTTTTTGAGGCTTTTGACATCATTAGTTGGAAAATCCAATAAACGTTCAGTGATATGGAGCAGTGCCTATATTTGGAGAGCAGCAATACCATTTAATTTTTCGTTTATGGTAGGGAATGTTTTTGATGGTACTAACAGAGCAAAGTGGTTGCAGGAGGTTTTGGAACGGCTAGTTTAAATGGCTTCAGGAGACTCCGGTTATTTGTTTGGCTCTGTGATTAAATGCAGAAAAATGCTTTGTGCTTTAGACTATCACTACCTAAAGGAAGCGTGTCAGTCAAGAGATGCAGCCCGTGGACCATGAACTGACTGGCAAAAAGCAAGTTTCAGCTTGTCTTACGGGGTGCTTAGTTTGCCAACACATGTCAGACCAGTTGGTCTAGGGTTGGAGCAGGCCCCAAAAAGGATTGTTTTGTGAAGACCAATGGGGCACTCAGATGGTGTGACAGTGTTTAAAGGCAATGCACAGGCTCCATCTCCGTGGGCCGGGCACTGTCATGAGCCTCGCTAAGCTATTTCGGGGACTTTTAAACAATGATAAATCAAGAAAAATGTAAGGCCACCTAAAATATTATGTAAAATACAGCAGGATTTCTGGGTTCTCTGCAACCAGTTATTTGAAAATAAGTCAGAAAGTGGAGACTACCAGAAATCTTTTTGAAATATAATTTGAGTATGAGGACACATTTGATCTTTGATATTTGATACTGAACTCATGTGCCCATTCCTTAACTTGATGGCAAAACCCGGTATGTACAATTATGTGGGTGTGGGTGGTCTCCAAGGCCATTCTGCTCTCAGAATTGTGTTGCTTTTGTTCATTAAATGATCAGTCATTATATTACACTGATCTGAAGGGCCTATATATAACCCTTTAGAAAATAATGGCCTCATTTCTATTTCAAGATGAATTTCTACGAACTAGGTAAGTTTTTCTGAAGATCACTGTTAACAATTAGACATTTTGAAAATGACTTGAAATGTTTTCCTAAATGTTTCCAGAAAACCAGTTTATTTTGTAGTTTTAGCCAAAAAGTGCCCTTTGTCACACGATTCATATAGCATTCATAATGTTTTCATACAATGAATTGCAAAAATTAAAATCAGACTGGCTTTCTGGTTGGATTTCAGGTGAGATGTGGTTAGGCCAGAGCTCTTCCTCAGTGTTTGATTTTTCCCATATTTGTTGTTGTTGTTGTGTGTGTGTATACACACACACACACACACACAGATAGGTGCTGCATTTATATCTGCTGGTTTAAAATTTTGTCATATTTCACTTCTAGCCTTTAGTGTGGCAAATCATGTTTTACTTTTAATTAAGCAATGGTAATGGAGTATCTAATTCTGTAATTGAGTTTTGTACTCACCGCACATGGATCATTCCTCATCTGTAATGTGCCCCAAATGCAGCTTCATTTTCCAGATACCTTGATGCAGAATAAAGTTTTTCATCATTAGGTGCAGCTTGGTGTATGGTATCTTTTATTTCTGGTTTTTCAAATAAACATGAATGTTCAAATTTGGTCAAACTATAAACAGATTTTTAGTAATACTACGTCAGTCTCAAGGCAAGTACCAATATCAAGTGGTACATTATTTTCTACATTCCATAGTACTTACTTTGGATCTTTATAATATTGGTACATATGAACTAAAACCTGTAGGTTTTAAGTAACAACACCAGTGGGGCAATTATGTGTTTTCTGCTTTATTAAAAAAAAACCCAAAACCTGGCTATTCCATTCTACCGAATAAGATTTACACTTACGCAAAATTAAACTGTGAACAGAGAACACAGAGGCCGGGGCCAGTGTTAGCTCCCAGAAATCCTGCTGGGATCTCAGGAATAAAAACAATATATTAAAATTTTAATTTGAACGTATTGATTCTTGGTGTGAGGATTAGCTCACTTACCTACAATTTCCACATTCATTTAGCATGAGTGCCCATAAATAAGACTTGTTTTGACAACAACCTGACCAAGTAGGTGGGGTTTCATTCAGAGTTACATTTTTAAGTGACTCAATCCAAATGTGATAATGACTAAAGCAGTTCATATCATTTTATTCTCATCTGAACTCCACTGGAGTCAGGGATGAAGTGTCCTCTTCTATTCCAAGAATGAAGTCTTCGGGTAATGTCTCAGGTGCTATCTGAGCTAACTGGTCATCATAAGAACGTAGGGTCCATAATTTCTCTAATTCATAGGTCTCTCTGGTTTCTGGAAGCATCAAATGAATCACCATGCTGCCTATCAATCAAGGACAGATAAGAGTTAAGACGAAGAAGCAGTTCATTTGTTTTTATTCTTGTGCTCTCACCCACCTCTATGATAGAATAGTGGTTGTCAAAGTATGGGCCCTAGATTAGCATTAGCTGAGAACTTGCCCGAAATGCAAACTCTGGATACCATCCCAACAAAAATAGCATAGAAATGATGCTGTGCTTTTCTCCGTGCATCATACAGGAGGTACATGACATCGATACATAACTAGTGATGTTAATTAACTTCATCCTAGTGATTAAAGGTGGGCTAGTGGAAGAAAATTCTCCATGGGTGTCACATTTCTGCACATCCTGTGAGCAAAACACAGACTGCCTTTTGTTCTAGAAGGTCTTTTAAGGATGACTGCGTAGTGAATAGTGTCACAAAAACATACCATCTCCCTCTAGAGCAAAGGACAGGCTTGCTTACAGCAGTGGATCTCAAAGACCTTTCAAATTTTCACAGTTGGGGCTGGAGAGAAGGGAGACTAATAAACATCCTACAATACACAGGGTATATATCTCCCTACTCCCACCTGAATCACCTGGTCCAAAATGTTAAGGACAAAGCTGAGAAACCCTGGCTTAATGGCCTTGGCAGAAAAAGTGTCTTCCATCACAGCAAATGGCAGGTGTGTTTCTTGCCCATCATAAAAGATGTAGCTACCCTAACCTACGGGTTCCTCTCTCAGAACGTTGTCTGCAGATGTCATCTGGCCCTATGCTGCTCTCTCTATAGACATGGGCTCAGGGAACCTGCCCACCCACCCGCCCCCCCCCCCAAAAAAAAAACAAAAAAACTGCTGGCTGTTACTGTGATGAGTAATAAAATCATCCATCCTTCATCTCTAACCCAGGACTAGCCTGGAGTTTCACCAATTCCCATGAAACGGGGCCGCTAACTTGTTAGTTAATAAGAATCTCAGACCCTTCATAATTCTTGACAGTGTTTTTCCCTTTGTAATTAAGTATCTTAGGGGGAAATACTTTGAAACTATGTATATATTAATAACCAAATTTGTTAGGTCTTTTCAAAATTCCAGTCCTCTGTTCTTGTCCTTCTCAGTACCTGGAATGCCCTTTAACTTGACCTCATCTGAGTCATCCTAGGCCAAGATATGTACTCCCCAAGCCTTCTACTACCACTAAGGGATCTCTCCCATCTCTGCCATGTTACCTGTTCAGTTCTCCACCGTCTGTCTGACCTGCATGACTAGAGACCCATCACATTAGGTGAGAATTTTACATGCGAATAAGACCACCTGGGTTATAATTAAAACTGAATATAAACCTCAAAAATTTTACATGAAAAGCACAATCTGATACCCTTTTGCAAATGAACACAGTTCCAGATTAGGACAAAACCAAATATTTATCTGTAAAATATGTCAAAATAACTTACCAAAGTCCACACACAGCCAGTCATCAGTGTCCTTCCCTTCAATCTTAACATGAGGTTTGCTTTTACATTTCAAGTATTTGTACTGAAAAAAGCCAGATTACATATTAAAGAGGAAGGATGGAGGAAGTCTCTGTTCTCACCAAGGATGGTCTGTTGGCATAATTTTCTTGATCTTAATTTTGGAACTAGCTTACTCATTCCTCTTAACTGTACTCCATAATAAATAACTTGAGGAAACTTTCTCCCCTTACACCCCACCTACCTCCTATACCTCTCTACTGAATCCTCCCGCCCAAACCCTTCTGAGAGGGCCATCATACTCATCCACCAAGGTGATGCCTCATCTCTGAGGCAGAGAGACCCAAGCTCACTCAACATCTGGTCCTCACCTATATCCACCGCCTAAATGACAATGTTAATTGGATTTTACCATCCCATGTCTCTATTCCCAACAGGTCTTATGAATGGTCTAAAACAACAGATATACTAATATCAGACAAAATAGACTTTAAATCAAAAACTATTACAAGAGACAAGAATATTATATGATAATAAAGGGTCATATAACCCAGAGAATATATTACAAACATGCACCAAAAACCAGAATTCCTAAACATATGGAAACAAACATGGACAGAACTGAAGGGAGAAACAGATGACAACACAATAATACAGACTTAATACTCCATTTTCAATAATGGATTTAAAAAACAGACAAGATCAATAAAGAAGTAGATGACTTAACACTAGAGACTAACTGGACCTAACAGACATTAAAGACCATTCCACCCAACAACAGAATACACATTTTTCTAAAGGGCACACATAACATTCTCCAGGACAGATCCTATGTTAGGCCACCAAACAAGTCTCAATAAATTTAAAAAGACTGAAATCACACACGGTATATTTTCTGATCACAATGAAATAAAACTAGAAATCAATAGAAGGAAAACTAGAAAAGCCACAAAATGAGTCAAGAAATCACAAGGGAAATTAGAAAAGCTCTTGAGACAAATGAGATTAAAAACACATCAAAACTTAATGGGATGCAGTGAAAGCAGTGGTAAGAGGGAAATTTATAGCTAAATGCTGCCATGAAAAAAAAAAAAGTTCCCAAATCAACAACCTAAATTTACACCTTAAAGAACTAGGAAATGAAGAAAAACTTGAAGCTAGCAGAGGGAAGGAAACAATGGTAAGAGAAAACTAATATTGACAAAAATTCATGAAACCAAGATTTGGGCCTTGAAAAAAATAGACAAAATTATTTAACAAATCTTTAGCTAGAGTAAGAAAAGAACAGAAGACCCAAATAACTAAAATCAGAGCAAGGGGACATTACTAAGAAGCAAAAGGGATTATGAGTACTATGAACAATTCTATACCAGCAAATTGGATAATCTAGACAAAATGGACAAATTCCTAAAAACATAGAACTAAGACTGAACTGAGTTTGAATCACTAATTGAAAACCTCCAAACATTATTATATCTCAATTAAAAAAAAAAAAAAAGCTTGGTGGGAATGGGAATGCAAGCTAGTGCAGCCACTCTGGAAAACAGTATGGAAGTTCCTCAAAAAATTAAAAATAGAACTACCCTACAATCCAGCAATTGCATTACTAGGTATTTATCCAAGGGATACAGGTATGCTGTTTCAAAGGGACACATGCACCCCAATGTTTATAGCAGCACTATCAACAACAGCCAAAGTATGGAAAGAGCCCAAAGTCCATTGATGGATGAATGGATAAAGAAGATGTGGTATATATATACAGTGGAGTATTACTCAGCAATCAAAAAGAATGAAATCTTGCCATTCACAACTACGTGGATGAAACTAGAGGGTATTATGCTAAGTGAAATTAGAGAAAAACAAATATCCTATGACTTCACTCATATGAGGACTTTAAGAGACAAAACGATGAACATAAGGGAAGGGAAACAAAAATAATATAAAGATAGGGAGGGGGACAAAACATAAGAGACTCATAAATATGGAGAACAAACTGAGGGTTACTGGAAGGAGTGTGGGAGGGGGGATGGGCTAAATGGGTAAGGGGCACTAAGAAATCTACTCCTGAAATCATTGCTGCACTATATGCTAACTAATTTGGATGTAAATTAAGAAAAAAAAATTTTTTTTAAATAAAAAAAAAAAAAAAAAAAGCTCCAGGGGTGGGGGTTGGGGGGCAAAGAGAGGGGAAAAAAATCTCCCAACAGAGAAAAGCCCTGGACCAGATTGTTTCACTGGTGAATTCTACCAAATAAGTAAACAAAAGCTAACACAAATTCTTCTCAGACTCTTTCAAAATACTCAAGAAGGAACACTTCCTACCATTACCTTGAAACCAAGGCCAAAGACACTACAAACTATGGATCATTATCCTTGATGAATACTGATGCAAAAATCCTCAATGAAATATTAGCAAGCCAAATTTCAACAGCATATTACAAGAATTATACACCATGACTGAATGAGATTTATTCCTGTAACGTAAGGATGGTTCCACATGAAAATCAATCAATACAATAGAGCACATTAACAAAATAAAAAAAGCCACAGAATCATCTCAAATTTATGCAGAAAAGCATTGAACAAAATTCAACACACTTTCATGATAAAAATACTCAACTAAGAATAAAAGAAGCTACCTCAAGATAATAAAGGCCATGTATGATAAGCTCACAGCTATTATCCTACTCAATGGTGAAAGAATGAAAGTTTGTCCTCCAAGATAAGGAACATGATAAGAATGCCCACTTCGGCCACTTCTATTCAACACACTGCTGGAAGTTCTGGCCAGAGAAATTAGAGCAAGTAAGGGGGGGGGGGGGTACCCAAATTGGGAAGAAAATAATAAAATTATCACAGTTTACAGACAACATGACTTAAATGTATAAAACCCTAAAGATTCCACACAAAAAAACCTGTTAGAATAAATGAATTCAGCAAAGAATTAGAAAATAGAAAATTCCACCCTAAAATGTATATGTAATAAAAGGACCCCAAAAAGCCAAAAACAGTCTTGAAAAGGAAGAACACATTTGGAGCTCTCAACTTATTGATTTCAAAACGAACTACAAAGCTGCAGTAATCAAAACAGTGAGCAAGACAGACTTATGGAATGAAAAAAAGAGCCCATATAGTCAAATGATTTTCAACAAGGGTGCCAAATCCGTTCAATAGGAAAAAGGCGGTCTTTTCAACAAACAGTGCTGGGAAAACTAGATATCTATATGCAAGAGAACAAAGTGAGACCCTTACTTTATACCATCTACAAAAACTGACTCAAAATGGATCTAAGATTTAAAAAAATGACCCACATTTCAGGCTTAAATATAGGAAAGCCTTCACAAACAGTGGAAAGGCTTCATGACACATGATACAGGACACTGAATTTCGCGATTCTTTCTTGGATAGGACACTGAAGGCACAGGCACAAAAACAGATAAACTGGACCTTATCAAAATTAAAAACTTGGGGCACCTGGGTGGCTCAGTCGGTTGGGTGTCCGACTCAAGTCATGATCTAGCAGTCCGTGGGTTTGAGCTGTGCTGACAGCTCAGAGCCTGGAGACTGCTTCGGATTCTGTGTCTCCCTCTCTCTGCCCTTCTGCCGCTCATGCTCTGTCTCTCTCTCTTTCCCTCAAAAAATAAATAAACATTAAAAAAAATTAAAACCTTGGGGGTGCCTGGGTGACTCAGTCGGTTAAGCACCTGACTTCAGCTCAGGTCATGATCTCACGGTTTGGGAGTTCGAGCCCCGCGTCGGGGTCTGTGCCAACAGCTCAGAGCCTGGAGCCTGCTTCAGATTCTGTGTCTCCTCTCTCTGCCCGCCCCTCACCCCTCCATGCTCATGCCCTGTCTCTCTCTGTCTTTCAATAATAGATAAATGTTAAAAAAAAATTTTTTTTAAAAGCAAAAACTTGTGTGCATCAAAGGACACTATCAACAGTAACAAGGCAACCTACAGAATGGGAGAAAATATTTGCAAATCACGTATTTGCTTTGGGATTAATATCCAGAATATATACACAACTACAACTTGACAACAACAGCAACAACAACAAACTCAACCTGATTAAACCATAGGCAAAAGACTTGATTAGGCATTTTTCCAAAGATATACAGATGGCCGATAACACGTGAGAGGATGTTCAACGTCACTAATTGTTAAAGGAATGCACATCAAAATCACAAAGAGCTGCCACTTCTCACCCATTAGGATTACTATGATCAACAGCCCAGAAAATAAGAAATATCAGCAAAGATATGGAGAAATTGGAACCCTTGTGCACTGTTGGTGGGAATGTAAAGTGGTGCGGCCACTATGGAAAAGATCATGGTGGTTCCTCAAAAAATTAATAGCAGAATTACCATGACCCAGTAATTCCACTTCTGATATTAAAAGCAGAGACATGAACAGACATTCTACACTCCTGTTTACAGCAGCATCGTTCTGTCTCCCAAAGGGGGAAGCAACCCAAATGAAACTCGAGGGATGAATAGATAAAATGTGATATACACATCCAATAAGATAAAAAGCCTTAAAAAGAAGAAATTATGAGACAGGCCACAACATGGATGAACCTTGAAAACACGCTAAGTGAAATAAGCCAGTCCTGAAAGGACAACTAGGGTATGATTCCACTCACATGAGGTACCCAGAGTAGCTGAATTCATAGAGACAGAAAGCAGAACGGTGGCGGCCAGGGTATGGAGGGAATGGGAAATCACTGTTTCATGTGTACAAAGCTTCGGTCCTGCAAGATGAAAAGCCTTCTGGCGATGGATGGTGGTAACGACTGCACAATGATGTGAATGTAACTGATGCCACTTAACTGTACACCTAAAAAATGGTTAAAATGGAAAACCTCTCGTTCTTCTTATATCTCTCAGTCCAACAGTCACTTCCAAGTCTTCATCTTACTCCGTCCCACTATTACATGTGACAGAAACCCTGGGACTGTCTTAAAACTCTTCTCCATGCTGTCTTGGTTCCCTCTCTGTCTCTCCAACTACTACTTTTTTGGAATCTTCCTTTGCTTTGCCATATTGCATCAAAGGTCCCCCTCTTATTTTACCACCCTTCTCTAGGCCATCCTAGCTACTGTTTGGGTCTTAACTGTCCCCTCTATGACGAGTTTTCAACAAGGTCAGAGAGGTTATGTTCTCCTGTAGAGTGTTATCAGAATCGGCTAAAGGCCTCCAAGTACATCTTCTTCCTCATTTCTGATGCCTATCCAGTCCAGTTAGAAAATGAACTGCCTGGGGCGCCTGGGTGATTCAGTCGGTTAAGGGTCCAACTCTTGATTCTGGCTCAGTCATGATCTCATGGTTTTGTGAGTTTGCGCCCTGTGTCGGGCTCTGCACACTGGTTGCTCAGAGCCTGCTTGGGATTCTCTCTGTCCCCCTCTCTCTGCCCCTCCCCTACTGTGCTCTCTCTGAATCAATCAATAAGAAGGGCATTCCCCTTCCTCAACTAGGCCTGTGAATCTGGAGGGTAAGGACTAAATCTTTTTCATTTTTATCTTCCCAGTACCCAGCACAGTACTTGGAAACGCTGGATACATTCAAACATTTAAATTAAACTACAGGCAGGGGCGCCTGGGTGGCGCAGTCGGTTAAGCGTCCGACTTCAGCTCAGGTCACGATTTCGCGGTCCGTGAGTTCGAGCCCCGAGTCGGGCTCTGGGCTGATGGCTCAGGGCCTGGAGCCTGCTTCCGATTCTGTGTCTCCTTCTCTCTCTGCCCCTCCCTCCTTCATGCTCTGTCTCTCTCTGTCTCAAAAATAAATAAAAACGTTAAAAAAAAAAAATTAAAAAAAAAAAATTAAACTACAGGCCGGCAAGGTCCAACAGAACTTTTGTGCAATTATGGAAACGTTTTATAGTTGTGCTGCACAGTATGGTAGCCATTAGCCACAAGTGGTCACTGAACACCTGAAATATGGCTAATACAAGGGAAGAACTGAATTTTTAATTTTAAATTATAATTAGCCACAATGGCTTAGTGGCTACCACAATGCACAGTGCTGCTCTAGAAATCCCCCCTGGGTCATCTAGCCTGCCTCAAATTATTTATTTTTATTTTCATTTTTATGTTTTTATTTGTACTTTTTATTCATTTATTTGTTCATTCATCACTCATTTATGACCACAAGAGACAGGGATCAGAAACACCCTGATCCATTTATCCCCATAACTTTCACTATCAAAAACATAAAACAAGCATGCAAATTCTGAGAATTTGGGCTTCTTGTATGATCTCATATGGCTTTCCTTTTTTTAAGTGTTACTCCTCAACATGATGCACTGGCACTATTCCGTTAAGTTAATGATTCCAAAGAGGAAAGAAAGCATCCTACCATTTTCACAATGTAGTAGGCCATGGCATGCAAGTGTCGGGTAGATGTTCCACTACCAATCACAAAGTAATCTGTGTATTTCAATTCCGGAGGAACCTTGATCACGCAAATGTCTCTTGCATTCTCTTGCCTCAGAAGTGAAACCAGCATATCGATGTCAAACTTGGGGCCAGTATGATCTGAAATGCACAAAGATTCACTTGTGTCACGTGGCCAAGGAGACGACACTACATGCATGGAGACGCAGCAGCTAACAATGAAACTGCTCCTCTATGAGGGTGTTTAGATCTAAAGTGTTTTGAAAGACAGCAGGGCCCAGACCTCCTGGAAACTAAACCTGTGGTTTCGCACAGCACCGCTCAACTTTCATGGGAAGAGTGATCCCGTTACACAGAGCCACCATACATCCTTTGCTGTCACCGTTTGCAATAAAACCATACATCCACCACAAATGACTTTCTGTTCACTAATACTTGAGGAAGTGAGCGATACACCTCAAACATACACAGAACTACAATTGTGAGCCGGAGGAGCTCTTAGGTAGTATGTGGTCCACAACCTTCACTTGAGAGATGAAGAAAACTAGCCCTGGTAGAATTAGTGCACCAGCCCCAAGCCATGGCATCCAAGTGTCAGGTAGAAGTTCCACTACCAATCACAAAGTAATCTGTATACTTCAATTCTGGAGGAACTTGGTTCACGCAAATGTCTCTTGCATTTTGAAAGAGTTAAAACTTTAAGGGTGATTTTCATTTTGAATCCTCGAGTTTTTCTTAGAAAGGCCTTTGGGTTATGTAGCAACTGTTATCTGTGCAGACTTAACTTTTTTCTGTACAGATGTGCATATTTTCTGTCCTTTACCTTGGAGTATTAGAACATGTAAATTTAGGGGCGCCTGGGTGGCTCAGTCGGTTAAGCAGCCGACTTCGGCTCAGGTCGTGATCTCGCGGTCCGTGAGATCGAGCCCCGCGTGGGGCTCTGTGCTGACAGCTCAGAGCCTGGAGCCTGTTTCAGATTCTGTGTCTCCCTCTCTCTGACCCTCCCCCGTTCAATGCTCTGTCTCTCTCTGTCTCAAAAATAAACGTTAAAAAAAAAAAAAAAAAAGAACTTGTAAATTTATAGCTTTCTCTTACATTCCAAAGCTGATTCCCAAGAATCCAGGATCTAAGTCCACTAAGACCTCTCCCTCTCACACCTAACTTTTCACAGATGTACTCTATTTACAACCACTCAAATTTCTAAAAACTTGATAATTAGAGGGCTTCTATTGGCTCCGTCTCCTATTAGCGATTCTTATGCACCTCTTAGACCCCAGCCCCTTGCTCTTCCTCAAAATCCTTACTCCCTAACACTTGCGGCAAGTCCAATTCTCGGGAACCCTAAGAAGAATGTGAAGGGAGCTGAGGATGGTGAGATTGTGATGCCAAAGGTACGGTGCGGCCTTTCGGACGCTTGGGGTTTTGGAGACGTCAGTTCATCTCCTGGCCTGTTAAACACACAGTTGGCGCCAACACCTGTGAAAACCCTTCCAGCTCTAGAGCAGTAGGAGTTTTGTGACTCCAAGAGAAATGCATAAACGGGGGAACTCAGAGCCTCCTCGCTGGGACCCGGCTCCCGGCTGCCCGGAAGGGTCGCCGCCGCCCTCCTCCAAGCCCGTACCTGCTGTGCTTGACTCCGGCTGCCCCTCACCGGCTGCCCCCTGAGCCCGCTCCTCCAGGCCGGGTCCGCCGTGCAGGCCGCGCGCGTGATCGGGAGTCAGGCAGGCCCGGCCGAGCGCCGGTCCCGCCTTATGCCACCCCGCGGCCAGCAGCCCAAGCCGGGGCCCCGGGCCCGCCGAAGGCCCAGCTCCCGGGGAAAGGGCCCTGCACCACAGCAGCGACCCGAGTCGCCTCGCCACAAGCCCGCCAGAGCCCATCGCTGTAGCCCAGCGACGATTCACCGGGCGGGCCTTAATGGAGCCCGAGTGGGTTCTTCGGCTTTCGATTGGCTAGGCCAATGCGCGAAGGCCTGGGAAATTGACGTAAGGAGAGTGGGCGGGACCAGGACACAAATACGGGGGTCATGGGCGGAGTCTGAAGGCCAGTGGGGACGCTGATGACCCGGAAGGGATTGTTGGGATTAGGTTTTGTAGGAGTCTAAGGAGAATTTGACTGCCCACTCTTGCTGTGACCTTCGTCATAGTGCATTGCACCACGTTGTTCCCCCCCCCCTTTTTTTTTTAAAGTCCATCTTCCTTCACTGCAATGTAAACAGCATGAAGGCAGAAAGTTTTGTTTTTTGTTTTCAACTCTTGTCTCCACAAAGCCTGGAACAGGCTGAATGTTTAGAAGATGCTGCTGTTGATGGATGGAAGCAGAAAAATGTTTACTTTTAGCCCAAAAGGCTGACTATGGCCTGTACAGTTCTGATAAGGATAAAATGCTTACTAGTTGCTACGTTCTTAAAGGGTCTCGTGACTGCCTGTACCTCTCACCCATGGTTAATATCTGGCTGAATTATAAGTAGCAGAGAAATCTTATGAAAGTAATTTTGTGAGTGAAAGTTCAAAGAAGACATTTATGATCTAATATTCCCTGTACATCCCCGTCCCCACCTCCAGCACTAAGCATATAACCACCAGTTTCATACAGCAAAAATGAGGCTCTTTCTGCCCAAGAGTCCTGTCCCCATGCTACTTAAATAGACTTAATAAGGTGCACTGTAAAACATTTCAAGAATTCTGTCTTGACCATGGTGCTAATGAACCTACAACAATTACACTGGAATTAGGACATAAAACGTCTATTACCAAGAAAAGTATCAAGATTCCCTAGCAAATTTGAAATCTCATCTGGAAAATCTGTTATTCTGGGCTCAGGTGGGATGGGAAGCAGAGGTGTAAAGGGCCGTTTGGAAAACGTTCTTAGCAGATCCGCCCTTCATGTACACTCCCCATATTGTAGTGTTCAGTACAACGGCCTGTATTGTGGTGCCCACCTCTGTGAGAACAAGGAGTGCTGAGGCCCAGTTATAGTATTAAACCATAGGATTTGAGAGCTAAAAGAGACCTAGGGAGGAAAAACCACTTGC
Source organism: Panthera pardus (assembly GCF_024362965.1). Taxonomy (NCBI): domain Eukaryota; kingdom Metazoa; phylum Chordata; class Mammalia; order Carnivora; family Felidae; genus Panthera; species Panthera pardus. The sequence goes on along the minus strand of NW_026527013.1, from coordinate 115,031,562 downwards.
GCATAGCCAAGCACTGCAGAGCCTGAAGTGGGGTCCAAACCCATGAACAATGAGATCATGACCTGAGCCGAAACCAAGGGTCAGACACTTAATTGACTGAGCCACCCAGGCACCACCCAAAGGTTTTTTTTGTTTGTTTGTTTTGGTTTTAATTTAACTTCTTGTCTTCGTTCTCACTTCCTCAGTCTGAGCCCCCCGTTAGCTCTTATCTAATTACCAAGACAGCCTCCTACCTAGCTCTCCTATCACCAATCCATCTCTACTTTTTCCATTCTTCATGATGCCATGCTGTCTGCTAGAATTATTTTAGCCTCATCTGCTACCTGCTGTTTTCCAAGAATACCATAAAACATTTCAATGCTGAGCTTTGCACATGCTATTCCATTGTTTAGCGTGCCCTTTTCCACCTTTTCACATGATGAACTCAGACTCACTCTGTAGGACATACCTCAAACATTTAGGTATAGCCCCCACTCTCTCAGATGGTCCACCAATGAGAAGCCACCGGCAGTGCTCTGGGATGCCCTAAACCACAGGGTCAGTGCTTCATCTTATGGCAGTCCTCGATGCCCACTTCAGACTGGATTCCCTGTCCTTACAGCAGGAAGATCATGCCAGACAAACCAACACACAAAACATCTGAGAAAACATGCAACACAGACTTGTGCTCCATGGGGACTTTGGGGGGAAAAGATAGTGCCTTAGCCCTACATTTATAAAATAGTGAGTCCATAGTGCTCCTACTCTGTTTAAAAGGATTTGCTCCCCCTTCCGATTAGGAGGTTTACAAACAGGAGGACAAAACAATTAAAAAAATTTTTTTTAACGTTTACTTATTATTAAGAGACAGAGAGAGAGCACGAGCATGGGAGGGGCAGAGAGAGGAGTAGACACAGAATCCGAAGCAGGCTCCAGGCTCCGAGCTGTCAGCACAGAGCCCAACGCAGGGCTCGAACTTGCGAACCGTGATATCATGACCTGAGCTGAAGTCAGATGCTCAACCGACTGAGCCACCCAGGCACCCAGACAAAACAATTTTTAAATAGAAATACATAAACTTAGAGTAGCTGTAACTAATGGGATTTGTAAGAGAGGTAATTTTAATCCTAGCCCTTCTCTCTGCATGGTCTCCTGAGGGCAGGATTAGTACAAAGAAAGTGGAAATCTGGGGGAAAGGATGACACTTAAATGAGGCAGGAATATTCACCCACAACTGCTCAGCAATGAAATGAACTGCCCTATGAGGTCAGGAAGGACAGCTGAGTCTGGAAAGTAGTGGTCCCAACTTTTTAAATTTTAATAAACTTTTATTTGAAAAATTGTGGCTCTTTGAATACATGCATGACAAAAGCTGCTATGAGCTAAGCAACATTTTTAACTAAAATCATATTGAATTCCAATTAGCATCTACATCCATTTGCTGTGGGAAACATGTTTATTCTGTCCAAAGACAATGTTTGATCCATATATGGATTTGAGGATCCTTTGCAACCAACAGGAGGCTCATGGTTTACAGATTAGGAAACAAAGATGTGTAAGAAATTAACGCATAGAATCAGCAAAGGTTGGACGTGATAAACTTCTCAGTCCCCAAACTATATGAATTCAATCATTAACTTTTTTTTTCAAGTATGCTTCACACCCAGCATAGAGCCCGATGGGGGACTTGAGCTCACGACCCTGAGATCAAGACACGAGCTGAGATCAAGGGTCGGTTATTTAACCAACTGAGACACCCAGGTGCCCCTTAATCATTAATTTATTAAACAATTATATGTCAGATGTGATGTTAAGTGCCCCGTGTGTGTGTACATCAGGGAAGCTTTCTCAGGCTTTCTCTAGTTTAGCCCCTGGGCCCTGCTTTGTCCCAACTTGCTCTGTTCTTCTTTCCTCTCTATTCTCTTTGAAGCAGGTCCCTGAGGCCCCTCAGGTGTTGTCGCCCCAAGTAGCACCCTCACCCTCTCCAGCCACTGAGACTAGCTGCAGAGGACACCCCTGTGACTGCTGCTTCCCACTGTCCTAACTTCCCATGAAGCCTCAGGAAACAAGTTTGGGAGACTTTTGACTGTGGCAAACAGGGCAAACGGGAGGCTCCTGAATCAACACCCCAAGGATGTTATTAGGGTCTATAATCTTAGGAAGTCCTTTTAGTCATGGGCTCTGGTTAATTTATAATTCCTGAATCCCTCAGTAAGCTGCTTTAACCCTCTGTTCTCAGCACCTCAAAGGTAGAGATTACCAAGCCGTCATCCCCTTCTGATTCTGCCTTTTAGAAGCAACCACAGAATGAAAACAAAATCCAAGCCTAACAGCAGATAGCCCTGTTTTCAAGTGGGGGCATTTTGTATTTCTGTGGGTCCCGCTAATGGGTAATATCCCCACCCCCAAATCTTTACCTGAGGTAGGAAGGAAAATCTGTGAAAAAAAACTTGTGTTAACTAACATTAAGGACACAGAGCTGACAAATATTGCCTATGAAATCATAGATTATGAGAAACTGCTGTTTGGAATTCTTTTTTTTTTTTAAGTATTTATTTATCTTTGAGAGAGTGTGACAAGGGGAGGGGCAGAGAGAGAGGGAGACAGAGGATCTGAAGCAGGCTCCATGAGAGCAGAGAGCTCGATGCGGGGCTCGAACTCACAAGCCATGAGATCATGACCTGAGCTGATCATGATGACCTCACGCTTGCTTGAAGCATCAGAGGCACATGGGTCATTTCACACCGAGAAGCAGTTTTGATAACTCTCTCTCCATCCCTGGTACAACACTTTAGATAAAGGGGTTTCAGACACAACTCTCCACATTTATCTCAACTTTACATTTCTCGGGAGCAAGCCCCCTGAGTCTGCATCTCAGCTCTGCTGGTAATGAAACTGTGACATCCCTAATGGAACCTAAAACAACATTACTAACAGGACATGGTTTCTCCCCAGACCCCACGACCCTTCTGAGTAATTGAACTGCAGATCCATGGACTTTCTCTGGTGGCATTAAATAATGATTCAGAAGCTCTGTGGCCCTTTTGACCCAAAAGGTAAATCAAAGTTTCACCCCCCACGAACAATATCTTGAGCTGTTTTCTTTTCGCCAAAACCCAATTTCTGACTGGACTCTGATTTTTTCTGTTCAGATCTGTTGACAATTCAGTAAAAATTCTGTTTGCTTTTCCTTATAATAATCCCAGTTTTATGAATTTTCTCTATTTCATAATTATTACAAGACTTCAGTAATTCGCAAGGGCAGATGAGTGTAGCCTCTGATGGCTAAACTTCAGACAGTGGGTTCAAAGCAAACAGACTTCCTCCTCAGCAGACCTGATTAGGTCTCTGCTTTGGGTTGTTTCCAGGCTGGTGCCAAGTCACCACTACAGGAGGGTGCTCATAGGTAGTGAGGGGACAGCTTACCAATTGGTCAAGTTTGAACTTGGAATCTCATCCTTAAAACTGTACAGTTTTATTTATTTTTTATTTTTATTAAAAAAAATTTTTTTTTTTACATTTATTTATTCTTGAGAAACAGAGTGAGACAAAGCGTGAGCGGGGGAGGGGCAGAGAGAGAAGGAGACACAGAATCCGAAGCAGGCTCCAGGCTCTCAGCAAGCGGTCAGTACGGAGCCTGATGCAGGGCTCAAACCCACGAACTGTGAGATCATGACCTGAGCCGAAGTCAGACGCTCAACTGATTGGGCCACCCAGGCGTCCCACAACTGCACAGTTTTAGACCACCCCTAAGGAAAGCAATTGACAATAGGCATTCATGCCATGATTGTGGTACATCCATTCTCCTATGTCCCTGGGAGCTTCACAAATCCGTGCTGAATAGAATTCTGAGAAATGTATGTATACACACACACACACACACACACACACACAACTATTAGGAGCCCTGTGGGCTGGTCCATTCAAACCACTTAAAATACAGAGAGGCTTTCTTTTTTTTTAAAGTTTATTTATTTTAAGGGGGGAGGAGGAGAGAGAGAGGCAGAGAGAGAGAGAATCCCAAGCAGGCTTCATTCTGTCAGGGAGGAGCCCCACTCGGTGCTCGATCTCACAAACCGTGAGATCATGACCTGAGTTAAAATCAAGAGTCAGACACTGAACCAACTGAGTTACCCAGGCGCCCCCAGAAAGGCTTTCTTAGCTCCCTGGGGAAAGGTCTCAGGCCAAGTCTAGCCATGATATGAGTGGCTTCTGGGGACACCACATTTCCTCCAGGCTCTTTCAGCCATTTCCGGCTGATGATGCAAGAAGCTGCTGTCTGGAGCAAGGTGGTAGCATCAAATGTATAATTACTTAAGGACCAATAACATTTACAGCATCTGACGGTTTTGTTATAAAGGCATACCTCAGTTTATTGTGTTTCCCTTTATTGCACTTCTCAGATAATGCTTTTTTTTTTTTTCTTCACAAATTGAAGGTTTGTGGCAACCCTGAGCTGAGCGAGTCCGGGAGCATCCTTTTCCCAACCGCATTTGCTCACTTCACGTCTCTGTGTCACATTTTGGTATTCATGAAATATTTCAAACTTTTTAATTATTATTGTATTTGTCATGGTGATCTGTAATCAGCAATCTTCTATGTTATTATTGTATTGTTTTAGGTGCCACAAATTGCCTCCATACAAGGTGGCAAACTGAATAAATGTGTGTGTTCTGACTGTCCCTCTCATCGGGCTTCCCTATTCCCTGAGATACAACAATATTGAAATTAGGCCAATTAATAGCCCTACAATGGCCTCTAAGTGAAACCAAGAGTTACACGTCTCTTATTAATAGCCCTACAATGGCACTCAAAGTGAAACCAAGAGTTACACGTCTCTCACTGTAAACCCAAAGCTAGAAATGATTAAGCTTAGTGAGGAAGCTATGTCAAAAGCTGAGATAGGCTGAAAGCTAGGCCTCTTCTGCCAGTTAGCTAGTTGTCAGTGCAACGGAAAAGTTACTAGAAGAAATTAAAGGTGTTTTTCCAGTAAACACAGGAGTAAGAAAGCGAAATAGCCTTACGCTGATGTGGAGAAAGTTTTAGTGGTCTAGATAGAAGATCAAACCAGCCACAACATTGCCTTAAACCAAAGCCTAATCCAGAGCAAGGCCCTAACTCTCCTCAGTTCCGTGAAGGCTGAGAGAGGTGAGGAAGCAGCACAAAAAAGCTTGAAGCACAGGTTGGTTCTTGAGGTTTAAAGAGAGAAGCCGTCTCCATACCATCAAAGTGCAAGGTGCAGCAGCAAGTGCTGACACAGAAGCTGCAGCAAGTTCTCCAGAAGATCCAGCTCAGATAATTGATGACAGTGGCTGCACTAAACCACAGACTTTCAGTCTGTACAAAACAGCCTAATATTGGAAGAAGATGCCATCTAGGACTTTCAGAGCCGGAGAGAATTCAGTGGCTGGTTGCAAAGCTTAGAAAACAACAAAGTTTGAAATGACAACAAAGGATTTAGAATATGACATAAACTTAGTTGATCAAGCAGCAGCAGGATTTGAGGGGATTGACTCCAATTTTGAAAGAAGTTCCACTGTGGGTAAAATGCTCTCAAACACCATAGCACTTCATGAAAGGAAGAGTTCGTTCATGTGGCAAATCTCATTTTGTCTTATTTTAAGAGATTACCGCAGCCACCTCAACCTTTAGCAACCACCACCCCGATCAGTAAGCAGCCATCAACATCCAGGCAAGACCCTCTACCAGCAAAAAGATGACAAAAAGTTGCTGAAAGCTTGGATGATGGTTAGCACTTTTTTTTTTTTAGCAGCAAACTACTTTTAATTAAGGCATGTATATTATTTTTTAGACATAATGCCATCACACACGTAATAGACTACAGTATAGTGTAAACATAACTTTTATATGCACTAGGAAACCAAAAAATTAATTTGATTTACTTTATTGCAGTGGTCTGGAACTGAACCTACAGTTTCTCTGGGGTATGCCTATAGAGGTGAAGTAATATTTTGGGTTAGCCACCGAAAAATGTGAATCCAACAAGAAATAACATCTTTAAGTTGGAGGGTAGATTTTGTAGGAAAAGACAAGGAAGTCAGGGCTTTGAGTTTCAAAACTCTAGACAGTTTTGAATACAATGGCTTAAATTTCATTTCTACAGGGTTGTCCAGACTACATGTGAGGAATGAAAAGATTGCTAATAACTCACTCTTTTAATAAGTTATAAAGTTATATTTCAAACCTATAGAAGAGAGGAGAGAAAAACAAATGAGCTGAGATTTACCAGATGTTCATTTTGCTATATTTGTTTCAGATCTTTCCCCCTTTAGACATGTTAGAGATCCAGCTCAAGCCCCTTTACAATCTTCCCTAATTCCGTGTCTCTCTTTCTCAATCATTAGCTGTAGCCACTGCCCTGAGTTTGATGTGTGCCATTCCAATGCATTTCTATTATTTATCTCTCCATATATGCATAAGCAATTTACAGTATTGTTTTTAAATTTTACCTGATTATTTATCATATTATACCAATGGCTCATTATGGACATAGCTTTGTTCTTTTCATTTGTGTTTCCCCAATTACTAGTGTGGTTGACCATCCTTTCACATGTGTATTGGCATTTAGATTTTCTATTGTGAATTATCTGCTCATAACCAATTTTTTTCTATTAAGTTGTCTTTATCTTAAAATTCTTTTTAGAAGTTATTTTATTCCACTTAAAACATTCGAGAACTGCTAAAGAATACACGTAAATGTAGATAAAATATAAAGAAGAATAATAAAACAAACCTATAGTCAGCTTAACTAATCAAACACGGCTAGCACTTTTGATGCTCCCTAGAGCACCTCATTCCCCTTCCCCAGGGACAACCACTGGGCTGAATTTCATGTAATGATTATTTTGCTTCCTTCCTGTAGGTTTATGACATGTTTTTATACTTTCCCATCTGTTTAGTTTTCCTTGCTTTTGAAAACTTTATGTAAATGGCATTATATTGCATGTATTCTTTTGCAACTTTCTCTTCTCTGTCAATATTACATTGGTGAGTCTTCTTGGTGTTGATAGCTGTAGATTCATTCATCTGTACTGATGATCAGTATTCCATTGTATGTCACAAGTGATGTATGCATTCTACTGTTGAGGGGCATTTGGGTTGTTCCTCATGCTGCTCTGAATGTTCTTGTCCTCAGGAACACATGCACAAGAGTTTCTCTGGAACATACTATATAGTAGTGAGGTTGCTGGATCGCAGGTATATGCATCTTCAGCTTCATCAGATAATGCCAGATTGTTTCCAAAAACCAGTGTTCTGAGTTAAACTCCAAACAGCAAAGTAGAAGTGTTCTGGTGTTCTTTCTTGCCAACACTTAACTTTGTCAGATTTTTTTCATCTTTGCCAATCTACTGGCAAATGAAGTCTCATTGCGTGATGCTTTGCATTTGCCTAACAGTTCTTGTATAATCTGGGTACTAATCTTCCATCAGTTACATGTATTGCAAACATATTCTAGTCTGTACCTTTCCATTGTTTTTTAAATTTTTAAAAAATGTTTATTTATTTTTGAGAGAGAGACAGAGTGTGAGTGGGGTAGGAGCAGAGGGAGAGGGAGACACAGAATCAGAAACAGGCTCCAGGCTCTGAGCTGTCAGCACAGAGCCCGACACGGGGCTCGAACTCAAGAACCATGAGATCATGACCTGAGCCGAAGTTGGACGCTTACTGTCAGGGCCACCCTGGCGCCCCTGTACCTTTCCATTGTTAATCAACTTTATTGAGGTATAGTTATATAAAACACACGTAATCAAGTTAAGCCTACAATTTGATACTTTACAAATGCATACAGTTATGTAATTACAGCAGTTATGGTATAAAAAGTTTCCCTTGTGGGGTGTCTAGGTGGCTCAGTTGGTTAAGTGTCTGACTTTGGCTCAGGTCATGATCTCACAATTCATGGGTTCCAGCCTCATGTCCGGCTCTGTGCTGACAGCTCAGATCCTGGAACTTGTTCTGACTCTGTGTCTCCCTCTCTCTCTGCCCCTACCCTGCTCATACTCTGTTTCTCTCTCAAAAATAAATAAACGTTAAAAAAAAAAAAAAGTTTCCCTTGTCCTCAAAGTTCCCTTGTGCCCCCAGTCAATCCTCTCCCCTTCCCTCTAGTCCCAGGCAAGCACAGATCTGCTCTCAGTCACTACAGTTTTCCTTTTCCTCAATATCATATCAACAGAGTCATAAGTATGAGCCTGTTGAATACATGTTCTTATGAATACATAACTCAGTATGTGTGGCTTCTTTCCTTTAGCATAATACTTTGAGATTTATCCATGTTACTCCATCTATCAATAGTTTATTTCTTTTCATTGTCAAGTAGTATTTCATTGTATGGACGTATTGCACTGGTTTATCCATTCACCAAGTGATGGAAATTTAGGTTGTTACAAATAACATTATTATGAACATTTAAGTACAGGATGTTGTGTGAACATGTCTCAATTTCTCTTGGATAAATACCTAGGAGTAAAAGGGTCAAGTCATATGGTATGTGTATATTTAACTTCATAAGAAATTGTCAAACTGTTTTTCCAAACAGCTGAATTATTTTCCATCTGGCACTTCGACCAGCAGTATAGGAGAATTCTGTGTTGTTTTTGTTTTTAAACAAGAAGTTTGTGGTGACTTTTTCATATAGAACTTCAAAATTGTAACATTATCCGATACAGCAATATTTTTCTTTATGGTTGATGCTTTTGGGGATTTATGAAATCCTACATCACTTGGTTCTTCATGTTGTGATTCTCTGATTTGAAATTTCTGAGAGGATTATTAGATATTTTTTCCCCAGAAAGGTCTTTTTTTTTGATATTTCCCCACAGTGGTTGATATGCAATGTACACTTAACTTACTACGTCTGAAAATATAGATTTGTTGTCATTACAGAATAATGTGATATGAAATTGAGGGTAAGACCTCAAAGTCCTCAGTTAAGAAAATTACATTCATGTAATTGAAATTCTCTGAAGAATTATTGTTTCTCAATTGAGTTCAGAATAGACTTGAACAATGCTTTGAAGCAAAGATCAGCAAACTTTTTCTATAAAGGACTAAGCAGTAAATATTTTAGACTGTGTAGACCGGAGGTCTCTGTCCCAGCTACTCAACTCTGTTGCTTTCACGCAGAAGCAGTCACTGACAATATATAAATGAATGAGTGTAGCTATGTTCCAATAAAACTTTATTTATAAACACAGAAATTTGAACTTCATACAATTCTTATGTGGCACAAAATAATGTTCTCTTTTGATCTTTCCCAAACATTAAGAAATGTAAAAACCAAGTTTTGCTTACAGGCCATTGGAGACTAGGCAGAAAGCCAGATTTGGCCCATAAACCATAATGCACCACCTCTGACTTAGAATACAATCCTCTTGACATCACTGTAGGAAACTGGGTAATATCATCCTCCGCGTTTCCCACAGTAGAGCATTAGACTTTAGAGTTCATCCAGTTTAGTTTCCCTCTCTTCCAGTTTATAGATGAGGAGGTTTTGGTACAGAGAGAGAAAATCACTGGCCTCAGGCCACATAGCTAGTGAGTGACAAGGCCAGGCTGGAGCTCATGTGTCTTGATTTAAGTCCTAACTACCTTCCTCAACTCAATTACAAAACCTAAAACTATATCCACAGCCACAAAATCCTTCCACCACTTCTCAACAGCAATTAATCTTTTTTTTTAATCCCAATAGAACTTATTCTAATAAACACCTTAAAATTAAGGACTTACCAAGCTCAAGTCCTGATATTTAATTTGTATCATTAAAACCTATACAATGCAAACAGCAGTGACAACTGCATTAGAAATTTTGCCTAGTGAGATGACATGATGATACTTGTGGGGAAATTACAGAGAATTAAATTTGGTGATATTCTAAAATATCACTAAGACACCCAAATTCCAAAAAGCCAATGGATGATCTCCAAAGCAAGTATTATTCCTGAATTTCAAAAAGGAATGGCAGTTCAGTTATAAGTAGCAGAGGAATAGTTTCATAGATTAGACTGAGGCCAATGGGGGATTGGCCAGGATGGGGGGAGGGGCCCCCAGGCCAGAGATGAGGGCCCTCATTTCAGTGAACATCTGGAACCCAAGCCCAGGACAGCAGAGTCTTTATCTCTTGTTCATAGCTGTATCCCCTCCAGACCAGAGCCTGGAACATGCTGGGGATCAGTAAATGATGGTTGAAGGATTAAATCAGTCTGCAAAGAATATTTCCTGAGAACTGACCTCAGAATTTTTAGAGTACATATTCCAGAAGCTTTGGGATGCTTCTTTGTAAAAAAAAAAACAAACAAACAAAACAAACAAACAAAAAAAAACCAAAAAAAAACCAAACACACACACACACACACACACACACACACACACACAAAACAACAACAACAAAAAAAACCTTAAAGGATTCCTCCCCACCAGGAGCCTCATCAGAAGGTGGTCACCTTCACCCCCTGAATGACTGTCTTCTCATCTGCTCTTAGCCTGTCACTTGGGTCTAGAGTTATTATCCCTTTTGGATATAATGAATGCATTGAAAGTATTGCCCTCTAAACTCTTCAACAATTGGAAATTCAATGACGGCAACCAATGTTTATGGATGAGTTGGAAGTGTTCAAAGTGCAGGCATTTTTAAAAAGTCCTCGGAATAAGGAATTCCCAGAATAATTTATGACCTATGCATTTCAATTTTCTTGGGAAGTTCTAATTCTCAGCAAACATTAATCAAGTCATCCCACTGTCTTTCATGTTATTTCCCCCATTTTACAGATGTTGATTCAGCAGAAGTTAAATGACTTGTTGCCAAGGTCACATGGAGACTATAAATCTAAAAAAAAAATCATGATTTCAGCCCCCTCTTCTGCCATTTGTTAGACTGGAATGGAGGGAGTTTTAAGGATTTCCACTGGCTTCCTAGGTGATTGTGTGTTTGTGGCTCTCCTATATCCCCTGTTGATATGATAAGGGAAGAGCAGATCTCAAGACCAGTATTTCTCAAAGTTAGGTCCTGGACCAGCAGGACCCGTATCACCTGGGAACTGGTGACAGCTCCAGATTATGGGGCCCCACCCCAGAACACTGAATTAGAAATTCTGGGAGTGGGGCTCAGCAGTCTGTGTTTTAACAAACCTGCAAGTGATTCTGCTATAACTTGTTATTCTGTTTCTGCTTTAGGAACTAACGTTCTGGGCTCCTAATCATCAAAATGATACAGCCTCTTCACATTGCTTGTGGCCCGAGGCCTCACTTGGAGAATATACCACTATGCCATATACAAAGTGCTTTCACGTCCATTTGTTCTTTCAGGTGGATTTGGAGCAACCCTGCGAAGTAAGTAAGGGAAGGATCACATGTGCATTTTATAGATGAGGAGACCGGGGTTCAAGAAAGGCCAAAAAACTTGCCCAGGGCTACTCAGCTCTAAGTGGCAGGGCAGGATTCAAATCCAAGTCTTCTATCTTTATATCCATTTACACACATTTACAAGAGGTCCGGGACCTCTTCACTTAGTCCACAGCAGGGTTTCTGACATCTGGGGCCAGATACCATGGGGTGTTCTGTTGTGGGGTGCTGTCCTGTAGATTCTGGCCTCTACGCACGAGATGCACCCCCACCTTAACTATGACAACCAGAAATGTCTCCGAATATTGCCAATGCCCCCAAGGGGCACAGTGACCTTTGGCTGAGGACCACTGATTTATGGCCAGCACATCATTGGAGAGAAGTTTCACGGTCCATGTTCTGCAAATTTTGCATTCTTTGGAGATGATTTCAGAAAAAAATAGCTTCTTTTTGGCCTCCAGGACATCTATGAAGTGAAGGAACTAGACTAAATGTTGGTGTACAAGAAGTGTTTCAGAAAATCTTGACTACTCCTTAAGAAAATTGACAATAATAATTCTGTCATATCATTTAGTATTCATTATGCATTCAAATTCCCCTCAGTTGTCACAGGAATATCTTAACTGGTTTTTGTTTTGTTTTGTTTTGTTTTTTTGATGCTAACATGCAGTCTAGATTCCTAAATTTCTTTTGGTTGCTGTGTCTCTTTGGTCTTTTTTAGTTTAGAACATTAGTCAACAAACTATGGCCCATGGGCCAAATTTCCTACCACCTGCCTTTGTAAATATGCTTTCACGGGAACACAGCATGCTCTTTCATTTACATATATGATCGCTTTTGTGCTGCAAGAACAGAACTGAGTAGTTACAACAGAAACTATATGGCCCATGAAGCCTAAGATATTTGTTCCCTAGCCCATTACAGAAAAAGTTTGCTGATCTGTGACCTAGAACTATCCTCTTGCCTTTATTTATTTATTTATTTATTTATTTATTTATTTATATACAATTTATTGTCAAGTTGGCTAACATACAGTGTATACAGTGTGCTCTTGGTTTTGGGGGTAGATTCCCATAATTCATTGCTTACATACAACACCCAGTGCTCATCCCAACAAGTGCCCTCCTCAATGCCCATCACCCATTTTCCCCTCTCCCTTTCCTTGCCTTTACTTTTAATTTAATACTGTTTAAAGAATCCAGAACAATTACAGAAAATCTTTTTTTTTGGATTTATCTGATTATATACATTTATATATTAAATTTATTGAAGTTTAACATACTCTATATATTTTTAAATATAAAATACTTATGAAATTATCAGTACTCCATGGGGCAGCATTAAACAGCTTTTTATGTGTCAAAACTATAATGCAATAGAAAGGCAAACAACAAATTGGAAAAATAATTACAATTCTAAGATCTTATTTCTTTTCACACTTTATTTTTCAGGAAGGAGAGAAAAAGAATGCCTTGTCTGACATATGGTAGTTTTAGTTACAAATGGAGGTAAAACCCTTACTGATCAAGTTACTATATCATTTAAATAGGAAAACCAATAGGAAAAGCATGGGCCTCCTTTTTGGAAAATCATAATGTATAATTTCAAATACATGCACCAGAGTGTACAGAAATCCAGATATATACACAAGAATGTAAACACTCTGAGTGCAGGGCCGGGTACCTAGCAACATGCTTGATACACAGAAAGTGCTAAATAAATTTCCATGGAATAAATGGGTGAATACCATTCCTTTTTTTTTTTTTTTAACTTTTTTTAAATGTTTATTTATTTTTGAGACAGAAACAGAGCATGAGTGGGGGAGGGGCAGAGAGAGAGAGAGAGGGAGACACAGAAGCTGAAGCAGCCTCCAGGCTCTGAGCTGTCGGCACAGAGCCTGACGTGGGGCTCGAACCCATGAACCGTGAGATCATGACCTGAGCCAAAGTCGGACACTTAACCGACTGAGCCACCCAGGTACCCCTTGGGTGAATACCATTCCTTTACACACCTGGGCAAGGTAGGTTGTCACAAAAATATTCACACCTATTTATGAGATTAGTATATACACATTTTTTAGTATAAGAAGCATGTTTGGCTTGTTACTGTTTTGCTGGGAGCTCATGCATGTTCATTGAAGTAGAATTCAGTTAGGTTGAAACATGATCTTAAGGACAGGAATACATTGGAGTTATGCATTTGGTTATACGGATAGCTAGAAAGTGTCCAGCCTCTCCTTCCAGTGAACCTAGGCAAGACTCTAATGAATAGTATCTTCTCCCCCTATTCTTTGGAGTGTATCTATCCCACTAATCACCTAACACATTATAACTGAAACATACATCATAATGAAAAAAAAGCACTGCTAACTGGTTTTATCAGTTCTGTAACATGGCTGAGGTTGTGCGCAGTATAATTCCTCTCTACTTCTCTAAAATGTCATTTAGCCCATAGAAAACAAACAAACAAACAAACAAGACAAAACGAAACCCCAAAAAAACCTTTGGACCTCCCTAAGCCACAATATATATTCTAATAATAATTTTTAGGGAAAAAAGTTAATAGTCATCGATTCTGGCACAGCTCACATAAATGGCACTGGAGTAAGCTGTTGGTCAGAAATAAAGCTGAAGAGTTAAAGAATTCCCGGTTGGTGACTGAGCAGTGGATCTTTTTCCTGGTTTCCAGGGCGGAACATGGCCTTTGCACGGTTGAGGGAAACACTGAGGCCATTGCCTTTGACTACGATCCCAGTACTGTTTTCTATCAGTTTGTATCCCTTGCGTTTTCTGAAAACAACATGTTAGACAGATTAAAAATAGATCTCCAGATGGAACTGTTACTTTCTACAATCTTACATGCCAAGTGTAAAAGGGTTAATTCCATTTAACCGAATCCACAGCTTTTAAAACACTGATGTCTTATGAAAGTATAGTTATTTTCCCTTCTTCATGCAAGAAATATGCCTGCCTACTATAATTTGTGATTATATGTTAAACATTAAGCTGACACAATTTTGTAGTTACTCATGTCTGGTAGCATTTTGAGGATTAAAAATAAACCATAGAAAAATTAATAATCTAGTTTGGTATTCATCATTCAATGGAAGATTTTCCTCACCTACACAGAATGTTTAAAAGCAAAAAATAGGGAAAATGGCCCATTTATGCAGAAATATGCAGAAGTTTTGACAATATACTATGGGAACTTAAAGTGTTAAAAGCAGCAACTTACTTGTATACCAAAAGGGTGATCGCAGTGACGAATATGGCCAAGCAGCCAATGGAGACCAGGGCACCATTTGCCATTCTTAAAGGGGAAGCTGGGTCTTAAAACAGAAGCAAGACAGTATTAGTGACATCTTCCACCTAGAGGACATGCTACTCATAATGCAATTAAATAAATGAAGAAAGTGGCTATCAGAAGATACATGGCTCCCTCTGGGCTTTCAGTAATCTTTTCCATTAAATAATACATAGTCTTTGGGTCAGGTTATCTTCCATTTAGAGAATGAGTTAGCATGTCTGGAACACCGTGTTAAAGGGCTCCGAAGAGAGATGTCATGTCCTGGAGACACCTGCTCAGGTCTCAGCTGACCCTGCAGCACCCACAAGGTGAAGGGCTCCATGCCCCTCCTGGCCACTCCTCTGGCCTCATCTCCCACCACCTCCTTTCCAGCGGCTCTAAAAATCCTGGGAGTTGCCTATCCTCCCCGTGCTCTTACAAATCCCCATGCCCTCTGCTAAGACTGTCCTTCCCCTGGCTCCTCTCAAGTGTTCACCCCTCAGGGTGCCTTCCAGACATTCATGAGGGCACTGGGTCACGACACCTGGCTGTGTCACTCCTCTACCTGCCTCTCTTCCTCTGCCTCGATCACATTGTGTTGCAATTACTGCTTTACCCATGTTTCTCTCCCGCTAGATTACAAGAGCCACAAAACAGGGGTTATGTACTCTCTGTATTCCTGGAAACTGGCAAATTAACTAGTCTCATCACTACCACTAAAGTATGATTGGGGTTTATCTATTTTTCTTCCATCTCCTCAGCCACCACTGCAGTCCCAGCCACCAGCCTTCTCCCCAAGAGGACCTCTTGTGTACCTGCTTCCACTTTTACCTTCCAGGGATCCTTGCTTCACTCAGCAGTCAGAATGATCTTTAAAAGCATCAATCAGATCACGCTTCAAACTTGCCGGTGGCTACCCTCACACACAGAATAAGACCCAAGCCCTACCACTGGTCTACAATGATCTAAATGGGCTGCCCACTCTTGAAATTCAGGTTTCAGTTCAAAGGAGGCCCTTCACCAAGCAGATGCTGCTGGGTGGGCAGGACTTTCCCTGACCTCCAATCTAGAGAGCTGACCTTGACCCCTTTCTCTCCCATACTTATTACTCTCCATGTCCCCGCCTGGTTTTATGTTCTTCACAGTGTCTTCTTCTTCTTCTCCTTCTCCTTCTCCTCCTCCTCCTCCTCCTCCTCCTCCTCCTCCCCCCCCTCCTTCTTCTTCTTCTTCTTCCTCTTCCTCCTCTTCTTCTTCTTCTTCTTCTTCTTCTTCTTCTTCTTCTTCTTCTTCTTTTAATGTTTATTTATTTTTGAGAGAGAGAGAGAGAGAGAGAGAGAGAGAGAGAGAGAGAGAATGGGGGAGGGGCCGAGACACAGGGGAACAGAGGATCCGAAGCAGGTCAGCACAGAGCCCAATGCTGGCCTTGATCTCATAAACTGTGAAATCATGACCCGAGCTGAAGTCAGACGCTTAACCAACTGAGCCACCCAGGCACCCCTCTTCACAATGTCATCTTATTTGTTGGCTCTTTCTGCCCACAAAAGCGGGAATCTTCTTCATCTGGTTCCCTCACTCGTCTGGAACTGTGTATCTCCTGCCTAGATCTCTGTTGGACACAGAGTAGATGCTCAATGAATATTTGTTGAAAGAATTGCAGGTGCTTCACAAATGTTCATGGGATCAATGAATAAAAGTCATTTCTGCTCAAAGTATATGGGTTTGCCTTTGAACAAGGATATTTCTGAAATTCCAACTTTGAAACCCAAGCCATCAAGTTACAATCCCCACTGGATTAAAGGCTCTCTTTCTGAGCTTCCTTTATGTAGATTTTGAAAATGGCTCAGGTCACCTAAAGTTATCACTCACTGCAAGGAGAATTAAAGGAAAGCAAACATCTAAACATCTAATCCAGATAAGAGAACAGGGGTTTGCCAGCACTGAGAAAGCTTCATAGAATAGGTTATGACCCTAAAACGTTGTTCTAAAAAAACCCCGCAGCAGCACAAGAGGAGTAACTGTGGCAGCTCCTGGAGGCAATAGTTTTGAAGACAGGGGCTCACTCAGGTCCAGGGCCTCCAGCATGCCTCCTTCTTCCCTGCCCTCCCCGCTCTCCACCCCGGTCCCAGTGCATCTAGTCCTGGAGGAAGCAGGGTACCTTTGTATCCTTGTTTTTTTTTTTAAATCTATACCTTAGATCTCACCAACTGTAAGCTCTCATACAAATAATTATATGTATGACTACTTAAGCTCTTCTTTCAAGGAAGTTAAAGCTGCCTTTTATATGGTTAATGAGTAAATATATATTTCAGTACATTTTACCTTATGAGATAGGCTCCAGATCCAAATGAGTTGTTTTGTTTGTTTGTCTGGTTTTTTGTTTTTGTTTTTAAGAGAGAGCGAACGAGCACGTGTGAGGTGTGGGGAGGGGCAAAGGGAGAGAGAGAGAATCCCAAGCAGGCTCAACGCCCAGCATGGAGCCTGATGCAGGGCTCAATCCCACAACCCTGGGATATGACCTGAGCCAAAACCAAGAGTTGGACGCTCAACCAACTGAACCAGCCAGGCGCCCCCCCAAAGGAGTTCTTTGTGAGTTAGTCATTAGATTGTACCTGGCAAGATTCAAATTAAGGAGCAAAGTAAGTGCTGTAATGTGTACACAATTTAATCTCTCTTTCCATTCCACCACAAAGCATTTCTTCTAGGAGATAAAGCAGTATCTTTTAACAAAGTCGATTACAAGTGAAATTCAGTTGGGCTCACCAGGTGGAGTTCTAATTTGTGATTGGGGAAAATTAGAAGCCACCAGTAAATGAACATCTCTCAAAGAAATCCTTTAGTCCACTCTGCTACCATTTTAGCTCTCCAGGCAGTAGGGGGCAGAGAGGAGAGGAGATTTGCTGGTGAACGTGTGAGGACTACGTAGGTTGGTTTGTCACTGTCACGCTGTAATGCTTGCTAGAATTTGGGAAGGGAAAGAGGAGACATATGGCAAGTTAGAAAGGAGCCAGGAGTCCACTTGGTTTCTCATTTTTCTTCTTGGCTTCATGTCTTTGCCGAGGTGGATTCTAATGAAAACATGACACAAGTCTCCCCCTTTTATAGTTTAATTGAAGAACATTGTTATTTTTTGATGTTGGGCTTTACACTTTTCCCTTGAAACATAAATCTCTTTGAACATGCAGTGATCGTATCCCATTATTACTGGTCCATGATCACAGCTGATTTTTTTCATCAAACGATTTTCCTTTGGTCATTATTTCATTGGGTCTCTCTCTCGTTCTCTCTCTCTCTCTCTTTCATCCCTGCCCTAAGTAGATTTGCTGTTGGACTTTAATGCCAGTTCTGAAATCCACATTAACGATAGTTCAATGATTTTTGCACTGAATATCAAACAGTGACAACAAAGACTTGAATGGCTTTATTATGAGACACACACTGTACCTGCAGTATGAAATGTTCATACAACATAAAACAAAACTTACCTCTTGCAGGGACAGAGACGAGGGTGCTCGTAAGGGCCAAACTGGTATCATCACCCAGGGTGAGGTTCACACAGTATGTCCCAGACCCAGTGAAGGCTCTTCTCACGGTCAGCAAGCACATACCAGCCACGTCCACATCCACAGGGTCGCACACTGTGCTGTGGGCGAGCTGGCAGGTCGGGTCAGAAACTATGGTACAGACCTCTGTGGGGATTCTGAGGGTACAAATGGCACCAAGGGAGAGAGATGTCATATCAGTTTAGAAGGGACAATCACAATCATTACGCATCTATAAAACTGAATTTCACTTTATTATTTTATTCTTGCATACAATATAAGAATATCAAACTATATGATGTCAAATTGTCACATATAATTTATTCCTAAAAAGCCTGGGTGTGAGCTACTCCTTCCCCTGTATCCTCAGAAAGGTGTGGCCCTGGGGGTGGAGGAGAAAGAAATCATGACCCCCAAGGCAAGGGGCTGTTGGAAACTGTGTGAAGCCCAAGTCATTCCTCCACATCTGAGCTCCCTAGAATGCCTGCAGATACAGACAGCTTAGGTGTTCGGCAAATATATTATTAAATGCCAGAGCTGGCCCTGCCTGGGTCCCTGCAGAGGTACAACAGTGACAGCAACAGGAACTATTTATGCAGTATTTACTACGTGCAAGGCACAGAGCTGCAGATGTGTGACATGACCTTGCCTATTCCTTTCAATGACCTGACAAAGAAAGTAAGATTAGCCTAGTGTAGCAGGTGACAAACCAGCTCAGGAAGGGGAGAGACTGGCCCCGGGTCACACAAGCAGAGGTGGATCTGGGACTTGAATAAGTGAGGTTTGACAACCATGAGACAAAGTGGCCATGCATTACTGTCTTAGCCACTGTGTCACCCATGAGTGGCCTTCCCGGAAGCAGAGACCAAGCTCTGATGCTGGGGCTGGTGAGGCATGGGTGGCATGGAGGACAAGCACTCTTCTCAGCTGGCTTCATTCCTCCGTTAGGTTTTTCCCAATTTTCTGCCATCCTCATCCCTCCCCTCTCCCAAGCTTCTTATCTGTCCCTTCTTATTAATTATCACTAGGACATGGCCATTCCACACTGGTTTCCCACCACTCAGAGGGGCCTCAGGGACCTAAGAGCTGGGTTCCGAGCCAGGTCCCAGCCTATGAACCATGCTCTGCAGGTACCCACCATCTCGGGGCACCGTGTGCCACAGTGGGCCCATCTGTAAAATGAGGAGACTCGGGATTGGGTAAGGATTCAATATGAAAACAGATATAAGATGTCAAGAACACAGTTAAGTATTCAATCAATCATTATTATTCAATTTCATCAACAGTTAAAGGTAATGAGCATTGCTTAACTCTAGCAAAACTGTGCACGTCAGAGCGCCTCATAGGGCCCTTCCTTGTCGTGGCTGACTGATAAATCAGGAATCTAAATCAACTTGGAAGGGGAGACGGCATTAAGGCCTTTGCTCAGGCCTTGACCCGCTCCTCTGGCTGACATGTACTCACGTTCCTTGGCAGGTCACGACAAAATCCATCAGGGAGTTGTCAGGCTGTGGCATGGGCATCAGAACATCTGTCATCCGGACGATGTTAACCTCTAGAATTCCCTCTAACAAAACAGCCCCCAGAGAAAAACAAATCAAAATACAACAGATGCCAAACCAAACTGTTACCTAATAAACCAGAAAGCCACACAAAATGGAGGAGACACAGCCTTCTCCCCGTACCAGAAGCACACCAGACCTAGGAATCTACCCCATAGCTTGAACTGAACTGAACTGAACTGTTCTTCGTTCCAACCCAGCTCTTCATTTCTGGAGTCTGTGGATGTGTCAGAAGGCAGCACTCCTTCTGGGCAAGAATTTCAGAAAAAGCTACCTCCTGGGAAGATGTAGTGCTCAGGCTCAGGCCTTGGCCACCTTCTCTCAGCCCCACGTGCACAACTTGGGCTTCAGCCCCCACCTGTCTTCTCTGTGGGGTACCTGTGGGCAGTGCCCATGGTGCACAGCCATCTCTGGTGGCCCTTTCTTACACACGAGAAGTTTGACTTTGTGAAATCAGCTAGAGGAACAAAGTGGATGTTTGGAAACTTGCTACTGCCCGTTCTTCAAAGCACCTTCATTCAAATTTCTGGACTCCACAGTGTGGGGATCAGGCTCCTTAGCATGTGGGCCTTATGCTGGGCTCATTTCCACCAGAATGTCTAAGGAAGGCCAGGGACACAGGTGGGAATCTAGACACTAGTAGAGTCTTTGCCTGGGCACATGTGATGTCACCTTGAACAGAGTGGGTGCCCCTGCCCCCATCTCTCCAGACTCAGCAGAGCAGGAGGGTGGCCCAAGGTAGATTCTAACATCCTTCCCCCTGCTGCTCTTACCTACAATTGTGATGGTGGCTTTAAAGTAACCGTATCTGTAAATCTGGCACATTTCATCTGGATTCTCCCTCAGCTCCAGAGGGTTGTCATTAGCTGATGCTGGAGAGTTGGAATAAGATTTTAGATTAGTTGCTGAGAATGTAAAAGACGTACATAATTCATAATAACCAAAAATATAAACAGGTACATGACAACCAAAAATTTAAACATCTACCTGCCCTTTAGAAAAACATCAAGAGTTCTATACTATCAAATCACTGCAGAAATTTGAACCATGTAATGGCTCATGTAGATGTGAAAGCTTTGAGGCATTATAATTATTAATTTATATAAGTAAACCAAATCCTGTATCTTCTTGAAACACAGGAATCAAATGAAAGGTAGAAGCCATATTAAAATGTGTGATACAGCAATCATGATTAAATCAAGCAGGCCGTAATCGATAAAAGCACAGTTTAATTTTTGAGGCAGGTGTTCTGGGCTCGACTTCAGGTCTCTTGGTTTTGGCTGTTTGAGACCATGGGCACATCATTTAACTTGTCCTTACTTCAATTTCCTCCTCATCTATAAAATAGGAACAACACCTCCTGATCCACTGAGGTTGAACTATGCTTGCCATATAGGAAGTCCTTAATAAATATGTTTCCTTGTCCCAAGCTGTGTCTCCATACATCTATTTAGATGTAGATATGCTATAACATATATAGATACATAATTACAGATGGGAAGTTTGGTGCAAAAGAGATTAAGAAGCAAGCAACAAAGAGAAAGGTAGTTCTTTTCCTGTTTGGGTGTTTCATAGCTCCAAAGCTTACATTCTAAAAGTCTTGTAGCAATTGATGGGCTGAGGTGTGGGGAAGGAAAGGAATGAACACCAGACACTTTGAAAATAACCCAGGGGCACCTGTGTGGCTCAATCAGTTAAGCAGGTGACTCTTGATTTCGGCTCACATCATGATTTCACAGTCATGAGATTGAGCCCTGAATTGGGCTCTGTGCTGTGTGTGCAGCCTGCCTGGGATTCTCTCTCCCTCTCTCTCTGCCCCATCCCCTGCTTGTGCACACACACACTCTCTCAAAAAAAGTAAATAAACATTGAAAAAAGAAAATGACTTGTCGAACATGATTAAGGCAAAGAATTTAATGCTCTATTAGTCGCAATTTTAAAAGCTCTAATTATGGTGTTGGTATTCCTTTACTAAAATAAAAAGACTGGAAGGAAAATAGGATAATGAAAATTTCAAAAGGCATGAAAGTGAACCTAGCTGGGGGGTGGGAAGGGCATCAGAACTTCAGACGAGTTGCACCCTAACGTAGTGACATGTGGGTATGAAGCTGGTTGGGAGATTTCTCGAGGGCTCCTCTGAGCCTTTAGTGGGTAGATGGATGTGCCCTGTGACTCTCCTTTGTTCAGAGGGCCTTCTCTGAGTGATTCCCAGAGCTTCTCTGGAAACAACTGCTGCATGGCACACACTTTGGAAAAGAGACACAGCAAGAGATTTCTTTTGTGTTGGGTATTAAAGATGGCTGGACCCCTTAACAGGCAGAAATTATCAAGTTAGAACATGGAATCATGACCCTGCCATCTTTTAAAATAAAACTTCTTTTAAAAAACGCCCAAATGACAAAAGTTAAGGATTCTACCTTTGGTAGAATGCTTGTAAAAACGCATATGGAATTTTGTAGACATATCTATAAGGTCAAGTCTATATCCATGTATCTGTAAAATCAAGGCATAATTAAAGGACCAATTAGATAAAGCCAGGCTTTATAGTGAAGCTTCCCTTTACTATAAAATGTAACTAACTCATAAGGTTACTACCTTATATCTAGTGATCCAACCTATGGAAATAATAACAAAAATTTGAAATACCCTTTCAGTGACTTAAAACATATTTTTTTTAATAAATGCTGTATGATATAAATATATTCTAAGAAAAACAGCTTAATAAAAATGCAACTTAAAAAAATGAATGTTAAATAAACTAACATTACATCCTTTACCATTTAGGAATTTCTGGACAGTTCTAAAATTACAGGCATCTACAATTTATTTTGAATTTTATACCTGGTCTCCTTACTTATAAAGAAGATCGTCAATAATTATAGAAAAAGATATTCTTACAGAAATACCAGAATGAAGCTATATGATTAGATTTGTTCAGTGCAGTTATATTTGTAACTGGAATTAGGATTAGCCTAATCAAGTGTCAATAAGAGAATGGTTAAATAAATTATACATTTATACACCCTATGTACTTACATACTGTATTTATACCTACAACGAAATACTATGTAGCCATTGAATAAAGTGAATTATATTTATATGAACTGACAAGGGAACGAGATCTATGATGTTTGTTAAGTGCAGAAAAGCAAATTACAGAACCATATATATAGCATGAGCTCATTTACATAAAAATCAAACCAACAACACCTATGTATATTTATAGAATATGTTCGTGATGCATAGAGAAAGATCTGGAAAGAAACGCTCTCAACTATTAACAAGGTTTAATGCTTGGGAGGAGAATGTGAATAGGGACTTTCACTTTTATTCTAGACTTCTCTATCGCTTGAATTTTTATTAAGGAGCATGCATTAATTTTGTAATTTAAAACGTTTCAAAGAAGAATGAATCAAAATCAGTAATGACTTGTATTGTCTTGATTTAGCTAGGCCAGAGACTTAACAAGATTTCATTTTATTAATAACACACTATTATAACGCTTATTATTTGGTTAAAAAAAAAAAAAATTGCAACAAGTCTAGACGCCGTGATGGAGTATTTCCTCTGGGCTTGGGGATGGCGCCCTCTTGTGACCAGTGAGGGGGATGCCAGTCTATTACCATTCCCCTGATAAAGTTATGCTAAGATGTAATAATGTAGGGTAGGATGGGGCATCAGATGCAAGCTAACACTTTCCAAAGTAGACTCTTAACAACTTCCTGAATGTCCTTATATACTATCAGTAGAGCGTGGGATTTAATTAATTATGCCTTATATCCAGAACAATTTTTATGTCTGGAGTCTGTCCAGCTTGCTCACTGAGAAATACTCTCAAGGTACATTCTTTCTTGGGCCATTTGGAAACTACTTTCAAGCATGGCTGTGTTTCATGGGACACTAGGTGGATGTGGGCAGGGCAGGGAGGAGATTGGAAGTGGGGATGGCCTGAATGTTTATAAGGGGACAAGGTGTCCTCTCATAGCTAGAAAAAATGGGAGAGTAACAGAAATGTGATGGGCCAGACCGGGAAAGCATCTCTACACATAACGAGGACCAGTACAAATTAGGAAGTTCAAAGAACTGCACACAAGTCATGAAATTCTACTTGCAAAATGACTTTAAACATGCTCTCCTGTTTTCTCTATTCTAACAGCTTAAAATGGTGATAAAGCAGTTAAAGAATAACAGGTACAGAATGGCATCACTGCAGAGTTTCTACACAATCCTTTAAGCTAGTGATGTAATTATGTAACCTATGTTCTTGTGTGTGTGTGTGTGTGTGTGTGTGTGTGTGTGTGTGTGTGTGTGTTTCTTAGGTGTTAAGGAACCCCCCTCCCCCCACTCAAAGATCACCTGGAAACACTTACGTAGAAAAGAGGTGGGTTTTGGAGGTTTGGGTGAAGGTGAAGGACAGGGTCCAGGCACCGCAGCTTGCACAGTGAGGTTAAGGTTAAAGGTTCCATTGAGCACATATGTATGATTCAAAGTTGGATTGTTGGAAACAAACAGACCAGTATTATCCCCGAAGTTCCACTTGTAGTAAATGGCCGACTCATTGAGGAAGTGACTGGGGTCATGAATCAGGACAGTGAACATAATGGGGAGGTCCCTGAGGAAGGTTTCATCAGATAAATTTCGATCATTCTTCTGGTACATAGTCACAAACACAGGAATGTGATCTAAAAAATATACCCAAAAATAGAAAGAACACATGATTGCTTGATTTTAAGTGGATGACTTCAATAATGTTTTCAGGTTAAAAAATTAAAATTAGGGATAATTCAGCATCATTTTCCCTTTTCCTACACAAGTTTTCCCAAGTTATTCTGGAATCATAGATGGGGTACAATATAATAGATAAGTCTGGGAAGGAACCTATATGAATCACAACCTAACCCAGAACACTTGCTCTAACTCTTTCTTAACCAACTAGTCACCAGAACTAAGTGCTTCACCATCAGTTAGAGTTCACACGACTCACCTGTTACCACGTACACATCTTTCACTTTTGCAATAGGAACATATGCCCGTCGGTGTCTTCTATAAACAGTTACTTCCATAAGTTGAGGGCCAAGTGGCACATTGGCTGTGTTTACAGAAACTCTTGCTGAACCCCGTCCTAACTTCTGGAAATACTGACCTTTGAAAAGATGGAAATTTTTAGTTATTGGCACATTACATGATCATTTTAGGAAGTTGTTGTTTCTTAACGACTTGTGACTGCCACTTAGAGAGTGCTCTGGAAAAAGAAAAACAGGATGGGGATGTGGTCCTAACTGGTTCAGAAAGGAAGATAGTGCTTATTTCATGTAAAACCTTCTATAACAAACCCACAACTAAATAAATATAATTGTATGTAGTTGGTCAAAATGAAAAGAGCTGTTTGGTGGGATAATACAGTTAGTCCTTAGTTTACAAATAAAAAAGTTTTTATAAGTGATCAGGCACTTGAAATACATATGTTTCTCATAGAAAAGTGTCCAAGGGAGTTAAAACAAATTATCCAAAAATCTACCTTATTGTTGTAACAATATTACTATTTCAGCTCTATTATTGAGCAGCTTTTTTTTTTTTTTTAGGGGACTAGAATCTTCCACTTTCTAATAGTATTCATGTATAAAAATGCAGTCAGTAAGTGATTAAAAAGAGTATAAAAAATAATGCAGTGGTTCTATAAACACATTCCTAGGACACTCCTGACTCACTCTTTTTCTTTCTCCAGCCTTCACATCAATCTAACTACCACTGGCTAGCTAGTGAAGGTAATTTCTGTCCTTCAGGATTCAGGGATGTTTTTCTAATCCCATTGAGGCACCCAGCATAGATGTGTGATTGGAACAACAGAGATGGTAAGATGGATGCTTGTGGGGATGACTAAGGACCATATTTATCACATGGTCAAAGGTATCAGAAAAATACACTAATCTTCTCAGGGAGATGTGATGTGGGATCCCCTTTATCTTGAAATGCAGGGGTAGTTCTGTTGGAGGTTGTAGGGGAAGAAGGTATCTCTTGGGGAGTTAGTTATACGTGAGGAAAATGTTAGCCTGGGCATTGAAAGACCACAGAAGCACTTGGTAGTTGAAGGAGATTACCAGTTAACTCAGAGACATCAGAATATGGAAATTCAAAAGTCTTGTTAGAAAAATGGCAATTTCTGGGCTGAAAGCTGATTTTTAATAAAGACATCCTAACTAGCTAAATTAATGGATGTTAACTGGGCTAAGAAGAGAATGGAGTGTTAGTGAGCATACACGACTCCATGCAAATGGTAAAGTCAAAGAAATGATGACATTTGGTGAGTTGACTGCCAGGGCCGTGAAGACAGTGAAACAAAGCCAGCCTTCAATCCCCTGATTTAACTAGATGGGCATAATATTTGATCTATATTTTGTACTTCATTAAACTGATGTGCATTGTTAATATTTGTTTTGATTTATAAATGAGTTAATTGGACAAAGAAACTTTCTCTAATTTATGAAGACAAAACATTTAGAAGTTTAGAGCCTGTACGGTTGGTAGCAGTCTTTGTACGTCAGAGCGAGGTGGGACCTGGGATGTTTTTAACTAAGAACTTAGTGGTTTTGCTAATTATAACCTAAATTTGCTCCTCCTAAAAACAATCATTTCAACAATAATAAAACAAAAGTGGATAACATTTGTGCTTAAAAAAAAAAGAAGGTAGACTATGTCAAAGAAGAATAGTAGTTAGATTATGTTATTTTTACACAATGGAATATTATGCAGTCGTTAAAATAATGTACATAATTTTAATAATAGCCAAATGCTCATGATACTCAACAAAAATGTGTATACAGTATAATCTTAAGAAATACTAGCAAAAAAAAAAAACCCACCATTGTGTTAACAGTGGTAACATCTGGTGTTAATTATATACTTTGCATTTTTCATTTGTACTTTTCTGTATTTTCCAAATTTCCTATAAAGAGCATAAATTTCCTTCTTAAAAATTCTCTTGACAAAAAAAAAAAAAAGAAAAAATCAAATGCCCATCTGTGTGCCATTCAAAGAAATACTAATATTTTTTTCATATTGCTGTTTTAGACAGAAATAAATTGAGTAGTTTTATTTTAAAAAAGAAAGCTGAATTCGTTTTTTTCCATCTTTCAATTCTATAGTGTCCCAAAGATTTGCTAAGGCTAAACAAGATTTTATTTTTATTCCATACCCTCCACCCCAGCTAAGAAAAGTTAACAAAGTAACTGTTGTGAAACTCTTAGTGTTAGAATTCTTGATTATGGAATAAGAAAAGAAAAAAAAGGAAATTTTTAAGGGAAAGTAAAGAAGCAGATAAGGGAGTTTTGTAAAAAGTCCAACCAAGTGTGTGAAAGACGTAGACAAAATTCCATCTCTTCCATCCGGGGTGGTGAGGGAAAGGCTTTCCGTCAGGGAACACGTTATGATGGCCTGGGCTGTTACCATTTCCCGAGTCAACCTCCTCCGTCCAGTTGTAAACATACTGGTCAGAAGATGGACCAGTATCTAAACAGAGAAAGACACAAGCCAGGCTTGTCATGTGGGCTCAGAATGCTCAATGCTCATCACTGAATTAAACATCTTTTCCTATTTTTCATAAATATAAATACAGTTGGACAACTAAAACCCTAAAATTCAGAATTCATCTGGTGGTGCATATGTATGCCTGTTTCCTGCAGATAGGTTACATTTTAGTAAAAGTTTCATCTAAAGCAATTATTTAGAAAGGTTCAATCTAGAGATATCACAATATATTTATTTTTAATATTGGTTCTCTGAATCACAACTGTATTCAAACCAAACGGAAGGATGCTTTCTTTATCTTTTTATGTTGGTACTGCTTTCTGTAGCTTCTTCTTTTTTTCTTTCCTGAGTCATTTGGCATCAAATGACTCTCTACTTTTAAAGATTTTGGCATGCTTCTCCTAAAAATAAGGACATTCTCTTACATAACCTCAGTATCATTAAACTCCTACTAAAGTCTAATCAAGGGTCACATACAACATGTGGCTATTTTGTCTCTTCAAATGATCAGAAAAAAAAAAATAGAAGTAAATATGGAAAAAAGTTACAATTGTTGAGTCTAGGTAGAAGGTATTTGTGTACTCAGTATACCCTGATTTCAACTTTTTTGTATATATGATATATTTCTTCTTTTCTTTCTAAAAGTAAGCTCTATACCCAATGCGGGGCTTGAACTCAGGATCAAAAGTTGCATGCTCTACTGACTGAACCAGGCAGGTGTCCCAACATATTTCATTTTAAACAGGTTATGGTAAATATCTTTTCACCTAGAATAGTTTCCTCACCCTCTTGGTTTTTTATGTCACTGACATTTTTGAAGAAACTTTTTATTTATTAATCTATTATTGTTTTTTAATTCTTAAATTGTCCCAAATAGCTAGTGAGAGTCCCTTCAAGCTAGCTCTTGTGTCCTTGTGATGTGTCTCCATTGGTCCTTGAGCATTTCTGCACTTTGGGGCAGGCTCACCTGGTACTTTCCCTGTCCTCGACCTGGAATTAGTATTTTCCTCAAAGATCCCTAGTTCCTTTAAAAAAAAATTTTTTTTTAACATCTCTTCATTTTTTTTGAGAGACAGAGCACAAGCGAGAGTAGGGCAGACAGAGAGGGAGACACAGAATCTGAAGCTGAGCTGTCGGCACAGAGCCTGATGCGAGGCTTAAACTCACGGACCCTGCGATCATGACCTGAGCCGAAGTCGGACACTTAATCGACTGACCCACCCAGGCGCCCCATCCCCTAGTTCTTTTTCATGGTAATAGATATTATATAAACATTTTCATAAGTCACTGAGACTCCTTTATATAAAAATGCTCAGAGAGATAGATTGTCATTTGAAATATTCATATAAATCAGCTTTTTTAGAAAAGAGAAAAATTACTACAAAATATTAAGCACTTAACAGTTTAAAAATATCAAACCCTTTTTGTACAGAATCTAATGTACAATTCCTAATAGGAAGATGATAATAAGGAATGAACACACTGACAATCTATTAGAAGTTGTAAGTAATAAAATCAGATCATGGGGCGCCTGGGTGGCTCAGTCAGTTAAGCGTCTAACTCTTGGTTTTGGCTCAGGTCATGATCCCAGGGTTGTGGGATTGAGTCCTGCAACCGGATCCATGCTGTCAGCACAGAGCCTGCTTGGAATTCTCTCTCTCC
This sequence comes from Panthera pardus, assembly GCF_024362965.1. Taxonomy (NCBI): domain Eukaryota; kingdom Metazoa; phylum Chordata; class Mammalia; order Carnivora; family Felidae; genus Panthera; species Panthera pardus. The sequence continues at coordinate 115,002,656 of NW_026527013.1, read as the reverse complement.
TTCTGTCCCTCTCCCCTACCCCTGCACTCACACAAGCTCCCTCTTTCAAAATAAATAAATAAATAAATAAATAAATAAATAAATAAATAAATAAATAAATCAGATCATAAGTGCATTTAACAGTCTTGTCAATGATCAAAGAGTCTCAGTAATTAGCTCAGAGTTTTTGAGACTGTGCAGTTCTCAAGATAATTTCCCTTGATGCGTTTGTGTTCATTTGCACTCTTTAACATGTACAAAGAGCTGACCTGCTTTAAGAGCAAAGCAAAACCAAAATATACACATCTGAGCATTTGTGTTAGCCACACATTTGCATAAGTGATACTTGTGAGCAGAAATTAATCTCATCAGTAAACATCTGTCAAACTGGCTATTCTCTGAGTAGCCAAAAGAATTCCAAGTAATCAAACCAAAATCTGAGAATCAACAATGTATTTTCTGGCTAATCAACTAGACACTAAGAGAAGGCTGAGCGTGATAATGTAACTTTTGAAGAAAGTTCCAGGAGGCAGAAAGCCATTAGTTTGTTTGCTCAAGTGGGTTTGGCTAATGTTGATGTGGGAACCCCTCCCTGTTACCCAATTTGAGTAGGGGGTGACATGAGATAATAGCATCTTGCACGTACAGAGGTACCTGTGAGCCTTTAGGTTTATGAGGTAGGTCTCCAATAGGAGAACTAGCCTGTTCCTGTGGCATGAGTAACATTCCTTACCATTTCTGCAGTTCTTCTCATAAACTATGTTGCCACTGACATCTTCCGTTTGGCATCTGGGGAATACCAGGTTTACCACAAACGTTATAGTAGAGCCCACAAGTGCTGGTGAATCACTGGTCAGAATAGCCTGCACGTGGCCACCTAGGACATAAAAAAGTGCAGCTTAATGATCAAGCACCTTTTTCCTTTCACTGATAAGTAAACAAAGAAGAGTTAAATCCACTAATAAGGACCAGAGCATCCTTATGCCTTGATTTTATTTTATTTTATTTTATTTTATTTTATTTTATTTTATTTTATTTTATTTTATTTTATTTTATTTTATATTTGTCTTTTTTTTTAAAATAAGGACCACACCCAGTGTGGGGCTTGAACTTGTGACCTTGTGAACTTGTGACTCTTGTGATCAAGGGTCCTGTGCTCTACTGAGTCAGCAGGCACCCTCCCATCTTTATGCCTCTTTACGATCAATTATTTTCTGGATTCCTAACTTTTGCTTTCAGAGCACAACATTCTAGAAGACAAAAAAAAAAAAGTCAAACCAATTAAAGAATTATCTAAGCATAGAAAGAACCTTTACTTAAAATAAAAAAAAAAAAACCTGTTTGATTATACAAAAACAAGTTTTAAAGGTTTGTATTTTTTAAACTCAGAAGGACTCATTCTTTCATGCAAATGGCAAGATACTCACTTTCTGATAAACCACACTTTTGAGATGGTCAAAACTACTCCAGAGTCTCTGATCTTCTGAAGAGGGCCATTCCCATATTAGGTAAATAGATTTGAGGCTAAACCTGCTTGCTCTCCAAAATCTTCCAAGAACTACAAACTTACCAGTTTCTGAGGCGATTAAACTTTTTTGTGTGTGACTTAGAAAGTGATCATGTTCAGATAAAGATTGCTAAATTCAGGTTCCTCCCACTTACTAGAGTACTGTAGTTCATGGAAGCAACACAAGCCATGGGATCTCCAAGTCTACAATCTATGAGACTGACTTAGATAGGAAATGATAGTTGTTTGCCTTGAATCTTCTGATTTACCTTTCCAGGAGTTTTTCCACCTCGAGTCTCCCCTTTTCCACACTGGATACAGTTTTTCATTCCACTCATTTTCATCTGAAGACCAACCATTGAGTTGGTTGTACTCCCTCATATAACCAGAAGTTCTTTCATTGCTCAGCACATCATGAAATCCTATATCAATATTTGAAAAACAAATTATTTTGTCTATTTCATTCTTCATTTAGTACTTACCTTAAAATAAAGCAATTTTTCATTTCATAAGCTTGGAAAGTAATACTTGATATTTCCAATATGTCAAACAAATAGAAGTTATTTTTGTATTAAAAAATTTTTTTAATATGTATTTTTGAGAGAGAGGGGGAGAGAGAGAGAGTGAGCAGGGAGGGGTAAAGAGAGAGGGGGACAGAGGATCTGAGGCAGTCTCTGAGCTGACAGCAGAGAGCCCTATGTGGGGCTCAAACTCATGAACTGTGAGATCGTGACCTGAGCCGAAGTTGGACGCTTAACCAACTGAGACACCCGAGCACTCCTGTTTTTTGTTTTTGTTTTTTAATTTCTACTGGAAATAGCTTAAATAAAACTAATCAGATCCTCTTTCTGAAGTTTAAATGAGTAAAATTCAAAGGAAAATTTTTGAAAATTAGTATTTCTTAGCCATTATTTGGTTTCTCAGTACATAGTCTCTGAATATTGGATTTGATACAATATAATTAGGAAAACACTGCTGCCAATGATAAATGTTCTCTTGGCTAAAAGAATGCCAGGATGAGGAATGCCTCCAGGTTTTCAAGAGATGCATACCAGTACTGGAGAGCCCACTGTTGAGCGATCTAATTTTTTTACGGCTCAGTATATGGTCTGACTTAGTGAATGTTCCATATGTAATGTGTAATCTACAGTTGTTGGGGGTTTTGTTTTTTGTTTTTCATCTTTATTTTTCAGAGGGAGAGAGAACATGAGCAGGGGAGGAGCAGAGAGAGAAGAAGGCACAGAATTCAAAGCAGGCTCCAGGCTCTGAGCTGTCAGCACAGAGCCTGACATGGGGCTCGAACTCACAAACCGTGAGATCACGACCTGAACCGAAGTCTGATGCCCAAATGACTCAGCCACCCAGGTGCCCCTACGGTTGTTGGTTTTTAAATATCATTTACGTTAAGAGCTGGTTGACAATGCTTAAGCTTTTTAAAAAATGTTTATTTATTTATTTGACAGAGAGAGGAACCGCACACAAGTGGGGGAGGGGCAGAGAGAGACACAGAAAATGTGAAACCGGCTCCAGGCCTGAGCCGTCAGCACACAGCCCGATGCGGGGCTCAAACCCAGAAACCATGGGAGCATGACCTGAGCCAAAGTCAGACGCTTAACAGAATGAGCACACAGGCACACTGATAATGCTTTTTGAGACTTCTATGTTCCTACTGATTTTCTGTCCACTTGTTATTTCAATTACTCAGAGAGGATTGTTGAAATCTTCAACTATAATTATGGGATTTGCCAATTTCTTCAGTTCTATCACTTTTTGCTTATTTATTATTTTTGAGAGAGAGAGACAGAATGAGCAGAGAGAGAAGGGAGAATCTTAAGCAGGCTCAATGCCCAGCACAGAGCCTGATGCAGGGCTCGATCTCATGACCTGAGCCAAAATCAAGAGTCAGATGCTCAGCTGACTAAGCCACCGAGGCACCCCTGCTGAATGTATTTTGAAGCTTGGTTTAGAATTGTGCAGTCTTTTTCATGAATTGATCCTCTTACCAGTAGGAATTGCCCTTTATGTCTGGTAATATTCCTTGTCTGAAGAACTCTTTGATAGTAATGTTTAGTGATTAACTGGTACATCTTTCTCCATCCTTTTATTTTTTTATAAGATTTTTAAAAGTTTATTTTTGAGAGAGGGAAAGAGGGGAGGGGCAGAGAGAGAGAGGGAGAGAGAAAGAGAACCTCAAGCAGGCTCTGCATTGTCAGTGCAAAACCGATGCGGGGCTCGAACTCACACAACTGTGAGATCATGACCTGAGCTGAAGTCAGATGCTTAATCGACTGAGCCACCCAGGTGCCCCCTACCCTTTTATTTTTAACTGATTTATGTTTTTATATTTGAAGTGGGTTTCTTATAGACAACATATTGGGGTTTTTTTTTTTTAATCTTCAGCGTGTTTAGGTCATTTTACATTTAATGTAATTATTGATATTGTGGGATTTAAATCTACCATCTTGTTCTTTTTCCATTTGTCCTATCTGTTCCTTGTTCCTTTTTTTTTTTTTATTATTATTATGAGGTTATTTTTTGAGTTTATCTCTTCTTCTGACTTATTAGCTATATCCTTTTGTGTGGTTGTTCCAGGCTTTACAAAATTCTAATTCTTTTGAAATTCTTTCTCATCTTGAGTTGGTCTTTTGGCCTTGCCTGACAATTCCAGGGTTCACGTGGTCTCTCCTTTCTTTGAGGATTGTAGCAGATTTGTTGGTTGCCTACCTACCAGCCATTCCAGCCTGCACCCCTGCTTGTCCTCCCCCCCTTGTTACAGAGCTTCTATTCTAACAGTTCAAAATTCCAAAGGCTCACTTTCCTAGCTTTCTTTACAGTATGGGCAGGAGCAGGTGATTAGAACCTGGCCATTCAGAGCTAAGAGGAAGTCTTCTGAGGGCTTCTGGGAAAGGTTTTCCTCCTTCATAATAAATAAAATAAAATAAAATAAAATAAAATAAAATAAAATAAAATAAAATAAAATAAAATAAAATAAAATAAAATAAATAAAATAAAATGAACAGCCTCCATTTTTGTTCACATCAGAAGTGATCTGGGAGTTGGTAATATAATGTGAGGCCCAGAGCTGTGACAGCCATACTTAATCATGAGGGCACAGATCTGAAGCAGCCAATACACTGAGGATGCAAAAAGAGTTCTTGATGCTGTTGAGCTCTTTATCTATCTAGCCTTGCCTGCATCTGTACTGGTTGAGGTAACATATATCTTGCTCAAACCCTTTTAGTATTTTGTTATTCACAACCAAAAGCTTAATTGTCTATAACTCACAGCCAGCCCCTAATCATACACTGGCTTAAATTCTCCTCTCATCAATTCATACGGTCTTGTGTCATCTGGACTAGAAATCCCATCTTCTCTTAAATACTGAAAGAGAACTTTCAGAAGGTGTGGTATTTGGTAGGTGCTAAGAGAAGCCATTCTGAATGGATGCCACTAACCTCTGTCTTTTATTTCTCCTTTTTGGTAGGTGGAGGGAACAGCCTGTTGTTTCCATCTTATAAGGGAGGCGGATGGAATGGAAAAGAATATTGAAATGAATACTGAACAATCCAGATGTCTCACAATGGGTGAATGTTATGAAACTTGGTTTCTAGTCTTGATTTTGTTACTAAACAGGCTGTGTAACCTCAGGCCAGTTCTTCTCAAGACCTCCAAATCAGAGAAAAAACAAGTAAGACAAAACCCAAATGTCTTGTGATTCTGTGAGATTGTTTTTATTTGGAAACAGATACTAGGTGAAGGCAGGTTTATCAATCAATGTTTATAAGTGGATATTCATTTGAATTGAGTCATGGAGTACTATAATACTCAATGTGGAAAGAATTAACATTAGTTCAAATCACTTCAGTTTATAGATGAAGAAATTCAGGCCTAGAGAAGTGACAGGATTCACTCAGGTCACCTTTCATGGAGTGGAAATGAAGATTCACATCTTTTGATTCCCAGGACCTATTTCTCTCAATGCTCCAAAGAGTCTTCCTCTTCCTCAGATCCAGAGAGAAAGCCAGCGTTTCCGAAAACATAATCAAAACATGGGTTTCTCCTCTGATTTTAAATGTCAGCAGTGAAGGAAAAATACAAACTTAAAAGAGTGACAGAGAATAGATACACAAGTCCATGGAACAGAATGGAGAATGTAGAAATAGACCAACTCAAATACACCCTACTGATTTTTGACAGAGATGCAAAAACAACCCAATGGAGTTTCGAAAGACAGCCTTTTCAATGAATGGTGATCTGAAAAAGTGAAAAGCATAGGAGAAATTTTCAGTCTCTACACTAGGCAAGAATTCTTTGACTTGACATGAAAAACATGATCCATAAAAGAAAAAAAGAGATAAGTTAGGCCTCATTAAAATGAAAAACTTTTGCTCTGTGAAATATCATGTGAAGAAAATGAAAAGTCAAATTACAAACTAGGAGAGAATATTTGCAAACCACATTTCCAATAAAGGACCGATATCTAGAATATATAAAGAATTCCCCAAACTCAACATTAAAAAACAATCTAATTTAAAAATGGATAAAAGACCTGAACAAATATTACACTGAAGAGAATGTACAGATGACAGAAGAAACACATGAAACCGTGTCCAGTATCATTAAATGGTAGGGAAATGTGCATTAAAAACACAATGGGATGTTACTATACACCTATCCAAATGACTAAATAAAAAATGGTAACATACCAAACGTAGGCATGGGTTAAAGACAGCAGATCACTCATACATTGCTGGTGGGAACATAAAATGGTACAGCCACTCTGGATAACAGTTTGGCAGTTCCTTGTAAAACTAAACATGCAATTAACATGCAACCAAGCAATTGTACTCTTGGGCATTTGTCTCAAAGAAATGGAAACTTATCATCACACAAAAACCTGTACATGAATGTTCGTAGCAGCTTTCTTCATAGTGGCTCAAACTGGAACAATCCAGATGTCCCACAATGGGAGAATGTTTAAACTGTGGCATATCCTATACTGTGGACCACTACCCAGTGATAAAAAAGAGCTACTGATACATGCAACAGCTTCAGTAAATTATGTTGAGTAAAAAAACCCAATACCCTCACATTACATACTGTAATGATTCCCTTTATATAACATCTTTGAAGTAACAAAATTATAAAAATGGAGAATGAATTAGCAGTTACCAGAGCAGGAGGTGGGGTAGGAAAGGGTTGTAGGTTTAAAAGGGTATGAAGGCCCCTTGTGGTGTTGGAACAGTTTGGTATTTTGACTGTATCAGTATCAATACCCTGCCTGTGATACTGTATAATCATTTTGCAAGATATTACCATTGGGATAAATGGAATAAAGTGTATAGGCGAATCTCTTTGCATTATTTCTTAAAACTGCATGTGACTTTACAAGGACCTCAAGAGGTGAAATTAAAAATAAGACACACTTGGGTACCTGGGTGGCTCAGATGGTTAAGCATCCGACTTCAACTCAGGTCATGATCTCATGGTTTGTGAGTTCAAGCCCCGCATTGGGCTCTGTGCTGACAGCTCAGAGTCTGGAGCCTGCCTCAGATGCTGTGTCTCCCTCTCCCTCTACCCCTCTCCTGCTCTTGCTCTGTCTCTTTCAAAAATAAATAAACATTAAAAAAATTAAAAAAAAAAATAAGACACTCGGGGCACCTGGGTGGCTCAGTCAGTTAAGTGTCCAACTTCGGCTCAGATCATGAACTCATGGTTTGTGAATTCAAGCCCTGTGTTGGGCTCTGTGCTGATAGCTCAGAACCTGGAGCCTGCTTCAGATTCTGTGTCTCCCTCTCTCTCTGCCCCTCCCCTGCTCACACTCTGTCTCTCAAAAATAAACATTAAAAAAACAATTAAAATAAGACATACTTAACAGTAAGCAGGTTTTAAAAGAAAAAAAGAGGTGTGGGGGGGGGGAGGGCAGGGCTAGAAGTGAAGGGAAATGGATCCCACGCAGCACCCCTGTGGCTTTTCTGTCTCCACTCTAGAACCTCTGCTGTGTGTACCAGCAGACAGGTGGTGGCCAGGTTGGCTGTTAACTTTATTGATACCTACTCTTGCCTCCTTTTTACCAGGGGCAAGGAATCCCGTGGTGTTTGATACAATGATAAATTCTACCCATCCTTATTTTTTTCTGGACAGAATATTTAGTCTAGGGCAAGGTGAAGACAGGAATGACAGGTTTTGTTACATTTTGCTTAATAAGTTGGGACTCTTCTCAAACCCACAGCCAATATTTAAGATCAGGCTAATCTGTTTCACTGAGCAGAACAAATTAGCACTGATGGAAAGAAGGCTAGAATTAGGCACAGGTCTCCATTGACTGTCAACTTCTCTGTCCCTCTATCTCCTACGACTGCAGACTCTAGGGAATTCTGTCCTGGGAGCTACATTGAGGTAATACAATTGCTACCTTGTAGGACTCCTACCCCAAGCACCTTCTGTTAGCTAATGTCACAAGAACCCCATTACCCAACTTTTCAAATGAGGGAATGAAAGCTCAATGGTGCTAAGTCACTTGTGGCCCAGTCCCACAGCTGGTAGGGAACCCAAGTCTGTCCAACAGCAGGAAGGACCAAGGTTGGCTTGAGCTTTCTTCCTCTTAATTGCTGTGTAGCCTGGGGCAAGTTACTTGCCTTCTTTGTGGCTAGGCTCCATGTCTAGGAAACACGATCATCACAGTGCCAGCCTCCCAGCCTCGGCACCCTGTGAAATCCTTGGTTTGGACTCCCTCATCAACGACAGAGTGCCTCTTCCCCGACCCAGTCACAAGAGATGGCAGGGCTGGTGTCTCTGGGGACCAGCACAGCCCAAGCCTGAGAGCTCAGCCACTAGGAAAATGGACTGTGCCTCTGGCCACTCTGCTCCTGCCCCTCACCCTCACCTGGGGGGCCCTGTGGCCCCCAGCAGCCCCTTCTCAGCCTCACCCCTTCCTGAGCCTCTCCAGTCTTGGGGAACCTCGCCTGCACTCCACGGGTACCAGCAGCTCCCCCTCTTCCTCTCTCTAGACTCAGCATTCCTGCTGGGATCCCACCCTGCAAGGACAACCTAATTAAAGGACTTTTCCCTCCACAAGGAGGAAGGGGAGAGAAAAGAGGGTTTGTGTGGGCGCCTAGCCCATGTGTCCAGGATCCTGCTCACACACAAGTGGGCCCAGCAGGTGCAAAAACCTGGGCTCTTGGTTCCCACACCTGTGGAATAGGGAGAGGACCATCTGCTCCTCGGTGGTGGTTGTGGGGATGAGTACTTGAGTGATGTAAGTGCAATAGCTGCAGAGTGGCTACACACGGGCACGAGGTAGACACTGGCCCCTTCCCTATGCCTACCATCCTCCCCCCACCCTGTAAACCCCATGGAATGGTCTGACACAATCAGGACCCCTGGACTTTTAAAGTGTGTGTGTGTTTTTTTTTTTTTTTAATGTTTATTTTTGAGAGAGAGTTCGCGCGCGAGCGCAAGTGCGGGAGGGGTAGCGAGAGAGGGAGACACAGAATCAGAAGCAGGCTCCAGGGTCTGAGCTGTCAAGCAGAGACACCCAGGTGCCTAAGGACCCCCGGACTGTTCATCACTGAATGTCCCTATTCTGTTGCAGTGAGGTGGGGTGGACCTTCTGGGAGACCTTCCCTCTCCCACTGCAAACTACCTGCAGGAGCGTGGGGGGCCACCACAGCCACCTATCCCCTGGACAGACAAGTGGGCCGCACACAAGTGCAGGGAACTGAAACCCTGGCTTTGCATTCCAATTACAAGAGGAGCTTTTTAAGCAAGGAGGCTCCAAGCCCATCTCCAAAGATTCTGGTTTCATCGATCCGAGCCTCTCAGCATGGTTAGAAAATCTCCAACCTCTAACGTGGGACTAGAATTGAGACCCAGGGCTTCGGCTCTTCTCTTAGTAACCTCACTCGAAAAGGAGCTCCTGCAGGTCTGTGAAAAAATCTCAACAAGACTAGCAACGGCTTCTGGGCTGGGATGATTAGTGAGCAGATCTAGATTTTAGGCCTCATTTCATTTGAGCTGACTACGCTACTGGATAGAAACTAGACCAAATTTCGTGGGAGCCATTGCTTTGTTCTCAGGCCAGAGACTGTTCCCCTCACACCTCCACGCTCCCTGATCCCTGAGTGTGGCAAGAGGAGGTGGCCAGTGCAATGGAAAAAAAAGCTCCTTAAGAGAGGGTCTGCGTGGCTATTACTTTCCAAGAGCCGGAAGCAAAAGCTGGAGCTGGAGACATTTTGCTGTGGTTTCAACATTCCCAAGTGTTTCCAGAAGACATGAATGAGCACGAAAGATTCCTGACGAGATTCAGGAAGTCCCCTTCTGGCTTAGGTAACAATACTTCAGGCAATCCATCCTTTTAGTTGACAAAGAATGGGTTAAACACAGAAACTCAGTTACTCACGTTTGGCAGCATCAAGAGGCAATCTTGCAGCCAGCAGCAGCAGCAACCCCAGGAAACAGGAGAAACATTCCATGCTGAATTCTCACAGACCCAGGCAATCAAGGTTTAACTTTTAACTCCCTTGGCTCCACCCGCTAAGAACAACAGTGCTCTTCTGGCCTCTGCTGCGCCCCACTCCTTATTTTAATTAAATACAGGGTGCCTCAGGGCAGATCATGTGATGGTATTAAGCAGTCTTGCCTGATCTGGTCTCTGGAGTTCAAGCTCTTACAACTCATGTGCTTCTGACTCACTCACTCTTAGCATCTATTCTCTCTTTTCAGATGTGCACCGTTTCAATGTTGTGATTCCACGTTTCTAGTTAAACGGACTTCCTTTCCTATGGACCCTACTTTAATATCCTTCATCAAACAAAATTTCAATCTCCAACCTCATTGTCAACTTGATGCGGTTCCTTTACTGAGTCATTCACCCACAGCGCACGTGGCCATGTCACAATTGCGCTTCTTTAGCTGTGCTTCAGATGACCAGCTCTTCCCAGTGCTTGTACATTCCCTTCCCAAGAGGGGACACAAGTGGGGGAGTTATCTCTTCCATCACTTGAAATTGGGGATGACATATATGGATAATAGCATATGTTGCACCAGAAGGTGCTGGAAACAGCTGCACAGGCTGCCAGTTGCTGAGAAATGTACTTATGAGCCCATTTTAGGAGATCTGTGCAATTCCATGCAGCGTTTGGAACAACCTGCATCATTTCTGGTAACTGCTCTCCAAGCGTTCCTGTGTCATACCACGCAAGGCCAACTGCATAAAACATACTGTGTATTTCATGTTACAGAGAACAGGCACTGAGTGAAAAAACACTCTTGCCTGGAACACGAGTTTTACATAAGCAAATCGTGTTTGGTTATAGAGTGTGCAGAAAATGTGGCAACATGAACACTTGACCACATGTGATGTTTGTCTAGGTCACGTCCACATGACCATCTTCAGTACATACAAAAATCCCAGTGGGGGTGCGGGTAAAATTCAGGGTATTAGCTTATGTTTCGCCTGTGCTAACAAGGAATAGAAACTGAAGCCCAGGGGCGCCTGGGTGGCTCTGTCGGTTAAGCGTCCGACTTTGGCTCAGGTCATGATCTCAGGGTGAGTCCTAGCCCCCGCATGGGGCTCTGTGCTGACAGCTGGGAGACTGGAGCCTGCTTCGGATTCTGTGACTCCCTCTCTCTGCCCCTCCCCCGCTCGCACTCTGTCTCTGTCTCTCTCAAAGATAAATAAAACGTTAAAAAAAAAAAAAAAAAAAAAGAAACTGAAGCCCATCAAGCAGGTGTGGCAGGCTAGCCCCCTACCCTAAGGCTGCAACGCAGCTCTTTAAATCTCCTTTTACAGATTTGGAAGACAGTATGAAAGAAAAAAAAAAAACATCCCAAGGAACATATTCATGATTGAAACAAAACTATTTTCAAATATGGATGAATAAATTAACGGAAGTACTTATTTTATGCAATGTGAATCATCTATATAGTTCTGTTTGTTTTTTTCCAACCAACGTGTAACTTTTATAATAAAGGCTTTTCAGTTTAGGGAAAATTTACTGTTAATATTTAAATATTATTGCCCTTTGTTACAGACAATTCCAGCTTTTATGTTTGGTCACATTAGCTACCTCTGTTGCTAACTAAATTGGAAGTGTCAAAGTCTTCTGTTATAAAACCTTAATTAATAAGGAGACAGATGTAGTTTTCTTTTATGTCTTCTCTCCTTCCTGCTCCTTCCAGGGCAGACGGCAATGACTAGGGCGATAGGAAAAACTGGGAGCAGCTGGCCGGAGGTGAAGAAGAAACCAGAAGTTAGTTGTTCATTCTAAAGCACTACTAATTGCATGGATTGCCTGTGCCTTGATTAGCACAATCTGATGGCATATGAAGTAGTTTACTTCGTAGGATGTAGATACGGGGTTATTTTGGATACAAAAATATTCTCAAGTGTTTTTTTTATTAAAATTTTTTTTTAATGTTTATTTATTTTTGAGAGACAGAGAGAGAGAGAGAGAGAGAGAGAGGAAGAAAGAGAGTGAGTGAGGGAGGAGCAGAGAGAGTGGGAGACAAAGATCCGAAGCAGGCTCTGCACTGGTAACAGTGAGTCCCATGAGGGGCTTGAACACACAAACTGTGAGATCATGACCTGAGCCCAAGTTGGACATTCAATCAACTGAGCCACCCAGGTACCGCTCAAGTATTTTGTTTGTTTTTATAAAATCATACTCTGAATTTAGTTATTTGAAAAAAGGGAAACTTCAGTTACTTGGTATTAACAACATGATTATTCTGTTTGGAAATGATGCTGAGAAAATAGTCAGCTTTGGAGAATGTACTAAATTTCCTCTAAGGGTCCTGGTTCCTGATGCCCCTCGTGTGGTGTCCACAGTCCTAACCTGAGAAGCAGCCCCCAAGTCCCTATAGCGGCCACCCAAAAACGGAGATGTGGGCAGTGGCAGGTGGCAGGGAGTTAACACTTTTAATTTTAGAAATTTCTTAGTTCAGGGGTGCCTAGGTAGCTCAGCATGCTGGTTAAGCATCTGACTCTTGATACTGGCTCAGCTCATTATCTTGCTCAGGTCATGATCTTCCTGAGATTGAGCCCCACTAGGCTCTGTGTTGTCAGCGGAGGCTGCATGGGATTCTGTCTCTCCTCTCTCAGCCCCTGCCCCACTCACACTCGTGCTCTCTTTTGCTCTTTCCAAAAAATAAATAAACTTTAAAAATTTCTCAGTTCAAACTGGTGTTTTTAAGTAAGATAATAAAAATTAAGGTCTTTTTCCCCAACTCTTATAAACTTTTGTTTATAAATTGTCACTGTAACAAACTGCAGAAACTTAGAAGCTTAAAACAACACAAATCTGTTGCCTTACCTTCCGGAAGTCAGACTTCTGAAGTAGGTCTCACTGGGCCCAAATCAAAGTGTCAGCAGGGAAACTCTAGTGAAGAATTTGTTTTCTTGCCTTTTCCGGCTTCAAGAGGCCTCCCCTCATTTCCTGGTTCAAAACCCTCTTCCATCTTTAGAGCCAGCAGTGGCCAGTCCTCTGAGTCTTTCTCATATGGAATCATTCTGACACTGAATCTCCTTCCTTTCTCTCTCACTTATAAGGAATTTATGATTACATTGAACTCACCTGGGTAATCCAGTTACTTGCCTTGTCTTAAAGTCAGTTGATTAGCAACCTTAATTCCATCTGCAGTCTTAATCCCCCCTTGCCATATAACATATTCACAAATTCCAGAGATTAGGATGTAGACATCTTTAGGGGCCATTATTCTGTTTATCACAGTCATACAACAGGTGACTTAACAAAAATTCTTTTTGTGAAGAAGAGTTTGTGATGAGAGCAGTCATGGGAAGTACTTCTCAAAGATTACGAGACTTGTTGAAACAAAGGCTTTGATATTTGGCAGAGCAGAAAGGCAAGAATAAACTAAAGATAAAGGAATCAGTTCAGAGAGAGAGAAGGCTCATGTGACTGCCTTGTCCTAATGTGGGCTTTTTAACGTGTTATAATCAGAGTCATGGTTTTCAGATTTAAGCATTAACAAATGACTCACAGACTTCTGTTTACTGTCTACTTCTTTGGGCTCTCCTGTCTGGCTTCTCTCCACATGAATAAGTAATTAAACTCCCTTGTTTCCAGGTTCATTAAGTTTTGAAATTACTCTTCCACCAAAATATTTTTCCTAGATTTTCAGAGAAAGAGGAGAAAATGAACCACCAAGGTAAATGCCTTCTTTTCTGGTCACTTCAGCAATCACAAAGCATCAACGGCTGTTGTATTTTTAGCCTGATTTTGCACCTGAAGGAATTGGCTACTTGATTCGGCCAAAGGGATTTTCTTCTTGAGTGCTGATGGCAAATATTTTTTGACATGACTCTTCTTATGGAATTACTGGCCCCATTTGAAATGAAAAACATCAGTAGGTTTAGAAACGTGTGGATTATCACACTACTGAAGTCCTCGTTTCTCTGTATTCTTAGTGTAACAGGAGACTAAGACACAAGTTTGTTGTGTGAATGCAGTAGCAAAGAAAAATCGGCTCCTTTCCTTTCTACCTTTGGTGCCCACAGAACAGTGGGACAGAGAAGGGAGGAACAGAATGGATCTATAGAAAGAGAAAGGAAGGAGGGGGCCAAAATAGAAATCTGAATGGAAACTTGGCTTCCACTTTTATGATAATTAGGGATTATCTAGAAATGTTTCAGAATACTGGAGCAAGTAAGTGCATTGCACTCATTCACTAGAAATCTATTGTAAGTCCAAGAAAGAAGAAGCTAGAAGAGAAATAAAAAGGGATTTGACTGTAGAAGAAAGGCCAGGAAACTGAAGATAGAAAAGCATATTGGATCATTACTCTTATACCTAAATTTGTTTTTTTCTTAACGAAATTAAAAAAAATTTTTTTCATTTTTTTCAAATTTTATTTAGCTTTGAGAGAGACAGAGAGAGAGAGAGAGAGAGAGAGAGAGAGAGAGTGTGTGTGTGTGTGTGTGTGTGTGTGTGTGTGTGTGAGAGAGAGTGGGGGAGGGGCAGAGAGAGAGGGAGAACACATAATCTGAAGTAGGCTCCAGGCTCTGAACTGTCAGCACAGAGTCGGATGTGGGGCTCAAACTCGCAAACCATGAGATCATGACCTGAGCTGAAGTCAGACGCTTAACCCTAGGAATCCTCCAAAAAAATTTTTTTAATGTTTATTTATTTTTGAGAGAGACAGACAGACAGAGGCAGATTGGGGGAGAGGCAGAGATAGAGGGAAACATAGAATCCGAAGCAGTCTCTAGGATCCAAGCTGTCAGCAGAGAGCCCAACGTGGGGCTCGAACCCCAATGTACTAAATGCCTCTACATATTCGCTTTAAAATGGTTAATTTTATGTTATGTGAATTTCACCTTGATTAAAAAAATTACTATTCCTTGTCTAAAATTAACAACTCAGGCAACGACAGGTGTTGGCAAGGATGTGGAGAAAGAGGACCTTTTGTACTGCTGGTGGGAATGCAAACTGGTGAAGCCACTCTAGAAAACTGTATGGAGGTTCCTCAAAAAATTAAAAAAAAAAAAAAAAAAAAAAGAACTAGCCTATGACCCAGCAATTGCACTACTAGGTATTTATTTATCCAAGGGATACAGGTGTGCTGTTTCGAAGGGGCACATGCACCCCCATGTTTATAGCAGCACTATCGGCAATAACCAAAGTATGGTAAGAGCCCAAATGTCCATCGATGGATGAATGGATAAAGAAGATGTGGTATATATATACTATAGAGTATTACTCGGCAATCAAAAAGAATGAAATCTTGCCATGTGCAACTACATGGATGGAACTACAGGGTATTATGCTAAGCGACATTAGTTAAAGACAGATATCATATGACTTCACTCATATGAAGACTTTAAGACACAGAACAGTTGAACACAAGGGAAGAGAAGCAAAAATAATATAAAAACAGGGAGGGGGACAAAACGTAAGAGACTCTTAAATAAAGATAACAAACTGAGGGTCGCTGGAGGGGTTTTAGGTGGGGAGATGGACTAAATGGGCAAGGGGCATTAAGGGTGAGCACTGGGTGTTTATATGTAGGGAACGAATCACTGGAATCTACTCCTGAAATCATTGTTGCACTGTATGCTAACTAACTTGGATGTAAATTTAAAGAAGAAAAAGAAAAGAAAAAGAAAAAATTATGATTCTTTAAAAAATTTTAATGATCAACTCCTCAGTACCCTTTGTCAGGTGTGCCAGGTGTGGTACCAGAAACTGGGATACAGAGAAGAATAAGGAACCTGGCTTTCTGGGGCTTCCAGTCCTGTTGGAAGCAGCAGCCCAGTGAGGGAGCACGTGTAGGTGCTGAGAGGGGGAATATGTCAGGGTGCATAGTAGGGGCAGAAAAAAGTGGCTGTTTTGTTCCATCTGGGTAGCGCAGTTCCATACAAATATAACGTAAGCCACATATTACATACATAAAACTTCCTGGTAGCCACATTAAAAAAAGTAATGAGAAACAGTTGAAATTATTTTAATACTATTATGCATCATGTAACTCAATATATCTAAAACATCATTTCAGCCTGTAATCAATGTATAAAATTTTTAACAAGATCTTTTACATTCTTTTTTTCATGTGGTCTTTGAAATTCAGTGGTTGCACTTACAGCACATGTCGCTTAGACCAGCCGGTGCTCACTGGTGCATGGGCCAGGGGCTGGTGTGGGGGACAGCACCGCCCTGGAGGGACAGAAGCTTCTCCAGTGGGTGAGGCATGGCCTGGGACTTGTGCTGCTCCAGGAAGAGCAAGTTGTGGAGGCCACAGCCCAGAGGGGAGCAGAGGCTGGAGGAGGGCTGCTGTCTGCCAGCTGTGAGGGTGACAAGCAGCCAGGGTAGAGGGTCCAGTCTGGTTTTGATGGAAAGTGAGTATAACAGGGAGTATGTTTTAATGAACATCTGGTCTTTTTTTCTCTGATTTCCCAGGAGTGGAGATAAAGAAGAGAGGCAGAGTTGTCATTATGCATAATTGATTTTTCTTACACAAAATTGATTTAATGACTATTCCCCACCCCCAACACCCCGACTGTCCGTCTCCAGCATTCTTTTCAAAGTGGTAATAAATCTTGCAAAACTTGGTTGTAAAACTTGTTCATTTCAACTTAATCATCAGTGCCTTGCTCAAGAGAATATTTCAGTGTTAGCCAAGAGTGGTATCTCTCAAGGCAAGTAATTTCAGAAGTGTAACATATGTCCCTATAACTTAAAAAAAATTCTTTTAATGTTTACTTATATTTGAGAGAGAGAGAGAGAGAGAGAGAGAGAGAGAGAGAGAAAATGCATGAGCAGGGGAGGGACAGAGAGAGATGGAGACAGAATCCAAAGCAGCTGTCAGCACAGAGCCTGAAGCGGGGCCTGAACTCAGAAGCCATGAAATCATAACCTGAGCCGAAGTCCAATGCTCAACCGACTGAGCCACCCAGGGGCCCACCCATAACTTTTTAAACTTTAATTTCAATTCAAAATAATCGCAAACGCACAGAAAAGTTACAGGAAGAGTAACTCCCATATACCCTATACCCAGATTTACCAGTTTTAACATTCTGCCACATGTGTGCGCTGACTTACATATACATGTGCCCATACATACATATGCACATTTATTCCTGTTATTATTTTTTAATGAAATATAAATTGCAGACATTACGCTCCCTTACTCTTCTTTTCTTTAGCTAGCATTTCCTAAAATCAAGGGCAATCTGTTGACATAAGTACGGTGCAGTTATCAAAATCAGGAAATCTAACATCTACATAATATATACTATCCAATCCCCAGTTTTTTTCAAATTTTTCCTATACTCCAATAACATCCCTTTTTAAAAAATGTTTATTTATTTTTGAGAGAGAGAGAGCGAGAAAGAGAGTGAGTGTGCTCAAGTGGGGAAAGGGCAGGAGAGAGGGGGACAAAGGATCCAAAGCCAGCTCTGTGCTGACAGCAGAAAGCCTGATGCAGGGCTCACACCCGTGGGGCTCAAACCCACGCACAGTGACATCATGACCTGGGCCAAAGTTGGATGCTTAACTGACCGAGCCACCCAGGCGCCCCTCTAATAACCTCCGTTAGAGCAATTCCCCCTCTGGCTCCGCCATTCAGGATCCAATCCAAGATCGTGCACTATATTTGGTTGTTATGCCTCTTTAGTCTCATTTAATCTAGAACAATCCCTCGGCCCACTTTATCCTTCATATCATTAATATTTGTGAAGACTACTGGCCAAGTTTTTATAGAGTGCCCCTCACTTTGGAGTTGTCTGGTATTTCCTTGTGCTGAGGTATTCCTGAATAGGAATACCACATAAATAATATTCCTCCCTTTTCAGAGCATCTCATCTTCCAGTATCTGTTGATCACTTTTAGCTCATTAAATTAAGAGGATATGATTTAACCAGAAATTCATGCAATCTCTTAGCACAGGGTGAAGCATGGAGTAGGCCCTGGAGCATTGTTGATTGAGGTTTGGAGGCCTTTAGGTCACTAAGAGAGGGCTACTCCAATTGTCACATGAAATTTATAAAACAAATTAAAGTTTCATTCACATAAACTGCAGCAATCTTGTTCTGATGTTAGAATGTATGAGAAAATTCTGAACATATTTAGAATGTGATTTCACTGAAAACATTCACCTGGGTATAAAGAGACATAGCTCACACACACAAGAATACTCTCTTCCTTTATTCTAACAGATCAATATTTATAAGAGGGTACATTCCAGAAGTTTTCCAGCTTGACCTCTTTACCTTCAGCATTTGCTTAGTTCTTTGGGTTTGAAAAACATCTACTTACCTTTCTTTTATTAGTCATGTAAATTGTAAAGCTTATGTAGCTTTGTAGCTGAATGGTACATATTCATTCATACTTTATAAAATGAAACAGGGGTGGGGTGCCTGGGTGGCTCAGTTGGTTGAGTGACCAACTCTTGATTGCAGCTCAGGTCATGATCTTGTGATGGAGATGGAACCCCGTGAGGGGCTCTGTGCTGAGTGTGGAGCCTGCTTGGGGTTCTCTCCCTCTCCCTCTGACCCTCCCACCTCTCAAAATAAGTAAATAAACATTAAAAAAAAATGAAACGGGGGTTTTGCTCAATACCTCTAAATATGGAAATGCAAAAGTAACACAACTCAGTGCAGAGCATGCTCAGTTATAAAATAAAACAGGATGGCGTTCCAGAGCCCAAGACCTCTGAGCAGGATCAGATTTAAGGTCCAGCACCACAGGCCTCATCCTCGCTTCTCCCAGGATCCGCGGATCCCAGCTTGGAAAGAGGATATGCCTTCAAGCTGTGCCGGCTCTCTTGGCTCCCTTCCTTCTCACCCATTCGCCACGGAATACAAATTCGATTACGATTTTGAGTGCCTGCTTGTGCAGTGGGTTGAGGTGCTGATAACAATGGAAGTCTGACTGAAGCAGAGAGGCCTCCATAGCCATATCTGAATTTCTGGGAGAGGTTTGGAGAGACTATAGTTCATGGCAGTCATCGATGCTTTAAAGTTTAAATATTTAAATATGTTTTGTTGTTCCTTTGACCAATTCCTCACTACCTTCTGATGTTAGGAAACATCTACAAAGTCAGGGCTATGCACAGGGCTGGTCAAGGCAGTTGCCTTTGTGAAGCAGTGTTTTATTTGCTATGTGTGAGTTTGCAACTTCTCATCACACCCCTATTCCCTCCAAGTTTCCGTAGGGAGGACTGTGTGGATCGACTCCTTTATGTTCATGCCTGGATCTAAGGCAGGTGGGGTTGTCAGAACGGACAGGGAGAGAATGTGGGGACAGATCCCACTGGAGTCACCAGACTAAATGGTCATTGAGAAACGGTGCCATGGAGCAAGCAGAGCAGCCCAATGTTTTTAAAAGTATATAAAACCCACCCTATCACACTTCTCTCCTTCTGGAGTTGGCATTTCAGGATTTCTAACTTTTTAAACATTTCTAACTTTAAAAGGTATAAGAAAATATTACTTTCCTTGCTAGTCCTTGTTTGACGGTGCCTTCATTTGCACATGTACTGAATCGAGTGAGCAGAGGCACATAAACAGAACGTGTAGCACGGGGTCTGGAGCATCAAAGGAGCCATCTGTCACTGCATGTTCACGGGCCCACAGCTCTGACTCACGAGGCCCCAGATCACAGGCTGGGCACCGGCTCCTGTCTCCTCCAAGCCTGTGTGTTCTTGTCCTACTCTTTCATTTCTACATGCAGCAGAGAACTCTGGTTGTAAGCCATTACTTACACTTACACATAATAGTGTGTTTGATTGCTTGCTTAACCATTGCAAAAGAGGACTCTGGCAATCCCGATGAGCCAGACATTAAGAATAGGAGGGTTTTGAGGACAAGAGCCTTTCAACCCACGAGTGCGCAGCCGCAGAGAGTCCTGGGGACTGGGGAACAATACAATTTATTAGAAAGGGCCAACTGTCTAGTAAAAAGCTAAAAAAGCTACTCAGCCAACTCTGGTGTTTCTATGGTTTGAAAACCATCTGAAAATATTTGGTAAAGATACGCTTTTGTAAAACGAGTCACAGTCTTAGGAAAGATGGGAATTAAGCTTCTGCTTGGTTTCATTCATAACACGTTGTTCAAACTTCTGGGTTGCCTTTCCAAGGTAAAACATCAGCCTCACTGTTTGTCAGCCTCGGGGGACACTTTTTATTGCATACCCCAAAACCATTCTCTTATTCCTCATTCCCTGATGATCTTTGAATTTTGGGAGGAGATCTCTAGTTCTCAGGGGAGGGAGGTCTGGCCCCTGGTCCAGTGTGTGATCCACTTTTGGCTCACACCATGAGGAGAGGTCTGCTGGGGAGTCTCGGGGAATATTTTCCTCTTCTATAAGAGAAGGACATACTAGGTCAAGTTCTTTGTTTAAGGACACTGGCATTCGTATTTCACATATTGTTCAAGGGTCACAAAATGTTCTTTTTTTTCCTCAACCATTTAAAGATGTAAAAACCTTTCTAATTTTTTTAACGTTTATTCATTTTTGAGGGACAGAGAGTGAGACGGAGATATAGAATCTAAACCAGGCTCCAGGTCCAGGCTCCAAGCTGTCAGCACATAGCCCAACATGGGGCTCGAACTCACAGACTGAGAGATCATGACTTGAGCTGAAGTCAGACGCTTAACTGACTGAGCCACCCAGGCGCCCCCAGGATGTAAAAACCTTTCTTAGTGGGTTGTACTAAACTTGAAGATGGGCTGGATTTGACCCGTGGGCTGTAGATCACCAACCCTGGTGCAGGAAAAAGGGGAGGACTACAGAAAAGAAATCTTTTTGATTTAGAGGAAGGGAAAGCTGAAAGTAGGGAAAAGACAAGCTTTAAAATTTTGTTGTTCTTCCACTTTTGTCCTTACACAGAAGAAAAGGTCTGGGCAGTTGCCAAGGGCTCAGAGATGGGAGAGGGCTGAAAGTCATCGTGAATGGAAGAGATATTCAAGTGCTTTTCTGTGTTTGAGGTTTGAGAATCTCCCCCTAACCCCCACCACGGAGGCATTCACCCGCTCTTTCTTCTATTAATCCCATTGTTCCAGCTTTGAGATTTTGGTTTTTAATCGAGTTGCAGTTCACTCTGTATGCAGTGTTGGGTGGTGCTCCAGTTTTATTTGTATCCATGCAGTCCCAAGATTTTCCAAGGCCATCTTCTGAGAAACTCCTCTTTTCCCTGGTTTGTTGTGGAGGATGGCTGGGGGCAACCTAGGTGTCTGTCACCTGGGGTAGGGGAACGTCAAATGACAGGATGTGTATCTAGGATGCAGACAGCAAGGAGAACAGAAGCCTTGAAATCCTCATAGCAACAGGGATCTTAAGACCATAGGGAAAAGGTACATGTAACATGCATGTAAGTAAGGACCCGTAAAGACCAGTGCATCCACCAGCATACTCCCTTTACCAAACACTGGGAAACTGAGAGACACCTTCAACACAGAATGTGTGTGGAGGGATATGGTAGTGAGGAAAGTGAATAAGGGAATACATAAATAAATAAAGCAAGGGAAAAGACTTACATGGAGATTTATGACAAGCATATGCTTCAAAAGGAGGAATAAAATGATCTCTCCTCATGTAGGTTAATATTTTTAACAAAAGTAATAAGCATCTTGAAAAACCAGACCTGGTTCATGTTGTAACCTGCGGTTTCCTGATCATGACTGCCTTCCAAGTAAAAGTTTGGTAATTTATCATGCCACAGCAAGGCAGCTTCCTCCTCCCCTCCCCCCTTTTTAAAAATTTACATCCAAGTTAGTTAGCATATAGTGCAACAATGATTTCAGGGGTAGATTCCTTAATGCCCCTTATCATTTAGCCTATCCCCGCTCCCACTACCCTTCCAGTAACCCTCTGTCTGTTCCCCATATTTAAGAGTTTCTTATGTTTTGTCCCCCTCCCTGTTTTTATATTATTTTTGTTTCCCTTCCCTTATGTTCATCTGTTCTGTGTCTTAAACTCCTCATATGAGTGAAGCCATATGATATTTGTCTTTCTCTGACTAATTTTGCTTAGTATCATACCCTGTAGTTCCATCCATGTAGTTGCAAATGGCAAGATTTCATTCTTTTTGATTGCCGAGTAATAATCCATTGTATATATATATACCACGTCTTCTTTATCCATTCATCAATCGATGGACATTTGGGCTCTTTCCATACTTTGGCTATTGTTGATAGTGCTGCTATAAACATGGGGGTGCATGTGCCCCTTTGAAACAGCATCCCTGTATCCCTTGGATCAATACCTAGTAGTGCAATTGCTGGGTTGTAGGGTAGTTCTATTTTCAGTTTTTCGAGGAACCTCCATACTGTTTTCCAGAGTGCCTGCACCAGCTTGCATTCCCACCAGCAATGCAAAAGAGATCCTCTTTCTCTGCATCCTCGCCAACATCTGTTGTTGCCTGAGTTGTTCATGTTTAGCCATTCTGACAGGTGTGAGGTGGTATCTCATGGTGGTTTTGATTTCTATTTCCCTGATGATGAGTGATGTGGAGCATTTTTTCATGTGTCGGTTGGCACATGATGGGTTGTCTTCCTTGGAGAAGTGTCTATTCATGTCTTTTGCCCATTTCTTCACTGGATTATTTGTGTTGTCAAGGCAGCTTCCTCCTAAGGGGAGTGGCGGACCACTTGATGAGTAAAAAAATGCCAGAGGTTTGTGAGATGTGGGCGGGTGTTAGGGAGCAAGTGTGTGAGGAAGGATTGGAGCAGTGCCGCAGGAGGACCATTCTGGCAGGAGTGTAAGGCCAGATAGATCAGAGTTAACATCGTTCACCCAAGATGTCCCTGACACCAATGGCAATCAATGCTGATTGCTTTTCACTTGCTAGACCATAACTTAAGTGTTTTACATCTCATAGCAACCTGCCTGGGGTAGGTACTTTAATTGTTCTGATTTTTTAGATGAGAAGACCAGGGCACAGACAGGTGAGGTAATTTGCTCAAGTTCACACAGCTAGTAAATACTGGAATTAGGATTTGGATCCCCTGCAGTCTGGTTCCAGAATCTGCCAGTGAATCCTCTTCCTGTGCTGAGGGTTTCACTATATCACTTGCACCACTTAACTATGCTGTTGGTATTAATGGTCTAGTTATAAAAGGCTTAACTTTTTTAAAATATGGGGGCATTCAGTAGTACCAGGGACAATACATAGACTTTTTTTGTCTTAAATCTTTTTTCAAAAAGACTTGCTCTATGGTTTTATTTTTCAATAACTTAATATGCCACTGACTACTTTTAAATAAAAAATATAGTGGGCCAGGTGCCTGGGTGGCTCAGTCGGATTAACGACTTGATTTTGGCTCATGATCTCAGGGTCATGGTTTTGAGCCCCACATTGGCCTCTGCACTGATAGCACAGAGCCTGCTTGGGATTCTCTCTCTCCCTCTCTCTGCCCCTCCCCACTGTGTGCTTTCTGTCTTTTAAAATAAATAAACATTTAAAAAAAAGAGAGAGAGAGAGAGACAGAGGGCCATGTTCTTTGCTGGTGCCACAAATATACCATGAAGTGTCCTTCCTGGGCCTGGATATTGAGAGTGACAACGGTGGGAAGAGTCCATTTTGACGGAGTTACAAACATGGCAAATTAATAGGTTAGCTGGAGCTTTTAATTGCAAATTATGTCATTTGTAACTTAGTCCATGGAAAAGATCTGGCATGTCTTCATTAGTCTTGAAAATAAATGATTGCGTTTTACACAACCAAACATAAAAATACCGTCAGTGAGCAGAATAAAATGAAGAGGAAAGAAAACGATTAGAATAATGCCAGTGAACTGCATAAAAGGCAAAGTTAAAGATTCTTGTGTTCAGGGCTCTCCAGCGTTAAATTGATCTTTCAGGCCAATGTTTTGGAGTGTGTTCAAACCCAGAAAAAAGAGCGACATTCTTCATTAGCTGGAGATAACAAGAAGCATTTTCAGCGGGATTTAATGCTGGGTAGAGACTGCAGCAAGTGTGGAAATAATTGAAAGTCTGAACTCATTGAACTGATTTGTGCTGTTTACTGATGTTCAAAAATAAAAAGACCCCATTGATTCAAGTTCTCTGCCCCTGCATCTTTTCATTAAGTGTGCAAGGAATTGGCATGACACTCAAGGCCAAAAAGAGTGACACCATGAGAAAGAGACGCGTAAAGGAAGTGGACTTTTCTGGCAGGAACACCTCCAAGACTGTGAAAGGGAACAGTGAGTGTCTGTGGGGCCAGGCCAGGGGCCACAGCTGTCAGATGGGGCCTGAGGGGAACACGTGGCTTCTGCCGAAGGAATCGGGTTTCTGAGAAAGAATCAAGGCCCCCATCAGAGGTGGTGAGGAGAGCTCAGAATGGTGAAAAAGACAGCTGGGGCTGGCATCAGGAGAACACACCAGGCTCCTGAAAGGGGGCCCTGCTGCGAATAAGGGCCATTGTTCCACGACACTTCAGCCCCAGGGCCTGCAGCAGACCTGCTGCGGGGAGGTGGCCATCCCTGTGGGTCAGCTCACGCTGGGCTCCGTGACACACGAGGCTGCAGCTGAGAGGCTTAATCCAACTTTTAAGAGGAGAGAATTATGAAAATATTCTTTAACAGGTACATCCTTCAGAAAGACAGCAGGCCAATGTAGGGGGCAGCCTCGTAAATGAGACAAATGAAAGTGACAATTAGAAAACACGAAGAAGGAGGAGGAGGAGGAAGAGGACAAGAGGGAGGAGAAAGGAGACTTAAGCCTGAACTTTTCTGTCTAGGCACCCATATCTATGTCTATATGTTCACATTTTATTATGACAAATTTCAGACATACATGAAAACAGAACAGCGCAACGATTCCCCGTATATCCATCACCTGGGTCTCACGCTAACAGCATTTTGCCATATTTTCTTCATATATTGTTCATCTGTTTATTTTTGCTATAATTTTAAAATAGATCCCAGACATTTCCTGAATACTTCAATGCCCGTCACTAAAAAAGCAAGAACATTTTTTGTAATTCCAAATTGTGACAGTTCTAATAATTCCTTAATATCATTTTATATTTAGTCCATTATATTAGTTAGCTGTTGCTGCATAACAAATGACTACAAACTTTGTGGCTTAAAATAACACCAATTCATTGTCTCCTGATTTTGATGGGTCAGAAGTCTGAGCACGGCTTACCTGGGCCCTCTGCTCAAAGTCCCACAGACTTCAATTAAGGTGTTAGCTGGTTTGCATCTCCCTTCTAGACCCCAGGGTCTTCTTCCAAGCTCAAGTGGTTGTTAGCAGAATTCAGTCCCTTGTGGTTATAGGACTGAGGTTCCCATGCTTGCTGGTCAGCTGCTGTCCCTGTTGTCTGCTCTTTGCAGCACGACTCCTAAAAAGTATGTCCACATTCATTGCATCCACAACCTTTCCTCCCATTCTTTTTTGAAATCGTTTCAGTCAGGGTCCCCATCCCACCATTGCATTAGAACAGCTCTTACCAAGGTCACTGTGACCTCCATATTGTCAAATCTGATGGTCCATTCTGAGTTTTCATCTTATTTTACCCAACAGCATCATCAAACACAGCTGATCCCCTTCCTCCTCTTTACACTGTCTTTTCTTGGAGTCCAGCACCCCACCCACTCCTGTCCTCTCCCTCCTTCTCAATCTCTTTTGCTGGTTTCTTCCCAACTCTTTGACCCCTAGCTGTCATGGTGCTCCAATCCTCTACCTGCATGCAGTCCTTAGGTGAGCCCATCTACTCTCATGGCTTTAAAGGCCTACTGCATGCTGCTGACTCCAAACAATCTCCAGCCTGGTCCATTGTGCTAAACTTCAGATACATAAATAACAATAATAATAACAACAATAATAATAATGAAAACAGTAACAACAAAAAACTAATAAAATAAACACAGTGTATTGTGTATCTGCATTTGCAATACCATTAATTAAAACAATAATTATTAGGGGCACCTAGGTAGCTCAGTCGGTTAAACGTCTGACTCTTGATTTTGGCTCAGGTCATGATCTCACCATTCTGCACTGACAGTACAGAGCCTGCCTGGGATTCTCTCTCTCCCTCTCTCTCTCTTCTCCTCCCCTGCTCACACACACATTCTCTCTCTCTCAAAAATAAATTAATTAAAAAAACCAATAATTATTAATTAAAATAATTATTATCTAGCCAACACAAACACATATTGTGTCCTCACTAGTTTCTCCAGCTTTTCATGAGGCTATTCAATGCACCCAGGGCTGCTCCATAGGTGTGTGACTTGTGCAGTCCCACGGGGCTCCATCCTTACAAGGGCCCTGTGGCTGCTTCACCACTCTGCTGTCACCATCTTGAAATTCTTAAGTTTTGCACATGGAAACTTGTATTTTCATTTTGCCCTTGGCCCACAAATTATGGAGCTATTCTGGGTCCTGCCTCCAGTTGGCGCCTTAGAGCACATAGCACTGCAGCCTGGAAGGGCCACATCCACATCCTAGGCTGTCAGGGAGTGTTTCCCTGAACTCCTCGGTGCTGACGAGTTTGCAGAGCTGGCTTAGAAATAATGGCTATGGAGGTGTCATCTGGCCATGCCACCAGGCCCTCTGAAACCCACCGAGGGGTTAAGCTAACCAGCTGAGATGTGTCCTCAAAGGCATAGTCTTGGTTCCCTGTAACATTGATTTCCAATGCTTGCTTTGGCCTGAAGCTCCCAACTCTGCTGAAGGATGTGGTAAAAAACAGCCCTGTGAAGCCACTATGGTGCATCCCAGAGAAATCATTGAGGACCCTGTTAACAGCATCACATGTACACTAGAAACTTCTTTTTGATCTCAGCACATGGGATGCTTAGCCTTCTCCTGAGCAGTGGTTTGTTTTTAGAAAGAAAACGTTAGGGTCACCATGGACCATATACGTCATTGTTGCCTTTGCTGTCTGGCTGTGAGGAAGGTGAGCCAGCTGTGCCACCACCGTGGAGCCCCTGATGCATA
Source organism: Panthera pardus (assembly GCF_024362965.1). Classification (NCBI taxonomy): domain Eukaryota; kingdom Metazoa; phylum Chordata; class Mammalia; order Carnivora; family Felidae; genus Panthera; species Panthera pardus. The sequence goes on along the minus strand of NW_026527013.1, from coordinate 114,975,764 downwards.
CATTTGTGACTGTCTTCATTCTTGGCTCCATTTTATCTTTCCTGCCCTCCTTCTCCTTTTGCCCCAGTTTCCTCATCTATTAAAGTTTTATCTTATTGTATGTATTTTTATAAGTCATTTCATATCCTTTCTAGAAAAAAGTTGTAATGCAATAAACTAAATGACAATTGTTAAAAGAAATCAAATCCTAGGGGCACTGGGGTGGCTCAGTCAGTTAACCATCTGACTTCAGCTCAGGTCATGATCTCACATTTTGTGAGTTTAAGCCCCGCATCGGGGTCTCTGCTGTCAGCACAGAGCCTGTTTCTGATCCTCTGTCTCCCTCTCTCTCAGCCCCTCCCCCACTTGTTCTCTCTCTCTCTCTCAAAAATAAAAACATTTAAAAAATGGAAATATAAAAAATAAATAAAACCCTATATCAAGTGGACTCTTCTCATAACATTCCTTTAAGATAAAAAGATTTTTCAGGACCTACTCACTTCAACAGTATCATCCACAAGAACATTCTGGCACAACAGTGACCCGGGCAGTCCCATGAAGTCATGGGATTTGCTCTGCGAGAGTCTGAGCCTGCCATTGAAATGCTGCCAGGCCAACAAGCCCGTGACACTGAGTCAGCTGTCCAGGGCTCCTGGGGAGAAGATCACTACCAACCTCTTCCTCTTTCTCAAAACTAAAACAAATCCAAATCAACTCACTGGCCACTGAACAGATAAATGCCTGATAGCCTTCTCTGATACCCAAGTGCAGCACAGTCATTCCAGCCGGTGGGTTCTGCCTTGTTGCACCAGCTATGCAGGAAGCAGGCAAACACAGAAAGCCAGCCACTAGGTTAATGTGCTTTGCCTACAGCAGCTTATTTAGAATATTGCTTAAAAAAAATAGGGGCGCCTGGGTGGTTCAGTCGATTAAGCATCTGACTCTTAGTTTTGACTCAGATCATGATCTCACAGTTTGTGAGTTCAAGCCCCACATCGGGCTCTGTGCTGATAGCACAGATCCTCCTTGGGATTCTCTTTCTCCCTCTCTCTCTTCCCTCCCTCTCTCTCTCTCTCTCTCTCTCAAAATAAATAAATAAACTTAAAAAATTATAAAAAAATAAAAAGAAAATTGCTTAAACATTAAAAAATAATTTAAGGTACTCCTGTGTGACTCAGTCAGTTAAGTGTTCGGCTCTTGATTTTGGCTCAGGTCATGATCTCACAGTTCATGAGACTGAGCCCCACATGGGGCTCCGTGGTGAGCCTGGAGCCTGCTTGGGATTCTCTCTCCCTCTCTCTGTCCTTCCCCTGCTTGTGCGCTCTCTCTCTCTCTCAAAATAAATAAATAAACATTGAAAAATGTAAAAAAGAATATTGCTGGAAGAAGCATGGAAGACGGTCAGGCATCACATTAATGAACTCTGATGAAGCACCATGTTTTATGCAGCATGAGAGAGAGCAGGGTCATCAACTTCATTCTTGTACCACCTTTATGGTTTTTATCATCTCTGTGTACTTTTTACTTAATATTTATCTTTGAATCCACATCAACACTTTAATCTCATCCTAAACAATAGTACTCCAAATGCAGAGGTTTGATGCACTGGTTGTGTCTTTTTCTATCTATAGAAAGATAATGTACTGTAAAGTCATCTCCTGTACCTCTAAGTGGTAGACATGCCACATCCTGGGACACACGGAAGGAGAAACTTGATCCGGGTCTCATGGGGCTGCCCAGAGCAGTGCTGTCGGTGATGGGACTTGACGGGAGCAGAGAACTTGTGTTTTAAGCACCAGATGTACATACACACGTTATTATAGCCTGAAAAAAATTGGGTTTTGGAAAATAATCAAAATAATCACAAGGTAGGATCTATAACTTGTACACCTTTCCTGCCTCTATATCAAGGCTTCTTTGGGTAAAATTGTCTTTAAAACAAATACGTTTACTAATGCCAGTAGTACAGTGTCTGTAGAGCCGTTTAGAAACAATGCTGGCAGTTATAATAAATTCTCTATTTTATGAGTGGTACTTGTTCATTCAGCTTACCAAGCACCAGTAAAAGGAAGTTTTGTTTTAAAACATCGGCAAATGTGGCCTGAGGGAAGACCATATTCCAATGTGGGCTGAGACTTCCTCTGGGAGCCCCCAAGGAGTTGAGCACACTACAAGCGGGGTGAGGATCCCATCACAGAGAGGCTGGAGAGAGAATATTTTCAGTGTGTGTTTTCACTCCATACTGCAGATGTGGGAGGGGCAGGGCAGGAGGAAGAAGAGGACCTGTGCTGTAAGGGGTGGCAAATAGCATTGCTGGTGTTTTCTCATGGCGCAATAGAGGATATAAAGGCAAAAGAGAAAACAGTTGCAAAAATAAATGTTCTGCAAGGTCAGGGAAGAGAAAGCTTATTTATCAGCAACAAAACAAGGACGGAAAGTGTAATTGGGTATTGACTGGAGATCTATCTGGTCAGTGGTAGAGCTGCATACTAGAACTTCAAAACTGAGGTTAGCCCAGAAAGGTTTGTAAAGTGATTATTATTGTTGTTGTTGTTGTTGTTATTTTAAATCAGGCATCAGAAGCAGAAAGGATACATGACATGCTTCTGAGACATGCTCCATTCATTTAGCTTAGGAGTGCTGATTCATGGCTTCAAGGTGGTGGGTTGGCTGGATAAGGGCATCATAGGAGAGGCAAGGGCTTTTGCCACAAAGCCAGGGGATCAAGAGAAGGGCTGAGAAGTCACGTAGTGGACTGGGGGCAATGTCACCTCTTTGAAGATGGAGGTAGGAGGGTCGTGGTAGTGGCTCTTCCTATGGCTTGCGCTGAAGCAGCCCTTAGACAATGGTAAAAGAGGTGAAATTGGAAATTCCAAGATTTTTTGCAGTTCTTTTGAACTGTTAAGGTAGAAGCAGAGGTAGAACAGATTAGGAGAAATGTTACCCTACCACCCACAAAAGTTCGACTCAGAAAGATCGGAAGGCAAGTGAGGCTTCCATAGAAATTTGAAAAATTATTTTCCTTCTAATTTTAGGGGAAGCTTCAAAGAGCCCCTCTATTGACAGCTGGACTACCTTTGGTGACCTGAAGACAATGAAGACAATGTCTAGACATTGCAGACTCCGGGGTCCCCTCCCCCTTCCTCTTTCTCAGAGTGGTCACAGGAACTTACATTGTGCCATGCTGGTGGTGTGATGGAAAGTTCCTTAAAAGCATAAAAAGCACAATTCAGCAGTCATGTGCTTGGTGAGGTTAGTAAAGAAAGAACCGTGTGAGTGTGAGTGTGTACGTAGGGGGGCAGGGTCCTAGAATGTGCATCTTAGAATGGCTTTATTTGTGTTAGGAAATTGGTAGAAAAACCCTAATGTCCTTCAGCAAAGGAGAGGTTAAATAAATTATGATATATTCATGCAATGGGATATTATGCAGCTGTTAAAAAGAAGGTAGACCTTTGTATCGGAGATTGGTCAGGTCATCAGAAGAGCCTCGGTGAATTCTGTGACTGACCCAGGATGGACACATGGTCTTGATCAGAGCCAGTGAGAGGCTGTGAGGATTCTGTTGGGAATCCTGGGAGAGACTCTTTTTCTTCACTAACTCTCTGAGAGATGTAGGGTCTGGAGCTGCTGCAGGAATGTTGTCAGTGTGAAAAGGGAGCCGGAAAGAGGCCTGACCAGTACCGAGAACTTAGCAAGGACAGTTTCAGTGAAATGAAGGCTGAGACAAATTGGGACGGGTTGAAGAGTGAGGTGAGAATGGGTGGGGGAGGAGAGTGGTAGAGTGAAACAACATTTAGAGAAGTGTGGCTTTTACAGGAAACAGAGAGCTGGGGCAGTGGTTTTTGGAAGACAAGGTCAAGAGCATTTTGTATTTGTTTTCCCCCAGCAGGGAGATGCTACAGCATGTGAAATGTTTATGGGGGTACTTACTGAAGGCAAAGAACAGGTGACTCAAGAGAAAAGTGGACCACTGGTGGTGTCCCATAGCATGTGTGAAGGGCTGGCTTTGGAGTACAGAAGAGAATGACCAATGTCCTCTCTGAGGCTTCTAATTTCTCAATGAAGGATGAGGAAGATCATTTCTTCAGAGAGAAGACAGATGAGATGATATAGAAAAGGTATAGAAAAGCTTATGTGGGGGGCACCTGAGTGACTCAGTCAGTTAAGCATCTGACTCTTGATTTCAGCTCAGGTCATGATCTCATGGTTGGTGAGATTTAGCTCCACATCAGTCTCCATGCTAACAGCACAGAGCCTGCTTGGAATTCTTTCTCTTTCTCCCTCTCTTTCGGCCCCTCTCCCCCACCTGCACATACTCTCTCTTTCTCTCTCTCAAAATAAATAAATGCTAAAAAAAAAAAAGCTTAGGTCGGGGTGCTTGGCTGTCTCAGTCGGTAGAACACGCGACTCTTGATCTTGCGGTGGTGAGTTCTAGCCTCATGTTGGATGTAGAGATTACTGAGGAAGGAAGGAAGGAGGGATGGAAGGAGGAAAGGAGGGATGGAAGGAGGAAGGAAGAAAGGAAGGGAGAAAAACTTAGTTGGGAGCAGGTGCCTGGAGGAACTTTGTGGCTTTCTGGGTAGCATTACTGAGAGGGAAGGTCGTGACTTCATGGTGTAGCTTTCTGTAGCAGCTACACTGCTCTGCAGGTGTGCTGGCCATGGAAGACAGCTGGCCAGTGTCTCAGGTTGGCAGGAAATTGCCTGGAGGAAGGAACGCAGAGGAGTTGTAATTATATACCTTCAAGAGTGATTGGACTCATGGACTATGGAATCTAAGCTAGAAGAAGAAAGCTGTGAGGCCAGGAGGTGTCTCAGACACTTGGGGATAGTTCTCCTCACTGTATAGTTCTCTATATAGAGCCTCATTTTCCTCTCCCTTTGCCCATTTTGGTCTCAGACTTGGCTTGTTAGAAACTACTTGGCCAGTTAGGAAGCTGGAGTTGTTTCTTAGAATCACCTCTCTCAATTCTGCCCCCATGGGTGCGCTGTGTTTTCTTTGTGTTTTGATGAGATTCATCTTTCTGGTCAATGACAGGCTTGTACACTCAACCATCGCACATTATGCAAACCTGTTTACAGGACATATGGCATCTTCAGAGCACTTGGAAATCCAATCTCTCTGGGTTTTTCTAACTTTGATGGGAAAAAACCCAACAAGACCTGAAGCACTGTCCGTACAGTAGTGGTTCAGGGGGCTCATTGGTAGGGAATGTATATACTGTATATACTCAATGACATATATATATGTCATATGCTGTATATACTCAATGACAACAAATTCATTACCTCTGAAATGTAAGTAGGCTGTGTCTTCTGTTCTCAGGACTACATGGTGGAGGGATGGGGGAAGAAAGGATAAATTAGTAAGACATGTCAAAGATCAATTTAACAAAGTCTACTAAAATAAAAAACTATTCATACTTTCAACTCAGCATTTTCACTTCTGACAAAACACTTGCACAATGGTGCAAAGATATACGCTCTAGAATGTCCTATTGAAGCACTGTCGGCCCATGAATAGACATAGTTAAATAAATTAAGTAATGGACATACAGTGGAATACTATTTTATCTATACATTTTTAATGTATACAGTGGAATACTATTTTATCTTTACTATTTTGATAGAGTGTGCACAAGCAGGGGAGGGGCAGAGAGAGAAGGTGAGAAAGAGAGAGAGAGAGAGAGAGAGAGAGAGAGAATCCCAAGCAGGCTCTGAACTGTCAGCAGAGCCTGATGTGGGCTTGAACCCACAGACTGTGAAATCATGACCTGAGTGTAAACCAAGAGCCAGATGTTTAATTGACTAAGCCACCCAGGCACCCCTACCTCACTCTTTAAAAAAAATTTTTTTAATGTTTTAATTTATTTTTGAGAGAGAGAGAGAGAGAGAGAGACAGAGCACGAGCAGGGGAGGGGCAGAGAGAGAGGGAGACACAGAATCTAAAGCAGGCTCCAGGCTCTGAGCTGTCAGCACAGAGCCTGATGCGGGGCTAGACCTCATGGACCACAAGATCATGACCTGAGCTGAAGTTGGAGGCTCAAGTGAGGCACCCAGGCACACCCCACTCTTTTTAAAAATAGTATTCCCTATGGGGCACCTGGGTAGCTCAGTTGGTTAAGTGTCTGACTCTCGATTTAGGCTCAGGTCATGATCTCATGGTTCGTGAGATTGAGCCCTGAGTGAGGCCTTACATTGACAGTGAGGAGCCTATTTGGGATTCTCTCTCTCTCTCTCTCTGCCCCTCCCCTACTCATTCTCTCTCTCAAAATAAATAAACTCAAAAAAAAAAAAAGAGTGAGGTAAACCTATACATGCTGATTTGGAAGGCTCTTCAAGACATTTTGTTAAGGTAACAAGATGAAAAACAGTATATAGCACTGATAATGATAATAACTACTAGAATGTGTATAAAATACAAAAATGAGGGGTACCTGGGTGACTCAGTTAAGCATCTGACTCTTGATATCGGCTCAGGTCATGATCTTGGGGTTGTGGAATCAAGCCCTGAGTTATCAGTGCACAGCCTGCTTGGGATTCTCTCTCTCCCTCTCTCTCTGCTCCTGCCCTCACACTCAAAATAAATAAATAAATAAATAAATAAATAAATAAATAAATAAATAAATAAATATTTAAAATATATATAAAAATGAGAAAATCGCCCAATAATGTTAAAGACAATGCTATTGTGAAAGAGGACAATAACTTTTATTTTATGAATTTCTGTGTGGTTTGAATTCTCTATTGTGTACAAGCATTATTTTTGCTCAAATAATGTAATCATTGAACATAATTTCTCAATTAAGCATGTTACATTCATTACTGATTCACACAGTCACTAGATGGTGGATATTACCTACTCTATGGACAAGAGGATTGGGAAAGTTAACCTGCCCAAGTTCACCCAGTTAGTAAAGATTCTTTATCTAAAGAGATAAAGAAGCTTTTCAAACTCTATATAATAAAGTTAATGTGATCTTCCCGGGCTCAGCTTATCTCTATTTAGAAGCTCACTCCTGGCTGTTTTGGCTATTTCTCCTTCCCATTATGATTTCCTTTCCCTCTGCATACTATTAAAATTCATTTCCTCTGGGAAATTACCACCGGCTGATGATGGCTCCATTAACTCTACTCTGTGGCTTTTTGATGTTCTCACTGCAGCGCCTTTGAATATATGTTACCATCTGAATTTGCATAGATGATTCTATTCTTGCTCATCTTCATTTTGATGATGAGCTCCTTGAGAGACTTGATACTTTGGACCTTTCGATAATCTTTCAGGGTCATTTCCAAACCTGCTCAGTAGGTTTTAGGACTGAATCCTTAGTGTAGCATTTGCATTTGGTGGGTCCTTAATATCAGAGAGCAACAATTCCAATAAACCAGGCAATCTTTTTCTTATACAAGACTGTGTTTTCTCTACTGAATTATGTAAATGTCCCTGAGTTGAGTAGCTTCTTGATTAATAAATAATTCCAGTACTGTCTTCTCTTGACTTTTTTTTTTTTTTGGTGGAAAGGAGATGTGAGTCATGCAGTCACTAGAACTTCTCCAAATGGAAAAAGCTTGACAACCACCATGTCAAAAGAAGTATTAATGGCAGAGAATCCCTCTATTCCCCTGCTTTACCGATGACAGGATTAAATACTGTTTACATTATAAATGACAAGGAAATAAGATGAGACTTCCAGCTGGTTGATGACATGTGGTTGAGAAAAGAGCTTCAAAGTAGCTAGTTAACATAGATTCTAGATTATCTACCTTGTCTGGTATAAGTAGAGAGACAAGCACATGACCATACCCAAACTAGTGAATCAAATATAATTTTCATTTTGCTCCATAAGAATCTGTGTACCCTTAACATTTCATCAGTCTGGCAGCAAAAATTACATTGTCTCTATCCACAGTCAGTTTCCTAGAGTAGTTTTCCTTCTTGTGCTTAGGTGTTTGAAGACAAGCTTCATCAGGGTGGCATATTTAATCCAAAAGACTTGGATACAGTTTGACAAAGCAGCTGATCCGTAGTGATCACTTCAGAAATCTAAAAGTTACTTGATAATACACAATTTAGGGTGGAAAATAAGGGATTCCTTTCCCCCCCTAAATTAAATCTTTATAAATGTGTAAACTTATTTAAAATATATGGAAAAACATAGAAAATAATATAATGAATAACTATGTACTCATCATTTGTACTTTCAAATGTCACCACTGTCATATTAAGTTTAGAGTAAATGTCACAGAGATAGGGGTGCCTAGATGGCTCAGTCGGTTAAGCATCCACCTTCAGCTCAGGTCATGATCTTGTGGTCCATGGGTTCGAGCCCTGTGTTGGGCTCTCTGCTGACAGCTCAGAGCCTGGAGCCTGCTTTGGATTCTGTGTCTCCCTCTCTCTCCGCCCCTCCCCCACTCATGGTCTGTCTCTCTCCATCTATCAAAAATGAATAAATGTTTAAAAAAAATTTTAAATGTCACATGCCTCCAAAATCTCATTCCTTTTTTCCCTCCCTAAGTCAATTTGATTCTGAATTTGGTGCTTATTCTCATGCAGTTATTCCTTTATTATGTTTATATATTCATAAATAACAGAATATTATTCTTGCATTTTGTACTTTAAAGGGTATACCCTACATATCAATTTGTACTGGTGCTTTTTTGGCTGTTCGTAGATATGACTGGAATTGCTGTACAGATAAACGCCATTTCACCGGATATTTATCCTATGAATGGACTTCTGGCTGTTTTCAATGTTCTGTACTACAAACAATACTGTGCGTAGATTTGCACGTTTTTCTCCACACGCAATTGTTTCTCATATATTCAGGTGCATCCAATCATCTGGAAAATCTTGTTAACACGCAGACTCTGATTCGATAGGTCTGGAACGGGGCTTGAGATTCTGCATTGGTATCAAGTTCTCAGGAAGTATTGATGCTGCTGGTCCTAGAACCATTTCTGAGAAGCAAAGAGGAGTGGAACCACTAGGCTGTAAATGGTGTGGACTTTTGCCAAACTGTTGCCTCGAGTGCTTGCACCAATCCACACTCATATTAACAGCTCACAAGGTCTCGACAACATCACATCTTCTTCAATACCTGTTGTTGTCAGACTTTAGTTTCTGCCAATTTGATGGGCAAGAAGTGGTATCTCGTATTAATTTGTTTTTCATGAGAGTTATTGAGGTTGGACCACTTGAGTTTCTTTTTCTAAAGTAATTCTAAACGTAAACTAAAATTTGGGGCAAAGAAAATGCCTTCATTCATTTGTTTCATACTCTAAAGCCTCCTTCTTAAAAGATTCCATCACATTTTTAAAGCCTTCGCGTGTTCTTTTTTTAAGGAATGGAAACAAAAGTGGCAAGGCAGAAGTGAAAGAATGGGGTTGGAAGGGAGCCAAGAGAAGCATCTACCATCACCCCAGCTGGGAGAATGTCTTAGTCTTTTTCCTACACTGTTTCTTTGCTGAGGGTAAAAGAAACAGAATTGGAAGCTCAGGGAGGAAAGAAGGGCTAAGAAGTTTGTACCTTCTGAGTGTCTCATTTATCTTGAATTTTAGGGGAATGAATTTAACTTAAGTAACTAATCCTGCTAAAATTAAGCCTTTGCATCTAAAAAGTCTTATGCTCCATCCTACAAATTCCATGCCTATAAGAAAAATGGGAGATACATGTATTGCAAAGGTAATGCACATGTATTATAGAAAAAAGCAAAAGGCAAAAAGCAACAAGCAAACAAACAAAAAAGAAATATCTCCCCCATAATCTAATATCTAGAATAGCATGGTAGTTAAAGGCATACACTTTTTTTTTTGTTCCAAGTTTTTATTTAGATTCAAGTTAGTTAACATATAGTGTAGTATTGGTTTCAGGAGTAGAATTTAGTGATTAATCACTTACGTATAACACCCAGTGCTCATTACAACAAGTGCCCTCCTTAATGCCCATCACCCATTTAACCCATCCCCTGCCTACCTCCCCTCTAGCAACCCTCAATTTGTTCTCTATAGCTACTCTATACCTAAGAGTCTCTTATGGTTTGCCTCCCTCTCAGTTTTTCTTATTTTTCCTTCCTTTCCCCTATGTTCACCTGTTTTGTTTCTTAAATTCCACATGAGTGAAATAATATGGTATTTGTCTTTCTCTGAGTTATCTCACTTAGCACAATACACTCTAGTTCCATCCACGTCATTACCAATGGAAAGATTTGGTTATCATCAATAGTGTTGCCATTAAGATGGAGGTGCGTGTGCCCCTTCAAAACAGCACAGCTGTATCCCTTGGATAAATACCTAGTAGTGCAATTTCTGGGTCGTAGGCTAGTTCTATTTTTAATTTTTTGAGGAAACTCCATACTGTTTTCCAGATTGGCTGTACCAGTTTGCATTCCTACCAGCAGTGCAAAAGGGTTCCTCTTTCTCTGCATCTCGCCAACATCTGCTGTTGCCTGAGTTGTAATTTTAGTCATTCTGACTGGTGTGATGTGGTATCTCATGGTGGTTTTAATTTGTATTTCCCTGGTCATGAGTGATGTGGAGCATTTTTTCATGTGTCTGTTAGTCATCTGGATGTCTTCTTTGGATAAGTGTCTATTCATGTCTTTTGCTCATTTCTTCACTGGATTATTTGTTGTTGTTGTTTTTCCAAAACATACTAGATTTTTTTTTTTTTATTGCAGAGCACACACATCAGGGCAAAGTGCTGCACACACAACTACAAATCATTTTGGGGGAAAAAGCTGTAAAAAAATAAAATAAAACTGCAACTGGTTTAGTTATGCAGTCCTGACTTGAATCCACGCTGGCAAAGGAGTTCTGGCCCTTGAAAAGGAATGGTAACTGTCCCAGATTTCTGCATTCTCAGGCCTGGGCCTCTGTAAGACAGGGTACCTGGGGTGGTGGCAACCTGGGTACTGGGAGGACCTCTGCTCTCAGCAGGTCTAGGGCTTGGCCCTGGCTGGCAAGGAGACATTCCTAATGAATCTACGTCATCAAAACCTTGCAGCCTTTGAGGATCTGAGTAGGTGGAAACTGTCAAACACTTTATTTTTCTTATTATTTCTTAAAAGCCCCTTCTCAGCTCCCACGCTCCTGAGGCAGAGGAGCCACCAACCCAGCCTGCAGTCCTGAGCTCTGGCCTTGGATACATGCTATAGGCAGACAGAAGGGGCCCAAGCTGGCCAATGTAGGAGAAAGGAAAGGGTTAGGAAAAAGACAGAAGACCAAAGGAAAAAATAAAGACTCAAAAGAAAACAAAAACCCTACCACACACCACAATTTTCCATACCCCAAATGCTCGACTTGGGAGGACACTAGTCCCTCTAAGCTAGAAACAATTCCTAAAACTGTTCCATACAATCACACACATATGCTAGAAAGGAACAACCCAGCAAAGAGGCGTACCCTTGGCAATAAAGGTCAGGACCACTGTAGCCAGCCCCTCTGCAGCCCAGGGACCTGTGGGCAGAGTAGGCCAATGGGCATGGAGGAAGCCTGGGGTCTCAGCCAATAACTTTGGGGTGGCAGAGGACTGCTGGAACCTCCACCCAGTCATTCTGAACAACACTGCTGCAGGAGGAAGAGGGTGTTTGCATGAACTTTCTAGGGCCTGTAGAGCAGGTGAGAGGTATACATACACACACACACACATACACCACATCTTCTTTATCCACCCACGAGTCGATGGACACTTGGGCTCTTTCCATAGTTTCACTGTTGTTGATAGCACTGCTATAAGCATTGGTGTGCATGTGCCCCTTAGAATCAGTATTTTTGTATCCTTTGGATAAATATCTAGTAGTACAACTGCTGGGTTGAGGGTAGTTCTATTTTTAACTTTTTGAGGAACTTCCATACTGTTCTCCAGAGTGGCTGCACCAGTTTGCATTCCCACCAACAGTGCAAAAATGTTCCCCTTTCTCCACATCCTCGACAACATCTGTCGTTGCCTGAATTGTTAATTTTAGCCATTCTGACAGTGTGAGGTGGTATCTCATTGTGGTTTTGATTTGTATTTCCCTGATGATGAGTGATGTTGAGCATTTTTTCATGTGTCCATTAGCCATTTGTATGCCTTCTTTGGAGAAATGTCTGTTCATGTCTTTTGCCCATTTCTTAACTGGATTATTTACTTTTTGTGAGTTGAGTTTAATAGGTTCTTCATAGATTTTGGGTACTAGCCCTTCATCCAATATGTCATTTGCAAACATCTTCTCTCATTCCATTGGTTGCCTTTGAATTTTGTTGGTTGTTTTCTTTGCTGTGCAGAAGTTTTTTTTTTTGTTTTTTTTTAAGTTTATTTATTTTAGAGAGAGAGCAAAAGTGAGTGGGGCAGGGGCAGAGAGAAAGGAAGAGAGAGAGAATTCCAAGCATGCTCCCCAGTGCCAGCATGAAGCCCAATATACTGTTGGATTCGATTTGCTAGTTATCTTGTTGAGAATTTTTGTATACATGTTCATCAGAAAAGCATGTGTTTCTAAGTCCTGTGTTTGAATTCCAATTTAACCATTTGCCAGTTGAGTGACCTTGGATAGGTCATTTTCTCACTTAGAAAATAAGCATCATGATAATAGGACCCAGATCATAGGGCTTGAGGATTAAATTAGGTAATAGATGTAAAATATTTAGGACACTGTTTGAAACACTGCAAAAGCTCATTAAACCTACTGGTTTATGGAGCTATTGGAAATGACATCAGTAAGATGTAGAAAAGGAAGCCCTTCCCCCTTCTTCCCCCTATGGAGACACAGATTTAACAGTAATGCCTGAACCAATTGTCTAAAAAATCTAGAATTCAGTCAAGAGGTTCCTGCATTCCAGGTGAGTTCAAAGTCAATAATATTAAAGCCTGGTAGGAAAATATGTGGCAATTTCTCTTGCCAGAGCCCCTCCTTCTAATAGTGCTAATAGTGTAGCACTATTGGGAGGAAACACTTAATTCCCATCTCCTTCCTGTGGAAGAAAGAAGCAGAATGTATGTCCAACATTCTTTTATGTAGACTGCCCAAGGGCCTAGTTTACATTTTGCCTGACAACCAGGAGCCAGGTTGGGAGCTTCAACTCTGAGAACAAGTGATCAACATGCACCAGTCTGCAGTACCACAGATAGACACTAGGTGGAGCTCCAGTGTCATGTGGCATACTACAGCACCAGGGTGGCCACCAGCAGACATCAGGTGGAACTACTGCTTAAACATAGGCAAACCTCTTTAATTAAGTTACACACAAGCCCAAAAAGGACACATCCCCAGAAAAGGCTTGAGAAGTCCAGAATCTCTAGCAAGGTTGAATTGAGAATGTCATTCCTGTACAAAACCAGACTAAGAAGTCTGAGAGGGATGGGTGATTTTTAAAATGTCAAAATTTCAACAGTAGATAACAAGACATACATACATACAAGGAAATATGACCAATTTAGAGGAAAAAATTAAATTTCCTGAAACTGACCCCAAATAAATGGAGACATATGAGTTACTAACAAATGTGAAATAAGCATCAAATAAATGCTCACTGAATTAAAAGAGAGCACAGACAACTAAACAAAATCAGGAAAACAATGCATGAACAAAATGAGGATATCGATGATGAGATAGAAACTATGAAGAAGAGTCAAACAGAAATTCTGAAAATGAAAGCAACAATAATTGCACTGACAAATTCACTATTCAGCATCAGATTTAACCAGGAAGAAGAATCAATGAACTCAAAGGTAGGAATTTCAAAATTACTTAGGCAGAGAAGTAAAAAAGAAAAAAGACTGAAGAAAAATGAGGAGAGCCTAAGTGACTTATAGGATACTATAAAGCAGAACGACACACACATTATGGAAGCCTCAGAAAAAGAAGGAAGGAAGGAAGGAAGGAAGGAAGGAAGGAAGGAAGGAAGGAAGGAAGAAAGAAAGAAAGAAAGAAAGAAAGAAAGAAAGAAAGAAAGAAAGAAGCAGAAAGCCTACTTGAGTAATTAATGGCCTTAAATATCCTAAATCTAAAAATAGAAATGGACATACAAATTCATGAAATTAAAAAAACTCCAACTAAGATAAATCTAAAGAAAACTATACCAAGGCATATCATAATCAAACTGTCAGAAGCCACAAAGAGAATCTTGAAAGTGGAAAGAGAAAAGTGCCTTGTCATGTACAAGGGACCATCTATTGGATTATCAGAAGATTTCTCAGCAGAAACCTTGCAAGCTAGAAGGCAGTAGGATGATATATTAAAAATACAGTAGAGGCACCAGGTGGCTCAGTCAGTTAAGTGTCTGACTTCGACTCAGGTCATAATCTCACGGTTAGTGAGTCTGAGCCCTGCATCGAACTCTGTGCTGACAGCTTGGAGCCTGGAACCTGCTTCAGATTCTGTGTCTCTCTCTCTCTCTCTGCCACTTCCCCACTCACACACTCTCTCTCTCTCAAAAATAAAATAAACATTTAAAAAACATTTTTTAAATACAGTAAAACCTTGGTTTGTGAGCATAATTCATTTCAGAAACATGCTTGCAATCCAAAGCACTTGTATATCAAATCGAATTTCAAGAACCATTGTCTCAGTTGTGATCATGTGACATTTGGCATCATGTGCTACTCGTATTACAAGACACTGCTCGTTTATCAAGTTAAAATTTATTAGAAATGTTTGTTCGTATTGCAGAACACTCACAGAATAAGTTACTCACAATCCAAGGCTTTAATGTATTGAAAGAGGGGTGCATGGGTGGCTCAGTCAGTTGAGTGTCTGATTCTTGATTTCGGCTCAGGTCATGCTATCAGGATTGTGAGATCAAGCTCTGAGTCAGGCTCCACACTGAGTCAGGCCTGCTTAAGATTTTCTCTCTCCTTCTCCCTCTGCCTTTCTTCCTCTCATGCATACTCTCTCTCTCAAAAAAAAAAAAAATTACTGATAGAAACAATTGCCAGCCAAGAATACCATATCCAGCAAAACTACCCTTCAACAAATGAAGGAGAAATTTAGATTTTTCCAGATAAATGAAAGCTGAGAGAGTTTCTCATCACTAGAGCTGCCCTATAAGAAATGCTGATGCGCTCTTTCCCTTGGAGGTGGCAGAGATGGCTTGTGCAGCCATGGCCAAGATTAAGCCCCAAGACCTTCAAGGTAAGAAGGAGGAACTGCTGAAATAGCTGGACAACTAGAAGATGAAGCTATCCCAGCTGTGTGTCACCAAAGTGACAGATTGGCATCCAAGCTAAGATCAAAGTTGTTCATAAATCCATCATCTGGGTTCTTGCCACATTGACCAGACTCAGAAAGAGAATCTCAGAGAATTCTACAAGGGCAAGTAGTACAAGCCTCTGGAACTGCAGCCCAAGGAAATGTGTGCCAGATGTTGTTGGCTCAACAAGCATGAGGACTGAAGAAACTGAGGACTAAGAAGCAGCCATGGAAAACACTGCTGTGCCCACTGTGGATGTATGTGGTCAGAACCTGAGCACTGCAGTGTCAATAAACTGGGAATAAAAAGAAATGCTGAAGGGAGTCCTTTAAGTTGAAGTCAAAGGATGATAGACTGCAACCAAAACCATACAAAAATATAAAACTCTTGTGGTGAAAGTAAATACGTAAATGTAGAACTATGTAGTGTTGAAATGCAGGTGCATCTATCACTTTCTGGTATAGAATTTTAAAAACAAAAACATGAAAAGCAATTATATATAGATATATGGCTAATGGATATGTGATATAAAAAGAGGTAATTTGTGTCTCAATAACAAAGGGGGGGTGCAAAGATGTAAAGGGGCAAGTTTTTATGTGATTGAAGTGAAGCTATTAACAGTTTAAAATATACTGTTACAACTTTAAAATGCTTTTACAATGATAACCACAAAGAAACTATTTATAGAATACACTCAAAGGGAAAATGAGAAGGGAATCAAAATATGTCACTAAAAAAATTTATAAATTTTTTTTTAACCTTTATTTATTTTTGAGACAGAGAGAGACAGAGCATGAACGGGGGAGGGTCAGACAGAGAAGGAGACACAGAATCGGAAACAGGCTCCAGGCTCTGAGCTGTCAGCACAGAGCTTGACGCAGGGCTCAAACTCACGGACTGCGAGATCACGACCTGAGCCGAAGTCGGACGCTTAACTGACTGAGCCACCCAGGCACCCCCCAAAAAATTTAAAAATTAATGAAACATAAAATAAGGTAGCAGGAAGAAAAGAAGGATAAAACAGCCATAAGATAGGCAGAACACAATGAACAAAATGGCAATAGTAACTCCTTCCCTGTCAGCAATTACTTTATAGGTAAAGGGATTTTAGATGTACCAACTGAAAGACACAGATTGGTTGAATGGGTAAGAAACAAGATCCAATTAATATACTGTCTACAAGAGATACATTTTATATCTAAAGGCACCATAGGCTAAAAGTGAAAGGTTGGAAAAAGATATTTTATGTAAACAGCTGGCTGAAAATAGCAGGGGAGGCCATATTTAGACAAAATAGCCTTTAAGACAAAAACTATCACACAATACAAAAAAAGGACATTATATAATGCTAACAGGGTCAAATAAAAATAAAAGATATAACAATTATAATATATATTCCCCTAACATTAGGGGTCCCAAATATATGAAGCAAACATTGACAGAACTGAAGGAAGAAATAGACAGCAAGACAATATTAGGAGATTTCATACTCCACTTTCATTTATGGATACAACCACCAGACAGAAGATCAGTAAGAAAACAGAGGACTTGAACAACACTATCAACCAACTGGACCTAAGAGATATACATAGAACAGTTAACAGAAGAAGAATACATATTCTTTTGAAGTGCACATGGACATTCTCTAAGGTATACCACATTAGGCCACAAAACAAGTTTTTTAAAAATATATATATACTTATGTTTATTTATTTTGGGGGGAGAGAGAGAAAGAGAGAGAGAGAGAGAGAGGTGGGCAGAGTGCAAGCCGGGAAGGGACAGAGAGAGAGAGGGAGACACAGACTCCAAAGCAGGCTCCAGACTCCGAGCTGTCAGCAGAGCCCAATGTGGGGCTCAAACACACAAACCGCAAGATCATGACTTGAGCCAAAGTCAGATGCTTTAACTGTCTGAGCCATCCAGGTGCCCGAGGCCACATAACAAGTTTTAGCAAATATAAGAAGATTGAAATTATACAAAGTATATTCTCTGACCACAATGGAATAAAACTAGAAATCAATAGAAGGAAAATCCACGTATATGTGGAAATTAAACAATGTTCTTAATGAATGGGTTAAAGAAAAAAATCACAAGGGAACTTAGAAAATATGTAGAGACAAATGAAAACAAACACAACATACTCAAGCTTATGGGATGCACAAAAGCAGTATTAGGAGGGAATTTTATAATGGTAAGTGCTTACATTAAAAAAGATCTCGGGGCACCTGGATGGCTCAGTCGGTTGAGCGTCTGACTTCGGCTCAGGTCATGATCTCGCAGTTCATGAGTTCAAGCCCCACATCAGGCTCTGTGCTGACAGCTCAGAGCCTGGAGCCTGCTTTGGATTCTGTGTCTCCCTCTCTCTCCACCCTAACCCCACACGTGCTCTCTCTGCCTCTCAAAAATAAAGAAAACTAATAATAATTAAAAAAAAAAGATCTCAAATCAATAGCCTAACTTTACACCTTGAGGAGACAAAGAACAAATGGAATCTAAATTTAGAAGAAAGAAAGAAAGAAATAATAAAGATTAGAGCAGAGGCAAATGAAATAGAGAACAGAAAAATAAAAGAAAAAAATCAATGAAACCAAAAGTTGGTGTGTTATGGACTGAATGTTTCTATTTCTCCTCAAATTCATATATTGAAGCCCTAATCCCCAATGCAATAGTATATGGAGGTGGGGCCTTTTGGAGGTTAATTAGATTTAGATGAGGTCATGAGGATGGGAACCTCATGTTGGGATTTATGGGCTTGTAAGAAGAGGGAGAGAGAAATCTCTGTCTTCATGCACATGCACCAAGAAAAGGCCATGTGAGCACACAACAAGAAGGCAACTATCTGCAAGCCAGGAAGTGGGTTCTCACCAGCACCTGATCATGCTGGTACCTTGGGCTTTCAGCTTCCAGAACTGTGAGAAATAAATGCCTGTTTTTTAAAGCCACCTAGTCTATGATATTTTATGGTAGCTTGAGCAGACTAAGATATTGTCTTTTGAAAAGATTGACAAAATTAACAAAGCCCTAGCTAGACTAAGAAAAAGAGATAGAAGACTAAAATAACTAAAACTAGAATTGAAACTGTGGGTATAACTGATATCACAGAAATTAAAAGGATTATAAGAGACTACTATGAATAATTCTAAAACAACAAATTGGATAACCTAGAAGAATTGGATAAATTCCCAGAAACAACCAGCCTACCAGGACCGAATCATAAAGAAATAAAAAATCTGAACAGACCTATAACTGGTATGGAGATTCCAGCAGTAATCAAACACCTCCTAACCAGGACCAGATGACTCACTGAAGGATTCTACCAAACATTTAAAAAGGTAACACCAATCCTCCTCACAACCTTCCAAAGAATTGAAGAAGAGGAAACACTTCCAAACTCATTCTATGAAGCCAGCATTATTCTGATAGCAAACCTAGGTAAAGACACAAGCAAATCAAACTGTAGAAAAATATTCCTGATGAGTAACAATGTAAAAATACTCAATAAAATACGAGTAAACTGAACTAAACAGCACACTAAAAGGATTATACACTATAATCAAATGGGATTTACATGTGGAATGCAAGAATGGCTCAATAATAAAAAAAATCAATGTAACACACTACATTAACAAATGTAGGACAAAATCCACATGACTATCTCAATTGATGCAGAAAAAGCATTTGACAAAATATAACACTCTTTCATGATAAAAACACTCAAAACTAGGAGTAAAAGGAAACTACCTCAACAGTGAATACATATCATACTCAACCATGAAAGACTAAAAGTTTTTCCTCTAAGATCAGAAACAAGGCCAGGGTGCCTGGGTGGCTCAGTTGGTTGAGTGGCCAGCTTTGGCTCAGGTCATGATCTCACAGTTCGTGAGTTCGAGCCCTGCGTCGGGCTCTGTGCTCGCAGCTCAGAGCCTGGCGCCTGCTTCAGTTTCTGTGTCTCCCTTTTTCTTTGCCCCATCCCCACTCATGCTCTGTCTCTCTCTGTCTTAAAAATAAAACATTAAGAAAAAAAAAACCAAAGAAACAAGGCAAAGATGCCTCCTTTCAGGGCATCTGGGTGGCTCAGTAGGTTAAACATCTGACTTCAGCTCAGGCCATGATCTCATGGCTCATGAGTATGAGCCCTGCGTCAGGCTCAGAGCCTGAAGCCTGCTTCAGATTCTGTGTCTCCCTCTACCTTTCTCTCTCTGCCATTCCCCTGCTAGCACTCTGTCTCTCTCTCTCTCTCAAAAATAAACTTAAAAAATATTTTTAAAAAAGGTGCCTCCTTTCAACTACTATTGAACATAGTATTAGAATTGCTAGCCAAAGCAATTAGACAAAAAAAATAAAAGGTACCTAAATTGGAAAGGAAAAAAGTAAAATTATCTCCGCTCACAGATTATTTGATCTTATATGTACAAAACCTTAAACACTCAATACACACACACACACACACACACACACACACACACAAACTGTTACAATGAATAATTTCAGCAAAGGGGCACCTGGATGACTCGTCAGTTGAGCTCTTGATTTTGGCTCAGGTCATGATCTCATGGTTTGTGAGGTCAAGCCCTGAGTCAGGCTCTGTGCTGACAGTGTGGAGACTGCTTGGGATTCTCTCTCTCTCTCTCTCTCTCTCTCTCTGCCCCTCCCCCCACTTATGTTCACTCTCTCTCAAAATAAATAAACTTAAAAAATTTTTCAGCAAAGTAGCAGGATACAAAGTCAACACAAAAATCAGTTGCATTTATATACACTAGCAATAATTAATACAAAGAGGAAATGAAGAAAATAATCCCATTTACTATGGCATCAATATTTAGGAATAAACATATCCAAGGAGGTAAAAGACTTGTACACTCAAAACTATAAAGCATTGCTAAAGAAAAGAAAGAAAATACAAATGAATAGAGACATCCCATGTTTATGGAACAGGAAACTTAATACAGTTAAAATATACATACTATCCAAAGTGATGTAAATATTCAATGCAATCTATATTAAATCTCAATGGCATATATATATATTTTTATATACATGTATACGTACATACATGTATGTATATATATATGTGTGTGTGTGTTTGTGTGTGTGTATTTTTTTTTTTTGCAGAAGTAGGAAAAAATCCTAAAATTTATGTGGAATCTTAAAGTATCCCAAATATACAAAACAATCTTGAAAAAGAACAAAACTGGCAGCCTCAGAGTTCCTGATTTTAAAGCATAACACAATGCAACACTAATGAGACAGTGTGGTACTGGTATAAAGGCAGATGTATTGACCAACGAAACAGAATGGAACCCAGAAGCAAACTCTTGCATATATATACCCAAATAATTTTTGACACAGGTGCCAAGACTACAAAATGGGGAAAAGACAGTCTTTTCAACAAATGGTATTGGGAAACCTGGATATCCACATGCAAAAAAAATGAAATTGGACTCTTACCTTACACCATATATATAAATTTAAATGGATTAAATACCTAAATGTAAGACCTAGAACTATATAGTTCCTAGATGAAAACATAGGAAAAATCTTCATGACACTGGAGTTGGCAATGGTCTCTTGAATATGATACCAAAAGCACAGACAACAGAAGCAAAAGTAGACAAATGGGACTACATCAAACGAAAAAACTTCCATCTGTCCAAGGAAACCATCAACAGAGTGAAAAGGCAATCTATGAAATAAGAGAAAATATCTGTAAATCATATATCTCATAAAGGGTTAATATACAGACTATATAGAGAATTTCTACAACTCAAGAAGAAAACAGATAACTGGATTAAAAAATTGGCAAAGGACTTAAATAGACGCTTCTCCAAAGAAAATATACAGATGGCCAAGAAGCAACTGAAAAGATGCTCAATATCACAAATCACAAGAGAAATGAAAATCAGAACAACAATAAGATATCACCTCACACCCATTAGGATGGCTACTATCAAAACAAGAAAGTAAGTGTTGGAGAGGATGTGGAGAAATTGGAACTCTGCTGGGAATGTAAAATGGTGCAGCTGCTGTGAAAAGTGGTGTAGAGGTTCTTCAACACACTAAACATAAGAGTTGCATTGACTTATCAATTCCCCATCTAGAAATATATCCAGAAGAATTTAAAGCAGGATCTCAATGAGATATTTGCACACCCATGTTCACTGCAGCATTATTGCAGTAGCTTCCATTGGGTGGAAGCAACCCAAATCCCATCAACAGATGAATGGTTAAAGAAAATGCAGTTCATACAAACAATGGGATAGTTTCAAGTGTGGGAAGATGAAAGAGATCTAGAGATCTGTTGCACAACAATGTGAATGTTGTACACACCACCTAACACTACTATACACTTAAAAATAGTTAAGATGATAAATTTAATGTTGTGAATGTTTTTTTACAGTAGTAAATCTGAGCTATTATGAACTTTCAGGCTTTCCTCTCCCTATGAATATACAATTTCCCCCTAAAATGGACCACATTGTACATACTATTTTATAACAGGCTTTTGTCCATTGACTACAGAAGAAAGTCTTTTCCAAGTTATTCTCTTTTACGTCATTTATTTTAAGTTTATTTGAGAAAGACAGAGACAGAGGGGGAGGGGAGAGAGAAAGGGAGAGAGAGAATCCCAAGCAGGTTCTGCACTGTCAGCACAGAGCCCCATGCAGGGCATGAACTTATGAAACTGTGAGATCATGACCTGAGCTGAAACCGAGAGTCGGATGCTTAGCCAACTGAGCCACCCAAGCGCCCCTCTTTTAGGCCATTTAGAAAGGCTGTCTAGTATTGTTGGACACTAGACTGAATGATTTTATTCTTATGAATAATACTATGTAGCTAAATCACGTTATGCCTTTTGAACAGTGATAATCTCAGCTTTTTTTTTCTCCTTTTCTAATCAGCTCTCAGCTATTAGACTTCTAATCTGTGATCAGACAACCAAGCTGGTTAAATAAGTTTACTTGTAATAAAACCTTATTTGCAATTCTGTAATTTGCTCTCATCCTGGGTAAACAGGGACAGCCATTGCAGCAGCTGTGAAGGGAGGTGGATTTTGCTTATTTGGGGGTGTACCTTCCAGTTAGACCAGCTCACCCAGAATTGGTTCCTGCCTTACTGAATAAATCTAGATGGTAGCACATGCTCTTGGGGTTGCTTTTTCCCTTCCACTCGCTCTCAGGGTCTTGAAATTCAATCTACCTGGTCACCACCTCATTGGTACCTGTTTCTATTTTCTGAAGCACTGCTGCCTCTTAGCCAGGTCTAAGCTGGCCTTCTTTGACTCCTGATACTGCTATGCACGCACACTGCTGGTTTCTACTGTGTAAACATCTTTGCTTTAGTTCCTCACACTGTTAAGTAACCCATAGCACTTCTTTGTGCTTTTTGACAGCAGCACTATTTGACAACCTTGAATCTCATTAAGTTCACCACACCGTGTGTGGGGGGTGGGGGAGGTGAGCACGTGTGCGTGAAAGCACATAAAATGCACTTCAGCAATTACAACAGAACTCCCAAATCACATATTACTGAGTAGTGTATATGCAACTAGACAGGCCCCCGTTTCCTAAATTTGCTTGTAGAATCTCATGAAACACTTGGTAAAAAACACATCCCCAGGTCTAGCCCTGTGGATATGTATTATTCTGGATATATAATTTAACAAATACCTCAGGTAATCCTTCTCATCAGGCAAATTTAGAAACACTAGACCCGTAACCTGCATCCTCAGAGCCTCCAGGACACTGGGAAGTTCAGCTGGGACCCATGGGAGACTGGGAAGTCTGGTAGCACAGGGTTCATTCCATTAGGGTAGGAAATTTCCTGGTGTCACCTGTAAGTTGGAATAAACATTGAAAAGTCTTTAGAGCTTGAGACCAAAGCAGAAACTTAGGATCTATTTACCATTTCTACACCAAGAATGGCTCCAAACATATACCCCTTGGCTATAGATTCTATCCCAAACTTTGGGTTTCCAGAAGTGTTAGCTGGGAGTCATAGAGTTCTTTGAAAGAAGTAACAACTGGATCCTCTGAGGACTGAATGCTTTGCATATGTGCTAAAATCATTTGGGGTGCCTTTTATTAGGTAAGATTCTGTTTTCACTTATATCAGCTCAACACCAGATCTATGTCAGGTAACTGCTCTTGTAGTGCTAGCTCTGTCCTTCTGGAGGCTTGAGGGAGGAGCACAGAACTCTGATACATATGCCTCAACTCATGACGAGTCTTTGGCTTCTTGTGTCAACTGTACATAAGAGATAGAAGCATTCCTCTCTCAATCTAAGGACACAGGGAGACCCAACATGTATGAGAATTCTAAGAGAAGCTCACTAGAGCTGGTGAATCTTAACCCCACCACAGACACTATTCACATGAGACCACAATTCCCATTTCTCTTACAATCCTGGGCCCATTTAAGAATTTGCCTAAAACTGTTGAAGAATACTCAAATAGTGGTCCATGAGAAAGTTAAAACTGAGGGGGAAACAAAATTATGAGGGGAAAATGTCTCCACAGACCTGAAAAATACATTTTTGCCCTTTAAAAACTTATTTCTCTTTAAGAGAATTTTAACATAAAGGAAAGTGATGTTACTGATGTTTATTTGGTAAATAAGCTACATATTTAAGCATTTTTTCCCCTAATGGCTTTAGGAAAGATCTCCTTCCTAAAAAAAAAAATGTTTACAGGTAAACCTTTAAAGGGTATGACAGTAAAGTGATGTAGAATGAGAAAAGCACTTTATTCAGTGCACACTGACAGTTTTTCCAGTTCCATTCATAATTAAAGTAAAAAAAAAAAACCTCTTGAGTATTTTTTATGAAAAAAATATTGAATTTCAAAACCCCTGAAGTTACTATTGAAAGCTTATATTCCTTAAACGTATATATGTACATATATACGTATATATGTGAACCACTCAGAGAAATTATATATATACCACTCAAAACAACTTTAAGAGCTGTTCTTTTCTGTATTTAAAATTGTCCTTTCAAATATTTAGAAGTTCCACAGGTGGTGGCTTTAATGGAATTTTTCCCAGAGTAAATTTCTTGGATTGAAACTGCTCCAGTTCTTCTGCTGTTAGTTGATCCTTGGGTGTGAATAACACATTATCTGTTGTGATGCTGCCATTTGAGACTGGTAAAGAGGTGGATATGCTGCTATTTCCAAAGGTGTCACTGGATGACTTGGAAAAAGCACTGTGAGAATGTGAGCCTAGATTACCAAAACCAGCCACAGAATTGCCACTTCCAAAGGCTGGGGCTCCAACAGAGCCTGCTGCCATGGGAGCTGGAAATCCTGAAAATCCAGGTGATCCAAAACTGGAAGCTGCAGGACTTTTAAAAGAAAATGAAGCAGCAGATGTGATTGCAGGTTTCCCAAATCCAAATGTTGGAGTGGAAGTAGTGATGGCAGAACTGGCAGGGGGTGTGGCTCCAAACGCTGGAGTATTCCCAAACACAGAAGGACTTCCAGAAGCGGCAGAGGCAAATCCAGAGCTTGGTTTAAAACTAAAATTCTGAGCATTAGCACTGCTGCTGTTATGCACTGGAAAACCTAAAAAAAACAGAAAAAGGAAAAAATAACCTATGATAAGTCAGAAAATGTAACCATATTAACCACCCCTCCTTTTTTTCTTATTTCTGCCACGTTTGAATGTTGAGAAGCTTTATTGGAAAAAGTGAAAAGAAGAAGCTAGAACAAACCCATTAAAACCCTGTCGTCCTGTCTTTCTGCTGTACTGATCTCATTTGTACCATGATTATCCACACTCATGGAAACAGCTTTGAGAAACCTCTGGGATTAGGAGGTGGACTTTCGCTTTCTGTGCTCGTGTGCCCCAAGTAAATCAGCTATATCCATTATCAAAGAAGTAACTCTTTCCTCAGCTATATTCTTTTATTTAAAAATTTTTTAATTTAAAAAGATATTTATTTTGGGGAGGGGGGACAGAGAAAGAGACAGAGAGACAGAGATGGAGAGAGAGAATCCCAAGCAGGCCCCATGCTGTCAGTGCAGAGACAAACGCAGGATGTGATCTCACCAACCGCAAGATCATGACCCGAGCCAAAACCAAGAGTCAGATGCTTAACCGACTGAGTCACCCAGGCGCGCCAGCTATATTCTTTTAAGCAAATATAGAGTGGTCACTTCATCTCAGTTTCCTCCTGTATTGATGGAGTGATTCTCAAGCCCCTTCCAGCTCTCAACTAAGATGAATATGATGAAATCATACTCTAATAATCGACATCTCTAGTTTTTGCCTAAATTTTTCCTGAGTTGCCATTTTTTGCATACTTTTTATGACAGTTGAAACCCTCAGTCCTAATTTGCATTTTTATTTGTCTCTAAGAACCATTGTTCACCTGTGTCCTAACTTAAAAAATTTGTCCTTTAAACTAAAAAAAAACCAAAAACAAAAAGTGACACAGTATTGCCACGTGAGACAATACTATGCTGTTATACACAGTGAAAAGAAGGTCCTCAATTGTGGTGCTGCTACAACAGTTACTATGTATTCCTATAAAACTTTTGAAAAAACTCCTAAAATACACTTTGAAAGCTTGAGCCATAGGGTCTTTCAAAAAACATGCTCCATCTGACCTCCATTTCACAAATGACTGATGAGCCAAATTCTTTGAAACTCCATTATGGAAGACAGTAGAATCTGCAATGGTAATTTAATGTCCCTTAACACACCTTCAGACTTTATGATCTGAAACCTCTAAAATCCTGTTTCCAAAATGGATAAAGTCTTGCATCACTTTATCATTTACCTGGTGGCCCAAATGTTATTCCTTGCATACTGCCAAATCCAAATGTAGCTGCTGCTTGATTTACTCCACCCTTTACATCTGAGAGCTGTAAAAAAAAAAAAAAAAAAAAAGAGCAGGTAAATAATAAATTAGTTGATGAATAATTCTCAATTCACAGCCAAATTAAATTTTAAAAATGTGCACTTACCAGGCGCATGGGTGGCTCAGTTGGTTGAGCATCCGACTTCAACTCAGGTCATGATCTCATGTTCTGTGAGTTTGAGCACTGCATTGGGTTCTGTGTGAACAGCTAGCTCAGAGCCTGGAGCCTGCTTGGGCCTGTGTCTCCCTCTCTCTCTGAGCACCAGCCCCCCCAACTCTCTCTCAAAAATGAATAAACGTTAAAAAAATTTTTTTAAATGTGCACTTAAAAATGTTTACCATAGAAAAATGCCCACAATATGAATATGCATAGGAAAAAATGGACTAATTTCAATGAGTTAAGAGCAACTCATGAATTATGAGTGATGAATTATGGGTGATTTTAATTTTACTTATGCTTCTAAAATATTTTCTAAATTTCTTCAATGAATTTATATTAAAATCAGAAAAAAAAATTTAATAATACATTTTAATGACTAGATTGATTATCAAAAAATCTAGACTTCAGGCAAAGGGCCTTTGGAGGCTACCTAGTCTACTTATTCTGATGCCTGAACTGAATTGATTCACAATTACATAATTAAAAACTTACTACTAAAATCTATTGAACATTTCCTATTCCTTGAAAATACTTTATGTTCTTACTATTTTCTACTCTAGAAATGTCTTTCATCTCTGCATAGTGAAATCTCAATCTCCCTTTCTTTTATTTTATTTTTAAGTTTTATTTATTTAAGTGATCTCTACACCCAATGTAGGTTCAAACTCATGACCCTGAGATCAAGAGTCGGATGCTCTACTGACTGAGCCAGCCAGGCACTCCTTTAAAATCCCTTTCAAGGAACTTTTCCCTTACTCCTTACCTCCAAGAAGTTTTTCCTAACTAACTCAAACAGATATAATTTCTCTTATTTGGAAGCCTCAATAGCATTTTCCAAAAATCAATTTCATTGAGGTATAGTTTATACACAATAAAATGCATCCATCGTATATATGTATCTCAGTGAGTTTTGACAAACTTCTAGTCACCACCACAATCAAGATTTAGAACATTTCCATCACCTCTAAAAGTTCCCTTGTGTTTTTTTCAGTCAACTCTCTCCCAAATGCTAGGTACAGGGAAGAACTCATCTCCTATCACTATAGATGAGGTTTGTTTTCTTTAGTGTTTCATATAAACGGAATCACATAGTATGTACTTTTTTTTTTTTTGGTCCAGCTTCTCTCCTTCAGTGTAATAGTCATTAACAGGTAAACAGATAAACATATATTCATACACTGCATTAAAAGAATAAAGAATGAACTACTCATATATGCTAAGCCCACTGTGGGTGGGGCTGTCCAAGATCTTAACCTATGGAGGGGCACCTAGAAAAGTGGCAAAGAGCAAGGAACTTCTAACCCTGAGGGTAGTTGTGTAGTTCTTTGGACTCAGTTATCCCCTTTACATCAGTAATGGTGATGGTGGGCTACCTCTCATGTACGGACAGAATCCTTCAAGAAGTCCTACTAAACTTAAACGGCATTATAACAACTAAACGGTGGAGAAATTAGCTTACACAAGAGTCTGTTTAGGAAGTACATATTTAAGAAAGGGGTGGAGCACTGCAACTGTCACACAGTCATTTACTAAGTTAGGCAGTGACAACCATCATATCCTTTTTAGAAGGTAGAAATATAAATCGTCTGGGAAACTCTAAATATCTTATTTCAAAATAAGGTCCTTAAGAAGTTTTAATGGGAATAGAAACATCATAACTTTATTGACCAAGATAATGAATATGCTATAGTCAGGATCATGTATCTTTGGAGACAAGTGGGTATACATCTACTAAAGGCATTTCTATATAGGTCAGGGAATAGATGGTGAGTGTTTTCCAGTCACAAAAGCAAACAGTAGTCTAAATGTGTATCCAGATCATTTTTCAAAGCAATTTCTTTGTAAATGCTAATAACCTGGTATATTTGAATTTATGTAACATTTTCAAAACTAGACTACTTAAGTCAAAAACTTTACCCTAAGGAAAGCAAAGTTACCTGTGCTTTTCAGACTGAGGAACAGAGAGAAAGCAATTCCAGGACTGTGATTTTAAATGATACAATCCTGAGAATGTGAATCATAATTCTTGACAGAGAACTTTAGCTTTGCTTTCTAAATCCGAAGTGAAATTCTCTGCAAAAAAAGTAATAGATAAGACACTTCCCTGTAGAAAACTCTCCCAATACTCACCGAAGCTATGTTAGCCGATGTATTTAGATTTTTCAGTTCATTTACTCTGTTTCTCCACTGATTTATTAACTGTTGGAGGGAATTTAGCTAAAGAGAGAAGACAAAAATAATCAGTCAATTCTGAGTATTTAAGTTAGTCTCTCTAACTTCATGTCTTTATTTGCTAAAATCACAAGTTTAGAAAACATTTTTATGGCCCATTACTCGTACAATTTGCCCAAGATGTTCCAGCTATAGTTCCCTCCCTGTTCTCCAAAACCTTGTGTCACCTGGTTTAGAATTTCAAGTAATGTGGCAGCACAGAGGTAGTTCTATCTGGATGGGAACAAACATGTATACTAGTTGAAATGCATGATCATGACCGTAGACAACACAAAAATACACTTTATGTCATTTCTTTTAAGCACTAACTTATTGAAGTCCAGCTTTTTTATTTTTTGATATCTGTGAGAATGTTAATCCGTACCACAGACTGTGTCTTATTTCACTGCTTTTCTAGAATTCATCATGGTGTCTGTACCTAATAGATGCTCCATAAGTGTCAAATGATGAAAGGGTCTGACTTCTATGACTGATCACTGGATAATTTGCAAGAAAAACAGTGACATTCCTAGTTATATAGTCAAAATATATTATTACCATTTTAGATAACCAACCAATTTCAAAGAAAGTAATTTAGAAAATAAAAATAGCCTTGTCTTGAGAAAAATTATTAGACCTCATCCACTTTGCCAATGTACAAGCAAGCCACTACAAACAGAGAAGACTATAATTAACAGCTAATCTGGTATTAAGGTAGATGAATAGGAAACAAACTTACATAACTCTGTAAGTTATTGCTGGTTAAGTAGTTATGGTATTCAAGCCTCAATTCCTCTGGTGAAATGTCTGTAAAACCTGAAGTGAGGAATCAATTGGAATCTTTAAAATAAATACCAGTACTTTTGATAGTATAGTAAAGCTAGAAGTCCTAGACAAGAATATATGCTAATGTTGATCATAAGAAAGTTTTCATAATCATAAGGAAAAATTTCAAAGCCTATATGTTTAATAAAGTATAAGATTAAAATAAAATATAGTTGGATATTTGATCTTTAAAGGGGGAAATTTTCTAAAGATAAATGGAGTGTAAGGAATAATACAAGAGTTAACTACATATACATTCAAATTTCTGTCTAAAATAATATTCTGTATGCCAGAAACTATAATAAGCAAAATTAAAAGGCAAATGGAAAACAGTAACTTTAACATATATGACAGGAAAAGAGCTAATGTCAATGTGTAAACAGCACTTACAAATCCATAGGACAAACAAATAGGAGCAAACATAAGAAACAGGCAATTCACAAAAAAATTCAAATACCCAGTAAGTAAGTGAAATAAAAAAGTTCAGTTTAGGGGCGCCTGGGGGGCTCAGTCAGTTGAGCATCCAACTCTTGGTTTCTGCTCAGGTCATGATCTCAATTGGTAAGTTTGGGCCCCACATAGGGCTCTGTGCTAACAGTGTGGAGCCTGCTTGGGATTCTCTCTCTCCCTCTCTCTGCCCCTCCCTGACTTGCTCTCTCTGTCCCTCTCTCAAAATAAATGACTAACTTAAAAAAAAATTCTTTAAAAAAAAAGTTCAATTTAAAAATACAACTTAAAATACAGATAAGATACTTTACTTAATGGCAAAAATTAAAAATGGATGGTATTTATTGTTAGTAAGGGTGTGGTAAAATTGACATTCTCCTAAATTGCCTTTAAGGCAACCAGAAAGGCACTTTTCTAGGAGGACAATTGTCAGTACGTGTCAAATGCCTTAAATATGTTTGTACCTTCTGTCCTTAATAGAATTTCTAGGATTTAACCTCAGAAAATAATGAGACCTATAATCAAAGAGTTTTATGTATGAAGGTGTTCATTCTAGTATTTTTAGTAATAGAGACAACCTGAAAACAACAAAGTAGAATACAAAACTAGATTATGGTCCTAATTATATATATACAAACAGGAAATATGGTTGTGTGTGCATATTTTGAAAGGAATAATCTGAAATATTATAGTTTGTGACACCAGGTGATCTTTATTTTATTTATGTATTTCTGTGTTTTTCAAGTTTTCTATGGCAACAGCTGTAAATTTATAATTAGGAAACTTTTTAAGAAAGGAAAAACAACATTCAGGATATTTCCTACAGAGAATTACTTGTAACCCAGATATCATTAACTCCATGGACTTCTACACCCCAGAATAAAGAAAAGACTAAATGTTCAAATTAGAACCTTGGATTCCCTCTAACAACTTGTCGTTATACCATCTTTAATAACTGTTCAGGCCAAAAAACCTAGGAATCTCCTTGTATTTATCTCTTTCCCCACATCTAATTAATCAGCATCCTGCCAAGTTCTAATTCCAAAACACACTACGAATTTGACCAATTCTGTCTCCACTGCTAGTGATTCTAACCCAGTCAGTCACCAGCATTTGTCTCCTAACTCATCTCCTTGCCACTATTTTAGTTTTCACCCCACAGCACTCCCTACAGACCACTTCTTTCATACAACAGTCCGACTGAGTTTTTTCTAATCAGATCATGTCCTTCTGCTTAAAGTTCCACATGGCTGTCCTTACAGTTAGTCCAACATGATCTGGCTCTTGGCTGACTCTATGGCCTTATGTCCTATTACTCTTTCTCTCATTCACTCTCCTCCAGGGGTTCTGGCCTCACTTGTCTTCAAACTTGCCAATCTTGTTCCTACAAGGGTCTATGCACTAGCTATTCCTACTGCCAGGAATGCTTTCCCCAAATCTTCCCATAAGAGACACCTTCTTCTCACTTAGGACTCCGCTCCAATCCTGCTTTGTAAGAATGGATAACTTACTCTAAAGAAAAACTGTCCCTCCAGTTACTTTATCCTCCTTCCAGCTGTTCCTCATCTGAACCACAGAACACAGAAAATTATCTGAGTGACTATTTTCACAGTTATCCCAAGGGGGTAAAAAAGCAGTATCATTTTAGATGCATAGAGAGTTAATTCATTACAACTGATGTCTAAGAACAGTTCTCCAACTTTTTGGTCTCAAAACCCATTTATATTCTTAAAAATCATTAACAATGCCAAAGAGCTTTTGCTTATATAGGTTATAATATACATATTTACCATATTTAAAATGAAAAATAAGAAATAATAGAACATATTTATTAATTCACATAAAAATAAGAAACCAATTACATATCAACATAAATTAAAAAACTATTTTTCAAGCAAAAAATAAAAATTTAGTGAGATGAGTGGCACTGTTTTATGTTTGTAAATGTTTTTTTGCATACTTTAATGTAAAAATATTTTATTGCTAAAAAATGCTAACCCTCTTCTGAGCTTTCAGTGAGTCATCATCTCTTTGGTGATGGAGGGTCTGTTTGTAAATTTTTTTAATGTTTGGTTTTAAGAGAAGACTGCTGGATTATTATATCTACTTCTACATTCAGTCTGTTGCAATATACTACCTGGCTGAAGTGTATGAAGAAAATCTGTTCTAACACAGATAGGGAGTTGGGAAGGAGGACTTTAATAATCTTTTCAGGTAATTGTGGTGTTAGGTTCTTACAAGTTTAGCTATAATGTAAATTTAAGCCTTAATATTAATTAACTTTTTGTATTATTATATTAAATCTAGTGGTTTATCTTGTGCTTAGAATGAATTTTTCAGCCATGCATGTTTTTATAACATCGTACATTGTCATTTAGAAACTACTGGTTCATTGAGTCATCTAGAACTTTCAAATATTGCCACATGCCATTTTACAATATCAAAAAACTCTTATTTGTTAATGTCACTGTCCATCTCATCAGAAGAGACTTTAAGAGATATTTAAGTCATCAAGCTGACAGTGGCAGAAAACAGTTTTCCATAATTCTAATTCTCACATGAAAGTTGAATTTTGTCATTGGCAATAAACAGTTGTTTTCTTTGAAGCAACAAACTCACTCCATTTGTTTTTTTAGAAAATGCTGCCAAATTCCTAAGTCTAGATAACCATAGCTGTCAGTCATTCTTTCAAGTAAAAACGGTCTATGGAAAAAGTGGCTGGTTCAGCTCACAACTCAAAGGATCACTCGTGTCTTCCCTCAAGGAAGATAACCATCATATCTGAGTACGTGGCAGAAGCATTTCATGTGTGCTTCTCATTTTGTCACACAGATTAAAAAAAGTGTGCATACAGGACACCTGGGTGGCTCAGTCAGTTGAGCATCTGACTTTTGATTTCAGCTCGGGTCATGATCCCAGGGTCATGGGATGGAGCCCTGCATGCTGCTCAGTGCTGAGTGTGGAGCCTGCTTGATTTGTTCTCTCTCTGTCTCTGTCTCTCTCTCTCTAAAAAATAGTGTGGGGCGCCTGGGTGGCTCAGTTGGTTAAGTGACTGACTTCAGCTCAGGTCATGATCTTGCAGTTCATGAGCTTAAGCCCCACGTTGGGTTCTGTGCTCACAGCTCGGAGCCTGGAGCCTGCTTCAGATTCTGTGTCTCCCCCTCTGTCTCTGCCCCTGCCCCGCTCACATTCTGTCTCTCTCTCTCTCAAAAATAAGTAAACATTAAAAAAAAATTTTTTTAAGGTGTACACTCAAGGGTCATGATTAATAAAATCACTATTTTTACCTCTTCATCAAAAACTGTAAGTGAAAATGGCATTAAAAAGTTTTTTTATTGGGGTGCCTGGCTGGCTTGGTCAGAAGAGCATATGACTTTTGACCTCAGGGTCCGGAGTTCAAGTCCCATGTTAGGTGTAGAGATTACTTATAAAAATTAAAAAAAAAATTTTTTTTATTGACTAATGTAGTCTGCTAGTACAGTTATGTTGCCTCTGCCTTGATTCATGCTAAGATACAAGGAGTTTGACCCATCAATGCTTTTGCACCAACAGTGCAAATGTCAACAGAGTGAAATGGCAATTAATGTCTTGATATTATTATGAAAATATTTTTGAATTTGTAGAGCCTTTCGAAAATTTTTTAAAATTTATTTTTATTTTTTTTAAAAGTTTATTTTTGAGAGAGAGAGAGAGAGAGTGCAGGGAAGGGGCAGAGAGAGAGAGAGAGCGCGAGGGAGGATCTGAAGTGGGCTCCATGCTGACACAGAGAGCCTAATGCGGGGCTTGAACTCACATACCTTGAGATCATGACCTGAGCCAAAGTCGGACGCTTAACCGACTGAGCCACCCAGGCGCTCCTGTAGAGGCTTTTTAAAAAAAGTTTGACAGAAAGCATGTGTGTGCGCACTCAAGTACAAGTGAGAAGGGGAGGGGCAGGGGGAGAAGGAGAGAGAGAATCTCAAGCAGGCTCTATGCTGTCAGCACAGAGCCCACTGTGGGGCTGGATCTCACAAACTGTGAGATCATAACCTGAGCCCAAATCAACAGTTGGACGCTCAACTGACTGAGCCACCTAGGCACCCCAAATTTGTACAGCCTTTAAAAGGGTCTCAGGAATAGGGCTGCCAGATTTAGCAAATAATACAGGATGCCCAGGGGTGTCTGGGTGGCTCAGTTGATTGTTTGACTTCGGCTCAGGTCATCATCTCACAGTTCGAGAGTTCAAAGCCTGCACTGGGCTCCCTGCTGTCAACGCAGAGTCCACTTCAGATCCTCTGTCCTCACCACCCCCACCTCTCCCCCGTGCACAAGCACTCTCTCTCTCTCTCTCAAAATAAACATTAAAAAAAATGCAGGATGCCCAGTTAAATCTCAATGTCAGATATATAACAAATACTTTTTTAGTATAAGTATGTCCTAAATATTACATGGGATTTCATATACTAAAAATATTTTTTGTTTACCTAAATAAAAAAGAATTTAAATTTAACCGAGTGTCCCATATTTTATCTGGCAATCCTACGTAGGAATCTATATTCCACAGTTTGAGAACCATTGCTTTAGGGCATTAGACATTAGGTTTAATTCCAAACTGATTAAAAAAGGTTCAGTACTTCTTTATTTTCTTTATAGAAAACACTATCTAAAACTATCTGATTTATTTGTATTATTTACTGTCTCCCTCCCTCAAGAACATAAGCTTTGTAAGCAAGGGAGCTTGTCTATCCTGCTCATCACTATATTCTTAGAACTTAGAATAGGGCCTGGCACAAAAGAAATTCAGTAAATATTTTGTTGAACAGCTGAGTGAATAAATAACTAAGGACTGGTGTGACAAATGCTCAGAGGGAATAAGCAGGCAGAGCTGAGACAGAGTAGGGATCCCAGAGTTCTGAGGGTTTGCAGGGGCTCTCATCTGCGAGGTACTTGCTATTTACTCAACAGCACAGAGGGCCCAGGACCACCCAAAATAGGATTAGAAAAGTGTGGTGCTCTAGGTTTGAGTTCAGAAAGGGCTTAGGGACTACGCACAAAAGAAAACAGGGAGGAAAAAGGGTATTCTAAAGAAATGCTATCCCTGTAGCCAAGCTAAAGCTCTTTACCTTTACATGCTATCTCCAGAATAGGTCTCAACACGCTTTACAAAAAATAACTATCTTTGGAAGGAAATACAGGGAAGGGAGAAGAGAATCAGGCAGCCAAGGCCTTAATGACAAAAAGGATATGAATCTTCTATTCAATGTTAGCAGCTACGAGTTTTGAAAGTTGTACCTATAGGGAACCAAGAAGGCAGAGACTCTTTGGGGGCTTACAGAATTGGAATTGGGGTGGGTCCTGATTTCACTATTTTCCCATGAGAACTACATACTTTAAAAAAACTGTATCTTCTTTTAATTTTTTTTAATGTTTATTTATTTTTGACAGAAAGATACAGAGCATGAGCGGGGGAGGGGCAGAGAGAGAGAGAGACAAAGAATCCGAAGCAGGTTCCAGGCTCTGAGCTGTCAGCACAGACCCCGACACGGGGCTCGAACTCACAGACCACGAGATCATGACCAGTCATGATCATGACCGGATGCTCAACCGACTGAGCCACCCAGGCTCCCCCTCAAAAAACTGTATCTTCTAATCTCTATCTCTGAATTATGAAGTTCCGCCAGAAAAATGGAATACTTTAAACAATGTCTAAACTCTCCTAACTGTAGCTAAGTTTGAGATTAGTTTATTAAGCATGACCTTCGTTTTAGAAACTAAGAGTTATAAAACACAATTTATAAACATACAATTTCTCAATTACCTGAAATATTAGGCTTCTTTTTCACTGGCGAATAAACAGAAAACATCCACTGCCCTGATGATTCCCAAACTTCCATATCTTTTATAATTCCTTCTCTGGAAAAAAAAGAGAAAAGGAACTTTTTAATCTGCTTGTTAAAATTTATTGTTTATAATTTTCAATGACTCAAATCTTAAATTATAGTAAACATATAATTTCAGATTTTTTCAATTGTATTTTCTGAAGAGTATTCTTTAAAGCAGAATTTATAGAATAAGAACTATATTTCATGATTTTAAATATTGTAATATTGGGGTGCCTGGGTGGCTCAGTTGGTTGAACATCTGACTCTTGGTTTGGGTCAGGTCATTATCCCAGGATTGTGGGATTGAGCTGTGTTGGACTCCACACTGAGTGGGGAGCCTGCTTGGGATCCTCTATCTCTGTCTCTTCCCCTCCCTGTACCCCTCTCCTTTGCTCGAGCGCTCTTTAAAATAAAAAAAAATTAGGGGCGCCTGGGTGGATCAGTCAGTGAAAGGTCTGACTGCAGCTCAGGCTATGATCTTGTGGTTCTTGGGTTCAAGCCCTGCGTCGGGCTCTGTGCTGACAGCTCAGAGCCTGGAGCCTGCTTTAGATTTTGTGACTCCCTCTCTCTCTGCCCCTCCCCACTCATACTCTGTCTCTGTCTCTGTCTCTCTCTCAAAAATGAATAAACATTAAAAATAAAAATAGGGGGCACCTGCATGGCTCAGTCAGTTAAGCAGCCAACTTCAGCTCAGGTCATGATCTCATGGCTCGTGAGCTTAAGCCCTGCGTTGGCCTCTGTGCTGGCAACTCAGAGCCGGGAGCCTGCTCAGATTGTGTCTGCCTCTCTCCCTGCCCCTCTCCTGCTTGAACTCTGTGTCTCTCTCTCAACAATAAATAAATATTAAAAAATAATTTTAAAAAATTAAAACAAAAAAATATAATACCAAAAAAGTTTATAGTTTTGGTTTTCTAGTAAGCTGAACCATTAACCAATACATTTATTAAGTGAGAACTATCCAACTATACATATTTAAAGAACTAAAATACAATAAGATATACAATACTAACTTTAATCTTTGTTATCATAAACATCAACGGCCATTTAACTGGAAAAAGACACAAAGCACCATATGAGTAATACAGAACCATGACATTTTAATTTTATGTATGTATGTATGTATGTATTTGAAGTTTATTTATTTATTTTGAAAGAGAGAGAGAATGAGCAGAGGATGGGCAGAAACTCTGAGAGGGAAAGATAGAATCCCAAATAGGCTCTGTGCCATCAGTAAGGAGCCGATGTAGGGCTCAAACTCACGAACTGTTAGATTATGACCTGAGCTCAAACCTAGAGTCAGACACTTAACTGACCAAGGCATTCAGATGTCCCTTTATTTAATTTGTTAAAAAAAAAATTTTTTTTAAGTAAGCTTCAACCCCAGCGGGGAGCCCAATGCAGGGCTTGAACTCACTACCCTGACATCAAGACCTGAATTGGGATCAAATCAGACACTTTAGCTACGTAAAGCCAGCCAGGCACCCAGAACC
Organism: Panthera pardus; assembly: GCF_024362965.1. Lineage (NCBI taxonomy): Eukaryota > Metazoa > Chordata > Mammalia > Carnivora > Felidae > Panthera > Panthera pardus. The sequence goes on along the minus strand of NW_026527013.1, from coordinate 114,938,766 downwards.
TTAAACTTTTTAAAGTGGGCAGGATTTGGGGCGCCTGGGCGGCTCAGTCGGTTAAGCGGCCAACTTCGGCTCAGGTCATGATCTCGCGGTCCGTGAGTTCGAGCCCCGCGTCGGGCTCTGCTGACAACTCGGAGCCTGGAGACTGTTTCGGATTCTGTGTCTCCCTCTCTCTGACCCTCCCCCGTTCATGCTCTCTCTCTGTCTCAAAAATAAGTAAATGTTAAAAAAAATAAAAAATAAAAAAATAAAGTGGGCAGGATTTTAGAGACCATTTTGTTTAATTCTCATATTTTGCAGAACAGAAAACAGACCCATGTCCATATAGTTATTTTATTGGCGAAGGTGTGGATAGATTTGACTCTAAATTAAATGGTTCCCTCCACTATCCAAAAAGCCACAATTAATAAAATTTTAGCTATCACAGAATTTTAAATAATTTTTAAATTATTTTACAACATCAAATATAGGAAGGAAGGCTTTGTTTGCTCTTTTACCTTTAAAAACTCAATTGTATGTAGTACATGGCTCAAAGTGTTTACCACTTGTTCTAATTTATTATGGGAAATAAAAGACTAACAAGTATATTTAAGTTCTGTCCTCAAGTGGGGAGCTGAGGCAACAGTTACAGAGAGTCAGGGAATATTTTGGCACCAGTCATACATTCTACCATGATCAAGAAATCATAAGGAATATACTCCACAGTAATGAAGGAAATCAAATGAAATCAGTTTCAATGGGGTAGGTGAAATAAAAATTTTAGAAAGAAAAATGCCAGATGTTGTAAGTACCACCAAGATTACAAATAGCTTAAATTACCTCATACTTTGCAAAGACCTCATAATTTGCAACAAATTTAAACAGAACTACTTTAGAAAGATATTCACAATATAGTGTTAGCCATAGAAAAGTGGGAAAAAAAATTAGCCCTGAGAGTCACTGTACTGGTATGGTAAGGTGACCAATATTTTTTTTAATTTTTACTTTAGAGATAGAGAGTGTGTAAGTCAGGGAAAGGGAGAGAGGGGGAGGGGGGGGGAGAGAGAGAGAGAGAGAGAGAGAGAGAGAGAGAGAGAGAGAGAGAGAATCTCAAGCAGGCTCCACAGCGTGGAGCCTGATGTGGGACTCAGTCCCATGACCCTGGGATCATGACCTGAGCTGAAATCCAGTTGGATGATCAACTGACTGAGCCACCCAGGTGCCCCAAGGTGGTACATTTTTAAGTGAAATAAAGTCTACTGTGACATATGCAAAATAGTTATCTGTGAGTAATAGGATCATGGGTGCTTTTTCTTCTTTTTGCTTATTCTGATTTTTTAATAATGTATTACTTCTTTTTTAAAGAAAATATTATAGGTACTTTTGAAAAAAATAAGCAAATGGGTAGTTTTTCTGAAGGCTTCCACTTACAGAAGTTTCTTTTCATCTTTCTGCTCATCAGAGCTGGGTGAAGCAAATGGATTCTGGGATAGTCCAAATCCCCTGTTCCTGCTAGTTGAAGCTCCAGAATCCGAAGAACTGAAAGATGGCTTTTCTTGATCTCTGCTGCCCCCCCATGGTGTGGATTTGGAGAAGCTGGATGGCTGGATAACACTGGAGTATCTCTGGCTGGAGGGATTCCATCCACGTCTGTTACTACCTGAAAACAAAACAATTTTATTGGCAACTCCTTTTTTAAAACTCTAAAAATTTCATTACATTTTGTCTTATTATGTGCAGACATTATGCAAAGATTTAAGAAGCACATTTCCACTCATTTTAAATCACAAAATTCTTCATTTTTGATTTATATATTTACTTGTAACCAACACATCATGTAATGGTCTAGTGGCATTTTTTGTTTGTTTGCTTAAAAAGATTGAGAGGACTGTAAATCCACAGAAAAATAATGATATATTACTAAGTTAAGATGATATAAGCTTATTAAATAAATAATTGCTTGATAATGGATTTAGGATCTATCTTAAACCATAAGCTCCTTCAGGATAAAAAGTTCTGTCTTTACCATTTTTTGCTCTCCTACTGGGCCCTTACACAGCAGTAAAGTCTGAAAAATGAACAATGTATTAAAGAGTTTGTTGAATATAAAAAATTAGATCCTACCCTCCGTCCTTGAATAGATGCTTAAATCTTTTTTTTTTTTTAATTGTTTTTTAACGTTTATTTATTTTTGAGACAGAGAGAGAGACACAGCATGAATGGGGGAGGGGCAGAGAGAGAGGGAGACACAGAACCGGAAGCAGGCTCCAGGCTCTGGGCCATCAGCCCAGAGCCCGACGCGGGGCTGCAACTCACGGACGGTGAGATTGTGACCTGAGCTGAAGTCGGACGCTTAACCGACTGAGCCACCCAGGCGCCCCGATGCTTAAATCTATTTGACTCCATCTTCCCTCTGGGAAAACACCATTACCCACCTCTCTTTCATAGGGAGATTATAATTTACATGTGAATAAAATGCATTGAGTTCTATTATGAGCAGATTCTAATATTTCATAATTATCGAAATGAACCAACAGGACTCTCTCATCTCTCTGTATTTAAAAAAATCTTCTCACTTAAAGTACCTCATTTACTCATCACTTCCTAGTTGGGGCCAAGATAATTCACCTTGTTTTTGACTGAATTAGGAGATATGCCATGAAATATATTAAAAACTGGAGTGATGGGAGATATATTCCTTCTTGAAAATTCATCTCCCATTTCTAAAACTACTTAATAAAACCAATGATAAAAAGGAGCAGATTGCTGGGCCAGATTCCTCATGAAAGGGTTAATGGTATTTTATTTTTCTGAAGTTTCAAATCCTTTGGGGGATGACACCCTGAAGAAATTCATTCTTTCTTTTGTATATAGCTTTTGGCCTTCACTTATTAATTCTAGAAGCATTCCTTTCTGGGAACTAAATACACTGTTTACTTAATGAGTTTCTTCAACCATTAATCCATTCAACATTTATTTTTTAATTACTACATTTAGAGTGAGTCTTCAAAGAATGTCAAATATTAAGTGGTTTTTCTAGGAAATACACTCACATTTATCAAACCCCGAGTCATAATTTTTGGTTTGGAATATTCACTAGACTAATGGTGGGTGATGCAAAAGGACTGTCTCCAAGACGAGGAGGGATCAGACGTGAAACCACAATGCAACATGAAGAGTTGGATGAACAGTCCTACAAGAGGGAAGGGAAGGAAGAGTTGGAGAGGTGGTCAGCATCTTGTGACACTGTCAAGGGCTACCGTCAATCCTTAGAAAATAAAACCTAACTATTCATCTGAACTTTAAAACTTTGCATTGTAATATGGTTTCATTTTTGTTCCCTCATCTTGAACACCATCCTTTCACATCATCCACGATTGGCTTAAATATTCCAAAAACTTTGACAATCACTAAGGCCCAGATAGTAGGTCAACGCGGTCCTCCACCCTCCTTCCCTCATAACTCACAGTTCTTAACTAGGCATCCCACCCTTCTAATTTTACCCCCAATGTTATGAACATGTACATTCACCTGGGGTATACCTTTGTAGCTATTATTAGATTTTGAAAGGAGTTTGCAACTTCTCCAAAGTTAAGAATCCAGGCTCTGACCCCAGTTGCTAGCCTCTCTCTGGAAAAAAGTTTGGTAAAAATTATATTTAAGGTGACAAGGGAAAAAAATACTCAGAAGGGTAGTAAAGCAAGGAGGCATCTGGGTCGACCTACACCAATTCTCCGGACCATTACCACCCACAGACAAGGTAGCTTTCCACGTACTCCCGACCTAAAAACTCATTGTTTCTCATTAGTAACAAAGGCCAAGTCCCTGTCTTCATCCCCTCAACAAAAAACAACCCAGGGGCTAACAAGCTAATAAAAGCGTCGGAGAGAACCTGAACCCAGCCTGGTGGGCGGGGCTGAAGAGGGGACGACGCGAGCAACTCAGCGTCACCGGACTAGTGCACAGCGCCGCAAAGCCTAGTGGCGGGCCTCACGCCTGACGCCCGGTCCCAACCAGACGAGCCCCGCGGGCCAGGCCTTTCCCTAGTCGGCTACCGGCGTAGGACCGGGGAGAACGTCACCTGAGGGCTGTTGCTGCCGTCCCCCGCCCGCACCCCCGGCGCCGGGATGTTCGTTCCAGCACCGGTCTCCAAAGCGGCACCGGCCTTGAAGGAAGAATTGACAAATGGTCATAGCGACGGCGTCGCCCACGGAACGGTCTTCAGGCGGCACCCTCAGCGGAAGGAGAGCCCAATGCAACCACAGGTCCCACCCCGCTACCGTGATGTCATCTTCTCGCGCCCCTTTCTCTCTTGTCCCGCCCTGGGATGAGAGGCGTGGATTTTACCCAATAGGGTTTGAGAAGAACGGGGCGGCCCCCACTCACTGAGCTTGTCTTGGGAAAGCGGAATGTTTGGATGGTTAACGTGGAGAAAGAGGCGTGTTTGCGCGTGGTACTAGGCCTCCGACTTTAAGGGAGGCTTGAGGGTCGGAAATGAGAAGAAAGCAGGTTAAGGAAACAGATCTTCAGCAAGGCCCTGTAGGACAGGAGTACTTGTAGTTTGAGAGACCGAATCGTACTTTTCATTTCTGCTGTTGAGGAAGCAAAAATCTGCCCAGCCATTCATCAGGTGGGTAACACATAAAGCCAGTTATAAGGTTAACAGGAAACTGGTTCCTTCAAGGACAGACAGCAACTGAAAAGTATCATAACAACTCCTATAAACACTACATTCTTACACTGAGAAAGTTAGTTGTTTAAAGTCCACATAAACACCGCTATTTGAAATTGTTTTCCTTAAGAATGAAACATCCCATTCTTCCTTGGAGGAGCGAAGAGAGAAGTAGCATCGATTTCTACCCAGGTGTGGAACTTCGGGTTCCTGAAAAGAGCATTCCATATTTTTCTTAATTTTGTAGTTTCCAAGAAAACGACCCTACATCCACTTCTCAGTCCAGATTGGATGTTGATGCCTTTACACACAACTCTGCTTTGCTTTGAGCTTACCAAATTTTACCTAAAATCCATCTTCCCCACAAAATCCTACAACTGTCTTTTCCTTTGTATGGTGAGACACCCTACTCTCCCCCTGGTTCCCAGTCTGCTTAGTTGCAAGGAGGCAATGAATATGAATTTGTTGGAATACAGGTTTATCTCTGGTGGTTTAGGATGATTGGTCATAGTTCTTGCTCACATCTTTGGATTTTGAGTACAATGGAATCTATCAAAGCACTGGGAATAACTGGTACAACCTAGCTTATTTAAAGTAATCTCTAGGGGTGCCTGGGTGGCTCAGTCGGTTAAGCGTCGGACTTCGGCTCAGGTCATGATCTCAGTTTGTGAGTTTGAGCCCCGTGTTGGGCTCTGTGCTAACAGCCTAGAGCCTGGAACCTGCTTCGGATTCTGTGTCTCCTTCTATTTCTGCCCCCACTTGTGCTCTGTCTCTCAAAAATAAGTACATGTAAAAAAAAATGTTTTAAAGTAATCTCTGTGCCCAACGTGGGGCTCGAACTCACGACCCCAAGATCAAGTCACATGCCCTTCTGACTGACTGAGCCAGCCAGGCACCCTAACCTAGTTTATTAAAAAAAAAAAAAAAAAAAAAAGCCTATTCAATTCACTTACTTTGAAACTTATTGAAGATTTACAAATACAGTATAAGAGACTATATTGCAGACTTGATGCCCCATCACCCAAATAGTTCCTGTATTTCCTACAAAAACATTCTCCCACATAACCACAGTGCAGTCACCAAAATCAAGATGTTACTATTTATGTACTACTGGGGCGCCCAGGTGGCTCAGTCGTTTGAGTATCTAACTTCAGCTCAGGTTTGTGAGTTCGAGCCCCGCATGGGACCTACTGCTGTCAGCACAGAGCCCGCTTTGGATCTTCTGTTCCCCTATCTCTTTGCCCCTACCCTGCTCATGCGCGTGCAACCTCTCAAAAATAAACAAACATATTTATATTTAAAAAAAAAAAAGGGTCCAGTTTAGAATCATTGTTGCCTTATTCATATTTCTTTAGTCGTCTTCATTCTGGAACATTTCCTCAGTATTTCCTTGATTTTCAAGAGCATAACACTATTAAAGACCTTAACACTACTTCAAGACCTTGATAGCTAGTTATTTGGTAGAAGTTCCTCAATGCAGATTTATCTGATGTTTTCTCATGATTGGATTCAGATTGAGCATCTCTGGTAGGATTATCACAGAAATGAAGCCATGGTCTTCACATTGTACCTCCCAGATTGTGCACAATTTCAATTTGTCTCACTACCTCACTCTGATCACTTGATAAGGTGGTGTGTGCTAAGCTACTTCACTCTACAATGACTCTTTTCCTTTTTGTTATTAGTAAGGACTTTGTGGGGAGATACTCTGAAAGTATAAAGATGTCATTCCTCCTCAAGCTTTTTGGTTCATTCATTCATTTATTCCTATCAGTATGGCCTCATGATTTCCAGTTTTATTCAGTGGGTTATAATCTATTAGTCATTATTTTGAGGTTCATATCTTCCCCAATTTGGCCAGCGAGAGCCCTGTAAGCTCCTTTGTTTTTTGACACATCGCATGATTCTGTGAGCACTTCTTTACTCCTTGGCCCAAAAGATTGCCAGGCTCATCTTATGCATTCCTTGATCCAGTCTTGGAATCAGCCATTTCTCCAAGAATCTTGGGTCTTTTAATGGTACTTAGAAGCCATGATCTGAACTTTAAGTTTTCTGATTGCTGTTGTGAGGTCTTTGCTCCCAAGCCCTTTCATGGGCATTGCTAGGAAATATGTACTATAGACAGACACACATTTACACCAACACATTATTTCTGTGTCTATGTGTATTAGAAACTAGGAGTTTACACTGATAACCTCCAATTCTATCCCAAGATCACAGGATTTATCTTGCTCCTGTATTTCTAACTCCCTCCTTTGATTGGAAGGAGAAACTTGGTTCCCACTGTTCACATTTGAGTAATCCCCTTGTATTAACCAGTTTCTCATTGTGGCCACTGACTTGTCTATGCAAACACCAACATGTATAAGGACTCTGCTGGGTTATCAAAGACCTAAAATAATGTGGCTGAAGCTGTGAGGGTGAGATGGTGGTGTGTGAAGGTAGGGAGATGGGCAAGCCCAGATCCCAATGGAGATCATCTTGGTGGAGTGCTGTGTGAGACAATAGAGCGTAGGGCCAATGGATGCAGAATTCAGTAGTGATCAGTCAGGGAAGGGGAAGGTGGAAAAATCAGGAGTGGGGTCACAGGAAGGAATGGTGGAGTGAAAATACTAATGACCCCTCCCCTTTCCTCTTAAAAATCATCTCAAAATAAGAGGGAAAAGCAAAAACACCATCTTTCATTATACTAGGAGATAACCAAAATTTCAAACCACAATTTATGAGGACTGAATGCCCATGGAAGAATATTCAATTACTTAGAAGATCAAATATCTATGTCCCCAGAGAAGGCTGAAAAGCCTCAGGAACTAAAAGCCTCTAGGTAACCAGAGAAGAGTAGACTGAAAGTCTGTAAGTGGTGAAGTTAGAATTTAGCTCCATAAATCCACCTAGTGAGGCAACTATTCGTGCCTGATGGGAGATAGGTTTTTTCTTGGAAAAAAAAAAGGGGCAGGTGGGGTGACAGAGGTAACCAGAGGTGCCTCAGAATCCAGGACATCAACGACAAAGGGGAAATTATGGTACTGACAAAGCAACTTATGTTTATTGTCCCCTTTGCCTGAGCTCCAGAAATCTTGCAGCCAGGCTTACAGTCCCCTTTTTCCCCAACTTGCCCTCCCCACCCAAGGTCCAGGAGTTTGGAAGTTTTTTTTTTTTGAGAATCAAACATCTCAGAAAAGTATCTATGAATCTCCGATAGATCCCCAACAAAAATAAGTGGCCATTTCCTCATCATATGACGAATCTCACTGATAAGTTTTACTTTTTTATAATTATTTTTACAAGTTTATTTGAGAGAGAATGGGGAGGGGGGTGCGGAAGCAGAAAGAGGGGGACAGAGGATCCTGAAGCACGCTTGGTACTGACAGCAAAGAGACCAACATGGGGCTTGAACTCATGAACTGTGAGATCATGACCTGAGCCAAGGTCAGATGCTTAACTGACTGAGCCACCCAGGTGCATCAAAGCTCACTGAAGATTAAGCCCACCTCTGTACACAAAAATTATTTTTAAATGTCTCATTTTAAATATAAATACACAGCCAGGGATCAGATATTTGTGTAAAGACTCCAACAGAAAAGAGCAAACAGAAAAAGAAGAGTTAACTGAAAGACATCAAGGTGTATAGAAAACGTTAAAGAAACTAAAGTATCCCCAGGACAGAATCCTATAGGAAAGAATATTTTTTAAAAAGTGTTCTTAGAAATTAAACATGGCTAGTGAAAACAAATTCAATAGAGGGTTGGAAGATAAAGTCAGAGAAATCCCGTATAAGAACTGACTAAACCAGATCCTGAACCCAATTACTGTTGTTATGAGAGGAGGCTTAAAGGTCTGGGAACTAAAAAGCTTTTTAGTTAGTAACATTTCAGACAATTTCCCAGCACAGATTTTAAAATTTTTATTTCTCCCAAAAATAGCCTTGCAAAGGAGGAAGTTAGGAAGGTGAAAATAAATTCAAACTTTTAAGTCTTTTGAGGCAAATGTAAGAAAAAGAGTGTTAAAGGATTTATCACAGGATGAAAGATGCAGCCTGAAATTGTCTTTCATTTTGCCAAATTATTGGGGCTTAATTTGGTGTCATGTTGGAATGGACTGAATTTTCTGACATTGTGGGTATATGTTAATGGCATCACCCTTAAAAAACAAAATTTCCTCCAAATATTTCCCTTACCCTGGCCTATGCGGCAAATCTCAAATTTTTGCTGTTAACAGTATATAAGGCAAAAGGAACATAGACTGCTTGGTTAATATGTGTTTATTTAATGGCTTATTTTTGTGATTCAAAATTTCCTTTAAGATTGTAGGTCAGGTTTTTGAAAGCTAAGTCAAAATTGTAATTGAGTACTGTTTTTTTTATAGCAACATTTTTTGAAGACATTAAACTTTTTACGTTCAAGTTGTGATTTTTAAAATTTCAACTAAACTTCTGTCATCAAAATCGTGTCACTGCAAAGGATATAGTATTAACATATCACAGGGTGATTAAAAAGAAAGTAGAGACCTTTATGTGAAGGACAGGAATTTTGTGGGGAGGAAAAAGGAATAGAAAAAATACTTGCCGATATATCATGTCATCATTACTCATTATCCTGGCATTGACAATTTTGCAGAGTATTTCCAAGGCAGAAAATAGGTACTAATTAGTAATTACTAAGATTACTAACACCACCCCCCTCCCCCCAAACCACTTCGTTACAATACATCAAATCTCTCTACATACTTACAGTGTGTTCTGGTCAGTTGATACAGCCTAAAGAAAAGGCTAGTCTGTTTAAAAGATTTCAAATAAGGGGTGCCTGGGTGGCTTAGTTGGTTAAGCATCCAACTTCAGCTCAGGTCATGATCTCAGTTTGTGAGTTTGAGCCCCGACTGCTGTCAGTGCAGAGCCTGCTTCAGATCCTCTGTCTCCCTCTCTCTCTCTGCCCCCCTCCCATGCTCTCTCTCAAAGACAAACATAATTTAAAAAATAAAATATTTCAAAGAGTGCTGCATATTCCATATGGGAGATTATTGTATTAAATTAAGTAATATAACCAAATCAATATTTCAAAGAGTGCTGCATATTCCATATGGGAGATAACTGTATTAAATTAATATAACCAAATCATGTTAAATGGATGTTCTGCCCTCAAAGAAATTAAAGTGGACATTTTTTTTTTCTAATTCAATTTCACAAAATTCACAACCCAACATAAAAATATTCAAGATAGGCAAATCCAGAGACAGAAAGATTAATGGTTGTCTTGTTTGGGGTATGTAACCAGGGTGGGTAATGTCCCCCTATAATTCATGTCCACTTGGAAATTCAGACTGTGACCTTATCTGCAAACAGGGTCTCGGCAGATGTTATTAAGATCATACTAGACTGATCTAGTCTAGTAGATCTACATTGTAGTAGATACAATGACTACTGTCCTTGTAACACCACACCAAGACACAGAGACACATAGGAAAGGACATGTGAAGACAGAGGCAGTGATTTTAATGATGCAATTTCAAGTCAATGTATGCCAAGGGTTTCCAACAACCACTAGAAGCTAGGGGAGAGGTGTGGGCACTTTCTGCCTCAGAGCCTCTACCCAGAAGGAGGCAACTCTGTCAACAACCCGATTTAGGACTTTTGGCCTCTTAAACTGAGAAAGAATAAGTTTCTTTTGTTTTAAAGTCACCAAGTTTGTGGTAATTCATTATAGGAGCCACAGGAAACTAATAGAGGGGACAATGGGGACTGATGGCTAATGAGTATGGGGTTTCTTCTCTGTGGTGATGAAAATGTTCCAAAATTGTGATGCTGACTGCACAAGTCTGTGAGTATATTAAAGACCACTGAATGGTATACTTTAAATGGGTGCACTGTAGGATATGTAAATTACATTTCAAGAAAAGTGTTATGTGCATTAAAACCCTACATAAATAAAAATACTATCACTATGCTTTTTATAATTTCTTTTTCATTTGAACATTTTTAGGATTTAAGATTATAACCCCCATATAAATAAAACAATGAAGATCAAAACAGAAACAATGGTTCACAAGTTTTAAAAACAACCGTTGCCTAACACATTTAAAATGAAAGATGAATAAAACTTAGCAGTCTATTTTAAGTTAAAAAATATTTAATATAATTGGATAAAAACACTGATGGTGACAGCTTTACATGGCTCATTCCATACATTCCATAATGTAAAAGGGCAAAACATTACTAGGAAAGAAATGAGTAGTTGGGTTTGTAAAAGATTTATTGACCACATAAAAGCAATTAATACGAGATGACAAACATTTAACTCAAATTATTACAAAACTTTTAGGAGATACCTGGGTCAAACCTCTCTGATGCGTCCTGCTAACAAAAAGAAATCATGTATCTTTTTAAATCCATAAGAAGTTCAAAGTCAACATTGATATTGTATAGCTATCAGTGCTATTCTAGTAACCTAGAAATTTACTATAAATAGCTTTATCTTTTGCTAATCATTCTTACTATGATTTTATTTTATTTAACAGTGAGTGAAGAGGCATAATCATTTTTTAACCACGGGGTAAAACAGTACTATAAATTAACCGGCGTGCTAAGCTTGACATTTTGTGTTTAAAAGATGGAATATATTTAATTGAATATATTTCATGAGGACTTGGGTATGTTTCTAAGCCCAAAATGTGTTTATGAAGTTTTGTGAGAGAATATGTGTATGCCTTGACTCACTCTGGCTTGCTTTTAAAATGGAATAAATTTGGCACTAAATGGAACAAATGAAGACAAGCAAAACTAGGTGAGACTAAGCTGCTTCATTGGAGTTGCCTGTCTTGACTTACACTTCATACTATGTCTTCGTTCTTGACTGAACAGAAACAAGTAGACCTACCTACATAGCACTTCTATGATGTATGAAAATAGAATCTAGAGCTAAGATGAGACTGCTTCACTGACGAGCCAATCCCCACTCTGCCATAATCATAGTTACACATGTAAAATTCATTCAAGAATTTGTATTTTCACCAAATGCTTATGATTTTTCAAGTTTTCTCACTAGGTATGTCTTGGTTAAGTGGCCAGCTAAAATATGGTCTTTGAATTAAGTAAGGAAATTCATATAAAAGAAACATCTATTTTATAGCGATCTTACTTTACTTGAAATTTCCTTAAAAACAAAACAAAACAAAACACCAAACTAAACCTTTGTAACCAAACTCTTGGAACAAAGCACTGGTGGCCATATTTTTGAGTCTCCAATAAATCTTGAAGTCCATTCACTTTTCATGTTTCAAGTGTTTCTTCATTTGCTCCACAAGTATCAACAACACAAATTAAACAACTTGTTACTGGAAAAGCTCGGACTTTGGAGTTGGCAACCCATTTGTCTGTCTCAGTATTATATTCAAGGATGTGTCCTAATCGACCCACACCTTGAAAACCCGCCAAGACATAGACTATAGAGCCAACTGCTGCACACTTCACTGTTACACCCTTCCATGGCATTGGTGAGACCATCTTCCATTCGTTTAATTTAATATCATAATATTCCACGTTGTCCAGGCCACCTTCAAAAGAATAAAATTACATGAACGACTATATGAACAATTCTAAGATCTCTTAAAGTATTATTTTTTTGCATTTTCCCAACATTTTATTGCGAACATTTTCAAACATGCAGAACAGTTAAGAATCTTACAATGAATACCCAGAAATCTACCACCTATTCTTATTTTTACTTTAACATGATACAAATTTAACTTAATTTTTACTTGTTGGTTTAGAATCCTAAATATTTATATTTATTTTGCAAAATTAAAAATGTTCTGTTCTGGAAAAGTGAATCAGTGGATTTTCCTTCTGATTAACTTTGATTATAATTATTCAAATTATCCTTCTGGCATTTATCAATTTACCAATGGCGAGAGACAGGAAAAGGGAAAGAAGGTATTTCTTTGTTATATATTTAAGTAATGCTAAAAGGTACTAAAATCAGGTCTGTGGACTATAGATTCAGTCCATATTCTCCATAAGATTTTTTATTATAAATTATTTAAGAAAGTAAAAAGTCAAATTTATTTATTTAAAAAATAGTAATATTGATATTTTCATGCAAATTTTAAAAATGTTTAGGAAATTATGCCATGCAGGGTCTGTATACAAATCTTAAAAGTTGTATTTAAAGTTTTTTCTTTTTTTAATTCCAATGTTTCTGTTACTCAATAAGTTCTTTGGTTATTATGATACTACTACCCAGGAAATGTGTGAGGTGGACATTACCTACATTTCATGGACAGCAATGTTAAATACACTGCAATGTCTCATAAAATAGTTCCCAGAAACTATAAAAATAAGTATAATAATGTGTGTGATAAATGCTTGTATTTAGATTTTAAGAAATGTTTACAAAATTTAAGAGAAGGAGGTCTCAGCAAATTCACTGGGAAAGTTAAACAGTGAATTAATATCACATACCCAAGCCATTCTGACCACCTACAGCAAATATCTTGTCTTTTACAAATACCAGTCCATGATTCTTCCTGGCCTCAATCATTGGACACAGCTCAGTCCATCTGAAAATAAAAGAAAGTTTTTAGAGTACTTGTTCACAGGAGGTAAAGTACTCACACTAATTTATAAGAAAGGTTTGTTATCCCAATTAAAGTGATCATTTACCACTCACCTATGTGTTCACACACAAACACACACACCTGAGAGGCTAGAAAACAAAAGTCTAACATGGTTTTGAGGAATTTATTTAAAGGTCAGGTAAATGGGGATTTTACTCCTTTCAACTTCGATAGAATATGAGAAATAGAGAATATCTGGAGACTGCTAACACGTCTTTGGAGGAAATCCAATCCCTGTAGTTCACAATAATTTGTTAAAATGGTAACAAAAAGAAAAAAGGGAAGGTATTTAAGTATAAAATACTAATATTGTCACACATGGTTTTAATTAATATTTATGTATGAGTAAAATACAAATTTAACACTGGCTCTAGCAATCAGCAAATGAGTAGTATCTGTTACTATTCACATGTCCACCTTCAAATGTACACTCGAATTTTAGGCAGCTCTAGTAACAAAAGTACTGTCACTGTGTCTAATACCTTATTAGCATGTTATTTTGTTCACAGCCACTACTATATGTAATGAGACTGAGAATATAAATGTGGACACAAGTGTTGAAGAATACTAAATCATAGCTAACAGCCTCATACACACAACTGTTACTTTTTTCTATGAGACTCAATCCCTTCTTTTGCATATAATCCAATATACCCAATTGACATTTCTGACTGTGAAGGGAGTACTGGCACACAGGCTTGTTTGTGTCTCAACAGCTAACATATCAAAAGTCTCCAAGCAAAAACAAACAGGAAATTGGACATAAGTGTAACTCCTTAATATGATTATTTATATCTCTTATTTAAAAAGTTTTTTTCTTTAATGTTTATTTATTTTTGAGAGAGAGAGAGCACACGAGCAGGGGAGGGACAGAGAGAGGGAGTCACAGAATTCAAAGCAGGCTCCAGGCTCTGAGCTGTAGGCATAGAGCCCGACGCGGGGCTTGAACTCACAAACCGTGAGATCATGACCTGAGCCGAAGTTGGACACTTAACCAACTTACCTGCCCAGGCACCCCTATCTCTTCTTTTAAAAGTTAAATTTATAATTTTTTCAAAATAATTAGGACATAATGATTAACTGAAATATTAGCAACTGTTTTGTTGCCTTATATCTATAAATTTTGTTTGTTTTAAAAGATATTTGAAAGTCACCACTCTCATTTTCAGAGCACTCTGTAAGGTGAGGTGGGCAACACTGGTCCTTTTTTTTTTTTTTTTTTTTCAGGGTAAATACACATGCTCGCCCATGCTGGTCTTTTCCAGCAAACAGCTCAGACATGGGAGCCACACTGGACCTCCACTGCCTTTCCACGCAGTAAGCTTCATATGGTGAGCTGTCAAAATGCAATAAACATAGTATTTGACTTGGAAAAATTCAAAATATATACCCCTTTCTTCTCCACATATGTCCGTGATATAAAGTAAGAGTATATTTGTATGTATGGTGGGTGGTCTGATGCTAATGATGGTTTGACTTACGATGTTTTGACTTTATGATAATGCAAAAGTGAAACACATACAGTAGAAACTGTGCTTCACATTTTGAATTCTGATCTTTTCCTGGGCCAGCTGTATGATACTCTCTCGTGATGCTGGCCAGCAGCAGTGAGCCACAGCTCCCAGTCAGCCAGATGATCACGAGGGTGAACAACTGATACACTTAGGACCATCCTGTACTTGTACAGCCATTCCGCTTTTCACGTCCAGTATTCAATATATCACATGACCTATTCAACACATTATAAAATAGTTTTTGTGTTAACTGATTTTGCCCAACTGCAGGCTACTGTAAGTGTTTTGAGCATGTTTAAGGTAGGCTAGGCTAAGCTATGATGTCCAGGTTAGGTGGAGTAAGTGCATTTGCAAGGTAACAATATTTTCAACTTACATTGGGTTTATCAGGATGTAACCCCACTGTAAGTAGAGGAAGATCTTTGTAGCTAAGTCTCCTGAAGGTTTAGAGTAGGAAGTTTCCCAAAATACATTTTCTTCTTCCTGTAATTTCATATGTGGAGTATGTACTGTGTCCATGCTCTCCCCAACCTGAACTTTAGTGTTTAGAAGTTTTTCTTAAAGTCTGACTGCATAAACTGTGTCATGTTGTTTCCACAGGCTTCATTTCTTAGCTTCCAATTAAACCAGTTACAAAACACTTAAAAAAGGAAATCACTGTAGCATATAACTTTTCATTTTGGGATGTGAATCATTATAGTCACACTAGCTTTTCACTTAGGGTAAAGTTAAGGGCATTGAAGAGAATATAGAGAATTCAGGTTTCATACATAAGCTCAATATATACAAAAGAAGTGCTAAGTTGTGTAAGTTTTAAAATATTCCCCTAAATTGAATGTATTGATCCAGTTTTAAAAAATATTGAGGTTGTAGGCGCGCCTGGATGGCTCAGTCGGTTGGGTGTCTGACTTCGGCTCGGGTTATGATCTCATAGTTCGTGCATTCGAGCCCCGCACTGAGCTCTGTGCTGACAGCTCGGAGCCTGGAGCCTGCTTTGGATTCAGTCTCCTTCTCTCTCTCTCTACCCCTCCCCAACTTGTGCTCTGTCACTCTCTGTCTCTCAAAAATAAGTAAGTAAGTAAATAAATAAATAATAATAATAATAATAATAAAATATTGAGGTTGCAGAGGTGCCCGGGTGGCTCAGTCAGTTAAGCATCCAACTCTGGATTTCAGCTCAGGTCATGCATGATCTGATGGTGTGTGAGACTGAGCCCCATGTAGAGTTCTGCACCGGCCTGCTTGGGATTCTCTCTCTCTCTGCCCTTCCCCAGCTACTGCTCTTGCTCTCTATCTCTCAAAAATAAATAACTTTAAAAAAAAATACTGAGGGGCAGAATTCCTTTATACTTCTTCCCTGCTGCTATGAATAAGAATATACTAATTTACACTGACAGTGCCTGAATAAAGATCTCAAAATTTAGAATCCTGGTGTTTATCTGGTATGGGTTCTACTTTAAGAGATTTTTTTAGAAATGAAAAAAATAATTAGGCAGCAGGATGAATGAGACCACAGTTTTCCAACTAATATGCAGTACTAGTTTTTGAGCATAAAATTTCTCAGAGGCAAAGCAGAGGTATCTCAGGGATACAGGAGGGAAGAGAGTTGGCATACACCCCCCTCCCGTAATTTGGAACAAGATGGGGTGAATAGCTCAACTGACAGATGATGGGATGAGATAAGGGGTATCCCCAGTGTGTTCTGGCAAGTACAAAGGTATATTTTGAAAAACACTAAGGAATAGTAAATTTGATGATCTCTGAGAGATTTTCTAGTCTCAACACTTCAGCAAAGGTAAGTTTCAAGATAAGTTGCTTTCAATTCTATTACTAGCACTGGTAACCAGCTGGGCAAAAAAAAATGAGAAAAGAACAACTGTAACTGCAGCTTTGTTTGGGGAAGGAATTACTCATTTTAAATCCATTAAAAATGGGTGGAAGTATAAGTAAATAATGGTACATGGCTAATCACATTTTATAATTAAATTATTACTTTTCACTAAAAAAAAAAAAAAAAAAAATAGCTGGAGTAGAAGACTTCTATGTTTTATAAGCTGGCAACATTTCCTAAATGTAAAACTTGAACGTAAGACTTATGGTGCAGTTCTTTGGCATAATGTTTAAGTTGAACATATTTACCTAATAATTGGTTCTGGTAAAGGAAGAACAATGCTTTCAAATCAGTAAGTTACTTGTCTTATCAAATCTCTTTGGCTGTTTCTGAGTATCAAAAAAAGGTCTGACTTGGATATTACCCGTGGTCATTTCCTTATTAGTTTAATGGCATTTTACTTACCCACGCCCCCTACTGTTCAGTAATTTGCACATTAGCTTTGTCTTTGTCTACATTGAACAGGTTCCATCATTAATTATAAGGTTAGAAAAGCTGCCTGACCATTTATTTCCTTAGCATTTTGTCTTTAAAAAAGCAGTTACTTACTTCCTGGATTTAAGAATAATCTTACTGGAAAAATCTGTATCTACCCATACAAACTCAGAATTAAGACATTATACCTAGGGGTACAATTTATTAATGATACAAACCAATCAATATATGATATTCCCAATTAAAGGCAAATTTACTACTGATCATAAATTTTTCCCTCTCCTTCCCTACACTTCCTGACCTCAAACAAAAGTATTTTATGACTTTGATGAATCAAGTCATACTTGTTCCATTCACAGCATTTGCTGCACAAACAACAGAAAGAGAGCAGCTCCCACAGGGTATATAAGGTCAAGCCATTTCTTAAAGCATAGAGGAGTGGTCCAGGCCATGAA
Organism: Panthera pardus; assembly: GCF_024362965.1. Classification (NCBI taxonomy): domain Eukaryota; kingdom Metazoa; phylum Chordata; class Mammalia; order Carnivora; family Felidae; genus Panthera; species Panthera pardus. The sequence continues at coordinate 114,921,216 of NW_026527013.1, read as the reverse complement.
TGTCCCAAACCTAGCACATTCCCAAGCGTATGCACATTCTTGATATGAGAACTAAATTCTTCTGTTGGGCTCCTTTGCCTTTTGCCATCTTCTTCCTCTGAGCTTACGTACAATTAACTGAAAGAAGACTTTTTTTTTTTGTTTATACAGTGTAGTTTTAATGAGTTATGCATAAGGTTATTCCCACACACTTCTACACATAAGTTTACAAACCCTTATATCTAAAGAACGATGTTACTTAAAAGATGAATTATACCCAGTGTGATTTCAATGACTTAAGAACAGGTCTGTTCTTGCATGATTTTAAAATAGGACTTTTAAACTGATACATACGTTTCTGTGGCAGGATCATAAACCTCACAGGAATTCAGCACGCGCCCAGAAACATTGTTCCCTAAACTTCCACCACAAACATAGATCAGGCCGTTGGCTTCCACCATCCCGTGGCTGCAGCGCTGAGTCAACATGCTGGGCTTTGTGTGCCAGCTTTCAGTTCTTGTATCATAGCACTCAAATAAATACAGCGCTGAGTTTCCTGTAAAAGAAAAGGCCCAACCAGACTTAGCTTAGTGTGTGTGTGGGCTTGGAGTGAGCTGATTGTAGAAGTAAGTCACTAGTTACTGGAGGGAGGAATTTACAGTTGTAGAGTCTTTTCTAAACTTAATTAACAATAACAGCAAAATGTAGGAATAGCTTAAGAAAAAGCTAACCCTGTTTGTATAGACCTTAGAAAATATTAAAAAAAAAAAAAAAGGATCTGCTGAAGATACTTATTTATTGGTAATTAATTTAGGAAAAGATTGGTTTGAATTCAGAAGAAAAATTAAATAAATAACACTATGTATGTCTTCAAGCCCAGTTATGCATGATGGGAATTATCCAAACTTCAAATGTTTATAGAGGAGAAAACCATAGTTATTTATAGATGATAAATCCATACCTTAAACTCTGAAAACTATGATCTGATAATATTCTAAGGATTATAATTTAACATTCTGTAATAGTCACTGCACCATTAACAAAACTATTCTTCCTGACTACTCTTAGTGGTTGTGTGAGTAAGCCCTGAAGTCATGCTGGGCCATTCTGAAGTATATTCTCAAGGTACTACTGCATGACTCTGGTGTAATTTGATTATACGTTTTAATAGCAAAACATATATTCATCCTGTTTTGCAACTTCTGCAAGTTATAGGGGCTCAATAGAGAATTTTAGAAATAATACTAATGAAGAAACAGGTGCTTTTTTCCTTCCGAAGAAAAACATTAAAATTTAACCAAATGATTTCTCATCTCCCACTCTTCTGGACTTTGCTAATGCTTAACAACACCCTTATAATTCTCAACCACAACCAAGGTCTACAGAAGGCAAAATTCAGGGAATAACAAATGGAAGAAGCAACCATCCTGATTAACATTAACTTCTTTTTAACTTTTAGAACATTTTCTTTTTTTTTTTTTTAATTTTTTTTTTTAAACGTTTATTTATTTTTGAGACAGAGAGAGACAGAGCATGAACGAGGGAGGGTCAGAGAGAGGGAGACACAGAATCCGAAGCAGGCTCCAGGCTCTGAGCTGTCAGCGCAGAGCCCGACGCGGGGCTCAAACTCACGGACCGCAAGATCATGACCTGAGCCGAAGTCGGCCGCTTAACCGACTGAGCCACCCAGGCGCCCCTTGAACATTTTCAATTTGATAGATTCAATTGGTTGATATTAAGGGGAAATACAGAGTATGTGGCAGATATAAGAAATTACTATTTAAGTAAAAAACTCAGTAATTGCTGAAGAAGTAAAGTTACATATTATACTTTCTATAAAAAGTGTATCTATAGAACAGTTACTTTCTATTATCTTTAGTATTTATTGTGTTTGAAATATGTCTTCATAGACATTCTATGAAGAATGCTTTTAAAGGGGGAAAAGAAAAAAAAAGGAAAAAAAAGAAAGGGGGGAAAGGTCACTTCTTAAGTCACATTTTAAAAATCTTTAATTTTTCTGGGTTTCTTGGGTGTCACGAGGATGAGTGTCCAACTCTTGATTTTGGCTCAGGTTGTGATCGAGCCCTGCATGGGGTCCCATGCTGACAGCACGGAGCCTGCTTGGGATTCTTTCTCTCCCTTTCTCTCGGACCCTCCCCAGTGTTTGCTCATGCTCCCTCTCTTTCAAAATAAACTTAAAAAAAACTTTAAATTTTCTAATATTTTAGAATCTAAATATTTTTGACCTCTAGTGGGGGAGTAAAAACATCAAACAGATAAATATGCTGACCAAAAGTAAAACATTCTCTGGCCTAATATAAAAATTATCAAAGAAAATAAAGACTTAATTAACATTTAAATTCTGTACCTTAGGTTTACTTGGTCTTCCTGGTTTTCTTTATAAACCCATTATTTAGCTAAAGAAATTATCTGAAAAGGTGAAAGCATGTAAATGCTATTATATATCCAGTCTGCGCCTAGAATATTCATTTAGAAAAACTACTCATTTAGAAAAAGATCACTCCTGATGCTAACAAATTATCCATTAAAGAGAAAGGTGTTTTACACCCAAGCCCATATGCTGTTCTAAAAAGGCAATATAGATTTTAAAAGCAAGAATGTAGTAAAGGGATCTTAAAGAGTCTATGAGTGAGCCACACTCTGAAATCGTTAAAGCAAATATTATGTATCTTAAAGCAATTTACATAGAACTAAAATCTAGACGGCATGAGAGAAAAATGGGACAGTTAACGTAACTCAGGAAGCTGAAGTTCTTGTAAAATTAACGAAGTAAGGTAAACCTTCAGGGAAATGGGCTGTACAATGTGACAGATGTGTATGTAAGTTATGTGAAAAAGACCATACCAGTTGTTTATATAAATATGAAAAGCCAAGAAACTTTACCAAGATACTTGGTAAAACACTTTTTGCAAACAAAGATACCGAGTAAGTCCTTACCGACTTCGGAACCTCCAGATGTATAAATTTTGCCTTCTGCAGCACAGGCAGCAAGGCTGTCTCGAGGTGTCGGAGGGCCCAGTTTGGAATACCAGCTATCCTTCACGACATTGTAGCAATCCATTCGTTTTATGGGGAAAAGCTGAGAGCCCCCCAAAATGTACACTACGTTGTCCCAAAACACACATGCCGCATCCCTTCGTTTTTCAAAGGGGCAGCGGATGTCTGTCCAGCTATAATCCTGTAACAGGAAAAAAATGGTCAGTAATGCAAAACTTATCAGATGATAAGATGATCTTATCTTATTGATCAGATGAGGCATTGATCTGATGAGGCAAATTGATACAGATGAGGCAAAGACATAGTTGAGAAAATACAAAATATGTTTGTTAATTTACTAGAGTACATATCACAATGTTTGGCTTGAGATATTATCTAACTTAATCTTGTGTGATTTCTTCAGAATGTCGGTTAGGTGGGGGCAGAGGGCGAGAGGAAGATAGTGGCTGCTTTGGGTGTTTTCTGGCTCCAGATTAAACTGTCACACATTTGAATGCATCCCTACCACCAGTCTCCTATTCCTTCTGTTACTAAGCATAATAATACAAGAAAATTCTAAAATAAGTGAAGTACTTTTGTTACTTAGAAAAAGGCCTATTTCAAATGTAACTCTAGCCATCCCTTCCCTGCCAGATACACTGAGAGATGTAAATAATCATTGGCTAACATGAAGTTTAAGGTGCTGTGATCTTCCTGACATCTAAGGCGAGAAGGTATTTTGTGGACTTCTGTAATATTAACTTAAAAATATTCAGTTGAGCCAGTTTATTCAGATGGACTCTTAAAGCTGTGATATTTACTATGGAATACTTGAAGAATCTGTTCAACTAGGCTGGAAGGTCACTTTTTTCTTCCCAGTGATTAAAAATGAGCACATAATCAGTACTTCACAATAAGGGTGGTTCACAGCACCATTTAGTTTCCTCACTATGTCTGATACATCCAAGGATACCTTTTTCTGTGTAAATGTATGGGGATTCTCCCAAAGCTACAGCATCTTTGATTCCACCCCTCCCCCCTCTTTTTTTTTGAACAAGGAAGCTATAGTGTTTCTGCTGCTTTCTGAAAATGTCTAAAAATAATTTGGGACTGGCAGAAATCCAAACAATTCCTGCTGTCACTGAGCAAAGCAGTTTGTGTGTGATTATTAACGCTCAGTGCCCTTTGGGAAAATCTGATGGATATCTGTCACACTAGCGCCCACTGTTTTAGGCATTCATCAGATTAGATCAAAGCATCATACAACACCAGGAAGTCTCAGGAAAAAGAGCCCCTTATGCAGAGCACCTTGACTCCTTGTGATGATGAACATTTTGCTCTTTAGGTGACCAGAAAAACAAGAGACTTTTTATTTTTTAATACAAATTCTCTTTTTCTTTTAATGTTTATTTTTATTTTTGAGAGAGAGAGAGAGAGAGAGAGAGAGAGAGAGAGAGAGAGAGAGAGAGGAAAAGGGCGACAGAAGATCTGAAGCAGGCTCAGTACTGAGTGCAGAGCCTGATGTGGGGCCTGAACTCACAAACCGCGAGATCATGACCTGAGCTGAAGGCAGATGCTTAACTGACTGAGCCACCCAGGCACCCCTAGAAAAACAAGAGTCTTAATCCTTGCTTTATTCTTAATTTGGGATCCCCCTCGGTTACTCAGTGGTGTACCTATGGCAGGCATACAAAACTATAGGATAAATATAACATTTTCCCAAAGTTTGTTTTGCTCAATGGACACTGAAAAATGGGAAAATTATTTTAAAAATTTGTTTTCTTAGAGTTGCATACCACAGAATGAAAAAAAATTAAGAAAGTAATGACCATACTCTACAGGGAATGATCCCTCAAAAGTAAACTAATGACTCTCTTACATATTCTGCAAATCTACTCATAATTCCCAACTGACCAACTTTATAAGTAGAGAACTTCAGTTTCATTAATAAGATACATTGTTAATTCACTGAATCTCAAGTCTTGCCACTTTTACACCCAATTTATTTGATATTATTAGAAAGCAATATGGGAATTTTCCCATAATTTCTAAAGATATTCTCAAGAACATTATCTTTTCCTGCTCTTCCTTTATTTCAGGATGAGAAAGTGGGTGATAGATCCTTTTAAATGATCTCTAAGACCCGCTACTCTTCAAATTAAAAATAACTGCCCATGTATGAGCTGGGATTAAACACATAAACAAAATACTTTTTCTTTTAGCTAAATGAGTTTGAACATTTAGACGCTAGGATATGAAGTTCCAAAAACAAAACAAAACAAAACAAATAACTCCCAAGAGTTTGATAATAGAATAGTTCTAACTTTTGATACTACCCAAGGGTTTGAGTAAGGAATAAATGAGTTCTCATATGTACCTGTCACATAGGGCTTAGGCTTCAGATTTAAGAATTAAAATAAATTGTGCTCTTAGAACTATAAGCTCAAGGGGAAAATGATTATCCAGTGTGTGTGCACACATGTGTGACCAGGAATAGATAGGCACATGCACATGCTTGTATCTACTTGCAATTTGGGCCCTGATTTCTTTAGAAATCCTCAAATTTTTAAATCTTTTTCAATTCTCCAAATACTGTCATTGGTCAATGTACATTGTAGACGCTAAGCTTGATAAATACTAACTACATATAATATTCTTACCTAAGAGTTCATCTTCAAGGCAGATAGATGAAATAACCTTTGCAAGATTTTTACCTAGGATGTAAATCCGACTTCATTTCAGCTAAAATTTAATGTTTTATATTTTAGCTCATTAAATACACCTGTCAGGTATACACAGGTATGCACCTGTGCTTGAAAATACCTGGCTTTGGTTGTATCCATGTTTGAGGGAAGGGAGCTTTTTTACTCACATGTACGTATGGTAGATCTCACTCCCATCTACTAACTCCCCCCATCTACACTTCATCCAAAACAATACTAAGAAGGTGATTTGATGTTTGCCCTTTAATAACTTGTTATACTGCCTAGGAGATAATGTGTGCAGTTGAGAGAGCAAGCAGAGAGGGTAAAAATATAGATTAGAAGTCTGACTTAAAGCCTCTGTGAGTAGGAATGCCAGGTCTTATCCTAGCAATAGGACCATTCCCAACCTGGGGTCTGCAGGTAGAGGAAGGGTTGCTTATTGGCTCTGAGCTCCTAGGCTACAGGTCAAGTTAGACACGCAGCTTTCCTGTAAGTCCAGACACATACATAGCACTAGAGTTACATTGTATATGTGTGGGCATGAACTGTTACTCTAAAAACAATGTAACTCAGTTAAGTTTTATTGAGTATCAATTTCATGCACGTTTCTGTGCCTGACTGCTGATATGAAAATGGGATAACTGGAAAGCCTGGAAAAGACACAGGTAGAAGGAAGTTTTGACACATCACTCATTTATGCATCACACACATATACACCCGTGTATAAAGTCCTGTCTTCCTTTGTCCTTAGCCTTTCTTGTCTCTGCTGTGATATATACCACATTCAAGATTTTTTTCAAGCTCAAGGCTTCTTTCCTTTTTGTAGGCTTCCCTGTCTTTTTCTGAATCCCCACCACACTTAAGTCTGGGCTTGATGACTGAGCACTCCATTACATCGTGTCCTGTATGATTTTCCAGCAGTGGTGTGGTACTACAGTGAAATGCTTCTTGAGGTGAGGGGCTGTAATCACCTCTCTAAATCTCTCAAGGCAAAAATATCAGCTTGCTGTTTTCCTTGAGAGTAAGGACTGATTTTATACAATCTGCATTCTGAAAACACATGAATCTTCAAAAAATAAAGACACCACACACAGATATTTTAACAACCAAGACAAGGGAAATCCAAAATAAAAGAAATACTTTTTATTTTTAAGACTTGAGAATTTTATTTTGGATCATTTTGAGAGGAAACCAAGCAAACATAGGAAAGATGGGGTCTTAGAAAAAAAGGAAAACAAAATTAACAAAACGGCAAAAAAATTAAATAAATAAAAGGAAAAAAACCCTTAAGATTTCTTGCAGAAACTTCAAGGAGTCAATCTAATCTGAGTTGACAATGTACAAATTGTAAGCACTTTCTGTAAAGCCATTATCTGACTTATTTCAAGCACTTCCTCTTCCAGGAGCTATGCTGAAATATCTTAAAACATTTTATTTAATTTCCTCAATAACTCCATGAGGAATAAGCTTATTTTAGAGATGATGATATCTTAGAGAGTTAAGTACCATGTCAAGATCACAGCGTTAGAAAGTAGTGAATCCAAGATTTAAGTCCCAATCTGTCAAGACTCCAAAGCTGTGCTCTTAACTCCTACGCTGCCCTGCTCTCTAAAAATCTTCTTATAGGGCCTCCTAGAAAGAACACTGGACTGGGAGTGGAATAATCTGGGTTCTTCTTATTCCTGTTGTATTTCTAGCTAAGTCACTCTGGGCATTTGACTTGACATCAAAGGACCTGAACCACCCTCATCTACCAATCAAGATGCTGGCGAGAGGGCCACTGAGGTCCTCATGCACAGTCTCCATATCTTATCACTTAGAAAAATAATAATTGAGCACTAAAACCACAGCCTCTCTGAAAACAGTGATTTCCCCCATGTCTTTGTATGGTATTTGGCCGAAGGCTTAGCGTACTGATGGGAATGTTTTTATTGGGAAATAGGCCAGATTTGTGGGAATGTCTTTCAGCTGAACCACCTTCATTTTTGACTTTCTAAAGGTCAAAGACTGTAGATGCTGCACGGGGCTCCTAGTCCAATGAGTCAGTTCCTCATTGTAGTGATGTCTTTAAACTATACTGACTCCAGTGTGCATCTTGTCACTCTAGTCCCTGGGCCTCTGGTGGCTACACTACTGAGGTACAGGAAACCTATGACCCACCAACAAACAGTAGCTGATGTTAGGAACCAAGCTTTTATCTACTTTTTTGGTAAACTGAAAGAGTTTCCATCTTTATCCTTAGCTAGAACAATTCTTCTCCTAGGAATTTACTCTCCAGAAAAAATTGGGGCAGTGTAAACTTGGCATATACAAGATGTTTCACTGCAGGGGTATTTTAACAGGGAAAAATGGGAATTAGGCCAAATGTGCATGAAGAAGATAAGCATTAAACAAATTATGGTATATCCTTAGCTTCAGATAAATTATGTTATATCCCTATGATGGAACACTCTGTAGCCCTTTGAAAGGATGGTATTTTCACTGACATGAAAATACTTCCACAATATAAATGCCGAAAGAGTAAAAAATAGTTTTTACAAGATAGCGTGTACAGTATGATCTTATATATGTAAAATGAGAGGACTGGAATGATATTCACTAACTTCTGAGAACTGTCTTTTGATACTGGGAATGCTTTGGCTTTCTCCTTTATATCTTGCTATATTTGAATTTTCTACATGTGTTTATTTAAACAGAAAAAGTAGGGGCACCTGCGTGGCTCAGTCGGTCAAGCGTCCGACTTTGGCTCAGTTTATGACCTCGTGGTCCATGGGTTCATGCCCCATGTCGGGCTCTGTGCTGACAGCCTGGAGCCTGCTTGGGAGCCTGTGTCTCCGTCTCTCTCTGCCCCTCCCTCGCACTCTGTCTTTCTCTCAAAAATAAACATTAAAAACAAACAAACAGAAAAAGTAAATACATCAATCAGGCAAATGGTAGCAAAAGTATGGTACAAGGGAAACAACTTCTCAGAGCAGATGTTTATAATAGTGCTAATGTTTTAACACAAAGGTGGAAGTAAAATTAATTTCAGGTTTTAAGAACTGAAACACATAAATAGCTACTATACTATGAGGCTGAGTTTCAACTACAGGACAGATCAGAAGCAGTCTTTCTGCCTTCCTTCCAAACAGCACACTTACCAGGGCACTCTGGTTTTCAGAAGCAAACATTTGATCATGCCAAGTAATTTCTCAGGCCATACCCATTTTGAAATACACTATTTTCAACAGGGTCACACAAATATTGCTGAGAACATATTAACCTTCCAAACTCCAGAAAGGGATTTAAATAATCAGCCATTAGGAGAAAACGCTCTGGTAATTTAAGTTCTTCAAGAAATACAGCATTGTAGTTAGGAAGAAAGGGCTTCCACAGTGGGGGCTGGGTGGGGGTGGGGGGGGTGGGGCACGGCTGTGCTGTAGTAAACTGTGAGATAAATAAGGAACAACAAGCATGTAAGTGGCCATTTCTCAGCTGTTAATGATTGTTAAAATTAGCAAGGAGCCTGAAGGAAGGGCAGAGACCTGATGAAAGGGAATTACTGATTAAGAATAACTGCTGCTGGGTGTCTGGGTGGCTCAGTAGGTTTAAGTGTCAGACTCAGTCTCAGCTCAGATCTTTTTTTTTTTTTTTTTTTTTTCAACGTTTTTTATTTATTTTTGGGACAGAGAGAGACAGAGCATGAATGGGGGAGGGGCAGAGAGAGAGGGAGACACAGAATCGGAAACAGGCTCCAGGCTCCGAGCCATCAGCCCAGAGCCTGACGCGGGGCTCGAACTCACGGACCGCGAGATCGTGACCTGGCTGAAGTCGGACGCTTAACCGACTGCGCCACCCAGGCGCCCCTCAGCTCAGATCTTGATCTTGGGGGTCATGAGTTCAAGCCCCACATTGGGCTCCATCCTGGGCGTGGGACCGACTTTAAAACAAAAAACCTGCGGCTTTATAAAGTCACAAAATGTCTTCCCTTCAACTCTCAGATGAATACCATACCACCAGAAAACAAAACTCAAACCTGAATTACTCAGAAATTTAAATATGAAATGAAGCTCAATGCAAAAGTGGACCCTGAGAAGGATGTTAGGCTTTATAACAGCCCTTGTGCTTTGCGTGGAGAATCCATGAAGCGCCCCTATGCTAGCGCTCTGCCAGTTACTTCAACACAAGATCTGCCTTTACAGCCCTAACGCGGGATTGCAAATCTTGGCACAGGAAGGCACACTACGCTTTAAATGACTGTCTCAAATCTTGAAATGCAGTAACAGACTCATTTAATAAACTGTTCTCACTAGATGGGATGAACATCTGCTGTCTCAGATGGACAGAGTAGGGGAGATGCTGGACAAGGGCAGGCAAGAGGTTTGGAAGAGTTGGGGAAGGTGAAGAGACAAAGGAGATGAACAAAGGAAGATGAGAAGCCTTTTTATGTTTAAATATATGGAAGATGAAGAATCCTAAAGATGTGGCAGGGAGAAGCTGAGTGAGTGAAGGTCAAAGAAAAGATGGAGTCAAATGAACATAACTGATGCTCACACAAATGCTGAGAAGCTTTAAACTTTCTTAATAGACCAGAAAGCTGAAGTTTAGAAAGACTGATTTGCCTTAGTTCATATACCCTAAACTTGAAATGCTCTTTCTCCTAAAGAGGTGCTTTCATTTACAAAAACAAAACAAAAGTAACCAACCAACAGAACAAATAAAACAAAGAAAAAGAACCAAAAAAAAAAAAAAAAAAAAAAAAAAGGGCATCACAAAAGAAAAATGACCAATGGCCTAGTCCTTCAGTTCTTCCACCTACATCTAATTTCTTTTTTTAAAGCACAAAGTTAGATTCCATTCAGCTAAGTAATACTTTGGAAGCTCACATGAAAAATTTTAATAACCATACTTATCAAACCAAAAAGATGCAAACATACTTAGGATTCAATATATTCTTGTCTTTTCTCTTTCTTCCTATCCAAACTCTACCAGTAAGTTTCCCTCAAGAAAACCTCCATGAAGCTTCCATGGACAAATCCAACTCAGGTGGAGCTCTTCATATCAACAAGGCCAGTACTGTCCATCCCATATTGGGACTTTTGATTGGCTGTGTTCAGTGGCTTCCTCACTGACCTCAGCCTCTAACTGCTTCCTGCTTCTGGACATAGTCCATACGATATGTTCTGTTGTTTATAACCACTGAGGATAATTTTCTCTTAAAACCTGATCATCAATTTTCAAAGAAAATAATCACAGCAAACCTATTTGGACGTGATTTAATACTTCTAGGATGACAGATCTTACTGTGCCTCTGGGTCATCATATGAACAATTACCCAAATTAGCCAAGAGAAAATTCCAAGTGCCATGGTAGTGGTAATTTTTCTACTTCTCTGAGGATTACCCTCAACCTGACCCTTATCCCTGTAGTCCTGTGTTCATATGCCCACTACTCTCCGGCTCATTTCAGAATGGCTGGAGTCTTTAAAGCACCACCACACACAGATGCCATGTTTAGTTTTCTCATTCCTTCCCCCTTACACCCCTTAATCAAATACCTACTGCTCTATTACAGAAACAAAACAAAATAATAAAGCTACAGCTCTATTTCTGCTCTCTCCCAGACTTTTTTAGGGGATTGATCTGTTAATTTATGATAACTATGGCTTACAGAGAATGAGTCTGGTATCATCCCTCCTGTGGTTAGCTGTACTTCACTGGGGTTTCTTGCAGACGCAGTGACTAAACACAAAAAGAAACAGATCCCTGAAGAGTGACAGCAAGGGGCTGTCAGGTTGATTTTAGAATAAAACTACAAAATAGTGTGTGGTGGAGATGCTTGAAGAGAGAAGAACTGAGGCTCTCAATATTTTAGAAGACATTTTAGGAAGGAAGAGCACTCTCCTGAGAATTTACTTCAGAATGTACTCCAGTCTCTTCCATATGAATGAGTACCGCCTCTCTAACCAAACTGCATGCAAACAAGCTTACGGAACAGCTACTGTGCCCAAGCTGCAGAGGACCTTATTACCACTGGATGCCTATTATAACGACAACTAACGAAGCTGAAGGGATACCCAGGGTGACCCACACTTGCGTTCCAACAATGTCGGCCCCTGGGTACACAGCCAGGATCCAATCCACTTGGGATGACTGCTGCCCACTTTGGATATTTTGTTCCTATGGGCGCTCCTGATCCTTTGAGCAGTGCTCTTCCTTTTACCTCTGTGCACTGCTTCTACAGCACTCTTTTGCTGGTGGCAAACACAACTGATACACTCTCATACAAGCTTTGTTAATTTTTTATTTAAGTAATCTCTACATCCAATGTGGGGCTCAAACTCACAACCCTGAGATCAAGAGTTGCTCTTTGACAAAGGAGCCTACTCTTCTAGGTTCCCCATGTGCCTTATTAACTTTTTAATTTAAGATTTACACTTCTTCGTGTACATGTCTTTTAAAATAATATGCAATGTATAACTGCCCATTTCCACCCTGATCACAGAGTGGGACTGTCTCCTCAGTGAAGGCCTGTTTAAGAGGTAAGGTGGCTATGATGCTGTGAGAAAAAGCACTGTGAAGCACACTGATACCTATAACAAACAATATTTCCAGCAGGAAAATGTGTTCTGAGTGGAAGGTAACTTCATTTCTTTTGATTTAGGGCCCACCTATGTTTAAACCCAGTCCTATAAAACTGACAAAACTGCTTGTGAAGTGTTATATATAAAGTTATCTTGGTGTATTCATCCTTTCAAACTTGAGTGTCCACATTGGGCCAGACACTAAGCTCAGTGATGAATCTGTCAGAGTTCTGAATGAGAAAATGTACTCAGGGTAATCCTTCTGAACCTGATGGTTTCATATGACACGGCACCATACGGTTTTCTGCCTTTGTAATTTACAGGCTCTGGCCCTTACCTTGTTGGGTCTCAGTCCTTATTTGTTTTTGGCAGGGAATAGGCAGAATCCCTTTTTCTCTAGGACACGGTCTCCTATTTCTCTACTATACTGAAGTGGCAAGCCAAGACCTTTACCAAGTTCTAAGCCCTTAGAGCTCATCATTTTACCGGTAGTAACAGTCCATATAAAAACTGGTCAATTAAGTCAACTTTTATTTAGGCATTAATATCATAAGACATTCCCATCCTACAATTTGAGAATACCAGTACTAAAAGAGTAGAGCATGGTTACACATAAATAACTTTTTTAGTAATCACTAAGCACTTGAAAACTTTAAAAACAGGTACAGATGGGAGAAAGGAAGACTCAACAGACTTTATAAAAGGATCATAACAAGAATTACATCATTTCAATTCAATACAGCAACCCAAGACTCCTTTTTCTGTCAATACTCAGGAAAAAAAATAAGATTTTATCATTTTTCAGTCAGCAATTAATATATTTGCCTCTTCTCACCAGTGATATCCAAGGAATATCTAATGATAATAGTTTATAGGGATACCACCTTAATTCTAGACAATTCAATTAAGTAATAATACTGCTTAAATTGCCTCCTTTAAAGGAGATCAATTCAATGGAAATGATAATTTTTGGTGCATATAGCACACACACAAATGGGGCCCACTTGATGACCGTCAAATCTGAATTTCTGAATTCTAACTGATGAAAGGTTAAATTCAATAAAATATAATTTCTGAATAGTACTTCTTATTAAGCAATCTACTTGAATACTGAAATAGTGTTCACTTTGGGAGATTCAAGATAAATAACAATAATTTATAATGAAATCAGCCTTCCCAATTATTTAAATATTAGATATAATAAAGACTAATCAACTTATATTAAAATATTATATACAAATAATAGTAATGGGTGAGTTTTTCAAGATAAAATTTTATAGCAAAAAGAAGGGAGGGCGTGATACTTCTAATAGAAACATTTAATAAACATTTAGTGGAATTCTAATGGTGTTAGCTTCAGGGCATAAGAGAATTGATGGAATGAGTATAATTTTATTTCTGGTTATTTCCTTAATTATTTGAATTTTTCCATTGAAAGCCTAAAAATTTGTGGTTGCATACAGGGAAGAACATTAAGTATGTATCAGGCATTTATAAGAGCAAAGTAAGACAATGAATGAGAATTCTGGAGTTACAGTCTTACTTTCAGGCTTGTATAGAATATGTGTCTCTTTTTCACTGTCCAATAAAAAAAAAAAAATCAAGGAAAGGGTTAGAACTACACACCAAAAATAAAGTGCTGGGAGTCATTCCACATTTGCCACATTCTACAATGCTCAGCCTCGTAAATGAAATTAAGATCTCCTTGTCCCTCCATACATCAAAATAGCCACCTACTTTAATATAAAATATTTTCTACCAAAATGTAGTTTCATTTCCTTTTAAAGAAACTGAAGTATACTTAACACACAATGTTACATTAGTTTTAGGTGTGCAACATAGTGATTTGATAAGTCTATATGTTATGCTCTGCTCACCACAAGTATAGTTAGGGTTTTTTTGTTTTTGTTTTTTGCTTTTAACTGTAAAAATCAATACTGTAGTTAGGCTTTGGGTAACAAGAAGGGGTTATTATCAACACTTGAAAGCTGTGGTTCATAGAATTATAAACTCCTATGATTTCAATTTTTGCTTGGAAAAAAAAGATCATACTTGTAAGTTTCCTGCTCTTTATTCAAATGGATCCTGAAAAATTAAAAAACAATGAAACAGTGAAATGGCAAGAAGTCTTAACTTTACCTGGTGTGAAACAGATGGGTAGGTGTATCAATCACTTAAGCACAACACCATTGTGCTTACTGGGTTGTACCACATAGGCCATGAAGCCTTGTTGTACCTGCCAGACACCAGTCTTCTGAGAAAGGAAGCCAGATGTCTTTAGTAAAGAAAATACAGCCTATATTCTGGAGATGGAAGAATGGGCCAGAGACGGATGGATGAGTTGAGACCAGACCAACAGGGACAGTCCAAACATGATGCTGTTTAACCAATCTAACCCAACCCTCCCTCCTTGGAGAGAGGTCTTCTTGCTATCTGGCAGTATATTTACTCATGGGTCGTGGTGTTAAATACTACAGTAAGAAGGAAAAGCCTTCTTTGGTAAGGCCTCTTTTTCTACCAAAACAGAGGAGGAACTGCTGCTTTGTAGAACTGCTGAGACTAATGCCTCTAATTGTTGCAGCAGGGTCATGTGTGGTCTTCTGACTGGACCAGATTGAAACTACTGCTAACACTTGGTATATAGCTAACACTCTGCTATGAGTATTTCTGTTACTGTCTATCCACACCATTCGATGGGATTTCTTTTCAGCTGGCAGGGAAAACAAAATCATTTCATGGTCTGACCTCAAGTCAAGAGAGGACTCTGTATGCTATAATCTCAGCTGCAGGACCCTTGGTCTATCTCACTTTACCAAAGGTTGTCACACCCTGGTTTCCTATATTGATGCCCATAATTCTGATCAGTTCTGGAGAACAGGAAGTGGTAAGACAAGTGCTTGACAGGACAGAAGCTTAGCCTAGAATATAGTCACTACAAAGTTCAAAGATGTGCACAGGTCTAGAGCTGGGTTGGCAAACTATGGCCTACAGATGGCAAAACTGGGCTGGCAAATCACTGCCTATTTTTGTAAATAAACAAGAACACACCCATGCCCATTTGTTCATGTAGTTTATGGCTGTTTTCCTGCTATAGCATCAGAGTTGACCAGTAATGACAGAGACTGTGTAGCCTACAAAACTGAAAATATTTATTATGAAGTCCTTTATAGACAAAGTTCATTAAGCTCTGATCTACAGCATGTTGGTATAGCTCCTTGGAAACGAAGGCTATAGCTTGCTGCCCCAAGTATCTCCTACATACTACAGATGGAACAGATCCTGTAACTGAGTGTCCCACTTGTATATGTTTATAGGGTAAACCAAAAAGCTGCCAGTTGCAAGTGAAAGCTAGAGCAGGAGACAACCTTCTAAGTAGGACAGGCTATAGTAGAATGGCTTGGCTGCTTAGGTTACTTTGTGATCCTGGGGCATCAATGTACTGACCAGTGTGCTGCTTATAGCTTGGGGCATGTTCCAGTATGATCACGGAGCATGCCCCTGGGATTCTGGAGCAAGGCCAACCCATTTTTTTCAGTACATAGCTCCTGGCTGGCCACTAGGTTGTGACAGACAGCAAATGTCTGACACCAAAGGAAACCAGGTTGACCATATCATTAACCTGTTTTGAACCATTTTACCTGATCTATCAAATCACAAATAGCATGCCTTTGACCAGTCATTTGGTTTGTAAACATAACCCTGCACTTACGGAGGTCCCAAAGGCACAGAATACCCGAAAGGACGAATCACAACTCCTTCCTAGGAGGTCTTCTCCTTCGACCAGGGTTATGTCTTTGTGGAGGTGGTCCCTGATAAATCAGCTGATGAATTTGAAAGACCTGAGCTTGGATCATTTGTGATAGTACTAGTCAAGAGGGGACTGCTAAAGCATTTTAGTCCCTTCAAAAATGGTACTAAAGGACAATTCAGAAGAAACCTTCTGATTTGGCAGAATTTCAAGTAGTTCCTTTTATCTTCCATTATGCCCTTCAGGAGAGACAGGCTAAGATCAGTTTTTATCAATTCTGACAGTAGCTAATGGTTCACCCAGATGGATGCAGACCTGAAATAAGCAACAATGTAAGACTGTTGACAGAAAGATTCAAGGAAGGATAATGTAGATGGCCCTCTAGAAAGGACACAAACTTGCATCCCATATGAATTCTTAACAGAGCGCCCACCAGTAAAGTCTCTTAATAATTACATGGATAGGACTGCCATCTATACCTTCCCTTTTCAATCTGATGCTTGTGCTCAATGGGCTTATGAGTGACCACAGGGTCAATGACAGAGGCTACATATGCTAGCAGCTATGGAAGCTAACATACTTTCCCGCCCTAAGGCCAATGTGGCTATCCACTAGTCAGCTCCCACTTTGTCAGGAATATTGATCAATCCTAAGCCCTTGATTTGTTACCAAACCTTGCGGGAACCAGTTAGTTATCTAATACCAGGCTAACTGCACTGGGACCCCTCCACTGTTAAAGGGACAATGCTCTGCCCTCATTGGAACTAATACTTTGGACTTGGCTTGGACTTCACTCTCTCTTGTACACTTGACAACATCACCATATTACAAATGCTTTGTACATCACTACTACAGTATGACATAGACTGCCTCCAAAGAAACAAGTATCAGATAAGCATCCTGATGTCAAGAGGATGCTCTGGACTTATCAGGTATCTATCACCAACCAAAAATGGGCCAACAAAATAATAAAGAGACCATTATATGCTTAGATTCAACACCAGTTATGGGTACCACCTTGCAAGGTTGGGGTGTTATATTTTAGGACTGTGATATGTGCTCTGCCTCAGCAACACATTTAGTACTAACAGAATATGGTATTATCCCTTCCATAGCCAAAACATACAAGACTAAGAAACGAGGGGTAGAAATGTAAGTGGCCTTTCTCAAGGTTATAATTAATAGTCTATTAAAAATTGTATTTCTAGACCTATGACTCAGGCTCTGCTTGTCCAAATGGTATAACATGTACTGGAAAACACATTAAAATTGATAATTATTTCTACATAGTTAAAGGTAACTTTATCTGTTTTCTTTGTGATTTTCTAGGTTTTCAAATTTTCCAGAATGAGTATGTATTAATTTACACTAAAACATAATTACTAAAGTAAAAAAAAACAACAACAACCCACATACAGCTCCAGAACCATATTGTCATTGAAAATAGCACCTAAAGGAAACAAGGAGTCGTAATGAATGCAAGGGGTTAGTAACAAAATGAGATAAGATAGGAGAACTAGTTTTCCATTTTCTTTGGTACAGTGGTTACTACCCTGCATTCCAGAGCAATTACTGAAACATTTAAAATCTGAGTAGCCTCAATTTCTTTATTTGTTAAAGAAGACAACTGTGTATATCAAAAGATATGTGAAAGAACAACACAAACTGTAACTTCTCTAAACGTATGAGCTATTATTACTAGTGGCAGATGAGTGTTTATGTGCTCTGAGCTTTCAAAAACCAAAACAATAAAAATCAGTTACCTTTGGGTTAAAATATCTACAAGATTGTGGCTGGGAGCCTCCAAACAGGGCTATGCGGTAGTCATGTTTCTTTCTTCTGGGCCTTGTGCCTTCTACCAATTCCTCTCGATCCTCTGGAGACAGCAGATGATACCTCATTCCACCTGTGGAAAAACATATAGCAACTTTTCAAAAACTTTAGGCACTTTGATGCTTTGAAAAGGAAATAACCAAATATAATAGTGCTTTTACTTCTGTAACTGTTTTTCTATTATCCTTTTAAAGCAGTTAAGGAAAGAGGGGGAAAAGGTAGGAAAATGTGTAAGGGTTGGAGTCCTCACCAATTTATTATTCTCAGCAATCACTATTAGGCTAAGAACGCCAAACCCACTTACTTTACACCAGGTAATTATCTGGCTCTTCAAGCAATAGTTGCCAAAATAATAGTTACTGAAATTCAGATCTCCTAATCTATCAGTTCTCAACCCTAACTGTACATTAGAATCACCTCGGAAATCTCTGAAACTACCACAGACGAATACAGTAAAAAACTCTGTTGGAGGGGCCCAGGCACAAGTATTGCCACTTAAAATGTAGTTCAAAGACCAACAGCTTTAGCATCTGGGAGCTTATTAGAAATAGTGAACCCCAGAACCTACTAGGCTTAGTGAATCAGAATCTACGTATTTAACAAAATCCCATGGTAATTCAGATACACACTTCGAGAAAGTAGATGCCTTAGATGATTTGAAAATGCAATGACAGTTCAGAATTATTGTGATCTAACCTGATCCTTTTCATTTAGCATTTCCTTCATTTTGTCAATGGCCATTTAACAATGAAAAACTTTTAAGGTATTATTTCAAACCAGCATGGGAAGGTGGGTTGCTCAATAAATCATGTTAGATAATGATATAAAGAAAAAAGTTATGGGGCGCCTGGGTGGCTCAGTCAATTAAGTGTCGGACTTCGGCTCAGGTCATGAGTTCACGGTTTGTGAGTTCGAGCCCTGTGTCGGGCTCTGTGCTGACAGCTCGGAGCCTGGAGCCTGCTTCAGATTCTGTCTCCTTCTCTCTGCCCCTCCCCCACTTGTGCTCGGTCTCTCAAAAATAAATAAATGTAAAAATTAAATAAATGTAAAAAAAAAAAAAAAAAAAAAGGAAAAAGTTATACCCCTACCTCATAATTTATTCTAAGTTCCAAATCAAAAGAATACCCGAATATGCAAAAAATCTCATAAATGTACTAAGAGAAAAATACAACAGTTTTCTTTTTTAAAAATAGGCCCCAAGTGGAAAAGCTAAGGCAGAAAACACAGAAGCCGTGAAAAAAAAAAACAAACAAAAAAAACTGACTTAACTACATACAATTTTAAGTTAAATTGCTGCATGGCAGAAAGAAAAAAAACAAAACCAAAAGACGATGACAAACTAAGAAAATATTTATCAACAAAAGGGACAAATATTGAAAAATACCGTTAACAAGATAAAGACCAGTTACTAACAGAAAATTCCATTAAGTAACTGAACACAGTTCACAGAAAAAGAACTACTTAAATATACTAACTCTTAAACACACAAAAAGATGCTGAAGTGCTCTAATTAGAGAAATGCAAATTAAATCATACTTTTTCATTTATCAAATTGGCCAAGATCAAACTGTCTGGACACAGGTTAGAATATAGGTGTGGGGAAGCACATGCTGCCTTCTATACAGTGCTGGGGGTGGGGGGGGTGGGGTGGGGGACGTGAACAGGTACTACTATTTGGAAGGCAATAGTGTGATCCACCGAAATTACAAATGCACACACTCTTTATAGTCAATGATTCTTCTTAATTCTTCCAGGAGTTTATCAACCTAAAGTTCAGTTAGGAAAGTGGTTAAAAATTACTGTATATCCATATAATGGAGTATTGTATGTGGCTGTTAAGAAAAATGAAAAAGGGAATATGTACCCATGGAATAATCTCCCAAAACTAACATGGAATAAAAAAAAGCAATATGTAGCAGAGTACACAGTGTGATACCATTTGTGTTTTAAAATGTACATTTTATGCATATATACACAGTTACATAATTTATACAAGGATATGTACGTAAATGTGTATGCAGACTCAAGTAACCTCCCGCATGAGGGAACAAGGGGATAGGGGACAGACTTTTCACTATATACCCTTTTGTATCTTTTTGAATTATGTATGATGTGCAGTATTATAGATCCAAAGACAAAATAATGTCAACAATTCTTAACACACGCAAAACACTTTGTTCATGATGCTGTGCTGGGCTTTCAAATAAAAAGAGGTTGGAGAAGTTTGTGAGGGAATGAAAATCAATATTTAGCACCTCCTTCATTTCAGAGTTTGAGTAGAAGCACTTTGTATTGGAACAGCAGGAGACCTTTGCAGCCAAGGCTCTGGCACATGCTCTAGGTCAGGGGTCAGCAAACTTTTTCTGGAAAGGGCCAGTAAATATTTTAGGCTTTGCGAGCCACAGATGGTTTTTGTCACATACTCTCGATTTGTTTGCTTTTATAATCCTTTTAGCTCAGGGCTAGCTTTAGCCTGTGGAGTGTAGTTTGCTGACCTCCCCTTCAGCCCTCCTGTTCCTGGTCTGAGATAGTGGTTCTTGCCTGACCATCACTAGTAGCAGCAGCGCCTGGAAACTTGTTAAAAATACAAATTACTGTACTTGACCCCAGACTTTGTGAATCAGAAATGCTGGAATTTGATACTTGACCCCAGACTTTGTGAATCAGAAATGCCGGAATTTGAGAGCTACTGCTCTAGGAGGGCTCCACACAGGCACAAGTGTACTGTGGACACTCCCAACAAGAGAAGACAGGTAGCAAGGAAGGAGAGGGACAGGAGGTAATGGTTTGCAACCAACAGGCCACTGGGTAAAAGTGGCTGACTGTGGCCAACTGTGTTGACCTCTGTAGGAAGCATAAGCTAGGGCTTTACTGGTAGGCTTTTTCTCTACAAGGACAGGGCTAGAAACAAATACTCTGACATGTTTCCTGGGGAGCTCTTTGCTCTTTAGGCTTATTGCTTTGGGAGTTATTCCCTTGAGAGTCAGGTATTGTCACTTGCAAATTTTGAGTAAGAAGTTGGTCTGGCCCTTTGCAGCGGCTTTGACTGTGCTTTTTGCTTCCGCTTTGAAAAGACAGTGCTAAGGCAGATGTTAGGAAGGTAATTAATGATCTGAAGAAGGGAGGTTTGAGGTCTTCTTTCCTCCATTTAGCTCTGCCCAGGTCCCAAAACCTAGAAGAGTCTCAGCTGCTTGTATTAGTCAGGGAATTTTAGAATAACCTACTGTCTTTATTTTTAAAAAAGAAAAAAAAAAAGTAATAAATAACAGAGCCTTGATTGGCTTTCTGGAATCCCTATACTTGGTTGGATTTCCAGAATAATCCTGCCATCCTGTTTCTAAATCAATTCAGAATCTACATAGGAACTAAATACTGTACTTGAATGAGATTGGCTAGTTGTCTTTAACAGCTCACATCATGTATGAAGAAACAGGTGCAGTGCTTTATCCAATGAAACCAGAAATATAACACACGGTGTGGGAATGGAGGCATGACAAAAAATCTAATATTAACATGTGTGAAATCCAAAAGGTGAAAGCCCTAATCTAAAGGTATCTTTTTGGTCCCAATTTTTTCTTTCATCTTTATGAACTTAAGAGACTAGTGGGCACCTATGCTGTACTTCCTAAAATTCTCTCTATACCTTGGTTTTCAAGACACCATCCTTTGGTTCAAGCAGTTTAATAAATTCTCCTTTCCTGGTTCTTTTCCTTCTACCACTGCTTAAATGTAAGTATTCATAAGGATATGTCCCTAACTTATACCCTCTTCTCTTTTTTCTCTTCACACTTTAACTGGATTAAAATATTCCTAGTCTTTTAAAAATTCTTTATTTTCATTTAACAAAAAGATAGTATACCATATACTATTTCATGCTTTTACCACTTATGAAAAATTTCCAAATTACTAGATATTCATTTAAAATATTTTTAGTAAATACAAAGCATTCCATTGTATGGATATATCATAATACTTTTCCAATTTAAGGGACAATATTGGGTCAACCTACCTAATGCCATAACAATATTATTAAGTAGTAGCAGTGTGATAAATCTAATGAAAATTTTACTTAACTTCCAAATTAAGAGGCAAGTGATACTATTTAATTACTAGGACACTCAAACTTAATGCCACTCCTGAGAAAGATGTCCTAGGCAGGAGGGAACATGCTCCTTTCTCTTTCATTTATTTCCTTAACTTTGTGCCTGAAACCAGCTATACCTTAAATGAAATGTCCAGATAAGGCACCAAAAACAACTTTATGGTTCAAAGTAGGTTCCAGCTACCTTCTATGAGAGGCTTTTTTTTTTTTTAAATCGTTTTTTTATTTATTTTTGAGACAGAGAGAGACAGAGCATGACCAGGGGAGGGGCAGAGAGAGAGGGAGACACAGAATCCGAAGCAGGCTCCAGGCTCTGAGCTATCAGCACAGAGCCCAACGTGGGGCTCGAACTCACAGACTGTGAGATCATGACCTGAGCTGAAGTCAGACGCTCAACCGACTGAGCCACCCAGGCACCCCTATGAGAGGCTTTCTTGATCATCACATTAAATGAAATCTTACAGTTGGTCCCATTTGTGGATACTATCCATGTGGTTTTTGGTTTAGGATGACTGGGAATTCAAGAGCCCAGGAGAGTGAGCATTAGTATACTTAACTTAGCATATTACAGTCATTGCCTGCACATTTCAGGCCTCTTCAAAGAATAAGCTTAACTTCTACTTATAGCAGCATGACAGTTTTGACTTCCACAAAAACAAAATAACTTTAATGCTGGAAATAATAAATGTTAAAACATCGTTTTATGTTTTAAATGCATTGCTAAGGGGCACCTGGCTTGCTTGTCGGTAGGGCATATAACTCGATCTTTGGGTTGTGGGTTTGAGCCCCATGTTGGGCTTACTTAAGATTACTTAAAGTAAAATAAAAAGTAAAGAGTAAAAAGAGTAAGAAGAGTAAAATAAAATAAAATAAAATAAAATAAAATAAAATAGTTAAAGTGGCAAAAAAAAAAAAAAATGCACAGCCAAGATCAGAGGGTGAAAAATGAGAAAACTAAACACTAGAATGGTAAGCATTTAGAGACCCTGGAGCGACTCTGAGGGCTTTTGATAATATCGGAAACATAGAAATTTATTTTATTGGCTGTATGAGGGAGAGAAGATAAGGTCTTAGATTTATACAAGTAAGGTGTTGGAACTGAGATCTTTGCCTAAAGCCAATTCACTTGGACTTGTTATACCTTTAATGAAAAGATGAGCCAAAACAAAACAAAACAAAATGCCAAAAAACTAAGCTGCCTTATGGCAGAATGGGGAAATAATACTTTGCCTATTTAAATTTCAGCTCCAGGTAGAGGTAAAGTTTCCTTTCCTTTATAAATTCTATACAAAGAATTTATAATGATGGTCCTGCCCTTGTAAAGGCTGAGGTTTGAATTTACCTATCTGTAAATCTAGGAAACTGTAAGCCAAGAAAAATTCAAAGTAGTCTTGGATTTTTGTGCCCCAGGGCACTTGGCAAAAGCAAATACTATTCTCCTCTTGAGGAGAGCAGGGAAGACTCACAGGAATACAAC
Organism: Panthera pardus; assembly: GCF_024362965.1. Classification (NCBI taxonomy): domain Eukaryota; kingdom Metazoa; phylum Chordata; class Mammalia; order Carnivora; family Felidae; genus Panthera; species Panthera pardus. The sequence continues at coordinate 114,897,813 of NW_026527013.1, read as the reverse complement.
CCAGGTCTCCCCATATTCTTGGAGATTAATATCAAACAAGTATAAGCTCACAATACAAAAATCACAAAACACATAAGGAATTAAGCAACCAGAAATGAGTCAAAACAAGCAACAAATAGCAGCATCTGGTCTTCAAAGACTTCACATATTGGTATCATCAAACATAAAACATAAAATAACTATATTTAAGGTGTTTACAGAAATAAAAGAACTGAAAACATGAGCAAAGAAAGGCCACTGAAAATGACCAGGCTGCTATGAAAAAAAAAGAAATATCAAGTAATATTCAAAACTGAAAGGGTAAGTTAAACAAGTGACTAGAATAGAAATAGATGAAAGAATCAGTGAACTGGAATACAGACTTGAAGGATTACCCCAAATGCAACACAACGAGACAAAGATGAATGGAAAGTTTAGAAATCACAAAGGCAAGACCTGCCAACATTTCTAACTGAAGAATTCCTGAAGCTGTGGCATTATTTGAAGAAAAAAATGGCTGAGAATTTTCCAAATGATGAAAAACACAGATCATTGGACTCAGGAAACAAAACAAATACCAAACAGGATAAACTAAAGAAATAAACACCCATACACATTTGGTGCTGAACACCACAAATAAAGAAAAGCTCTTGTAAAAAGCCACAGAAAAAATTCAGATCATCTACAAAGAATGACAACTAGACTAATAGCAGGGATCAACAGTAATGATGCAGGGTGAAATAACACCTTCAAGTATTCAATCTAGAATTATACGCCCACTTAATCTTTCATTTAAGAATAGGATGAATAAAAAGACATTTCCAGATAATCGTTTACAATGGCAATTACAATCAGACCATAAATGTAGAAATATGGAAAATAATCTCAGAAGGAAGGTCTAAGGTACAAGAAATGGTGAGCAAAGAAACTGGTAAACATGTATATATCTAAACACTCACTATATTTTTTAAAAATTATAAAAAAAATTATAATGTCCCACTTGGAAAGTTAAAACAAACAAACAAAAAAAAAAGAACTAAAATACAGAACAACAAAACACCTAAAGAGATACACTGAATTAAAATGTCCTAAGACCCTTGTTTTCTTCTAGAGAAGGGTAGAAATCAATCTGTTTATTTTTTCATTTTGAGAGAGAGAGAGTGCACATGCACAAGCATGGGAGGGGCATGGAGAAGGAGAGACAGAATCCCAAGCAGGCTCCTCACCATCAGAGCAGAGCCCAATGTGGGGCTCTTATTCTCAAACTGTGAGATCATGACATGAGCTGCGACCAAGAGTTGGATGCTTAACTGAATGCACCACCCAGGTGCCCTGAAATATATATATTTTAAGTTTATTCATCTATTTTGAGAGACAGAGACAGTGCGAATGGGAGAGGGCAGAGAGAGAGGGAGAGAGAAATCCCAAGCAGGCTCCGTGCTGCCAGCCGCAGAGCCTCATGTGGGGCTCAAACCCACGAACCATGAGAGCATGACCTGAGCTGAAATCAAGAGTCAGACAAGCTCAACTGACTAAGCCACCCAGGTGCCCATGGAAGCAGGTAGAAATATTAATGTTTAAGGTACACATATTAAAATATAAAGGATAACTATTAAAAAGATTGATACAAAATATAAAACTTCTCTAACAGTAGAAGGAAAAAATGAAGGGAATAAACCTCAACCCAAAAGGAGATTAAAAAAGTATAGAAAAATTGGGATGAACAAAAAGTGCAAAATAAGGTATTAGAAATAATTAAAAATATAATAGTATTTACAATAAATTAAATGGAATATAATTTACCTGTTAAAAGATAGTAAGAAAGGGTTTAAAAAAGAAAATAAAGCTATATGCTGTTTTTAAGAGATCTAACTAAAATATAAGGACACAAAATGTTTGAAAAGAATGAATGCATAGATATAAGCTAAGAAAATAGTAACCAGATAAAAAGTGGTTTAGTTATATAAATATCTGATAAAATAGAGAAAGGCAACAATCTGTATTAGGGAAAAAGAAGATCATTACATAATGATAAAAGGTTGCATTCACCAGGAAGATAACATTTCTAAACTCATATTTAGAACCCTCAAAATATAGAACAGAAAAATTAACAGAATTATAGGAGAAATGGAGAAATCCACTATAGTGGGTGAATATAATACAACTTTGTCAGTAACTGATAAATTAACTAGACCAAAAAATTAGTCATAAAAGATACAAAACAACTTTACAAATATTGACACTTTCAATAAATATTAAAAAACTGGTATCTGATCATAACATTCTTAGACCACAATGCAATTAAGTTAAAAATCCATGACCAAAGGCATTTAAAAGCATACTTCTACTAAACTTATTGGTCACAAGAGGAAACATAATGGAAATTAGAAAGTATTTTTAAAAGCAAGTTGTAGGGGCGCCTGGGTGGCTCAGTCAGTTAAGCGCCCGACTTCGGCTCAGGTCATGATCTCGCGGTTCGTGAGTTCAAGCCCCGCGTCGGGCTCTGTGCTGACAGCTCAGAGCCTGGAGCCTGTTTCAGATTCTGTGTCTCCCTCTCTCTCTCTGACCCTCCCCCATTCATGCTCTGTCTCTCTCTGTCTCAAAAATAAATAAACGTTAAAAAAAAAAAAATTAAAAAAAAAAAAAAAAAAAAGCAAGTTGCAGGGGGCGCCTGGGTGACTCAGTCAGTTAAGCGTCTGACTTCAGCTCAGGTCATTATCTCATGGTTCATGAGTTTGAGCCCCGCATCAGGCTCTGTGCTGACAGCTCAGAGCCTGGAGCCTGCTTCAGATTCTGTATCTCCCTCGCTCTCTGCCCCTCCCCCACTCTCACTGTCTCTCTCTCTCCCTCAAGAATAAACATTAAAAAAATATATTAAAAGCAAGTTGCAGAAGAATACATACAGTATACCATTCATGTAGCATTTAGGAACAGGCAAAACAATACTAAATGTTGCTTATATATATGGTAAAGAACTGCATGCTGATCAAACACCATATTCAGGGCTATTGTTTCCTCCTAGGTAGAAGAATGTGAGCTGTCACTGGGGAGGAACACATTGGATGCTTCATCTGTACTGACTTCTCAGGGTGCTAGGTAAGTTCATGAATATTTTCATTATTAGTTTTTATACCTTTCTGTACAGCTTAAATATGCATACTAAATTTTAAAACAACACTTATAGCAATATTTGCCCAAATCCTCAAACTCTCAGAAAAAAAAAAAAAAAAAACAAACTGATGGGTGCTTATTAAAGTTTAGAATTTAGGAAAACGAAAGTACTGTCTTAATTATAGACACCCACTCTATTCATATCCATCTAGTACCACACACACACAGCCAACCAGTCAGAACCCAGATCCACACCACTAGGACTAAAGGTATTTCCAGAAAGGAAAATACAAGGCTGCCATTTATCATTATTAGTTAACTGCACACTGTCATGAAAAGGCTATTGAAAGTAGTCAATGTAACAAAATAAAAGGTATAAATAGTAGAGGGGAGAATCTAAAATTATCATTACTTGCAGATAAAAGATTAAATCCCTAGAAAAAGCAAGAGAAATCAACTGAACAAGTTTTAAAAAGAAATGAGTAATGACAAATGCAAATACAATTCACAACAGCAACAACAAAAATATCTTAAAAAAGATTTTAAGAAGTGTAGAAGTTTATAAAAAGAAAATTATAAATTCTCCAGGACATATAATTTCAATGAGGTACAACAATAATTAAAAGGTACCAGAATGAAATGGAAGAAAAACTGATTTTTGTGTGTATACAGATAAGGAGAAATTTAGTTCATGATGTTCAAATCAGTGGGAAAAGATAAATTATTTAATAATGATATTGGGCCATCTTGCCAGACATTTAAAGAGGAAAAAAAGCTAGACTCTTATGTATTCAAATAAATTTCAGTTGGATACAAAGTTTCAACATTTTTTTTAAAAAGGAGAAAATAAGAAATCCGTTAAGTGCACAAGACAAGAATTTATGAAATTAAAAAATTACCTTGGAATAAGGAAGACATTTCCAACTACATCCCTAACACTAGATTCAGAGTCAATAATACAAAAACACTGATTCAGATTTAACGATAATACGAACTTGAGACTGAATGTGCCAGTTTTAAGACCTTTTTCTCTTCTTCTCTTGAAAGCCATCCCAAACAACAATGAAGCAAGAAACAAACTCTACCTTTGATAATACTAGAAGATCTATATAACCCTGAAACTCAGTAAGTGAAGACATATAGCAGATAGAATGTTAACCTGAAATGGTTGTGGGGGCACCTGGGTGGCTCAGTTGGTTGAGTGTTTGACTTCAGCTCAGGTCATGATCTCACAGCTTATGAGTTCAAGCCCCCATCGGGCTCTGTACTGACAGCTCAGAGCCTGGAGCCTGCTTTAGATTCTGTGTCTCCCTCTCTGCCCCTCCCCCACTCGTGCTCTGTCTTTCTCAAAAATAAAACATTAAAAAAAAAGAAAAAGAAAAAGAGATGGTTGTGGAAGGAGACACCAATGAGAAGCAAGCAAATTATCTTGCAGAAGCCTGGAAAGATTCATAATGGCAGATAGGAAGTACCCCCAGAAAGTGGGGTGGGGATGAAAACAAGAGAGCTTTAAAATTCTGAATAAACAACACTTTAATTGTCAGGTTTCCTTCCCCTACTGCACAGTCCAGTAACCTGCCATGCCTTCTCCAAGTAGGATATATGATGACTGGTCTTTGGAGAATCACACAGAGAAGGGTATGAGCCTGATGACAAGGGTTAAGTGAAAGTCTACATATCAAAATATTCCCCACCCAGCTCCCAAATGCCTGTATCCAACTATCCGAGAAAATATTTATAGATACTAACATTGGAGGGGTCCTCAATTAAAAACAAAATGTGTGTTGGGGCACCTGGGTGGCTCAGTCGGTTAAGCACCCGACTCTTGATTTCGGCTCAGGTCACCATCTCAGTTTGTGAATTCAAGCCCCACATCGGGCACTGTGCTGATGGTGTGGAGCCTGCTTGGGATTCTGTCTCCCTCTCTCTCTGTCCCTCCCCTGCTTGCTATCTCTCTCAAAAATAAACAAAAAAACGTGTGTTTACACTGACTACCCTACAGTTCAGGCCAAGAACCAAGAGCCCACTCACATATACAGTGCTATTGGCTTTATTAATAACTTAGTCTTATAAATATGACTCACAGATAACACATTAAGAAAAGCTTCCAACAACAAAAACAGAAAAACAAAATTCAAAGGTAATACAGAAAATGCAGACAAGATAAACATGAAAGGCACTATAATGCTACTTCAGAATAAGGTGTTACAACCATGAAATAAGGAATTAGAGAATAAGTAAAAACTCACAGAAATTACAAATAATAGCTGAAATAAAAGTGATGATAGAAAAATTAAGGCTGTCTCCTGGAAGATAGATCAGAGAAACAGAGACAAGAGTTGTATTGAAGAATCATAATACCAGTAACAGAGAAATGAGAAATTTGTGATTGAAAAGACAATGTCCAACATGATTACTAAAAAAACAAAAAACAAAAACACAAAGTTACATTATTGTGAACCTCCAAAACATCAGGGATATTACAAAAAAATTACAAAGAGGAATAAAAAATAAAAGGATCAGACTGGCATCAGATTTCTGAAAAACACTGGCAGCTAGTTAATGGAGCAATGCCTTCGAAATTCTAACTTGAATTTTCTAAAATGATTTTCAACATAATTCTATATACCCAGTTTAACTATCCTTCAACATTTTATGGTAAAATAAATACAGGAGATTCATCAAGTCTCCTAATATTTACTGATGACATACTCTTTCTCAGGAACCTGTTATGGGATACATTCCATTCAACAGGGAGAATTAAAAAAGGGGAAGACCTGAGGTCTGGGAAGGCAGTGGATCTAACAAAGGAGAGGAGTGAAAGGACATCCCAGGATGGCAGAGAAGGGAAGTTCCAGGACAAGAAGAGTGTCTCAGGGTTAGAGTGCAAATAGTCCACACTGGAATACGTAGAAGGCTCTATGAAGGATGTTTACAAGAAATAAAAGCAACAGATTGTTTAATTGTACAATTTTATTAAGTAGCATTTTACAGAGGGGTTGGGACTTAGCCTGCAAGCCAAGAAAAACTAAGTAAATGACAAAATATGGCAGTTGTTGGCTGGTCAAAAAGGAAAAAAAAAAGTGATCACAGTATATTATGTGGCTGAGTAAAATAAAAAGGAAACACTAGGCACAAAGTACATGAAAGCTATTATACACAAAAGGAGACAAGGCATAAGTAATTTTTACCTTCTATCATACACATTCCTATAAAATGAGGGCTGGGGCTAAGTCTCCTCCAGGTAGACAGCTAAGAACCCCAGTGGATTATTAATCTAAAAAAGGTAAGTCTTGGGGCACCTGGGTGGCTAGGTCAGTTAAGTGTCTGACTCTTGGTTTCAGCACAGTGTGTGGGTTCGAGCTCCGCATTGGACTCTGTGCTCTCAGCTCAGAACCTGCTTGGACATTCTCAATCCCTCCCTCTCTCTCTCAATAAACAAACAAACAAACTTAAAAAAAAAAAAAAAAAGAATTAAAGAGCTAAGTCTTGAATGGAGTCTGATCCATTCTAAAGGGTTTTAAGCCCATGAGAAACTGCCTACAGGATCAGGTTATAAATGGGTATTAAGGCAACTTACTTATCACCATCTTAAGGCATTCAGGATTGTCTTGAATAAGTGGTTCAGCTTGTACTGTTTTACTTAAGAAATTCTTTGATATAAGAGGAAACCTGACTTTAGCAAGGATATCGACCATAAATGGCTGGCGATTAGGTTCATCATATTTCAGCCATCTGACAGCAGCATCATAAACCTAAGGGGGGAAAAACAGCACAGTAAAGTTCTTACAAGGCAGCAACATTTCCAATTACCTATGTTTACTCTCACACTGAAGGTCAGGGGAGGATCTCATAAAGACGCAACCACTTATTCCCAATATTTTATCAGACATTTTCTTTCATTCCCCAACACTTGCCTGTGCTTCAGAACAGCTTACACACTGCTCTAATGATTCTTGTCGGTAATATATTTTTTAGAATTACTACTATATAATGTAATGACAGGGAGGATATTGAACTTATTTTTTGAAACAAAATATAACCTTTTTTCAGAAGGAGCTGTGATGTACATTTCTACTGAAATAAATCTACTGGTCAATGATAGTGTCAATATATGTTTACTTGGTATCACGGAAATACTTTAATTTCCTAAGAGGATGTCCATCCCGAGAGAAATGAAGTTCATCTATGATTTTATTTCAATATGATATTCCTGAATTGTGAACTGATAGACTTATCTACATTCCAGAAACTTTATAAGAATTCTATGTTTAAAAAATACATTACAGATTATATAAGAATTTTTTTCAAAATAATACTGTAGTATTTACCTGTCCAAGTTCATCAACACAACCTGATTTATGAATCACTAGTTTTTTATTGTTACTGTTAGTTTTATACTGGTTCCATGCCCACCATGCAGCTTGAGCTCATAGCCATGAGATCAAGAGTCACATGTTCTAATGACTGAGCCAGTCAGATGTCCCCACAAATCACTAGTTCAGACACACTGAAAACACACCTGCCACATTTGAGTTACTTAAATTAGTTACTTTTGGATTGGTGTTAATATGGCCTAAGTTCTGACCTCCATATGAATTAATTTTTAATGGGAATTGGTCTATTTTTTTTAAAAAAAAAACTCTTAATTTTGGAGAAGTTTTAGATTTACAGAAAAACTACAAAGATAGCACACAAAGTTCTGATATACCCTGCACTCAGCTGTTAAAATGTTACATTAGTATGATACTCTTATCACAGCTAATGATCCATTATTAACTAAAGTCCGTATTTCCAAAAAAACTTCTTTAGTTTTTTATCTAATTTTTTTCTCTGTCCCATAATCCCATAAAGGAGAGCACATCACATTTACTCATTATGTCACCTAGGGTCTTATGGACTATAACAGTTTTGCTGACTTTCCTTGTTTCCGATGACTTTGACAGTTGTGAGTTCTGGTAAGGTATTTTGTAAAATGTCTCTCAATTTGGGTTTGTCTGAGGTTTTTCTCATGATTAGACTAGGAGCACTGTGTTTTGGGAGGAAGACTAGGGAGGTGCCATGCATATCAACGTGACTTATCACTGACGGTATTATCCTATAAATAGTGCTCATCAGGCTTGATATAATAATAATCTGTAGATAATGTTTGCCAGGTTTCTTCAGACTAGTTACATTTTTAATTCCCTTTCCATAATGCATATAAGTCAGTTAATTTTAGTCATGGGTCACAGAACTAAGATTTTTGTTTGTTTGTTTTTCCCTAGTCAGGTCTTCCAGGTCCAACCTGTCAACTTGTAGACTAATATAATACGCTGGGCCATGAAGAAGACTGGACAAAAATGGCCCAGTGCTAATCTTTTATCTCAAGAACAAAAGTAACTCAAAGCATATGATCCTACAGTACCTCTATTAGTTTGCTACTGCTGATTTAACAAATTAAATAAAATACAGAGAAGGATGTGGGACTGAAAACAGGGAATAATTGAATGACAGCATTTCTAAGTGTTAGTCCACCCAGCTCCCAAATGCCTGCACCCAGCTTACACCTCCGGCAGTTTAATCTGACAGTTATGGAGGTTGAATCCAAAATAGGTCACAATGGGTCAAAATCCATGTGTCAGCGGGGATGCCTGAAGGCTCTAGAGGAGAAAGCATCTCCTTGCCTTTTTCAGAATCTAGCAGCCTCCTCCTGCATTCCTTGGCTTGCGGCCTCTTCTTCCATCTTCAAAGCCAGCAATATCCAGCCAAGTCTTTCTCACACTGCATCACACTGACACTGACTCTTCTGCCTCCCTCTTCCACACTTAAGGACGCTTGAGATTACACTGGGCCCACCTGGATAATCTCTCCATCTCAAAGATCTTTAACCACATCTGCAAAGTCCTACCGCCATGTAAGGTAACATATTCACAACAGGTTCTGACAATTAGGATGTGGATCTCCTTGGGGGGAAGCACTGTTCTTCCTACCATGGTACCCAATAGCTTTATTTCTACCAAATGGTCTCTCTCTCAAAGAGCAAGCCTTACAAGCACGCAAGACTTACTTTTCCTATGAAAAAGACTTTGGAATACTCTGTTTAATGTAAAGAACACATTCTCTCCTACTATGATTCTTTTCCTTGTCATGTATCCAAATGTGAAACATAAGAAATCAGAAAAGATATTTTACTAAGAAAAAAGTGAGAAGACAATTTAGTCACCTGGTCCTCTGCTCTCACAGTCAGAGTGTCCTGGTTGAGGAGATGTGTAACTCGCTTCACATCAAGTTGCAGAAATTCATCAGTTTTATAAACTTCAGTAAAATGCTGATGAATAAAGTCATCTGCAGTTGCTTTCAATTCAGGACAGTCCAGACACTCTGCTAGCACACTTATACCTAAACATAAAAGAAAATAAATGAATAGAAAATAACTTTAAAAATCCCCAAACATACATTGAAAACAAAAAAATGAGGCTGAGTGAATTTAACAAATCTGGATCCTTCTCTGTTCTACTGGTTTATTCCTATGCCTATGCTATGCTGAATTAAGTATGGCCAATATTGATACTTTGTAGGAGAAGCCCCTTCAATGTTTTCTCAAATTTTTGTTGGCTGCTGTTAAACATTTTTCTCTTGTAAATAAATTTAAAAATAAGCTTATAACATTCTACTGTAAAAAATCCTGGTATAATTTTACTTAGGACTGCAGTGCATTTCTGGATTACTGTGGAGACTGTTCCGCAACACAAGAGGAGCTCCTCTTAGGAACGTGACATGTATCTCCATTTACTCAGATTTTTTATGATTTTCAATATAATTAACACAGATTTCTTTATATAAACCCTCATACATTTCCCATTCAGCCTTTTCCTAGCTATTCTATATTTTTGTTTGAGAGGGAGTGTCTCCCCAATTGGCTATTAATGTTCTGTTTCAGGAATCTGTAAAGTACTGTCCATGAGCTAAATCCAGCCCACAACCAGCTGGTCAGCAGCTAAAAACATTTTTCATGGTTTTAAAGGGTCATAAAAAAAAGAAAAGTGGGGCAGAGGGAGAGGGAAAAGAAGTGACAAGGACCACGTGTGACATGTGCATGGCATACAAAGTCTAAAATATTTAACTATCTGGCCCTTTACAGAAAAAGTTGGCCAATCCCCCTTCTAAATAAATCCACTGATTATTGTGTGTGATTTTGTTGCAGGCCCCCCTTCAAAGTCAGAGGTTGAATATTTTTCAGTTATTTTTGATTTTCTGTTTAAACTCATGTTGCCTTAAGATAATGAGTTTTGATACTTTCACATTTATATCACAGAGGTTCTCATAACTGATGCCTGGTAATGAACTTGTCAGATTAACTGCTATTATCTAATACCAACCAAGGCCATGGCATGCTAGATGCTCATGGTGAGCAGTCTGCTATAGCTTGTATCTATGCTCCCAACAGAGAGAGGGTATCTTCACCAAGAACCAATATTTGTTTATTAACTAATTTCTGACAGTTGAATTTTCTGTATTTATGCAACCCAATTAAATATCATGCTTTTCAATAATATATGAATGTGAAAAGAAAGTTGTTTCTATGAAAACTAATCTTCAGATTTCAGACAAACTTGAGAAAAGCTCAGATTAGGCATATGACCAAGACAACTGGTGAGATATGAAAAAACACTGCAAAATTCTAAGGGGATTCTATACTCAGACTAAGTTCTCAATTCATTTCAAGGAAACTAAAAAAAAAAAAAAAATTATATATATTATTGGTGTGATTTATTTAAGACATGACATGGATCAATACTGACAGACTAGGTTTGGGCCTCACAGTCAAAGACTGGAAGATTGGTATACTTACATACTACGTTAAACACCTTTACAGCAGAGCCTCTCTTATTTGACCACTCATTGTTTTAATGACATTTTAAATTAGACAACCAACTAATGTTCTGATTATGCCTGATAAGGAAGCTTTTACTGTTACCTTATTTTGTCTTCACTGATTGCATTAATGGACACCTCCAGCAAAAGTTGAATAGTAGCATCTTTCCATGTAAAGAATATTTGCTATTGGCTTCAGACACAGGTTAATTAGATATTCTATTTCTAGTGCAAGAGTTTTTTTTTTTTTTAAATCAGGAATGGGTAATGGAAATATAAAAGTGCCTTCAGTATCTGTTGCTATGATTATATTTTTTTCCTATAGCTTGGTAGTATATTAAATTATGTTAGATTCTTAAGCATTCAATCATTCTGACATTTCTGAAGTCAATCCTACTGGGTCACAAAGTATTATTGTTTTAATTAACAAACTTTAATTTCCACAGCAGTTGTAGGTTCACAACAAAATTTAGTAGAAACCAGAGTTCCCATATACTTCTGTTTTATACATAAATAATCTCTTCCATTGTCAACATCTCACACCAGGGTGGTAAAGTATTACAATATATTTTTTTTTTTTTGGTAAAGTATTATTTTTAAAAATATATTCATTGGATTCAATTTGCTATTTTTAAGGAATTTAAATTATTGTTAAAAATTTTTTTTTTAAATGTTTATTTTGGAGAGAGAGAGAGAGAGAGACAGAGTGCGAGTGGGGGAAGGGCAAAGAGAAAGGGAGACAGAATCCGAAGCAGGCTCCGTCCACAAGCTGTCAGCACAGAGCCCGATGCAGGGCTTGAACTCATGAATCGTGAGATCATTACCTGGGCCTAAATCAGATGCTTACCCGACTGAGCCACCCACAGGCCCCATAAATCATTGTTCCTAAGTGAAACTAAAATCACATGTGTGCGTGTGTGTTATCTGTCCAATCCTGGCATCTCAATAATCCTACCCTTGTAGAATGAGCTGTAAAGTTTTCTATCCATGTCCACTGGATTTAAGTAATACAGAATTAATCTATTGCTTGAAAGCTTGGTAGAATTAACACATAAAACCATCAAACCTGGAGCATTCATTGGGAACAAATCTTTACCTTTTCAACATTTCTATTTCTGGGTTTTCAACTTTTAAAGACAATTTTGACTATTTCTCTTTTGTGTTCATATCTTGTTGTTTCTTTGACCTTTTCTAATTCTTGTTGTTTGTTCTATGATCTTTCCTTCTTGATTAGACTTGTTTACTATTTTATACCATTTTTTGAAATAATTAGCTTTTGTTTCCCTGGCCAAGTCTACAGTCTATTAGTGTTCTTTTTCCATTTTATTAATTTTGCTTTGAAAGAGATTTTCTTCTACTTTCATTAGGTGTTTAAAGTTTTTTCCTATCTCTTTGAGTAGAATACTCAGTCAAGGAAAGATAAAAATAAATGCATTTATTTGGAAAATATTTTAAGACTACAAATTCTCTTCTAAGAAATACTTTGATCACTGGGGTGTCTGGGTGGCTCAGTCGGTTAAGCATCTGACTTCACCTCAGGTCACGATCTCATGGTTTGTGGGTTTGAGCCCCTCATCGGGCTCTCTGCTGTCAGTGCAGAGCCTCCTTTGGATCCTCAGTATCCCTCTCCCTTTCTGCCCCTCCTGCATATTCACTCTCTCTCAAAAATAAACATTAAAAAAAAATTTTTTTTTTTTTTAAAAGGAATACTTTGGTCACATTCTAAAGGTTTGGGTTGTTTTTTTTCTGTACATATTGTCATATATTTCTATTTGGCCTGTAAGTTCATTAACACCTCTTTAAAAATATTTTTCTAAATTTCTCAATTAAATATCTAGTGTTCAGAATGGAGTGGGAGGAAACAGCTTTCCTTTTGAGGTTAGTTCACAGCTTTATTGCACTGTAATCAGTGGATGTAGACTGTCTCTCTTCTCTTTTAGGTGCTCCAGATTTTCTGTGGCTGCTGATCAGTATTTGTAAACACTCCAGGGGTGTCTGAAAACTGTATGTGTTCTCTGTTACTGAGTAAAACACTCTGTGATATCTACCTAAACAAGTTTGTGTTGTTCAAATTCAGACTTTTACTAAGCTTGATTTGAGATTTCTATGCAATTTTGTGTATTTAATTTTGTATTTTAAGTAAACTTCACGCCACACTTGGGGCTTGAACTCACAGCCCCAAGATCAAGAGTTGCATGCTTCACCAACTGAGCTGAGCCAGCCAATTCTGAGTTACTCAAAAGCTTTCAACAAATTCCTTTTCTGTTTAAACTAGCAAAGTCAGTTTATTTCGCTTGCAATTAAGGAAGCTGATGCAGCATATCCCTATCTTGAGATCTTTACCATACTTTGCTGTAGTTGTTCCCCCAATGCTTTTCTCAGAAGGCTCCAGGTGGATTATACATTGTGTCTTTGCAATATCTCAAATGAACAATGTTTTTAAATGTAATTCTTTTTTTCTCTATGATTTGCATATCTAATGCTGTGGTCTTCTAACTTCCTGTTGCAGATAAAAAATTAATGTCATTCAGATTCTCCTTTTCTAAGTAAACTTTTATGTTAATTATCTGTTGATGCAGGAAAAACAACACCAAAACTTAGTGGCTCAAAATAACGATGCACTTCTATGGGTCAAGTGGGTGGTTCTTTTGACCTGGGCTGGTTTAATCTCTGCAGCCAGCTGGTTGCTTAGTGGGGACTGTATAGTCTAGATTGGCCTCATTCACATACTTGGTAATAGGCAAGCTGGTTGGTGAAGGGAACATCAGCTAGTATAACTCATCTGTGTCCCAAATGGTCTCTAATTTTCTTTTCATGATGGCAGAAGAGTCCCCAGCAGCAAAGCAGGGCAAGCCCCAAAGCCCATTTAAGCTTTTGCTCATGTCACATTTGCAAATGTCCCATGGGCTAAAGCAAGCCACATGGCCAAGCTTAGATTACAAGGGGAAAAAGACTCCACTTCTTGATGGAAGAGCTACAGTCACATATATAAGGGGTATACATACAAGGATGAAAAGAATTTGTGACCAATTTCTGGTAACCTATCATACATACCCTTTCTAAAAACTTATAAATTCTTTTTATTATACTTTAAAAAATTAAGATACAATACATGCAACATAAAACTTACCATTAGTGATTTAGTGCATTCACCATGTTGTGTCACCATCACCACTATCTAGTGCCAGAACATTTTTATCACGTCAAATGGTTTTCTTGGGGCACCCGGGGCGCTCAGTTGGTTAAGCGTCCAACTTTTGGCTCAGGTCATGATCTCATGGTTGGTGAGACTGAGCCCCAATCAGGCTCTGCACTGACAGCACAGAGCCTGCTTGGGTTCTCTCTCTGCTCCTCCCCCACTCATGCTCACTCTCTTTCTCAAAATAAACATACATTAAAAAAAATAAAAAGTTCTCTCTTGATTTTGGAGGTGAAAAAATATCACTAGGATATGTTTAGGAGAGGAAAATCTCACTCCATCAGGTCTGGTACTTGGTATAAGTGTGAAAGTTCAAGTTTTTTAAGTCTCAAATAAGTTTTCTTTTACGATTTCTTTGATATCACTTTTCCTCCACTTGTTCCTTGTGAAATCCCTACTTCACATCAGTGTCCCATATCTTCCTTTCAGGTCTTTTTGTTTTTCACTAATGATTTCCATTTCTTTGCATTTTTGTGTTGTTATCATAAGGCAGTTTTCTGTTTTATTTTCTTTAGGTTGATTTTTAGGAATATCCATTCTGTTTTTCAATTCAATTGAATTTTATGGAAAATCATGGCTTTCCTTTCTATTTAAGGTCTCCTCCATTTCTTAAATGAAAATTTCTACTGGAGCCATTCATTTTGGCTGTTTAACTTGATTTCTGTCCTCGAACTAGCAGGTTTCCTTTAACCTGGTATGATATCTTTGCCCACTTCCATCAGATACTATGGGTGCCTTTAGAATTCATGGAAATCAGCTTGTTGGGATCTCTGGGGCAGCAGAGAACAAAGGAGTTCTCTAATCAGTTCACAGGGAGAGCCACCCCCGGGCTAAAAAGAATGCAGGCTGCAGCAGTTCCCTTGGGTAGTGAGAGTAGCTGCACTTGGCTCAACTGGATGGGCCACTATCTTTACCCCGGCTTAGAGAATCAGGCTCCCTTCTAGGCTGCTACACCATCCTTCCTCTCTTGAAAACAATGATCCAGAAGGCATCCAGAAGTAACACTCCCAAGTGGTCTCCTCAGAAGCCCAAAGCCTAAAATGAGATTAGCACAAACTTGCTCCAGGTTCCACCATATCCACTCCCTACTCTGGCTGTTTTTCTTTCTAGTTGAATCACCTGGTTGGAAGTTTAGAGTGCTAGGGAGTTAAGGAGAAGTACTTAAGCCATCATCTTCCAAAAACTCCTTTGAATTCTTTTTATAATAAATTTTGTGAGACTACATATTTATATAAGGGGAAATAAGTAAAATCTCAGAATATAAATTTTATTGATGAATGGAGCCCCAAACTATGGCCCAGAGAAATAGAGGGACTCATTCCAGAGTGTCTCTGCTGCACAGATGAGATTAGAGACTGGCCTTTTATTTCCTAATATATGGGTCTTTTCGTTTGTGACCTACAACCACCTTTAAAATAAATTCCACCAGTATATTCACCTGCATAGCTATTACCTGTCCTGTTCCATTTGGTCCATTTCCTTTCTTGGATACCAGCCACAAACTCATTCCCATCCCCTTTGCCTGCCTTTTATCCCTCCCTAAAATTTATTCTGCTTCTTATCTACCTGCCTACAAAGATCTTTTGCTCTGCATTCACAGTAGGGGTGTGTGACAGATGGGAGTAATGAACTGTCTAGTTCATTACTAGAGGGAAGCCTAGAAAAATGGGGGAAAGAGAAGGCTTGCAAACTTCTCATGTATCTCCAGGAGCCCTTTGCCCAGCTGTTGGCTTGTCAGCACCCCTCATCTTCTCTCATATGTCAAAAATCTTTGCATTGGTTGTCCTTGATTCAGCTTTCCTCTCCTCCCTGCCTTCCTAGGACTCCTACCCTCATTCTTTTCCCCTCTGAATCACAGCAAGGGTAAGAAAATATAACTACAAAGACCTGGATGTTCATTTATGTGCCACTAAAGATTATTTCACAGTGGAAAGCATACCATATCACACCTTGGAAAACTCTGATCAACTATTTCTGCTTTTCCTGACATGAAATATAAAATACTTTATTAATGGCTTTAAAATAGAGTGCTGGAGCACCTGGATGGCTCAGTCGGTTAAGCGTCTGTCTGGCTCTTGGTTTCAGTGCAGGTCATGATCTCATGGTTCGTGAGTTTGAGCCCGCATCAGGCTCTGCGCTGACAGCATAGAGACTGCTTGGGATTTCTCTCTGCCCCTCTCCTGCTTGCAACTGACCTCTCTCTCAAAAATAAATAAAGACTTAAAAAAATAAAATAGAGTGCTATAGCAGTCTCTTACTTAGTATCTTAATTTATAGTCTAGGATTTTTAAGTGTTCTAGTATACAATAACATATTTAATAATGTGGAGAGGCAACATGGGACAGTAGTTAAGAACAAGAGGACTTGAATTCCAACTCCAGCTCCTCCACATACTAGCTTTAAGACCTCAGGTAATATACACAACCTGTTTTCTCATCTATGACAGACCAATCTAAGTACTGCAACAAAGGTAAACATTCATGTTTATGACATTACCACACCACCACCAGACGCAATCCTTACTTTTTGTTCTAGATACACAAAAACTCATTATAAAAGCTATTTTATATTTTGGAAATTTTAATGGGCTTGTTCCTGCCCGGGTTAATAGGCATCTTCCTAAATGTCTCTTAAAATGTATTTTAAGTGTATTTTCTAGTGGACAATGTCTTTAAAATTAAATGAGGACACTTAGAATGACACTTTTTTTTTCCTTTATTAAAATGCACATTAAAGTTTGTTTTGGTTTTTATTTTAAATAGGAATATGACTTCTTACCAAGACAATTTGAAGCATCAACTTGTTCTTTCAAAAAATCAACACACATTTTCTTCACAGGTTCAATCTGGTACTGGTTTGCTGCATCTAACAAAGACTGAACGTTGTTGCTATTCACAGAAATTCTGCAAAGAAGTTAAAGTGAATTTAATTTCCTATAATTTTTTATTACTTAAATAATGCTTTGTAAAATGTATCCTACTAGCTCCTGAAATTAAACAAAAAATTAAACTTTTTGGTCCTTGCTTGCATGAGTATGGCATAAGCTCCTCAAACTTCCCCATCCTTATGGTTTTTCCTGTTGAAGAATTTGGAGCACATCAATTTGTCAAGATAATGCTCTGCCCTAGTAGATCCCAACCTTACTCCTCCACAACAGAAATGATCCTTCTTAACTTACCTAGCAGTATAAGCAAATTCCACAAGTTGTTCAATAATGTCAGGTTCAGCATCTTTGAGTTCAACTTCAAAGGACTTTGATTCAAGCATGTTAGCTAAAATGAAAAGAAGAAATATAAATGACATGACTACTATCACCAGGTTAACTGAGGACCAGATCATTCCAGGCCATGTTAAATGTGGAGAAGAATAACAGGACAGAGAGCTCTCTGTTAATAAAGATCCCAGGAAGCCCAACATTCCTATAACAAATGCAAATTAATTCTCCACACTTAATGTGTCTTAAAATAAGGTAAGAAATTAGTGGATTAGTGTACTTCTTTAAAAAAACAAAAAGGGCCAAGTAAACAGAGATACATAAAACTAGATTTAGTATTTCCCCAACTCCTAAAATGACTTAGTGGCACTCTTCTAAATTGCTGTGAGCAAAACTACATCTGATATAACTGGAGCCAATCTATGAGAACAATGACAATTGTTCAACTAGAAACTGCATCTCCATCAATAAAGCCCCTTGGGCCTCTAGTGCTAGTGAAAGGACATTTTTCTTTTGATCAAACATCATCATAACCCCTTTCCAATCTCTTCAATGTTTTATGGCCTTAATATCTTAAGGGCTTTAGAAAGATATTTTCTTCTTTTAAAAAATTTTTTAAGTTTATTTTGAGAGAGAGAGAGAGAGAGAGAGAATATCCCAAG
This sequence comes from Panthera pardus, assembly GCF_024362965.1. Taxonomy (NCBI): domain Eukaryota; kingdom Metazoa; phylum Chordata; class Mammalia; order Carnivora; family Felidae; genus Panthera; species Panthera pardus. Next base: position 114,879,791 of record NW_026527013.1, on the reverse strand, counting down.
CAGACTTTGCACCATCAGTACAGAGCCCCAAGTGGGGCTTGAACTCATGAAACCTAGATATCATGACCTGAGCCGAAACTGAGTTGGACACTTAACTGCCTGAGCCACCCAGGTACTGGAAAGATATTTTAATTTAGACTCTAAGTCATTCTCATGGAAAAAATAACATGTTTTATTACTTTAAGATACTTACTTGTGAACATTAAGTTGAAAAAATGACTGGCTGCTGCGAGAACAACTCGATGAGCAGGTATCTTTCTTTCCTGGACCATAAGGATCACATCACACAACGTTTTCTAGTCAAGAGAAAAATAAATGAAATTAAAAGGGGCTCATTGGGCCTGGCTTAGCACACATATAAAACTGGTGCTTGCCAAAGGTTTTAGCTCTATTTTCTGTCCAAATCCAGTCTTTTTTCAGCACAGAATCTGTTTATAAGACCTATTTAGGAAGACCTTAGAGAGGTGCTATCATGATTTGCTGTATCAAAATGTGCTATTGACTTTCCCAGTAGTAAAAACAGAAAAAAAGAAAAGATCTTTACAATCAGAAAAGAAGTATTCTACTAATCTGTTAGGGAAACCATTTTTTTTTTTTTTTTTTTCTGACACAAATTCTTAAGGGTTTTCTCATGGTAAAATTTTAAGGGGACACTAAATGACATAGGAGCAATGTCCTTGATGGTTTCTCAAACAGAACAATCTGGGCTTTTTAAATTATCTATTTGTTTTGAGATGCAGTGTGCATGCTGTATTTCCCAAGAAAGTAACCTTCACAGAAACAACTCAGAATACACAGAGTGGACGAAGCAAATCACCATTCAGCACTCTTTCCTTAAGTAACACTTTTCTCAAATGCATTTCTGACAAGCTGGATACCAACCACTTTTATATTGTGATCTCTAACCAAGGCAAAAATGGTATCACTCTAGATTGCTGAAAGAAGCCAGAGTCAGATTACATACTTATGATGCTGAGGAAATGAAATATTAAAGAAAAAATTTAAGGTTTATTGGAACCCTTAAACATGAATTTCAAGGAAAAAAACATCTTTTTTGTCAAACAAAATTTCAATTTCTTAATGAAGTTACATATGTAACCTCCAGGTTAGTCTCAGAGAAAATTTGATGCTTGCGATATATTAGGCACTCTCTTAGGCACTGGGAATATGAGGAAAATAATGTTATCAGAGTAAAAGAAAATCTATCACATATCTAAATGTCGGGTTAGTAGCTCAGAGGATGTGGCCTTTTGTAAATTTTAAATATTTACTAAAACTATTAATACAGTTTCTGATATTCTCATTACCAAATGAGATGGTAATGCTTAGAACAAGAAAAGAAATGGGCTTTATTTATATTTTATAGTTGGGTAAGAGAGAAACAAAATTTCACTTTTACAGCTATGTAAAGATTTTTTAAATAAGGCCTGTGGTCTACTGCTTAGAAATTATATGCAGATTATTTATAGTTAAAGCCACTGTTATCCCAATAGTGTCTTGAAGTTTAAAATTTTTATTTCCTTTGGTCAGCTTTCAGGTGATTTTGCCACATACCACACCAAAAATACCAGGTAGCAAAACCAAGCCAAATATTTGGTTACCACCAAAAGAAACTGATCTAGTTGCTCAAAAGCAAGAAAAATAAAGGTGGAAGGAAAAGAAGGAAAGGTGGGAGAGAAAAAGAACACTGAGAACAGCAAATTAGATAAGGGAGGGGTCTATGGCTGCTGACAGGAAGTTCCAGAAGATGTAGAACTGTATGGAAACGGAGCCAAAAACCTTTTCAAAATATACACTCAGCAACAGGGAGTTCTAGTGGCATGAATTTACAGGCACTGAAGAAAGTTAAAGAAATCAGATCTCTGCAAAGCAATTCAGTCTTCTCTAAGATTAATCTCCAGCTGGATATTAATGTTGTAGAAGGAAAGGGAGGAACTTTTTGTATCCAAATTGTGCATCTGACTGTACTACAGTAGATTAATAGGTTTTAACAAGAGATAGGACTGACTTAAAGAGAGAGGCTCCTATTGGCAAGAGTGTAACCACAGAAAACCGGAAGACAGAGACTTGCATTACGTTAGACAGTATGAAAGATAACAAGTCCTATCTATATGAACTGAGGACAAACTTACACAGAACTACCTTTTGAACAATACATGTTCACTGGACAAAACAAAACAAAAAAAATCTTGTAATTTTTTTGTTTATACTCCCCCATACTTGTTACATCTTTGTATTTATTATTTTCAGCTTTTGAATTTTTAGCCTCTCATAAATTGATAGATTTAGGTGATTTAATTAAAAATTCTCACCATCTAAGATTACTTTCTTTTTTAAAGTTTTATTTATTTTGAGATAGAGCACATGCACAAGTGGGGGAGGGGCAGAAACAGAAGAGAGAATCCCAAGCAGGCTCTGCACTGTCAGCACAAGCCCAATGAGGGGCGAGAACTAATGAACTGTGACATCATGACCTGAGCTGAAGTTACTTAACTGAGCCACTCAGCACCCCCACCCCCATCTGAGATTACTTTAAGTCAGATTTAGTTTAATCTTCATATTTATTACTGATAACTTATGTTTCATCTTACATATGCCATGTTCTTTTACATTACTTATTATGCTTCCTTGCTTTTTTCTTTTCTTTTCTTTTTCTTCTTGATAGAGAAGCAGAGAGAGAGAGAGAGAAAATCTTAAGCAGGCTCTCCGCTCAGTGTGGAGCCTGATGTGGGACTCAATCCCATGACCCTGGGATCATGACATGAACCTGAAATCAAGAGCTGGATATTCAACCGACTAAGCCACCCAGGCGCCCCATCTTCTTTTTTTCTTTAAATACCAGTTGCTATTTTGGTCACATTTTCTTTGCACCTTTTTCTTCTTTTAGAGACTTAGAGATCTGTCAAATAGTTGCTGAGTGAATTCAGAAGTGTTACTAGTCAAATATTGTTCTAGGAATGCAAGGAGGGTTCAAGAACAATAATTCTTTAATGTAATTCAGCATATATACAGGTTAAAAGAGAAAAACCTCATGTAGAAAAACTTGAACTTTTAAAACTCTATTAAAAATAGATGGCAAAATTAAACATTCATTTCCTTTCATACTCTTTAATAAAGAAAATGATGCATCTGTATAACGAAGATCATTCGAATCAAGAGGAAACACCTGGGTGGCTCATTCGGTTAAGTGTCTGACTTTGGCTCAGGTCATGATGTTACAGTTTGTGGGTTTGAGCCTTCAGTCAGACTCTGTGCTGACAGCTCGGAGCTTGGTTCAGATTCTGGGTCTCCCTCTCTCTCTGCCCCTCCCCTGCTCACACTCTCTCTTAGAAATAAATAATGAACACTAAAAAATAAATTAAAAAAAAAACAAGAAAGAGCAAACATCACGTTTAATGTCGACACAGAAGAGGCATTCTCATCTAAGAAACATATGCTGTCACTACTTTTTTCAATTATTGTTCTGGAAATTTTACCCAAATTGAAGCTGATACCTCAGCCCCTCTGGCCAACTTAGTAGTCTTTAAGTTTCAGAAAGCACTTTTAGCCCATGTGATTAACTAAGCCTTTCTTTGTGTATCTACAGGTTATACATTGTTCCCTAGAAAGAACCAAATCCTCTTGCACAACCTCCCCCTGGGGCACCAATACACAACCTCCTGGCACTGTGATGATGATGTCTGTAGCTGGCATCAAGTCTGCATGCAATCAGGAAGGGTTACAGGCCACTGTGCTCTCTTTTTATTGATTAAATGCCCTAAAGTTCCTTTAAAACTCTTTGGAACAGGCAGAATAGTCAGAATTGGTTTTCAGACAAGAGTTTCCCTTCTCCCCAGATGGCCAGCCTCCTGAATAAAGCTCATATTCCTTTCCAATCAAAATTCCTCCCTTGAGTATTGGCTTTTCAAGCAACAAGTAGCCGAACCTGGGTTTTTTGGTAACAAAATCAGTAGAAAATAAAGATAAATAAACCTAACACTTGTAGAACTAAATGAAAAGATGGCTAGACACAAATAAGATAAATATGAAAAAGCAATTAGCTAACCTATATGTGAGCAGTAAGCCATAAAAAAACACAAATGAGAAAACAAAAAAAACAACCAAAACAACCCATCATAGCAGCAACAAAATAATTAAATGTTGAGAAGTAAACCTAAGAAATGTGAGGGATCTACACTAAGCAGGAATTTGATGTATCATAAAGATACTATTTCAAAAATGTGGTAAGAAGGCAATGTTTAAGGCAGTGAAACTATTTTGTATGATAGTGTAACAGTGGATACACGTCATTATACATTTGTCAACATCCACAGAATGTATAACACTAAGAAAAAACCCTAATGTAAACTATGGTTAATAATAATGTAACAATATTGGCTCATCAATTATAACAAATGTATCACACTTGTATTAGCAAGATGTTACTAGTAGGGGAAACTGGGACGGGGAGAGGGAAAACGGAAACTCTGTGCTTTCTGTTCAAGTTTTTGGTAAACATAAAACCTCTCTAAAAAACAAAGTCTATTAATTTAAAAAGTGGGATGAGAGAATGGATAATTGGAAAAAAATGGTACTCTTCCTCTGGGGAAAGTAAGTACTGAGAAGCAAAGTGCAGTCCTTTTCTCCACTGTCACTTGTGGAAGAGTGTCTACAAGATGAGCAAGAGTTAAGGCAGAGGTCACTGACCATAAACTGCCCGGTCTGGCTCATTCTCTTTTATAATTTTGCCCCAAAGCAGAACATAACTCATCTCAAATGTTTGGAACCAACAGTGGAAGAGGGCTGTTGAAATCCATATGCATAGACACTCCAAGCCCTGTAGACAGAGGCAGAAACTTTGGTAATGCTTTAGTGCCTGCAAATATTAGGGACTTCTGTGGGAAGCGTCCTTCGGTCAGGAAAGGTTCACTTCAAAAGAGGCAAGGATTTCAGGCAAGTGTTGGTAGAATGACCTTTTTGCTCTCTTTACAGGTTTTCTTAGTAGGACTGCAAAAGGTAGGAAGCTCCATGTAAGCTCCGCAGCATTGCAGGAGGTTCTAGCTTTTAACAATGTGTGCTGGCATTAGTAGGAGGCATGCAAACAGCTGTCCCAAATTCTGTTCTTCATCGTATCCCAAGAAGAGGACCAGGGAATGACTAACCTTTGGGTTTATGTAGCTTGTCAACAAGGTTCTGCAATCAGTCCTGCACAGCGTGATTTCAAGTTGGCCCTGGGTATAACTCCCTGAGTAGACTGCAGATTCAACTATAGTTGGGTGGTGGATTTAAATCACTGAAAAGATAAAGGGAAATGGAGCCCTTATTATATGGGGGTAAATCTTCTCGGATTGAGATACTAGAAAAGCCTCAACAAAGCTATGATAAACTCAAAACCTAAGAGAAAAATTAAAAAGCCTTCAGAATCACATTTTCTCAGAAAGCCAAGAAAAACAGCACTGGATTTAAACACACATAATGACAATAAGGCCAGTGGGAAAGGAAAGAAAAAGTTAGACACCAGATAAACAGAGGGAAAAGGGGACTTCTTCCTTAATGGAAACACAGGGCATGTTAGGTCAAACAGCTTTGAAAGGGAAAGCATATACAGTTTGGTATAACTGCTCTTTAAAAGATAAGACTAGGAAAAAGAGTTATTTTTGCTTTATTTATTCAATTTAGGTGATACATACCAAAGAGATATAATGGAGGAAGAGAAATAAAATTCAGAAAAGGCCTGGATCTAGGAAATTTTTAAGAGCTCTTTCAAAGCTAAAGGTAAGGAATCATGAACATAATGACAGGATTGCCCTTAAAGAGTAGGACAGGTATAATAGGTGGTTACATTAAATTCAGATAGATTTGTAAACTTTTGGAAAAGGAAGATCAGCAATAAAGTAGCTCCTCCATTACATAATTTGCAAGGTGGTGTGTCTGGGAAGACAGGAAGGCTACAAGCTATAGTGGAACATATCTGGGAAATGTGTGGAAATAAGACTCTAAGGGAGAGTACTAGATCACATTAAAGGGAAGCCAAATGACCCAGCCATAATCCAAGCCTAAGTTAATACTGAACTTGTCCATAATTGGAATTACTCTGCTGAGGGTTGGCAGTAACTGAATCAATACTGAACACGTGGACCCTCTTTGTTTTCACTAGGACAGTGTCTTTTAAGAAAGGCACTAGAGAAAGAAGAAGCAAAACAAACATTTAGGCCCAAAATCAAAAGGAAAGGAAAAGGAAGTTATTCTGATCTGAATAACGTTAGCTCCACACTATGTAGAAAGGAAAAGATTTAACTTAAACAGGTTAACAACTCAGCTGGTGATGCCTGAAAGAAACAGACAACAGGGACACAGCCCATTTTGACACATACAGGTAACAGAAAGGAATATGTGTGCTACTACTGAGTTTCCAAGGTCTGGAAAGCTCAAATAATGAGGAAAGGTAAGATTCTGAGGAGCACACTGCAAAGGCCATGTTGGTCCCCATAGGCTTTAGAGCAATCAGTCAAAGGCCATTCTCCAGCTGAGAAAAATGGAAAGGAAAAAAGACCCCTTCAGGGGGCAGGATTAGTAGATACAAGGAATTTCACAGCAGGATAGGATCATAATGGGGACACAAGGGTGCAGAACTAGGAGGATCAGAACTGTAGAGAATGCAAGGCTACAGACTGTGCTTTGCCTGACTGCCTGCTACAAATGTGGATCATCCTCTCTCAAAGGACAGAACTCAACTATTCTAGCATTGGGGTGCGAGGAACACAAGGTTGAAAAAGGAAAAATTAAGCTTTTAATGTGCAGGACAAAGGGGAACAAGAGAAATTCTAGAAGACCTGGCAGCTGAGCAAATCCCCCTGGCAAATTGCTTTAAGTACAAAATATCCTATGCCAGTGAAACATTATAATGCATAGACAAAATTCTTCCCTATATGGTAAAGTGTCCCTATTAGCCTCTTGATAAGTGATTCCTCTTAGCTGAGTTTAGAGTCTATAAATTATAGATAGCCAACACAGACTGGCAAGCCAAAAGCCAAGATATCCTGAAGTTTTCTTTGAAGATTCTGTTTTCTAGAAACCGACGTTTCTGTTGTTTTTGTCTGGGAACAACGTGGGTTAGGACTGTATAGTAAGGTGTCAACATCTATTGTAGAGATGGGAGATTTGCTTGTATCTTTTCAGGTTTGTGGGGATCAGGATGCTGTACTCATATTAAGAGTCCTCTGAACCCTTTGACATTCTGAAAACATGTGGCACCAACCACCTTGACACTGGAAAAATTCAGCTTTGGAGGTGCTAAACTAAATATGCGCCAGTGGAAGATAGCCCAGGCTGCAGCTGCTGAACAAAGTCCTAGAACCTACCCAAACACTTAAGTGAATGCTTTTTGGCTGAGACCTGGCATATAAGAAACCAGAGAGGGGTGCCTGGGTGGCTCAGTCGGTTAAGCGTCCGACTTCGGCTCAGGTCATGATCTCACGGTCCGTGGGTTCGAGCCCCGCGTCGGGCTCTGTGCTGACAGCTCAGAGCCTGGAGCCTGTTTCAGATTCTGTGTCTCCTTCTCTCTGTGACCCTCCCCCGTTCATGCTCTGTCTCTCTCTGTCTCAAAAATAAATAAAAAACGTTAAAAAAAAAAAATTAAAAAAAAAAAAAAAAAGAAACCAGAGAGAGCACACATTTGGAACTGCCTTTAATTTTAACCCACAGGGAGATCACAGATGTGGGAATTTAATAATGAGTGGGTTCATAACAGTCAGATTTGGGGGATTTTATATTGCTAGTATGGAATTAGATGGAGCGCTTTAAGCTGTCATTTGTTTCACTCCAGATAATCTGGAAAGCTATGAATGACACCTTGGCTGAGAAAAATTTTAGATGGGAAATGCAAGTGAATTTCCAGTCTAGAGTTAATAGATTATCTACTCATTTTAAAGCTTTCTGGAGTAAAAAATTTAAATAATCTTCCTAAGGTGGTCTGCAGAAGACACATGGAAGAATAGGTATTGATAGAGGATGCCTTTAACATAGAACAAAACACTCCCGGGGCACCTGGGTGGTTCAGTTGGTTAAGCATCTGACTCTTAATTTTGGTGCAGGTTATGATATCATGGTCCATGAGACTGAACCCCGTCAGGCTTCACACTATCAGCACGGAGCCTGCTTGGGATTCTCTCTCTCTGCCCCTCTCCTGCTCATGCATGTGTGCTCTCTCTCTCAACACAAATTAAAAAAAAAAAAAAAAAAAAAAAAAAGAACAAAACGCTCCTTGTACAGGTTAAAAACAAACAAAGAAAACTTAAAAAAAAAAAAAAAAACAAACAAAAACAAAAAAAAACTTGGAAATAAGAACTTATAGCTACTTGGTCCAGTACATTCTGTTGGGAGTTGGGATGGGGCTCTGGTGCCTGAATACTATTATTCAGCCCTCTGAGATTCTCAACTCAGGGAGTTTATGTAAAGATTTACAGCCAAGTGAGACAAAATAAAACAGATGGGTGAGTGCTTAGTAATCCCCACCTACTCACACCCATATACTCCAATAATCTAAATTTTTAAATTTGCATATTCATATGGCGGGGGGGGGGGGGGGAGATAGCGGGGCCCAAATCCACCTTATAGAGTCCACAAGACATATCCTACCTGTCCTCCTTAGCAGATGGAGACCTTAAGTAGAAGTATATGAGTCTCCTTAAAGATAGAGAACTGAGGGCTGAGGGAGGGAGCTGGGTCCATGCGTAGGGGATGGACTAGATGGGTGATGGGTATTAAGGAGGGCATTTGTTATAAGCACTGGGTGTTGTATGTAAGTGATGAATCATGGAATTCTACTCCTGAAACCAATACTGCACTGTATGTTAACTAGAATTTAAATAAAAATTTGGGGCAAAAAGTATGTAAGTCTCAAAAGAGTAATCCTACCATTAATAAAACAACAATGTCTTAAATCCTAGCTTCATTAGAACTTCTCTCTCATTGGGCAAAATTTGTAGGAGAGAGAGAGATGAGTTCAAGATACCTCGCTTCCTCTTTCAGTAAGGTGAAGGTCAGAAATATTTTTCCCAGCCCACACCACACACACACAGACAATATATATGTCTTTTCCTTTCAGGGAAAAGCCTTATAACAGTGGTTTTCAAACTTTTTAAGCAGTAGAATCCATTTTCAAATGATGTGATTACACATAATTTATACAGAAATAATGTTTTCTCTATAGCCAGAGTTAGCCTGGCAACCAAGGGATGGAAGAAACTCCCCTCACTCTTATGCTTAATGATTCACTCACAAATATTTTGCTTCTGATCTCAGCAATCAGTCTCTGGAGGTGGGTTCTGCTAGTTTAGAGATATGAGGACCCAAAAGAAGAATGATTCAAGTGATAGAATCATGTTTCCACAGAATTAGAAGTTAAAACTGCAACCTGGCCATTTTGGCCTCCTCCTGCCACTGGGTAAAAAGAACAAAAGTTACTACATTTGGGTAGTTCTCTGAACCTGGCAATGAAGGGGGGGGTGGGGAACCATTGCTCTTTATGGGACAGAAGATAGCTGGAGCTCAGGGGATCCCCTTGGGTATCTTTTGTCTGTTGGGAGAGAAGAGACCTCTGTGGGTCTCTTGAATTCCTATATATTTTAAAACCCGGACATGTCAAGAAGGCAAGGCCCTGACACTTTTTCCCTGGGCCACCATTTCTCAGGATTATGTTGCCAGCAAGCAACCATAGGGATGAGATACCTTCTCCCTCACAAGAATAAGGAGCAGGCTTGCTTATTGTTTGCTATAAAAATGGCAGATTCCTTAAGCTCAGTGTTCATTCCAGAGCTACAACACAAACCCACTGTGTGTATAATATCCATCTGGGCCCCGGGCAGGTCACCCTCATAGTACTTGTGGGGCAAGAGGAACTGACACATACATACGGATGCTCATAATGCTATGCTGTGAGTAATCAAGTCTATTGTCTCTAATCTAGGAGTCTCATGTCTTCTGCCAGCATCCATTAAAGAGCAACAGGCTGGGGGGCCTGCGTAGCTCAGCTGGTTAAGCGCCCGACTGGCTCAGGTTATGATCTGATTCGTGAGTTCGAGCCCTGCGTCGGGCTCTGTGCTGACAGCTCAGAGCCTAGAGCCTGCTTCAGATTCTGTGCCTCCCTCTCTCTGCTCTTCCCTCACTCACACTCGCTCGCGTGCTCTCTCTCTCAAGAATAAACATTAGAAAAATAAAATAAACAGCAACAGGCTAACTAATCAACTTATAAATATCATAAAATCAAATTCCTGCCTAAGGCTCGTACTGCTAAAGCTAGTAATAAGCATTAATGGAAGACTAATGTGACTTTATAGGTAATACCAAAGGTTCAAGATACCTAGGAATAAAGGATTAGATCATCCCATCAGAAAAAGAACCTTGAGGAGTTGGCTAAAGACAAATAGGAATAGTCAGGGAAGGACGAAGTCATGAAAACAATGCATAATAAAAATATTAAATAATAACAATGTGGCTTGCATTTTTATTTTCATCTTTGCACACACACACACACACACACACACATACATTTATGTTTATTTGAGAGAGAGAGAGAGCATGCACATGCACAGGGGAGGGGCAAAAGAGAGGGAAGAGAGAGAATCCCAAGCAGGCTTTGTGCTGTCAGTGCACAAGAACTCAACAACTGTGAGATCATGACCTAAGCCAAAATTGAGTTGGATGCTTAACCGACTGAGCCATCCAGGCACCCTTTTGCTCTTATATTTATATAAGTTTTAACTATGTGAAACTTTCCCCTTTACAATCAAATAAATCTATTAAGACTTAGGCCTAAGAATCTTGAAAAGACTATAGAAGAAACTGGTATCACCAATAATCCTGAACTTCAAGTTAGATATGGTAAGTGAAAAAGACTGATGACTTTTTTTTTTTAATTATAGGAATGAGAATAAGTGCATACATGTTTGTATTTAACAGCTTGAGGTATATAGATCACAGTAGACATTTGTGGATTCTGGCAACCTAGCACCCAATTTCCTGCTTATTAAAACCCGAAGCTCCCGGGGCACCTGGATGGCTCAGTCAGCTGAGCATCCGACTTCGGCTCAGGTCATGGTATCACCGTCTGTGGGTTCAAGCCCCGCGTCGGGCTCTGTGCTGACAGCTCAGAGCCTGGAGCCTGCTTCAGATTCTGTGTCTCCCTCTCTCTCTACCCCTCCCCTGCTCATGCTCTCTCTCTCCCTCTCAAAAATAAATAAACAAATTAAAAAAAAAACAAAACCCAACCTCCCATTTCTGGAAAATTTTCTCATTATGAAAATGGTGAGAGGGCAATTCTCAGAGCCTCTCATTATGGAAACTAGAAGTCAGTTGTTTCTATTATTCACTTACCAGAGCCAAAACCGGGCAAACAATCTAAGGCCAGTCAATTATATGCCAACTTTCAGGATTTTGAATCTTGAGCAAATGATAGAAAGATGGAGGAAAAACCTCTTTACGGTGGCGGCAGCAGCAGCAGGTAGTCAAGACTGTGCCTACACTGTAATGAACTCCAGGGTTTGTGAAGCCTAGCTAACGGAGAATGCCTGATTTCTGCCTGTTTGCCATGCTTGCTCATCTTCCAGCCTGTGGTCAACATTATAAGCTTCTGAACTTCTTACAATAAATTATTTTGACTTAAGAGAGAACATATTTCTTTTGCTGATAACCAAGAATGCCAGTAGACTCGTTGTGATAACAATATCAACAATATTTAACATTAAATAATTTATCAAGAGTTTTCACATTCTCTCTCTCACTATCCCCAACATCAGTAAGGTAGGTCAGTATGATATTATAATCATTATTGTGTAAATATAAACATAAAAGGCTAAAGAAGTTGACTTGCCCAATGTCACACAATTAGGAAGAGCTAGGATTCAAACCCAGATCTGTTTGATTCCAAAACTCAAGTTATTTCCACTATAGCATATTGTTTCCCATAGCAATGAGTGACTAAAGACAACATGACTAAAAGAAGTTTTATAGAAGATACAAAGACATTTTAAAATCATTGTTCATGATAAAAGCTTACAGTATAATATTAAATTGTGATTGAATTTAAGTGCAATTCAAAGGTCTAAAAAAGAACTAATTTCATTCTGGCAAACCATTTGCCAGTAGACTAACCTGATACCGAGTATAGAATTTATGACATTTAGCATAGATGGCATATTAAGAGTGCCTCTCTTAAATATTAATCAACCACATTTTAGACAGTTCAACAGAATGTAACTAAATTATATACTATATTATTATGTATTAAAATATATAATATGCCAGCTGTTTTAATGATATGAATCTTTGTAATAGATGCCCACTGGAGTAGCTACCCAACTTGTAATTCTCCATTCCCCAGAAATGGAATACATAAAATAAGTACATAAAATAACCCTTTCAAGATAATGTTTGTGCTACGTGACCTTGCTCTCCTTAGCATAGATCATTGATTCAAAGGGTTAACATTCAACCCAAACTAGGTCTATCAGATCCTCTCTCTCCAGGATTTGAAACTCTGAAAGAGAAACAGACTGGCGGTAGTCAGAGCTGAGGTGCAATGAAGGCAGTGTCCTAGAGAGAGGCTAGAGGCCTCTGGGGTTGGCATGGTTCTTGCAGCTCCCAAATCTTGATTTTCTTCTCCTCACAGGGAATTTTAATACAATCATGTCTCCTTTAAGATGTGCTTCTGTATTCATTTATTCAACACACATGTGGTAAGTGTCATGATGGCAGTATGCACTTTATACTACCAGAGTTTTTTTTTTTTTAATTTGGAAGTACATTTTACTTTTTTGAAATTTTTATTTAAATTCTAGTTAGTTAACATATAGTATAATATTAGTTTCAGGTATACAATTTAGTGATTCAACACTACCATACAACCCCTGTGCGCATCACAAAAGTGCATTCTTTACTCCCCTTATTTAACCCATCCACCCACCCACCTCCTTTCTGGTACAGTTTGCTCTCCACAGTTAAGAGTCTGTTTCTTGGTTTGCCTCTCTCTCTCTTTCTCCTATGCTTGTTTGTTTCTTAAATTCTGCATATGAGTGAAATCATATGGTATTTGTCTTTCTCTGACTTTGTTTCGTATAATATTCTCTAGCTCCATCCATGTTGTTGCAAATGTCAAGATTTCATTCTTTTTCATGGCTGAATAAAAAGCGTGTGTGCATCTGTGTGTGTGTGCTTGCATGCGTGTTGTTATCTATTCATCAGTCAGTGGACATGTGGGCTGTTTCCATAGTTTGGCTATTGAAGATAATGATGCTGTAAACATTAGGGTGCATGCATGATTATTTGAATTAGTATTTTTGTATTCTTTGGGTATATACCACTGGTGTTTAAAGAACATTAATGTCATCCTGGAAAGCCTTGGCCACAGAGGAGGCAGGTCCCTCTCCATGTACTCACCATTCTGTCCTTCCTTTGTCCTCTAAAATCTGCTCCCTCCCCCCCACCATTCCATTAAAACTTTATTTGCTAAATGCACCACTTTTCAAACCCAGGAACACTATCTTTTTTTGGCCTCCCTACTACATTTGATACTCCTGTCTCCTCTTCTTTGTAACTTATATCTAGGTTTCAATGACATTATTCCCTGCTGTCTTTCTTCCTTCCACACCTCAATCTCCAATGCACTTTTCTTTCTATCCTTTAAAATGTTGATGTTCCTCTAGAATTTCATCCTGTCTTTTCTTACTTCCTCCTCAATCTCTAGGTGTTATCAACCATACCTATGACATCAACTATTTACTTAACAAATATTTGACACCTATGTGGTAGATGTTGGCAATATAGCACTGAATAAGACAGATATTGTCCCTGCCCTCAAGGAACTTAGTGCCTAGTAGCAAAGACATACATACAAAGTGTTTATCTGTCTAATAAAGAAGATCAATAGGTGAAGGAAAGAAATAGAGTATATCTAGTACATGCCCTTGACACAATGAAGGGCATTCAGGGAGGAAGTGCCATTTATGGTAAGAACTGAGCATGAGTAAGAGGGAAAGAGTTACAAGCACTGATACAACATTTCAGGCTCTGAAGGAAGACAGGTGCCTTGGAGTGAAATGGCTATGAGAACAATGGTATGAAATCTGACTGAAATAGGATGGGATCAGGTCAGACAGGGCTTTGAAGGCCAGGGTGAGGATAAATATTAATTACAAATCCATGGTAATTAACCTCAAAAAAAAAAAAAAAACCTTCAAAAATACTGCCAGCCATCATACCATTTCCACTCCACAAAAACTATTTTCCTCAACCTCTAACTTCATTTTCTTCTTCCTTCATTTCAGCAGATGGTCTCATTTGCTACTTTTCAGAGAGACAGCCTCTGACAGAGGGTCTTTTATTCTGATTCCAAACCTCTCTTCCAACCACTCTTCCTTCCCACTCTGATGAAAGAGAAACTATCCTCCTCCCATGACAGATTACCTTTACTTTAGATCTTATCTCAGGAATCATCTATCAATTATACATTCTGTTTCATATACATTCAACCTCAACATCTCAAATGAATTCTTCCTTTCAGTTTTGAAGCACACTTATATCTCCCGAGTTTAAACACATGAAACCAAACAACCTTCATTTGAACTCCCCTACTCTCTTCTGGGCCAAGTTTCTCCAAAAATATTGTCTCAATGGTCTCATATCCTACTCATGCCAATCTGACTTCCATCCGTCTTCCAATCAAAACAACACACTACAGTCAACAACTCCCCTGTGTTGCTATATCATATCTTGACTTCTCATAGGCTTCAAAATTTGCCATCCTCCTTCTGAAACAATTTCTTCCCTGATTCTGAAAATTCTCACTTTCCTCTTACTCTTCTGGCCTTTTTATTTTGCGGGGGGGGGGGGGGGGGGGGGGGGGAGGGCAGGGGTCTCCTTTATAGGCTCCTTCCTATTCTTTATCCCAGACTCCTGACTCTCCATAGTTTCAACAAAGTTATCTTCTATCTGCAGATAATCACAAATTTACACTTAAAAATTTTTTTTTTTAAGTAAACTCTATCTCCAAAATGGGGCTTGAATTCACAACCCTGAAATCAAGAGTTGTGCACTCTACTGCTCTACCTACTGACCAAGCCAGCCAGGTGCACCACAAATTTATACTTTTAACCCACAACTCTCAAACCTGTCAGTTCATTATATACCTTACTGTCTCATGGCATTGTGAACTGAACATATCTAAAATACAACCTATAATCCTTTCCTCAAAGCCTTGATCCTTTTCTCTAGTGTCTCCTCTCTTGGTGGCTAATGTCATCATCTATCTAGTTATGAATTCTAGAACCCTAGAGGTCATAACTGACAACGTGTATTAAATCCCTCAGCATCGAATCAACCACCATATCACAAGAGCAACAAAAATAGCCAACATCATCAGGTCATGCTTTATTTTACTTTGGCTATCTAATTTAGTCATCACAGCCACATGTGAGAGTTATCATCACCAAGATCTATTGATTTTACCTCCTAAATCTTGAATATGTCATCTTTTCATCATTGCTACTGTTGCTACCACCTTAGTCCAAGGGACCATCTGAGTTACTGAACAACTTCCTATTTGGTCTGCCAACAACCACTCTGAGAGTTCTCCCATTTGGCCACAGATTAGGCACCATCTTTTTCAAAAGAAAAACAAATACTCACAGATCCCTTTTCTGTTTCTGTCACACACACACACACACACACCCCGCATCTGAAGGGGTTTTAGGATAGAGGCACCCCCCCCAATGTCTTATGAGACTATGCATGGACAGTTCTCTAACTACTTCTCCAGTTTCATGTTCGCCATCCTCCCCCTTATGTTCTGTGCTCCAGTCACACTGGCCTTTAATCAGTATCTTGCACTTGCCATTCTATGGTAAGTAGGTCTTTTGACTCAGAACCTCTGCATTTGTTGTTCCATCTACCTAAGAGGCTCCTCCTTAAGGTGCCCTTACTCTTATTTCAGCTCTCAGTTCATTTACCAGTTTCCTGGGGAAATCTTCTTGATGTCAAATGATTTATTCATATGCCCTCACTGTACTATGTTCTTCTCTTTAATAATACCTACCACTGTTGCAATTTTACATTTGTGTGTGTGTGACTGCTTGACTAATGTCTCTCTTACTAGACAAAACCCACATGAAGACAGGGACTGTCTGGTTTTGCTCATCACTGCAACTACACAATCTAGCAAAATGCCTAGCATAGAGTGGGTCTCAATAAATATTCATCTGAAGGGCTGAGTTAGAAAGTCAAACTGAGATAAGGGAATAAATCAACAGTGAGCCAAAAAAGGCAGTGAATCTACCCACCTTTTGGTTTTAACAAGGGGGAGAGAGGTATTATTTACAGGGGAATGTTGAGACTAAGAATAGGTGTATTGGTTTGGTTGGCTTAAAAGCTAGGGAGGTTAAAACATGACTGAATGTTGATGGCTAGAGTCTAGTAGAAAAGAAGAAGTTAAGGGTGCTTAGCAGAGATGCGAGTAACCAACAATATAACTTTTCTAACCAGACTGAGTCAAAGCCCAGGTGAAATCACTGGCTTTAGATGGAAAAGAGGCAGCTTCTTCACGGTAGCAAAATAAAATGTGACAAAATAGGCTTAAAGACTTGGTGGTAGAAAGTTAAAAGTTAGATAGTTCCAAACTAATGTCTTCTATTTATTTGTGATATCACAAGAGGGATGCCCTACTGAAAATGAGGATATAGAGAAAAGACTCAGGTTAGAGAAAAACAGTAAAATTAATGGAAAGTAGGATTGATCACCAGTACTGACAGCCCTGTTGAAATTAGCACTTACCTAGCAGAGGACTGTTCAATAATGGGATATTCTCCAGCTGTGCTTGGAAGCCTTGCACAAATAAGGTAAATTGTCATCAATGCTCTTGGCCAGATGGATGTGAAAAAAAGGCTGAATGTCAAGAAAGCCTGGGGCATTTGAAAGGGAGTGAAGAGAGAGATGATTATCTCCTAAACTGGGCAGACAAAAGGAGAAGGCAGCAATTAAGAATAGGAAGGTCTGAATGATGGGAGTTGTATATGGGAATTGTTAGCTGAATTAAGTAAAACAAAGCTGGTAGAAAATACATGCCCAAGAAGTGTTTCTCTTACTGAAGATTTAATGCAGAGGGTTTAGATTATTCACAAGAGACCCTAAAGAAAATGACTACTAGTAATTAACAATCTTTTTTTTTTTTTTAATTTTTTTTTTCAACGTTTTTTATTTATTTTTGGGACAGAGAGAGACAGAGCATGAACGGGGGAGGGGCAGAGAGAGAGGGAGACACAGAATCGGAAACAGGCTCCAGGCTCCGAGCCATCAGCCCAGAGCCTGACGCGGGGCTCAAACTCACAGACCGCGAGATCGTGACCTGGCTGAAGTCGGACGCTTAACCGACTGCGCCACCCAGGCGCCCCAACAATCTTTAAGAGGTGACTGTACAGAAGCTGAGTCCTTTTAGTTGGTAAATAATCCCAGTTAACTGCTCAGCATCCAGTCTTCAGATCAGTTTTTGGTTCTCTCACATAATTCTCAATAGCGCTTTAACATAAGCTTTTAAATTCTAATTATGCTTTAATTCACTTAACATGAGAAAACTATAAACTACAGTGGTACTTCAAAAGGTCTCAAAACATATCCCTCAAATGTTAAGGGTCTCCTAGACTTCATTAACACAGTGACAGCAACTGGATAGGAGCAGTAGTGACTATGACCCAGGCCTCCTTTGTAGAGCCCCTCTCTAGTGTATCAGGTAATAAAATTAATCTAAACAAAAAGTTAGGGAAATAAAAAGGTGCTCAACCTATTAAGATGCTACAATACACCCGCTAGAATGGCTAACGTTATAAAGACTGACAATACTAAGTGCTGACAAAGATGAGAGCAAAACCCTCTCTCGTACACAACTGGAATGAGCATGAACTGACACAACTTTGGAAATTACAGGACAGTGTCTATTAAAGCTAAATGTAGTGTAACCTATGACTCCACAGCTCTGCTCTTACGTAGTTCCCAACAGAAATGCAGACATGCACACATCCAAAGACATGTACAAAATACACAAAACATTCCAAGTAGAACTTGTCTTTATAGTGCCAAACTAGAAATGACTCAAATGTCCATAATGATGGAATGGATAAATGTGGTGTATTCATACAGTGGAATACTAAGCACAATGAGGATGTACTAAAGTGACACAGAACGACATAATAAATCTCACAAACATAATGTTAGCTTTAAGAAGCCAAGACTCAAGAATATATACAGTAGGATTTCATTTATATAAGTTCAAAAACAGAAAAAACAAATCTATGGTGACAGAAGTTGGAACAGTGGTTGCCTTTGGGGGGGGGGTAGTGATTCAGAAGAGTGTAAAGGGGGACCTCTTGTGTACTCTTCATGTTCTATTTCTTATCGTTGATGGTGTGTTTAGTTTGTAATAATTCAATGAGCTGCACGTTTATGATTTGTATCCTTTTAGTGAATTCTCTACTTCATTGGAAAGTTTACTTAAAAATAAAAGGCTAGAAATGACTGCAAGGATGATGAAGGAAAAGAGGCCCATAAGAAGCTGAGGCTGCTGGCTCTGTACAACCTCCTTGGCCACTACGTATAGAATTGACTGCTATGTTATGGAGAGATGAAATGACCTAAGTCATATTTATCTAAGATCACAAAACTAATTAATGGTACAGCAGGAATTTGAATTCAGGTATTCTAATTTCAGTGTTCTCAAGTTCTTGTAAGAATGTTTCTGGGTGTGTACAGAGGGGTCCTTGTCATCTAGGCACTCATTATCCTGATCCCCAAAGTAATGAAGTCATATGGGAAAGCAAAAAGAGTCACAATACAAAAATATTCACTGAAGAACAAGAACACTTATAAAACTGGTTCTCATTCAAACATTCTTCCTCTGGCTCAGACCACTTTCTATTTCTGCCAATCCCATCAAATGCCCTTGTCAGTCATTCTTGGTGAGTCTCTCCTGTGTTACGTTAAACAGAACAATACGAGTACAATGTACATCAACTGCAAAGGAAACTGCACATCTTGCAAAAGGATTCCATGAAGTTGGTGAAAATTGTACTGGAGAATACCTTAAAAACATGCAAAGCCATTGACAAAAAGAGAACCCGCAGATTAAGATCAGTGAACCACTGTGGAAGAGATCTCTGGTTGTTCTAGCTCTATTTTCCCCTACTACACAGTAACAGAATCCTGATTTTTCAGTAACTTTATTTCTAGTTTAACAGTGGATAAACAGAGGTTAACATAGTCTAAAGCTAAATCTAAGAAATGGATACAATTCAATTTTTGAACCCAAACAGTTAAACATACAATCCCCTTTTCCTCAAGTAAACAGCTGATGCTGCAACCCAGCTGCAACCTATCTACATAAGGAATGAGGCAAGCTTTACAATGCTGGAGTCCACAGATGAAACCACCTCTCTGGGGATGGGGGAGGGGGGTGGGGGGGGGAGGATTGCTGGAAACAAATTTGAGCACTGGTTAACTGTGTTCAACTACCCTTTAGGAGCACACACTTGTTAAATGCACCAGTAATTTGAAGTAACCGGTGTTGCAAATATAAAAAGGTTTACATGAAAGGAACTTGAATGTATACATGAAAATAGATACATTAAAGTCAGGTACATACAATACTGAATGCAGACATTCACGGTGACTTCGGCACAAAAGCCGGGGAAGATTTAAAGGCATTCAGACAGAGATCTACCGCATTCATGCACCATGCCAGGAGCTGATGAACAAAGACAAGATCCCTGCAGTCAGAGTTTGCTTCAAGAAATCAGAAGCTAGGATCTTCTTACAAATCTCAAATTCCTGTACTGTTCTCCATATTCCCATCAAAACCACTAGATAAGCAAACCAGGTTTTGCAGTTATTCATACACCCTGCTTTTGTCTTCTTTGGAAACAGGACCACAGTTACAGAACAGAAACATTCCCACATCTAAGAAGCCTATTTGCTATAAATAAAGCTTACGGTAACCAAGTGACTTTTCTATACTTATTGGTATAAGATGTTATGGAATTAAAAAAAAAAAAACCACCAAAAAACCTCTCTTGTCTACATCCTCCGCGTTAAAATCCGTTCTTTTCATCACCCACCTTTCGCCGACGTGAAGACGGTCATTAATGCGCCACACGTCAAGGACAGAACAAAGAGCTCCTCTTAATAACAGAGGCGCAGAGGAGCCTTAAAAGACTGCGCGGTATTTATCGGTGACTGTTTCTGCTCTAAATTAACACGTACAGGAGGATTTGCCTTCAACTAGCTCCACCCGGGGAACACAGACGAGGGGCGGGGATCCTTATCTAAGAGTAGCTGATTTCAGGCCAGCAATGCTTCTCCCTTCTGAGGGGGCTTCGGGCTGGGCTGTGCCAATGGGCTTCTTCGCACGAGATCTCACGACACCTTAACGCGGCGGCTCGCCAATGGAAGGATCCTCGCCTCACAAAGAGATAACTAGGGCAGAGCTGTTACACAACCGATACGCGATGCCGAATATGCCAGCCCAGGAGTCTCCCAGGAGCCTGACTTGCGAGCCACGCAGCACCGGCAGACGAGGAGACGCTTCTGCTCGACAAATGGTTAACGCGACCCTCTACTAACAGCAGCTCGGCTGGCGTGCGAAAATGGAAGGAAAGGCGAGGACAGAGGAGAGTCGCGATCACCACCGGGCGCGGTTTCGGCCCAGGGAGCCAGGGGCGCGAGTCCCGGACCCCCTCCCCCCTGGCGTCCGTCACTCCCACAAAGGCGGTACCTGTTTCCGCATGTTATTCATGACGCCCATGAAGCCCGCCAACAATTTAGCTTCTTCTCGAGCAGCAAGTTTCTTCTCGGTCTTCTTCTTGCTGCTCTTCTCCACCCCGGAGGCTGCCATCCTCCGTCAGCTCCGTTCACGCCCGGGGCTGTGGCCGGGCCGAGCGGCGGGGGGCTGCACGCTCAGGGCACGCCGGGGCTTCTGCTTACCAAACACCGCGGCCGGGACTGCGGCTGCAGTGCCCTGCTGCCGGCGCGGCCACTGCGGAAGGACAAGGCCTGGCGGCCCCCTCAGAAACTCACCGGGAGGCGACGTCGCGGGCTCAGCGGCGTCCCGACCGAACTGGAGCCGGGATGAGGAGTCTGCGCACTTCGCTCACGGGGGCGGGGCACTATGAAGGGAGCGGTGGGCGGGACGTGCGCGTCACAGAGGCGCGCCGCTCCCTGCGACGCGGCGCTGGGCGGGAGCCTGGGTCGCCCCCGGGAGCAGGAACGGTTTTGACTTTCAGCGGCCCCAAGGACGAGCCTGCGCTTCCATTTCCCCAAGTCAGATTTTATAAATTTAGGTTATGTGGTGAGATTATATATATTTTTTTGGAAGCGTAGGCGGTAGGACACATTAGGGTGTCTCCCGTTAGCGTAAGCTCCTTAGGAACAGGATTGGTGTTTTCTTCACTGCAGCATCAGACGCAAACTGTAGGCGCTCAATATATATTTATTAAATGATGAAAGATGTTCACGTACTGCCAGTAAAAGGCGTATTACACAGAATACAAGATTTATTTGCTTGGGATTCATAGAGCAAAAACGTAGAGTACCGTTGGCGTCTCCCTGATGTGGAACGCCTGCCTACTTAGGCTGGATTACTGTGTTTGAAACCAGAGGATCAGGTTAGAAACCAGAAATCTTCAGTTAGTCTTACCCAAATGTTCTACCGGAACTCAATCACAGAACGCATGAAAAGACTTTTGGTGACTCTAATAATCTTTCTAGTGCATGATAATATACAAGATCATTTGAAATTATACATTGTTTCACATTCTGAAAAATTTCTACATAACCCAGAGGGTAGAAGATTTTCTACCTATGTCTATATGGGTATATATGGAGACATGTTTTATGGAAAATAACATGCTATTGAAGTATTATGCTTTCTCTTCATGAAGACAAACTATACAATAACTCGAATGAAAAAGCAAGGGGTATATAAGCCTCCATTTTTACGAAAGTCTAAGGCATTTATGCCTCTGTGCACTTTATCTTTCTTCTCTTAATCTAGATGTTCTCAGATCTTGTATTTTAGCTAGTTCATAATTTGAGGTTTTATACTGGAGCCTGGCAATAGAAACCATTTATTCCTCATGAAATTAGAAATGAGGAAAACCCTACGTACTTCATCAAATGCCCCAGGACACTGAAGAATATGAGTGCATTTAAATATTTATTTTAATTGAAAGGAAGTGGAAACCTGTCTTCTAACTCTTAAGGCCTTGGGAGTCACTAAGGATCCATGATTCCAAAGCAGAAATACAGGTGAGGAGATGGAATACTCATCTGTAACAAGGCAAAAAAACCCAAGAAACAGTAATCACCTATTTGATGTTAAAACAATCCTTTTATGTATTGCAGAATATGCCTCCTTTTACTGTGCTTTGCTTTATTGTACTTTGCAGGTATTGCACTTTTTGAAATTTAAGGTTTGTGGTAATAGTGTGGTGAGCAAGTCTATCAGCACAATTTTTCCAACTGCATTTGTTCACTTTGTGGGTCACATTTTGGTAATTCTAGCAGTATTTTATATTATTATTATGTTTGTTATGGTACTCTTGATCAGTGACCTTTGATGTTACCATTCGAATTATTTTGGGGTGCCACAAACTGTCCCTATATAAGATGGTGAACTTGATAAATACGTGTGTTCTGGCTCTTTCACCAACCAGCTGTTTCCCTGTCTCTCTTTCCTCAGACCTCCCTATTCCCTGAGATGCATCAATGAGGGAATTAGGTCAATTAATAACCCTAAGGGCCTCTAAGTGTTCAAGGGAAAGGAAGAGCTATACATCTGTCACTTTAAATCAAAAGCTAGAAATGATTAAGCTTAGTGAGGAAGACATGTTGAAAGTGAGATAGGCCAAAAGCTAGGTCTCTTGCACCAAACTGTTAGCCAACCTGTGAAGGCAAAAGAAAAGTTCTTGATGGAAATTAAAAGTACTACTCCAGCGAACATACAAATGATTGAGTGAAACAGCGTTACTGCTTATATGAAGAAAGGTTTAGTGCTCTAGATAGAAGATCAAACCACCCACAACATTCCCTTAAGCCAAAGCCTAATCCAGAGCACAATCTTAACCCTCTTCAATTCTATGAATCCTGAGAGAGGTGAGGAAGCTGCAGAAATTTGAAGCTATCGGAGGTTGGTTCATGAGGTTTAAGGAAAGAGCTATGTCCATAACACAAAAGTGCAAGGTGAAGTGGTGATGATGTAGAAGCCATATCAAGTTATGCACAAGATCTAGCTAAGGCAATTAATGAAATGTGGCTACACTGAACAACAGATTTTCAATCTAGACTAAACAGGCTTCTATTGGAAAAGAGGCCACCTGGTATTTTCATAGCTAAGGAAGAATAGTCAATGCCTGATTTTAAAGTTTCAAAGGACAGCGTTACTCTCTTGGAGCTAACGAAGCTGGTGGCTTTAAGTTCAAGCCGATGCTCATTTACCATTCCAAAAATCCTAGGACCCTTAATAATTATGCTAAATTTACATGGAAAAACAAAACCTAGGTAATGGCACATTTGTTTACAATATGATTTACTTAATATTTTAGCCCCACTGTTGAGATCTGCTTCCTTTCAAAATATGACTGCTCATTGACAATACCCCTGGTCACCCAAGAGCTCTGATGGAGATATAAAGCAAGATTTTCATGCCTGCTAATACAACATCCATTCTGCAGCTCATGGGTCAAAGAGAATTTTGACTTATTATTTAAGAAACACATATCGGGGCACCTGCATGGCTCAATGGATTACTTAATCCATTGGATTACTTACTCTTGATTTTTGCTCAGGTCATGATCTCATGGTTGTGAGAGCAAGCCCCAGGTAGAGCCCTGCGTTGAGCCCTGCATCAAGCAGATTCTCTCTCTTGCTTTCTGCCTGTAGACGCCGTCATGTCAGAGTCTCCCAAAGAGCCTGAACAGTTGCGGTTTTCATCAGAGGTTTGGGCTTTGAACCAACCGATGAGAGTCTGAGGAGCCATTTTGAGTAATGGGGGAACGCTTACAGACTGTGTGGTAATGAGAGATCCAACACCAAGCGCTCCAGAGACTTTGGGTTTGTCACGTACGCCATTGTGGAAGAGGTGGACACAGCCATGAATGCAAGGCCACACAAGGTGGATGGAAGAGTTGTAGAACCAGAGAGGGCTGTCTCAAGAGACGAGTCTCAAAGACCTGGTGCCCGCTTAACAGTGAAAACGATTTCTGTCGGTGGCCTTAAAGAAGACCCTGAAGCACACATCCTAGAGATTATTTTGAACAGAATGGGAAAACTGAAGTGACTGAAATCATGGCTGACCGAGGTAGTGGCAAGAAGAGAATTTTGCTTTTGTAACATTTAATGATTATGGCTCTGTAGACAAGATTGTCATTCAAAAATACCATACTGTGAATGGCCACGCTTGGAAGTGAGGAGAGCCCTATTTAAGCAGGAGATGGCTGGTGCTTCATCCAGCCAGAGAGGTCAAAGTGGTCCTGGAAACTTTGGTGGTGGTTGTGGTGGGAATGACAACTCTGGTCGTGGGGGAAACTTCAGTGGGCGAGGTGGCTTTGGTGGCAGGCGAGGTGGCTTTGGTGGCAATCGAGGTGGTGTTGGACATGGTGGCAGTGGGGACGGCTGTAACAGATTTGGTAATGATGGAAGCAATTTTGGAGGTGGCGGAAGCTATAATGATTTTGGCAATTACAACAATCAATCTTCAAATTTTGGACCCCTGAAAGGAGGGAAGTTTGGAGGCAGAAGCTCTGTGCCCTATGGTGGTGGAGGCCAATACTTTGTCAAACCAGAAACCAAGGTGGCTGTGGCAGTTCCAGCAGCAGCAGTAGCTATGGCAGTGGCAGAAGGTTTTAATTACTGTTGGGAAACAAAGCTTAGCAGGAGAGGAGAGCCAGAGAAGTGACAGGGAAGCTACAGGTTACAACAGGTTTGTGAGCTCAGCCAAGCACGGTGGTGGCAGGGCCTAGCTGCCACAAAGGAGTCATGTTTTAGACAATATTCATGTGTATGGGCTAAAACCCGAGGACTATATTCATGACTAATTATATAACAGTTTATTTTAGTTTCTGTTCTGTGGAAAGTGTAATGCACTCCAACAAAGGGTTTTAATGTAGATATTTTTTTTGCACCCATGCTGTTGATTTCTCAATGTAATAATCTAATCATGATGCTGAATAACTATGTCTTTAAAAATAAAAGATTTTCTCTCTCTCCCTCTCATGCATGGAGGAGAAGAAAATAATAA
The DNA here is from genome assembly GCF_024362965.1 of Panthera pardus. Classification (NCBI taxonomy): domain Eukaryota; kingdom Metazoa; phylum Chordata; class Mammalia; order Carnivora; family Felidae; genus Panthera; species Panthera pardus. The sequence continues at coordinate 114,854,485 of NW_026527013.1, read as the reverse complement.
ATAGAATAAATAATAAATAAAAGTAATAAAATATTTTTTAAAAATAAAAATAAAAAATTTTTCTTTAAAATAAATAAAAATAAAAATGCATTTATAAGGCTATAGCTGCCATAGATAGTTATTCGTCTGATAAGTCTGAGCAAAGTAAATTGAAAATCTTCTGGAAAGGATTCACCATTTTAGATGCCATTACGAGCATTCATAACCCATGGGAAGAGGTCAAAATGTCAACATTTACAGGAGTTTGGAAGAAGTTGATTACAACCCTTATGGATGACTTGGAGGGGTTGAAGACTTCAGTGCAGGACAGAACTGTAGACATGATGGAAACAGCAAGAGAACTAGAACCAGAGATAAAGACTGAAGATGTAATTGAGTTGCTGCAATCTCAAGATCAAACTTTAATGGATGGGGAGTTACTTCTTATGCAGCAGCAAATAAAGTGGTTTCTTCAGATGGAATCTACTCCTGGTTAGGAACTGTGAAGACTGTTGAAATGACAAGGATTTAGAATACTACAGAAACTTAGTTGATAAAGCAGCAGCAAGGTCTGAGAGGATTGACTCCAATTTTGAAAAAATTTTACTCCTACTGTGAGTAAAATGCTATCAAACAGGGATATCACATGCTACAGGGAAATCAGCTGTGAAAGGAGGAGTCCACTGAAGCAGCAAACTTCATAGTTGTCTTATTTTAAGAAATGGCACAGCCACCCCAGGCTTCAGCAACCCACCACCCTGACCAGTCAGCAGCCATCAACATCAAGGTAAGATCCTCCACCAGCGAAAAGATTATGGCTTGCTGAAAGTCCAGATGATGATTAGCAATTTTTGGTAATAAAGAATTTTACAATTAATGTATGTACATTGTTTTTTAAGGCATAATGCTATTGCATGCTTAATACACTATAGTGTAAAGATAATTTTTATATGCACTGGGAAAGCATAAAATTCATTTGACTCACTGTATTATGATTTTTGCCTTATTTCAGTAATTTGGAACTGAACCATAATATCTCCAAGGTATGCCTATGTAGCACAAGGTTAAGCATGAAACCTTGCCTGGATGCCAGTCAAGCAGCCCCACTCCTTAGTTGTTCAACTTGGGGCAAATTGGTCAACTTCTCTTATGCCTCAGCGTCTCTATTTGTAAGAATAGAACCTACCACATGGAACTGGTATAAGGATTACAAAAATGCTTAGATTGGTGCCACGCTGAGACAAACAATATTACTTTACTGAGTAATAATTTCACTGTTATTATTTAATCCAGAATTCCCCAAAATGTGTTCCTCAGAATTCTAGTGCTATGAACAATCCCTATCCCCCTGAAATAGGATCCCTGTGAATACAATTTTGGGAAATAAGATATATGTTCTTAGAGAAAATCCCAAATATATTTACATATGAAGTTTTTGGCAAAGACTTTGCTGTACCTATTGCTTGAACGTAATCAAGTTTTCCATAATATACTGCCTTGGGCATCAGGTTAGCCTGTTCCTATTTTCCATCCACAAATTATTTGATATTCTATCCACTTACAGTATGGGACTCTAAAGCTACCCTTGTCCTATGAGACTTATACTTGGTATAGCTTATTGGATCAAAGTTGAACACCTGAGCCGAAGAAAGCCAATTAATAAACTGGTGGGGAGAGCAATTAGCTTCTCTCTGGAAACTGGACAAATAGATGTTAGTGAGCTGGCACTTAGCAATTCTACAGGGTATATGTACAAGGGGCTCAGGCAGCCATCTTAGGGCCGTGTGCATAGATAAGCCGAGTAAAGCAGTCTGCAGAAACTACATAGAGGAAAAGAAACCCAGAGATCCAGAGAGAAATCAAAGGAGAGACCAGGTGGTGTGTGTGTGTGTGTGTGTGTGTGTGTGTGTGTGTGTGTGTGTGTGAGAGAGAGAGAGAGAGAGAGAGAGAGAGAGAGAGAAATAGAGGCAGAGACAGAGACATATAGTGAGGTTAAGCTTAAAATTCAGGATCTCTAATAGGCCCTTTTCAAGGTTGGAGTCCTAGCAATGTGTTCATATAGTCATTTGGTTTTGTAAAATTTCTAAAAGATATTGTAACCATACTAGGTTGAGTCTGTTGTCTCATTCTACTCTGATTTTATCTCTATATATTTCTTTTACTATAAAGTGGTGTGGGAGTGGACATGGATTTTTTGAGACATGACTAAGAACAAACTGAGCTTGGGATACATTTTGTTGGGGTTTAGTAGCATGTACTTTTGTGGATCATAGTTACTTCTATATAATTAGGTTATTTTCAGCCCTTCAATGTAGGTATGACTTCCAGGCATAGTCCTTGTGCCCACTGTGCCAATTCTGTGCTGCAATGTAAAGATGTAGGGCCAGAGACCTTATCACAATATATTCTACAGTGCCCAATACCATAAGGAGTGGAGGAAAAACAAGTGTGAAATATATAAAGCCAGAAGCTGGTCTGTGGAAATTTCTTTCAATCTTCAGTTGTGTAAAATGGTAGGCAAAAAAGATTTAGTGTTCATTGAATTCTAGTAAAAAATGGTAGAAATATGCTTGTCATGCATATATTTTATAATACAGCATATAAGTTACAAGCGTGACCTCAGCTTGCAAAATGGTGGAGTAAGTTGTACCTCTGAAAATCGATTCCTCCCTGAAAGCGACAAGAACACTAGGGAACTGTCAAAATCAGCTTTTTCAGGTTGCTAGAAACTAGCTAAAGGCTTGAAATAATCTAAGGAGTATTTTTTTGTATCTTGTTTTCTTTCCTCAAATATTATGTTTATGAAGCTCATCACTCTTAATACTTACAGCTTTATCATTTTTTTTTTTACTGCAATGTAATTTTTTGTTGTGTCCATATCCATCCTTTATCCATTTTCCTATTAGGGTACATTTAGGTTGTTTAGACTTTTTTTCTATCACCAAAACATAGCTATTCATATATAAATACATATCTCCTTGGATATATGTGTGAGATTCTATGGTCCAGGTGTGGAATTGCTTAGAGAGGAAATATGCATTGTCAACTTTACTAGCTTTTGTCGAATTGTTCTGCAAAGTGGTTGTACCAAGTTATATTCTTACCAGCAATGGATAAGTGCTCAACTATTTCAGAACCCCAAATTTTGTTTATACAGCTCATAATCATAAGTGGTAAGGAAGTGGGGGATTTAAGCTGACAATTAGTCTTTATTATTTAAGCCATTTTTTCCTTCAATGAAGTCAACAAAGATTAACATTTAATGAGCACTTACTATATTCCAATCACTGTTACCTATTTTCTCTATATCATTCCCTTCATCTTCATGGCCCTCTGAACTAGGCACTGATAATTTGCACTTCACAAGAGTCAAGAACTTCTCTTCAAAAGGCACTGTTAAGAGAATGAAAAGACAAGCTACAGACTGGGAGAAAATATTTGTAAATCACATACCTGATGAATGACTCATTTCCAGAATATAAAAGAACACTCAATAGGAAGAAAAGAAACAATTGGGGGGCGGAGGCAGGAAACCAAGAAAGCAAAATATTTGAACAGATACTCTATCGAAGCATATATATGGATAGGAAATAAGCATCAGTAGATGTCAGAAAATGCAAATTAAAACCACAATAAGATGCCACTTCATGCTAAAAGAATGTCTAAAGTTACAAAGACTGACCATATCAAGTGTGTGTGAGGATTTGGAAAAACTGGTGCTCTCATACACTGCCAGTGGGAAATGTTAAATGCATAACCACTTTGGGCAATAGTTTGGCAGTTTCTTAAAATTAAACATATGCCCATTAGATTCGATATTAGATAAATCAACCATTAGATAAATCAACCATTCTATTTATAGGTATTTATCCTAAAGGAATGAAAGCACATGTCCTGTAAAAACTTGTAAAAAATGTTTATAGAAGACTTATTTGTAATAGCCTGAAACTGGAAAAAACTCCATATTCAACAGGTGAAGATACAAAAGAAAGTGATATACCCATACAGTGGAATACTATGTGCCAATAAAAAAGAATGAACTACTGATACATGCAAAAAAATGGATGGATATAAAAATAATTTTGCTGAGTAGAACAGGACAGGCAAAAAATAATACACACTGTATGATTCCATTTTATAACTCTAGACAATACAAACTAATCTGTATTGATAGAAAGTAGATCAGTGGTTGCCTAGGTTATGGGTTGGGGACAGGGAGGGACAAAAGGGAAAGATTACAAAGGGGCACGGAGAAAAATTGGGGGAAGCTCTAATGGTGATGTCAGCAAGATGGCTGAATAAAACCTCCCTTGCTTGTATTCCGTCCTCAACAATAACAATTTGACATCTATCCATGAACAAAAGTGCCTGTGTGGAAGATAGGAGATTGTGAATTTCCTGTACAGTCCAAGAATTAGGAGGGGTATTTTGAGAAGACAGGCCTGCACCCAGGCAGTTGACCTATCTACTGTAGTCCCAGCTGTAGACCCAAAACAGTTTCATATCCTTGAAGACTTAGCTGTAGCCTTGTTTGGCTTTAGTTCTGTTACCAGCACTGTATACCAAGGGATTTGAGAGAGGACTTGCCCACTTGTGAGTCAGGTAGTAGACCTTGGTTTGGGCTGTGGAACCTGAAGTAGCCCATGAACTGGCATCTGCCTATCTTAGCTATAGTCTGGGAGGTCCTGGAGAACACTGATTTAAGCAATCACCCACAACGAGAGATCCTTTTTGGAAGTTCAAGTGTCCAGCAGATAAGATCCAGCACAATGTTGGAGCCAAAAACAAACAGACAAACAAACAAATCCAAGACAGTGCAGTGGTGAGGGTAAGAGGAACAGTTTGACTCTACCTGTATCAACTCTCCCACAAAGCAACACAGCTTAGTACTAAGAGAGCCCTTCTCAGCACATGATTTCTCCCACAGGGGAAAGTGAAAGCATGTGAATGAACACCTGGCTTTCCCACTTGTGCAGGATGCTGCCAAAAGGACCCATTTATCTCAGGGCACCTGAGTGGCTCAGTCAGTTAAACATCCAGCTTCAGCTTGGATTATATCTCACAGTTCATGGGTTTGAGCCCCATATTAGGTTCTGTGCTGACAGCATGGAGCCTGCTTGGGGTCCTCTCTCTCTCTACTCCTCCTTCATGCATTCATTCTCTCTCTCTCTCTCTCTACCCCTCCTTCATGCATTCATTCTCTCTCTCTCTCTCAAAAATGAACTTTTAAAAAAGACCCCATTTCTCCCTAGTCCCAATCTGGAGTACTAAGTCATGAGCTGCATGACTGGAGGGTGGTGAACAGCTGAGAGAATAGCATCCAGGACTCAGGATGACTGTATGAAAGGGACACAGAACCTCAACACTGACAAGCATTCCATTGGGAGGCTTGCCCATGAACCACTGGGTATGCCTTGCTTGCAGATCCCCCCAGCTGGCCCACAGGCACCCCCAGCACTCTATTTGTCTCAACCACACACATTCCCATCCCATGGCCAGTTCCCTGTGTATACTCCCAATGGCAGTGAGAGGGAGCTTTTGTAGACAGCTAGTGAGCACATGCAGAAAGCCCAAATCTGTAAGCCTGGGAGAGACCACAAACTTGAGAATTTAGTACCACCTTTATAAAAGCAAAAGGGAGACTATTAGTACTTGACCTGTTGCTTTGGAAGACCCAGACAAGTTTAAGAATTTTGCCACAAGAGGGAGCAATAGGCATGAAGCAGGCATATTCATAGGTCTGAGAAAGCCTTAGAATCTGTAGCAGGACTGATGGAAGGTATCTCTCTCCCAAAGTTAGTCAGTGAAGACCTGAGAAGGTGACTGCCACTTGAAATGTAAAGACAGCAACACAAAACTTCATGAAACATAAAAAATCAAGGAAACGTGATCTCACCAAATGATCACAACAATTTTCCAGTAATCAACCCCAAGACATGAAGATCTGTGATTTACTTGCTATAGAATTCAAACAACTGTTTTGAGGAAACTCAATAAGCCACCAGAAAATACAGAGACAATTCAATGAAATTAGGAAAACAGTACATGAACAAAATGAAAAGTTTACCAAACAGATAGAAATCATAAAAAAGAACCAAACAGAAAGTTTTGGAACTGAAGAATAATACAATGAATGGAGTAGGGGGGAAATACAATAGAGAGCATCAACAATAGAATGGATAGAGCAGAAGAAAGAATCTATAAAGTGGGAGACAAAACCTTTGAAATTATCTAGTCAGAGGTGAACAAAGAAAAAATAATACAAAAGATTTTCAGAAAGCCTACATAAACTATAGGATACTATTGAAAGAAGCAGTCTGTGAATTACTGAAGTCACAGAAGGAGAAGAGAAGAGAGGGAGGAGGGGGCAGAAGGCTTATTTAAAGAAATAATGGCTGAGAACTTCTCAAATCTGGGGAGAGATTTGGCCATCCAAGTTTATCAAGCTTATAGGTCCTCCTAAGAATTCAACTCAAAAAGATCTTCTCTAAGACACAGTGTTATAAAACTGTCAAAAATAAAAGACAAAGAGAATACCTTAAAAGTGGCAGGAAAAAAAATGTCTCTTAAGGAATCCTCATAAGTCTATCAGCAGATTTTTTAACAGAAATCTTAAAATAGCAAGTGGGATGGTATATCCAAAGAGTTGAAAGACAAAAAAACAAACACCCCCCCCACCCCAAAACCCTGCTATCTAATAATACTAATCCAGCTACATCATCATTTAGAAATGAAGGAGATAAAGAGTTTCCCAGACAAACAAAAACAGGGAGTTCGTCATTACTAGACCTACGTTGCAAGAAATGCTGCAAGGAATCTTTCTCTCTTTCTTTCTTTCCTTCCTTCCTTCCTTCCTTCCTTCCTTCCTTCCTTCCTTCCTTCCTTCTTTTTAGAGAGAGAGTGCTTGCACATATGAGTCAGGGAGAGAGGCAAAGGAAGGGAGAAAAAGAGAGAGTGAGAGAGAATCTCAAGTAGGTTCCGTGCTCAGCTCAGTGCGGAGTCATGACCTAAGCCGAAATCAAGAGTTGGATGCTCAACCGACTGAGCCACCCAGGTGCCACTGTGAGGAATTTTTCAAGATGAAGTGAAAGGATGATAATAAGTAACATACGCAAATATATTACATAGGTAAAGGTAAATATGAAGTCAGATTCAGAATATTCTAATAGGGTAATATGGTGATGTGTTTACCACTTAACTCTAGTAAAAAGGTTAAAGAATAAAAGTATTAAAAATAATACTATAGCTACAGTAATTTGTTAATGAATAAATAATATAAAAAGGGGAGATATGTGACATTAAAACATAAAAGGGGGAGTAAAAGTGTAGAGATTTGGTATGCAATTGGAGTTAAGTTGTTATCAATATAAAATGTACTTATAAATATACTATAAGATGTTTTATATAGCCTCATGTAAACACAGTGTAGAAACCTACAGCGGATACACAAAAAACAAGGAGAGGGAGTCAAAGCATACCACTAGGAGAATTAATTCACAAAGGAAGATAATGAGAAAAAAAGAAAGGAACAAGAGAATGACAAAACAGGCAGACGACAATGAATAAAATGGCACTACTAAGTCTCCTGTATCAATAATTATTCTGAATTTAAGGGAATTGTATTATCTAATCAAAAGGAATAGAGTGGCTGAATGGATACAAAAGCAAAGCAAGACCCAACAAGAGACTTATTTCATCTTTAAGAACACACAGAGTCTCAAAGGAAAAGGATGTAAAAAAAATATTCTGTGCAGGTGGAAGACAAACGAGTTCAGGGGTAGGTATACTTATGTCAGACAAAATAGATTTTAACTCAAAAGCTGTGACAAGAAACAAAAAAAGGTCATTATATAATGATAAAGGAGAAAAATAATCCAGGGGATATCATAATTGTAAAAACATATGTACTCAACATTAGAGCACCCAATATATTCAGCAAATACTAACAGATCTGAAGGGAAAAATATACTACATGATAATAGAGAAATTTAATACCCCACTTTCAAGAATAGATATACCATCAAAAAGAAAAGGTTGGACTTAAATTGTACTTTAGATCAAATAGACCTAATAGCATATACAGCATATACAGAACATTCCATCCAGCAACAGCAGAATACACATTCTTTTCAAGCACACACAGAACATTCTCCAGGATAGATCATATGGTATGTCGCAAAAAAGTCTTAGCAAATTTGAGAAGATTGAAATCATACCATGTATCTTTTGTGACCATAGTGGTATGCAACTAGAAATAAATAACAGGACAAAATTTGGAAGATCCACAAATACATGAAAATTAAAAAATGCCTGAATACCAATGAGTCAAAAAAAGAAACCACAAAGGAAATTTTTTAAAATCTTGAAACAAAAGAAAATGAATCTACAACATGCCAAAACATAAAGGATGCAGCAAAAGCAGTTCAAAGAGGGAGGTTTTTAGTGATGAATTCCTACTTTAAGGGAAAAAAAACTCAAACAACCTAACTTTGCACCTGAAGAAACTAGAAAAAGAACAAACTAAGCTCAGAAAAACTAAAGAAAGAAAATAATGAGTGATGGGCATTGAGGAGGGCACTTGTTAGGATGAGAACTGGATGTTGTATGTAAGTGCTGAATCATGGAATCTACTCCTGAAACCAAGAGCACACTGTATATACTATATGTTAGCTAACTTGACAATAAATTATATAAAGAAAAGAAAGAAAATGTTCATAATAAAATGTTGGATTAAAAAAAGAAAAGAAAATAATAAAGATCAGAGAATAAATGAATAAAATGGAGTCCAGAAAAAAAAAACAATAAAAAATATGAACAAAAATAAAAGCTGTTTTTTGAAAAGATAAAAGAATTGACAAAGTTTTAGCTAGACTAATCAAGAAAAAAAAAGAGAAGACTCAAGTAAATAAAATCAGTAATAGAAAGAGACATTACAACTGACACCACAGAGATACAATGGATCATAAGAGACTGTTATAAACAATTATAAACCAACAAATTGGATAGCCTGTAAGAAATGGATAAGTTCCTAGAAACATACAACCTACCAAGACTGAATCATGAAGAAATAGAAAAGCTAAATGGACCAGTATAAGTAAGGAGATTGAATCAATAATCAAAACCTTGGGGCGTCTGGGTGGCTCTGTCGGTTAAGCGGCCGACTTCGGCTCAGGTCATGATCTCGTGGTCCGTGAGTTCGAGCCCCGCGTCAGGCTCTGTGCTGACAGCTCAGAGCCTGGAGCCTGTTTCAGATTCTGTGTCTCCCTCTCTCTGACCCTCCCCCATTCATGCTCTGTCTCTGTCTCAAAAGTAAATAAAGGTTAAAAAAAAAAATTAAAAAAAAAATAATCAAAACCTTGCAACAAATAAAGGCCAGGACCAGATGGTTTTCTTGGTGAATTCTACCACACATTTTAAGAAGAATTAATACCAATTCTTCTCAATATCTTCCAAAAAGTAAAAGAGGAAGGAATTCTCCCAAACTCATTTTATGAGGCTAGCATTACCCTGATACCAAAGTCAGATAAGGATGATACAAGAAAAGAAAACCACAGGCTAATGTTCCTGATAAATACAAATGCAAAAATTGGCAACATTAGAAAACTGACTTCAATAGCATATTAAAAGGATCATACACCTTGATCAAGTGGGATTTATCCTTGAGATATAGGATAGTTTGGCATACACAAATCAATAAATGTGATACATCATTAATAGGATGAAAGAAAAAAATCATATGACTATCTCGATAGATGCTGAAAAGTTTGGCAAAATACAACATCCTTTCATGAGAAAAACTCCCAACAAGTGGGTATAGAAGGAATGTAACTCAACATAATATGACAAGCTCACAGTTAATATCATACTCAATGGTGAAAGGTTGAAAGTTTTTTCTCTAAGATCAGGAAAAGACAGTTACTCATTCTCATCACTCCTACTCAAGATAGTACTGGAAGTCTGAGCCAGTAAAATTAGGCAAGACAAAGATATAAAAGATATCCAAATTAGAAAGGAAGAAGTAAAATTGTCTCTGTTTGAGGATGATATGTTCTTATATATAGAAAATCCTATGGGGCGCCTGGGTGGCTCAGTCAGTTAAGCATCGACTCTTGATTTTGGCTCAGGTCATGATCTCGCAGTTTGTGAGACTGAGCCCCATGTTGGGCTCTGCGCCAACAGCGCTGAGCTTGCTTGGGATTTTCTCTCTCTCTGCCTCTCTCCTGCTTGTTTTCTCTCTCTCTCTCTGAAAATAAATAAATAAATATTTTAAAAAAGAAAATCCTAAAGAATCCACCCAAAAGCTGTTAGAACTAATCAATGACTTGAGTAAAGTTACAGGCTACAAAATCAACATACAGAAATCAGTTGTGTTTCTCTACACTAACAGCAAACTATCTGAAAAAGAAATAAAGAAAACAATCCCATTTAAAATGGCATCAAAAGTGATAACATACTTAGGGATAAATTTCACCAAGGAGATGAAGATTGGTACACTGAAAACTATTAGTCTTTGTTGAAACAAATGGAAAGATACCCCATGTTTATGGATCAGAAAAATTAATATTGTTAGTGTCTCTCCTACCCCAAACCATCTATAGATTAAATGCAATCCCTATCAAAATTCCAATGACAGGGGCGCCTGGGTGGCGCAGTCGGTTAAGCGTCCGACTTCAGCCAGGTCACGATCTCGCGGTCCGTGAGTTCGAGCCCCGCGTCAGGCTCTGGGCTGATGGCTCGGAGCCTGGAGCCTGTTTCCGATTCTGTGTCTCCCTCTCTCTCTCTGCCCCTCCCCCGTTCATGCTCTGTCTCTCTCTGTCCCAAAAATAAATAAAAAACGTTGAAAAAAAAAAAATTAAAAAATTCCAATGACATTTTTCACAGAAATAGAAAAACAATCCTAAAATTTTATGGAACCACAAAAGGTCCTGAATAACCAAAGCAATATTGAGAAAAGAAGAATGAAACTGGAGGCAGCACACTTCCCAATTTCAAACTATTCTACAAAGGTATAGTAGTCAAAACAGTATGGTACTGGCATAAAATAGACTTATATGCCAATGGAATAGAATTGAGAGCATGGAAATAAACCCTCACCCATAAAGCTAGCTAATAGTTGACAAGGGAGACAAGAATACTCAATGCGTAAAAGATAGGCTTTTTAATAAATGATTTGGAAAAATGGGATAGTCACATGTAGAAGAATGAAATTGGAACCCTAAATTATACCACTCATAAACATTAACTCAAGATGGATTAGAGAATGAAATGTTAAGACTGGAAATGTAAAACTCCTAGAAGAAAACATAGGTCAAAGACTCTGTGATATTGGTCTTGACAATGACTTTTTTGGATATGACACTAAAAACAAGCAACCAAGGCAAAAATAAGTACGTGGGACTACATAAAACTAAAATACTTCAGGGGCACTTGGGTGGGTCAATTGGTTAAGCACTGACTCTCGGTTTCAGCCAGGTCATGACCTCACAGTTTTATGGGGTCGAGCCCCAGAAAGTTGGGCTCTTTGCTGGCAGTGTGGAGCCTACTTGGGATTCTCTCTCTCTCCCTCTGCTCCATCTCCCCCACTCACACTCGCACATACATTTTCTCTCTCTAAAAAAAAAAAAAAAAAAAAAAAAAAAAAAAGATAGGAAATTAAATCTGCCCAACTCTAGCATTCAGCATTCAGGTGCTTAACAACCATGCTATATACCTTTCTGAATTAAATTTATTCTTGAAGTTTTTATACTGTGTGGAAGGTAATCAAGAAATGAACAAACATTTATCTCACATTTTCTATGTGAGAAATACCGTAGGAGAAGTCAAAGAAGTAGAACATGGTTCTAGGCTCCTTCCACCTCCCCCCAAAAGCTTAGATTCTTTTAGGATTACAAGACACCTGAAAGCATCAAAGGCATCATGGTAGCAAGTGAAAATAGGTGAGTGGTTTGTATGAGTGTCTTTTCATCTATCCAGATCCTCTGCTGCTCTCAGGAGTGAGTGAATGAATGAACATTTAGAAGAAATCAGTTGATTTTTGTTGGACCCATACTGTTTTCTCAGCTTCTCTAAATGTCAGAAACTCCTCTGTTCTTTTTGTGAAGATAACTGATGAATGGAGGGATCATTCACCTGGAGAGAAGAGTCCCAAGTAGACAGAGGAAGCTGGTAACAAGCTTGTAGACATTGGGGTCACATTTTAAAAAGAGCTTAAGATATGGATTGTAACAGTAGAGGCTTAGGTTTTGGGGAAATCTTTATCAATATGACAGGCCAAAAAAAAAAAAAAAAAAGATTTTCAATGTTATTTAAAGACTTCCTAATGAAGGGCACCTGGGAGTCTCAGTTGGTTAAGCATCTGACTCTTGATTTCAATTCAGGTCATCATCTCACAGTCGTGGTCAGGCTCTGCTCTGAGTGTGGAGCCTGCTTGGGATTCTCTTTCTCCCTCTCTCTCTCTGCCCCTCCCCTGCTGGTTCTCTCTCTCTGTCTCAAAATAAATAAATAAATTTAAAACAATATTAAAAAATTCCTAATGAGATAGAACATCTTTTCATATGTTTATTGTCCATTTGTGTTTTTTCCATTGTGAATTGCCTGTTTATGTCCTTAGTTCATTTTACTTTTGGATTTTGTTGAGGTGGGTTTTAGGCAAATTGAGTTTGAAATAATGCATGTGTAAAAATGTCCAGTAAGTCATTGAAGATGCAGGATGAAGTCTCCAGGAAAAGAATGCAAATGAGCAAAAGTAGATTACTAACTCACAGCTCAAAGAGAAAAAGGATCTGGCAGAGGCAAAAGAGAAATATTCAGAGTGACCTGGAAAAACATGTCCTCATATGATCCTTACCAGTCACTTCCTTTTACTACATAATTTAGTGTGACATGCATATTCTTCCTCCCCAAGTATATTCAAGAAGACCCAAGGGTGCTGATTCATGTTCAGATGTTTGTCATTCTGACTATTATTTTTTCTTAGCAAACCCAAAAGTCAGTGTGCCCCCTTGAGGTTAGAGGATTCCACAGAGCTGCCCTGGTGGTATAACTCCAGAATGTGCTGCTGCTGCACTTTTGGCTAAGATGCCTAGTATACTGCCTTCTGAAACCAGAGCAGTCAGAAGACATGCCCCAACTAGGCCATGTGACCCATGTGACCATGTTGGCCAGTGACCATCTGCATTATCACTACTGTTGCCAAAGCTGAACCTCAGGGTTGCTGTCTGCTGACCTTGGCCAAGCAAGACAGCTGTGGCTCAAGCTGTGGCTCTAATTATGCCACTAAGGATGTTGGATGTTGTAGATCCTAGTCCAGGCTATGGAGGTTCCTCATTGTACAGGGACGAAGTGCACAATTTATTGTCAAATGGGATCTACACCAAATATAGCCCAGCCTTACCACCTTCAAATGCTTATGATACACATGGGCCCGCGTCTGCCTCCAGCCGACTGTGTTGGGAGCATATCCACTAATGAATCCAGACTCAGGATTCACTTTTCTCAGCTCATCTCTTCATCTATTTTCCCCTGTCCTCGTGGTAAATTATCTCCTAGGGATCTTGTTGCTCTTTCCTGTTGGGTTGGGCTATCCAAATCCATCAAACAATTTTGATTCATTTGAACATGAGAGGGAAAGAAAGAAGTTCTCGCTTCCATTCCTCCCCAAAGTACTGGGATGTGTTGAGGGCTCTGACCAATACACCCTCATTCCCAGCAGTATCTAAGTTTTCAACAGCAGTGGATATGTTTAGGCACAGAGTGGGGGTTGAGGGAGAGAGGGTATTATCAAAATGTCCTGTTGCATTGGGACGCCTGGGTGGCTCAGTCAGTTAAGCGTCCGACTTCAGCTCAGGTCATGATCTCACGGTTTGTGAGTTTGAGCCCTGTGTCGCACTCTGTGCAGACATCTCAGAGCCTGGAGCCTACTTCAGATTCTGTGTCTCTCCGTCTCTCTGCCCCTCCCATGCTCATGCTCTATCTCTCAACAATAAATAAACGTTAAAAAAATTTTTTTTTAAATGTCCTTTTACTTTTTTATTTATTTATTTTTTTTAACGTTTATTCATTTTTTGAGACAGAGAGAGACAGAGCATGAACGGGGGAGGGTCAGAGAGAGGGAGACACAGAATCTGAAACAGGCTCCAGGCTCTGAGCTGTCGGCATGGAGCCCGACGCGGGGCTCGAACTCACGGACCACGAGATCATGACCTGAGCCGAAGTCGGCCGCTTAACCGACTGAGCCACCCAGGCGCCCCAAAAAATGTCCTTTTAAAAAAGCACCTTCTCTCACTATTAACCAGGCAAAGTTAACCTGAAATGTTGAATCCCCAACAGAGGTAGGCTATGATGTTAATGAAGCTTAAGTGTTACTTGCTTCTACCCCTTCCAAGTGATAGGAAAGGCCCTAGCAATGTGTTCACGTGCTCACATATTTTGGTACACATCACAAAAGTAAGATATTTTTGTATTGTTTTTCTTAAAGAAGTTTTCTCCCCCCAGTTATATGACCATTAGGCTCCACAAAACCTGGATCTATCCTTGATCTTGGGCAAAACTTTGTGAACTTTTTTGTTGTCTAACTTTTAAGAAGCAAAGTGGAGTATTAGAATCAAGCCAATCTAATTCCATCCCTGCTTCCACTTCTTACTAGCTGTGTAATCCTAGGCATGTTACTTAACTTCCCTGAACCTGAGGTTCTTCAGCTAGAAAAACAGAGGTAATAATCCATGCTTTGCAGGATTGTTATGGGAATTAAAGCACGTAGCATAGTGTTTGGCACATAGTAATTAATCAAAAGCATTGTGTGTTATTGTGGTTCTTATTATTACTTTGTTAACCGCAAAAAGATCTTTTCTTTGGGGAGGTGGGTACTTATTTCCCACATTTCCTACATATCTATGTATTCTCTCTTCTTATCTAGGCCTGATCAAAAAGACCCTTGAACATGAAAGAACCCGGAAGAATGGGGCTCTGCTCTGAACTCTTAACTGAGTAATTCAGTTGTCAAGCACTATTGACTAGATTGCCTTCACTTTACCAATGTTATACTACAAAAAAAAAAAAATAAATAAATAAAATAAAATAAAATAAAATAAAATTCATATCCAGGTAAGAAGGCTAGAAAATGTCTTTCAAAACCATTTACTTTGGTTCTAAATCTCAAAGAGGTAATTTGATATTGAAAATATGGTTAATGAGTCAACATTCTTTCAAATGTGATGGGAAAGGGACAAGGTGGTAGGTCTTCAGCCCATGTGCCAATATGTCAATACAGGTGGCCATGCCCAGGAATATAGTGGTTCTTTTTTTTTTAATTAAAGTGCCAAACATATTTAGTCTTTCAAGCTTATGCAAAGGGGGAAAAGTATAATTTAGTCACATACTCAGTTTAAAAAATGATGAAGTTTTGGAGCACCTGGGTGGCTCAGTTGGTTAAGCATCTGACTTCGGCTGAGGTCATGATCTCGCAATTTGTGGGTTCTAGCCCCTCATCAGGCCCTGTGCTGACAGCTATGGGCCTGGAGCCTGCTTCGGATTCTGTGTCTCCCTCTCTCTCTCTGCCCCTCCCCTGCTCATGCTCTGTCTCTCTCTCTCAAAAAATAAACATTAAAAATTTGTTTTAAAAATGATGAAGTTTTGGGGTGATGGTGGGGTGCTCCAGAGTCGACGGCCAAGAAGGAATTCTTGAAGACGTCTTTGGTGCGAAAAGTGATTTTATTAAAGCACAGAGACAGGACCTGTGGGCAGAAAGAGCTGCACTGAGCGTGTGACAAGTAACTGATTATATATTCTTAGGTTGGGAGGGGGTTAGGGATAAAGTAAGTCTCTAAGGTATTTTGGAAACAAGGTTTCCAGGACCTTGAGGGGCTAGCTGCTGTTAGGAAAAGAAGCCATTTATTACCGTTTCAGAAAACCTCAGTCTTGAGACCCTTCAAGTATATATCAGGGGGCCATAAGCTTGGAGTATGATTGCCAGCATATGTCTTGGGGGAATTAGGATAAAAGGAGTTTCCAAAGGAATTTTTATATGTTAAAGTAGACTTTCATAGAATCCTGTGGGGTCAGGATAATGTTAAGCCCAGATTCCCTTTTGCATCTAGCAAAGTGTCATCGTCAAGGCAGCTGAGCTCCTAGAAGGAGGTCATTCTGCCTGTTTCAAGGACTTGTCAATGGGCTGTAGACAGTAAGGGAATTTAATTTTTCATTTGCCTTAGTTTCCTTAATTACCATGGCAAGCACTTAAACCCCTTTCCTTTGACTTGGGTAGCCAGGAGCATTGGAGAAATATCACACATATCCCACCTGGGGAAGGGGGGTTGCTGTTAGCCTGTACTTTGCCCTCAGCTTGCACCATGCTTTCTCATCAAGAAGTGTGGAGTATACACATAGGTGCTCTAGTAAAAAAGACTCAGGAATGAAAGACAATACCTCAAATACACTCAAGGAGTTATTTGGAACACAGAAGAAACCTAAGGAGATGGGTAATTTCTTATAATTGCTTAATTGACTGTTTTGCTTGTGGGTCACATAGTAACTTATGTAACCATAGCTTGTAATTGAAATGTTGTTTTAGTTAAGAAGACAACATGACCATGAATCCTTCTATGAAAGGATTTCAGCCCAAGGCATTTAATTCTGTTTCAGAACTCAGGTCTACTGGGGGGAGGAAGCACATTCTTCTGAATTCCTTAATACTGAACTTCAAAATCTTTGTCTGGCTTATCTTTTTTTTTTTTTTTTTTTTTAATTTATTTATTTTTGAGAGACAGAGAGAGGCCGAACGTGAGCAGGGGAGGGGCAGAGAGAGAAGGAGACACAGAATCTGAAGCAGGCTTCAGGCTCTGAGCTGTCAGCACAGAGCCTGACACGGTGCTCAAAGCCACAAACCGTGAGATCATGACCTGAGATGAAGTCGGACGCTTAACCGACTGAGCCACCCAGGCACCCTGGACTTATCTTGAATACACCTCTGCTGCCTCTTCTTCCAGTACCACCCTCCCGCCACCAAGAATAGTTGTTCTCCTGAAGTTATATTTATCTTCATTCTTCCACATTGCCCTCCCCTCAACCCCACAAACACACATATGAGAGTGGCTCTGTAAGGTCAGTGGGAATTCTGCCCTCTAACTCCCTTCTCACTGACACCTTGTAGACCACAATTTTAATTTCCACCTTCTCTAGGCTTCTTTTCTTTCTTTCTTTCTTTCTTTCTTTCTTTCTTTCTTTCTTTCTTTCTTTCTTTCTTAATTTGAATTCAAGTTAGTTAACATGTAATGTAGTATTGGTTTCAGGAATAGAATTTAGTGATTAATATATAACACCCGGTGTTCATCCCAACAAGTGCCCTTCTTGATGCCCATCACCCATTTAGTCCATCCTTCCACCCACCTTGCCTCCAACAACCCTCAATTTGTTCTCTGTATTTAAGAGTCCCTTTCTGTTTTTATCCTATTTTATTTTTCCTTCCCTTCCCTTATGTTCATCTGTTTTTTTTTTTTTAATTCTACATGTGAGTGGGAGCATGTGGGTGGCTCACTCAGTTGAGCATATGATGCTTGATTTCATGAGCTCAGGTCATGATCCCAAGGTCATGGGATTGAGCCCTGTGTCAGGCTCCACGCTCAGTGTGGAGCTTGCTTAAGATTCTCTCTCTCTCTACCTCTTCCCCTTTCCCTTGCTGGCTCTCTCTCTCTAAAATAAAAAAAATAAATAAAAATAACATTAAAAAATTCCATATATGAGTGAAATCATGATATTTCTCTTTCTCTGACTTTTTTCACTTAGCATAATAAACTCTAGTTCCATCCATGTTGCTGCAGATGGCAAGATTTCATTCCTTTTCATCGCTGAGTAATATTCCGTTGTGTGTGTGTGTGTGTGTGTGTGTGTGTGTTTGTGCACGCACGCGTGTATATATATATATATATATATATATATATATATATATATATATGTCTTCTTTATCCATTCACCAGTCAATGGACATTTAGGCTCTTTCCATAATTTGGGTATTGTTGATAGTGCTGCTATAAACATTGGGGTGTATGTGCCCCTTTGAGTCAGCATTTTTATATCCTTTGGATAAATACCTAGTGGTGCAATTGCTGAGTCATAGGGTAGTGCTATTTTTAACTTTTTGAGGAAACACCATACTGTTTTCCAGAGTGGCTGCACCAGTTTGCATTCCCACTAACAGTGCAAAAGTGTTCCCCTTTCTCTGCATCCCTGCCAACATCTGTTGTTTCCTGAGTTGTTAAGTTTAGCTATTCTGACAGGTGTGAGGTCATATCTTATCCTGGTTTTGATCTGTATTTCCCTTACGATGAGTGATGTTGAGCATCTTTTTATGTGTCTATTAGCCATCTGGATGTCTTCTTTGGAAAAGTGTCTATTCATGTCTTCTGCCTTTTTCTTCACTGAATTATTTATTTTTTGGGTGTTGAGTTTGATAAATTCTTTGTAGATTTTGGATACTAACCCTTTGTCTGATATGTCATTTGCAAATGTCTTCTCCCATTCTGTCAGTTGCCTTTTAGTTTTGTTGATTATTTCCTTCATTATACAGAATCTTTTTATTTTGATGAAGTTCCAATAGTTCATTTTTGTTTTTGTTTCCTTTGCCTCCAGAGACATGTCTAGTAAGAAGTTGCTCTGGCTGATAACAAAGAGGTTACTGCCTGTGTTCTCCTCTAGGATTTTGATGGTTTCCTGCCTTACATTTAGGTCCTTCATTCATTTTGAATTTATTTTTGTGTATGGTGTAAGAAAGTGGTTCTACTCTTATTTTCTATCCTCCCCTCCACACTTCGATCTATCTTTCCCCATATTTCACAAGCATTTCCAACAATAGGCAAAACAAATGGAAAATTACAATGATTTTTTAAATCTCCAAATAGGTTGAATACAATTCATTGCTATACCAACATTCAAAGTCTGTTGGGAAAGTCTTTCATAATTGTGAGGAAAGGCTTCAAAAAGACAGCCTCTTGGCAAGATAGCAGAACATATTGAAAATACACAGAGGGGCACCTGGGTGGCTCTGTCAGTTAAGCGTCTGACTCTTGATTTCAACTCAGGTCATGATCTCACAGTTCGTGAGTTGCAGCCCCACATGGGGCCCACATGAAGCAGTGCAGAGCCTGCTTGGGATTCTCTTTCTCTTCCCCTCTCTCTGCCCCTCCCTTGCTCTCTCTCTCTCTCTTAAAATAAATAAACAAAATTAAAAAAAATAGTGTTTAAAAAAAGGAAAATACACAGAAAATCTGTCTGGAAAGCAATTATAAACCAAATTGCTAACAATGCTTATACAAAGGGGATGAGAGATATTTGAACAGAAATAAAAAAGAGAAAATATTCTCATAATCCCTCAACATATGCTCTTCTTATTTTAAGTTTTACCATTTATTTTAGGAAAACAAATAAGGAATAACAGAAAGAGCAAATACAAGGAAGTGACAAATATTGCAAAATTCTTTCAGAAAAGGTCCCTGGGCTCATTTCTCTTGGCACAGAGCTTTGGTATTTTATTATAATAAGACTTTGGTATTTTATGACGGTAAGATTGTTATACTGGTGTATCTAAATGGTCCAGGCAAGTCCTTCGTGGTGGCAGACAGCTGATGATAGGCTGGGAAGGAGAGCTACAGGGAGCTACTGTGGGCAAAAACTTTATCTCTATTGGGCACAACCACAAAGTCATCAGAACTATTAAGAAAGCAATACTCTGGGGTGAATGTAAGATGGCTCCCTTCTTCATAGACAGGGTGGGAACTAAGAAGAAAATGACATAGGTCAAGTACCTGTGAATTTCTGTCAGTCTTTGAAAAGAAGGTAAATATGTCAGAGAAGGTGTGGAACAATACAGAGCTTTTAAAAGCAAAATTCTTGAACAAAGTCTTTTTTTCAGAATGGGCCTAATTTTAATTTAAATTACTGGTGTGGGAACCAGGAATTACACAATTAGACAAAAGAGCTGGTTTCCATTAATGCTTTCTTTCACACACACACACACACACATACACAAATGTCTGTACAGTTAGCCAAAGAAAACATTACTGAGACACAAAACTGGTTAACATTCTATAGGGCAATAAACATCTTCAGTGTTAATTTCTCTGAAGACTATAAAATCATAATTATAACACTATATCAAATCCTTTGAGGGTAACCTCCAACTTTAAAGGCTGTAGCCCTTTTATCAGTGGTGAGTTGTTAGTCAACTATACTTTGAAAACAAAGTTACAATGATCACTAGAATCAGTTGAGGGTAAACCAGGACTGCATGGTTTCTCCATCCCTCTGGAGAGACTCCTAGTATTATCTGTGAAGGCTGTCAGTATTTATCTTTGTAAAGGAGCCTTTGTAAAGGTATTGTCCTATACCAGCATTGCTAGACTTATGTGTAAAGTAGGAATAAATAGGAGGAGGGATGTTTAGGGATTCAACCCATGACTTTCAGTATTTGGAATGTGTGAAATCAGTTTTGGCTTCTCAGGAAGCTCTTTGGCTCACCAGCTAATTCCTCACTGAAGTCTATTTAGGCAAAGTGACGGTTCCCTTTCTAGCTGCCTTCACTACCAAAGCTGCTTCTCTTCAATGCAAGAGTTAGAGAACCATTTATAAAATCTGGACCAAGAGAGATCTTGGTGGCAAGGATTTATTTTTTCCTCCTTACCTTTGTATCCCTTCTCTTAACATAGGGGCTGGCACATAGTAGGCATTAAGTGAAGTAAGCATAAACAAACTTAACTAGACAATAAATATGACTTGTCCACAAACTATCCAGTACTGGAATGGGATGAAATTGAATAAATGGAGTTGGTGAATTTTCTGTTTAAAATTTAGTAATCTTTCTAGAAAGTAGGGGAGTCAGGTATCCTATTAACCTCACTTTCATTATGAAAAATCTTCTATACATTTATTCTTCCTCCTGCATCTCTGAGGCTAAATACCTCAAAATTTTGTTCTTATAAGTGCTTTGAAAGAGACAGTAAGAAGAGAACCCAAATTTGGTTCATTTGTGATTTTTTGAGGA
Source organism: Panthera pardus (assembly GCF_024362965.1). Taxonomy (NCBI): domain Eukaryota; kingdom Metazoa; phylum Chordata; class Mammalia; order Carnivora; family Felidae; genus Panthera; species Panthera pardus. The sequence goes on along the minus strand of NW_026527013.1, from coordinate 114,833,478 downwards.
TAACTTCTGTTCTCTAGGGGCCATATTAACTTCTCAGTGATTGGGATTGAACACAACACTTTGTTGCTTCGTGCTTCCTTGGTATAAACTGCTACTTGCTTCGGACAAGCAGGGAAGAAGCCATTTTCAAGACTGAAATATATTATCAGTTGTAGACCCTATAGTATTCCCACAAAGTTGATGAAAATCCTTTGAGTTTATTCTTTACCTGGTAATCTGTGATATAGTCTTAGGAAGAATCTTATTGTAATGCAACAGCATTTACCTATTTTGTGTATACTCTCGTGTGGAGGGGGGGAGGGCATGCATATGTGTGTGAAAGAGAGAGAGAGAGCACTTAAATGTTTGATTTGTTGTTTTTGTTTGAAGAACAATCCAGATTAAATTTTAGGAAAGGTTGACTCAGGTTACAGGATCTCTGTACTAGGGCACAAACCAACCCATGGTACTGGAGCCGTATTCTCCTCCACCTCTGGCTATCTTCCAAGAGGATGGGGAGGATATGCTGAGTCCTCTAACTCAGATGTGGCTGTATTTAAACTTATATCCAACAATCCTACATTAGTCCTGCTTCTTCGTCCTCTGGGTGGGGCAGGATGCAATTTGTTCTGGTGAAAACTGCACCTAAGGGGAGGAATTAGCTGGTAAAAGGAAAACTCTTTAGAATCAGGTGATACCTGGTTTTCATAGGCAAATTGATCCCCCCACCCCACCCCAGCGTGAAAAAAATGTATTTCCTGCTTTAGGGAAAGCTCCCGTACTTTGTATCCCACAGTGTCCTTGGAGAGCACTAACTTCTCTGTCATTGCCAGGGATGAGGTTAAAATGAATATTTTACTTCATCCATTTTGGGGACCCAGTTTGAACCCAGAGGAATGGAGATTGTTTGAGACAGAATATTTGATTTCTTGCTCATGGCTCATGTGTTGTCCTCATGCTGTCTCTAAAACAATTAGCCCAAATCTTTGTGGTTTCCCAACCAGCCTCTTCCCTTCTCTGGTTGTATGTAAATAACTATCCATACAAGATTAGAGCAAGAAAATAAATGACAATTGAAATGTAAACCTTTGTTTTTCAGCCATCCTCCAAACTTCCTCTTTGCATCTGGAAACCTATATTTCTGTATTTTTCTGTGGGTCTAGCATATTTTTCTTAGCAGAAACATGGTAGAAATTCTTAGAGGTCAGTAAAACCCTGGCCTGTAAGAAAAGTAGGACATAGTAACTTAATATATTTGGGAAAATCAGTATGAACTCAAGACTTCAAAAAGCTCTGTATTCACCAGCTCTTGGCTTCTTGGCTTCTCGAATGCCCCAGGGGCAGTAGTGTTTGCTCCCTCACCAACTCTCCTGTGTAGAAATGCTCAGATTTGTCTCTTTGATACTTTTCTCCACTAGAAGGACCTGCACTCCTTGGACTGCAGTTTCCAAGATTAGAGACAGGAAAAAAAAAATTTTAATGGGTCAGGAAATATCCTTCCATTGCCAGACAACAAGGATTCTTTAAAAACACATTAGCTGGGGCGCGTGGGTGGCTCAGTCGGTTAAGCGTTGGACTTCAGCTCAGGTCAAGATCTTGCAGTCTGTGAGTTCGAGCCCCGCATTGGGCTCTGTGCTGACAGCTCAGAGCCTGGAGCCTGCTTCTGTGTCTTCCTCTCTCTCTGACCTGAAAGGATGGGCTTACGCCGGCCGACTCCATCTTGTTCTGTGTCCTTCACCTTGACCACACCTCCTCCCTTTGAGTAACCCCCCCCCCCCCCACCTGCCCTAACAGGACTCGGACCCTGAGGCCATAGCCATTACCTCACCAACTGCCCCTAGGCCCCAATAAAACCTTTGTCCTTTTGAAACTCGCTCTCTCCCTGGTATCTCACCGCTGTGTAGGTGCAGGTAGGGGATTGAGCTCAAGCTAGCTCGAATAAAGGCTCTTCTGCTTTTGCATCGGACTCGGCTCCCTGGTGGTCTTTGGGGATCACGAATTCTGGGCATAACAGACCCTCCCCCGTTCATGCTCTGTCTCTCTCTGTCTCAAAAATAAATAAACGTTTAAAAAAAAATTAAAAAAAAAAACCAAAAAACACATTAGCGCCAGAGCTGAAAGGACAAAGGAGCCAAATTAAAGGTGTTCAACTGACTAAATTTTGAAAAATTAAGAATGACGTGATTATTTTTATTAAGTTCATAATAATACTCAAACGAAGAAAGTTAAAATAAATGTTACAAAAGGTGAATATAAGACAAAAGAATGGTGAAGATGTATAGATTTGTTCAATTTTTACCTTTTACTGAATTTAATTGGTCAAGAGAGTAGTTTTCTTTTCAATTTATATGTCTTGCTAATGGTTTCTTTTTTAATGTTTATTTTTTCATTTATTTTGAGAGAGAGAGAGAGACAGAGTATGAGGGGAGGGGGGAGGGGCAGTGAATGAGGGAGACACAGAATCCGAAACAGGCTCCAGGTTCAATGCTGTCAGCATAGAGCCCAAGTTGGGGCTCAAACCCACGAACCCACAAGATCATGACCTGAACCAAAGTCGGACACTTAACCAACTGAGGCAACCAGGCACCCCAAGGATAATTAAAAAATATATATATATTTTTTTTACTGTTTATTTATTTTTGAGAGAGAGAGAGAGAGAGAGAGAGAGAGAGAGAGAGAGAATGTGAACAGGGGAGGGGCAGAGAGAGAGGGAGACACAGAATCCAAAGCAGGCTCCAAGCTCTGAGCTGTCAGCACAGAGCCCGATGTGGGGCTCAAACTCATGAGCTGTGAGATCATGACCTGAGCTGAAGTCGGATGCTTAGCCGACTGAGCCACCCACGTGCCCCTAGGATAATTTTTTAAAGAGGGCATTATATCTATATGATTTCCTCATATAGATATAAAATAAGTCTATGTGAAAGAGTTTATTTCACTCATTAATGAGAGAATCAGCCCTCTGTTACCACTTGGTTAAAGAAGATTTCAAAAAACCACATATTGTAGGCAATAGGAATGCTGAAATGAATTTACAGACAGATGCAACATGGGTATATCTAGAGGCAGTAGTAAATTGCCTTCAACTGTTAATTTGCATTTCAATGGACAGAAATTATCTTTACTATTATTAGTTCACTGCAATTTACAGAGTTGTAAAATAGTTTGTAGTGTAGGAAAAGTATATTATTCTTCTATCATTCTAAGTTCTTGGCTGGGACCTCTGTAACAAAAGACATTCATTCACAAGAGTTTGTTTACTATAAATTCTGTGTGACATGAGAGCTTTCATAAGGAAATGAAGGCCTGAAGAAATGGTTATACCTGAGGGTTTTAGTGCTAGGTTTGATGAAGAGTGGAGAGATGTAGAAAAATGTGATAGGACAAAAAAAAAAAAAAAGTATGAACTTAGTATAGTAAACTGGGTAAATAGCAAGACCTCTTTGTTCAGATCCCTCTTGGACATCCTTAGAGATAAAGATGTTCTTTTCCTCAGTGTGGGGGGGGGGGTGGGGCACCTCTTACATGATGGCTTTATAACTTGTTTCAGGAGAAGTCCTTCCTGCACATGCCATTTCTCAACTTCCTTCAGCTTAAACTATTCCATATGTCAAGATGCCACGTTTTGTGGTGGTGTGTCCTGAGCCCCATCAAGTTAAAAGACAGTGCAATTTGGAAAAGTGTGCTAGACAGGACAGCCAATAACTTTTATTTTTTGCCTATTTCAAAGCCTCGCAATTTTTCCCAACAGTCTGTTTATAAAGTATATAAATGTCCTTATTTCTATTTCTATGTTGTTAACCTTATTTCTATTTCTATTTCTATTTCTATTTCTATTTCTATTTCTATGTTGTTAACCTTAAAAATAAAACTACCAGGGGGTGACCGGGTAGCTCAGCCGGTTAAGTGTCCAACTTCGGCTCAGGTCATGATCTTGCAGTTCATGGGTTCAAGCCCCAGATCAGGCTCTGCGCTGACAGCTCAGAGCCTGGAGCCTGCTTCAGATTCTGTGTCTCCCTCTCTTTCTCTGCCCCTCCCCCACTTGTGCTCTGTCTCTGTCTCTCAAAAATGAATAAACGTTAAAAAAAAGAAAACATGAAACCATGTGCCATTTTGTAGAGAGACACTATGAATCAAAAAATTCAAATCTATAGGTAAAGCAATGAACTCAAAGTAAAAGTGAGTTTAAAAAAAATTTTTTTTAATCTTTATTTATTTTTGAGAGAGAGACAGCGTGTGAGCAGGGAAGGAGCAGAGAGAGGGAGACACAAGGACGTTTAAAGTAGGCTAGGCTAAGCGGTGATGTTTGGTAGGCTAGGTATTAAACGCATTTTCGACTTATGATATATTTTTTAAGTTTATTTATTTATTTATTTATTTATTTATTTATCTTTTTATTTGTTGTTGAGAGAGAGAAAGTAAGAGAGACAGGCAGACAGAGAATCCGTAGCAGTCTTGGCACTGTCAGTGAAGAGCCTGGTGTGGGGCTCAAACCGTGAGATTGTGACCTGAGCCAAGATCAAGAGTTGGACACTTAACTGACTGAGCCACCCAGGCGCCCCTGACTTATGACATTTTTGAGGATGTAAACCCATCATAAGTTGAGGAATATCTACATAATAGAGGTTTAATTCAATAACTAGTGGCTAAGGATGGAATCATTTAGACTATGTGATCAGATTCCAAATCCAATTGAGAAGTAATCACTTGACTACCCAAACCCTTGTAGTACTAGTAATCAGTATATTGTGTGTTTGTTTTATCTCTAAGTTGTTTAAAGCATTTATAAGAACTTGATATGTTAAATTTGTAATTTTAAGTAATTATGTAGAGAGTGCAGTTAAAGAAGTTTCTAGTCAATGTTTGAATATCTGGGAAACTTTAACTTCTTACATCTGTCGATTTGTTTATCAGTTGTATGAATTGTGTGTAAATGTTTAGAATAATGTTGGTCACCGAATATTTAAAGAATTGCTAAATGCTTAACGCATCAGTTTCCTCCTGCAATACTGATGTATAAAGTACAACCCCCAAATCACTTATTTCATACTCATGGTCTGCAGGTGGGCTGGGTGGCTCTCCTTCACACTGTGAGTTGAGTTTAGACATGTTCCATGTGTTTCTGTTGTGGGACCAGTAGCTAGCTACTCAGGGCATTTCTTTTTTTTTTTTTTTTTAATTTTTTTTAACGTTTTATTTATTTTTGAGACAGGGAGAGACAGAGCATGAACAGGAGAGGGTCAGAGAGAAGGAGACACGGAATCTGAAAGACTCTGTGCTGACAGCTCGGAGCCTGACGCGGGGCTCGAACTCACGGACCGAGAGCCGAAGTTGGCTGCCCAACGGACTGAGCCACCTGGGCGCCCCTATTCAGGGCTTTTCTTAACGCAAATAGAAATGCAAGAGAAGAGAGTGGGAACATGTGACTACCTTAATTCCTAGGCTCAAAACTGACAGGCTCTCTTTTCTGCCCACATTCCATTATCTAACCCAAGTCAGATGGCTATGGCCAGTGTCCAACAGGTAGGGAAGGACACTTAGCTTCCAGTGAACCTTGGCAAAAGGAGGAGGGCAGCAGAATTCTAAGCAAATAGCATAATCACACTTAAAACATACTAGATCAAAATATTGGATATTTGCCAAAGCACAAATAGTTACCATTTCCTATGCACAAAAGCCTCTCAAAAGACTTTATCTAAAGCAAAATTCCAAGTAGTGAAAGATTATTTTTCTGGGGTCAAATGTAATATGATGTGAACTTAACATTATTTGATCTTAGTGTTTTTGAAGCAGGATTGCAAAATTACTCATGACACAGACATTTAGAAGAGATTTAGTTTCTTTATTTTGTCTATAGCTGTTTGGTCTTATGGCCGGGTAGGTGCTGGGAAAGAAAACAAAACCAAACAAACTTGGTTTGTTTAAAGTGTAAACAAATCTGGTTTAAAGTGTATTCTGATCCAGTCATTTAAGCCACCTCATTAGGTAATTCTCAGGTTCTCAGATTTCCCACATTTTTACTCCTCACTGCTCTCTTATCTGAAAGTATATGGGGCAGGAGTAGAACTTACTGTATTATAGTATGGGGCAGGGAAAGCGGACTCTATAGCTTTCTCCTGGTTCTTGATTTTGTACTGGTCAGTTTATCCAGGTTTTGGCTGAAAACTTCAGTAGCTACTAAATTGTCTATCTTTTCCTGGTTCAGTCAGGCCTATTTACCCTTCCTCATTGGCTTGGCCCCATTTTGGCTCTCTCTTTTTATAGACCTTTCCAAGTCTCTCCCCCATCCAGCCCCTGGCCAGGCTATCCTTCCTGAATACTTTTACTGTGGGATCGTCTCTCTCATTGCCACAACAGGTCAGTCCCAAGGCAGGCTGCTGGCTCTCAACAATTTGTCCATGTTAGCAAGGTAGGCTTTGGAGTGCAAACTAAGTTCTCTACCCACATCTCCATTTCTCCCAGGGACCCCAGCACTCCAGTTTCCTACTCATGCTGGGGCATCTCAGGCTGAGATGAAGCCACTCAGTGTAGCTGTCCCAGAATCCCACATGGGTAAGATGACCAACTTGGAGCATGAGTTTCTCACTGCCCACCTTTCCTTTCCTCTGACCCCTCTTTTCCTTCTCCTGATCCCCTGGACCATAAGAGAAAGGTTTACCTCTACTTCTCTATCCCTTTCTCTTTCTACCACAGAGTAGGAAGTTTCTTGGCATAGTTTATAGGAAAAGGAGGAAAAGCTCTATGATTTGGTTTGCCAAGTCTAGTTTCTAACAGGTTAAGTAGAGCCAAAGAGAAATAGAAAACCTCTTTCACCTTGACAGTTTCTCACTGCAAAATCCTAGTTTACATGTCAGAAGCTAAGTGTTAGTTCTTTCATTCATAATTACCATCCTCTCCCCAACAGGCACCCAGATGAATGCTTTTAGATCATTAAAGAGAAAGGACTAGCAAAAGCAAAAGACAAAAACACGTGGGTGTTTCAAAGTCCTGCTGCTACTGACACTTTGTGTTTGTCAGGGCTCAAGTTGAATAATATTTCAGAAAAACAGATTTGTTTCCACTTTCAGATCTATTACATTCTTAGGCAACATGTTAGAGAGGAATCTAGGGCATACACGACGTGAAGTTTGATATTCACTTGTAAACACAGTCATTAACTTTTTGTACGTGTGTATTTGGAGATTGGGAGGCAGCCAGGGAGTGGTGAGAATTATCTAAGAATAGAAAAGAAAAATAAATTAGTCATCTCCAAATTAGCTGTCATTATAGGCTGGTCAATAGAAACCCTTGCCATGTTTATCACCCACCCTTGCTCTCTGATCAAAAGAAATCTCATTTGCATTGTCCTGATTCCCTGAGCCTTCTTTCTGGGGCCAGACGCTGGGCTGTGCAACTTTGTGACAATGAGCTGCTGCTCTGTGGGGTTAAGCACCTCAGGAGGAGATATCACCTCTTCTCTTGGTTGACAGCCCCTGGGAAGTTTGGGAGCACTATTCTAGTAAATGCCATAAATCACAGAATTAATGCTGCTCCTGCTCTTCAGGGCTTTTAAGAAATGGAAAGCACTTCATACGTATCATTTAGCTTCTCAAATCCTATCCAGAGTAGAGTTTTGTAGAATCTCCGAGAGGAGATTTCAAAACAATCCCCAACTCCACCAGGACTTGCTAAGGTCTGGGAGATGAACTGATTTCAAATGAAAAGGAAACACTGCACCTACTGCTTTTATTCTATTACTGTGCTGGCATCTATGCTAAGAGACACCTTGATACAAGACACTTTGATAGCATCATGCCCTGTGGAGTGATCCTCTGAGAGTTACAAGCTTCTTAGTAGAAGATATTTTCTTTCTTATATATCTCCCTGGGCCTTTAAAATCCTTTTGGGGAACCTGGGTGGCTCAGTTGGTTAAGTGTCCAACTTTGGCTCAGGTCATGATCTTGTAGTTCATGAGTTCGAGCCCCGCGTTGGGCTCTGTGCTGACAGCTCAGAGCCTGCTTCAGATCCTCTATCCCCCTCTCTCTGCTCCTCCCCCACTTATACTCTCTCAAAAATAAATGAAACATAAAAAAAAAAATGAAATGCCTAGATTACCTGAGTGTGAACCTTCCCTGTTTTCCTTGAAATCTTTGGTGGAATCTACTGTATTCTGGAATGTTGTATGTGAACGATTTTGGTTTTGATATTGGTATGTGATATTTGATATTGATATTGATTTGGTGGAAACTGAAGAAGGTCACAAATTTGACATGAGAGGTAATGAGATGTGGGGGGATAGAGCAGCTCAATAGGCCACTGGAGACTGGACCTGAGAAGTCCTGAGGTGGTAATTCACTGAAATCCTGGAGAGGCGTCTGAGCTTCCCTTGGCAGGAGGGGCTGGGAATGCCTCCAGGCATAAATTACATTGCATGTAAAAATGAAGGATTTAAATAAGATTATCCCTAAATTGATGAGGGATAGAGAGAGACAGGGAGACAGAGAGGGAGAGGGCGTTAGGGACAAGGAAGGAAGTACATTTATTTATTTTATTTATTTTTTAGAAGTTTTTATTCTTATTTTTTATTTGAGAGAGAGTACAAGTGGGGAGAGGGGCAGAGGGAGAGAGAATCTTTTATTTTAATTAATTAATTTTTAGAGAGAGAGAAAATGGGGGAGAGAGACATCGAGAGAGGGAGAGAGAGAATCCCAAGCAGCCTCCATGCTTAGTGCAGAGCCTGATGTGGGGCTCGATCCCATGAACTGCGAGATTGAGACCTGAGCCAAAATCAAGAGTCAGATGCACAGGTGACTGAGTCACCCAGGCAGTCTGGACATGCATTTATGAAGCCTATAGGATGACCATAGTCTTGATTGCCTGCAACAATCCCAGTTCAAACAACAAATTTTACAGTCATCGAATTAAGGCCCTCCTATGTGCTAGAGTCTGCATATTCAAAAGAGAGATTAAGTAACAGAATGCTTTCTATGTATTTCTATATTATCCTTACCACAAATACTACCAGGTAAGTTTTTTTTTTTTTTTTTCTGTTTGACAAATTTCAGGAATAAGGCTCAGAGATGTTAAATAATTTGCTTAAAAGTTCACACTACTGGTAAGTGACAGAGCTAAGGTTCAACTTCATACCTGTCTCACTCTAAAGCTCATCTTCTTTTCATTCTTTTTTCATCCTAATGTATGAGGAGTTTTGGGGATATATGACAATACAGTGTTGTTATGAGCCTAGTTAGATTGTGCACTGTGTATTTCCCCATAACATATCCTTTTCATAGACAGCTTTGGAATACTCCTAAATTTATGCATCAATGGTTTCAGCTCCGAACCACATGGATTATGGCTTGAATTAATTAGGAGACTGTAAGTAACAGAATGTCTGACTAACCATGGCTAAACAGTAAGGGTCTTACATAAAAAGAAATATGCAAGTGGAAGGTGTTGGAAGGCTTAAGGATGTTTGAGCTCTTGGTCATCTAGACTGCAATTCTCTTGGCTTTCTCCTCATGGTCACATGACAGTTGCCACTGATCCAAATGTTCTGTCCTCATCTGACCATACCAGCAAAAAGAAAGGGTTTTCTTCTCATATGACTTTCTCTTTTATCAGGGAAGAAAATACTTTTAATAACTGTCAGCTGGTTTTTCCTTACAATTCTTTGACCCCCATTGTTTATAATTCTTTTTTTTTTAATTGTTTTTTAAGTTTATTTATTTTGAGATAGAGCATGAGCAGCGTAGGGGCAGAGAGAATCCCATGCAAGTTCCATGCTGTTAGCGTGGAGCCCAACACGGGGCTTGAACTCATGAACTGTGACATTATGACCCGAGTTGAAATCAAGAATCGGATGCTTAACTGACTGAACCACCCACGCACCCTACAAACTCATTCTTACACCAATGTAAATAAAGGGAAATAGGACTACTGTGATTGGCTTTGGCTGTTTATGATTCCTTCCCAGAAGCAGAATCGACCTTCCTTGAGCATATTGCTGCCCGACACTTGAACAAATTTGAATTCTAGGCGTGATGGGGAAGGCAAGAACAGCACCTGGATCTACAGTGTCTTTTACAGGATTCTCAGCCAAAGGTTCATGATGGTGGATCTGTGTGAGCAGGGCTACTGTGATAAGTCACTGTTCTTATGTGCTGGAGAAGATCCTTCTTGAAAAAATTTTTTTTTTTTGTAATCTTTATTTAGTTTTGAAAGACAGGCAGAGTGTGAGCAGGGGAGGAGCAGAAAGAGAGGGAAACACAGAATCCGAAGCAGGCTCCAGGCCCTGAGCTGTCAGCACAGAGCCCGTCGCGGGGCTCTAACTCGCAAACGGTGAGATCATGACCTGAGCCAAAGTCAGACGCTCAACCGACTGAGCCACCCAGGCGCCCCTCCTTCTTTATTTAATTTAAAAAAAGTTTTTCTTAATGTTTATTTATTTTTGAGAGAGAGAGAGAGACAGGCAGAGTGTGAAAGAGGGAGGGGAAAAGAGAGGGAGAAATGGAACTTGAAGCAGGCTCCAGGCTCTGAGCTGTCAACACAGAGCCCAATGCAGGGCTTGAACTCACAAATTATGAGATCATAACCTGAGCCAAAGTCAGACGCTTAACCGACTGAGCCACTCAGGCACCCCTGGAGGAGATGCTTCTTATTTTTTTTTTTTATTTAAAAAAAAATTTTTTTTTAACGTTTATTTATTTTTGAGACAGAGAGAGACAGAGCATGAACGGGGGAGGGTCAGAGAGAGGGAGACACAGAATCTGAAACAGGCTCCAGGCTCTGAGCTGTTAGCACAGAGCCCGACGCGGGGCTCAAACTCACGGAGTGTGAGATCATGACCTGAGCCGAAGTCGGCCGCTTAACCGACTGAGCCACCCAGGCACCCCAGGAGATGCTTCTTAATAACTAACACTCCTCTCTCACCCCTGCCCCACGGATTAATGCAAAAAGTTGGATTCAAGTTTCTGAGTTTGCACTTGTGAGAAGTAACTGCCATTCTTTGGTACATGGTGTTTTTAACATAAAGAACACTATTGTTCTAAATTCCCACTCTTTGCTCAAATGTTTTTGAGGAAAGAACAGTATGAGTCATCTTTCACAGGACTGGAAATCTAAGTACTTCCCTTTGGAATAGCACACAAATAGCACACATCAAAAATCGCAAGCATCCTCACCATCACGTTTCATGTTCCTGGTATAATGGTAACACAGCGATATAATTACAACAGTGATGATAATGATGATGATGGTGGTGATGGTGATGGTGACGACATGTACCATTTATTGAATGGTGCCAGCCACTGGGCTGAGAATATTTATACATACACGCATTTTTAATTCTCACAACAATTACATGAGATAGGGTTGAATATCCTCATTTTCCAGACAAGAGAACTAAAAGAGAGATTATAGGGCTTGCCCAATTTTACACAGCTGCGAGCTAGGCTCTGAATCCTGTCTGCTGACTCAGAGAGAGCCTGCTGAATGTCTGTGGTGTGCTGCTTTCGCTAAGTTCATGACATCACCTGCTACAGATGAAGAGCCAGGGTGGGAAAAAGCAATAGGAAGAGAGATGTTTTCTTTTTTAAAAAAAAAAAATTTTTTCAATGTTTTTTATTTATTTTTGGGACAGAGAGAGACAGAGCATGAAAGGGGGAGGGGCAGAGAGAGAGGGAGACACAGAATCGGAAGCAGGCTCCAGGCTCTGAGCCATCAGCCCAGAGCCCGACGCGGGGCTCGAACTCACGGACCGCGAGATCGTGACCTGGCTGAAGTCGGAGGCTTAACGACTGCGCCTCCCAGGCGCCCCAAGAGAGATGTTTTCTAATGGCTGAAACTGATCACTACTGAGGGGGAATTCAAAATTCATTTGTAAGAAGATAAATCTTTTTTTTTTTTTTTTTTTTTTTTTTTTAGTTTTTCTTTAAATTCCAATTAGTTAACAGAATGTAATATTAGTTTCAGGTGTGCAATCTAGCGCTCCAGCACTTCCACACATCACCTGGTGCTCATCACAACAAGTGCACTCTGCAATCCCCATCACCTATTTAACCCATCCCCCCACCCACCTCCCTTCGTAACCATCAGTTTGTTCTCTGTAGTTAAGAGTCTGTTTCTCTGTTTCTCTCTTTGTCTCTCTCCTTCTCTTTCTCTCTTTCTTCCCCCTTTGCTTGTTTGTTTGTTTTTTTCTTAAGTTCCAACTATGAGTGAAATCGTATGGTTTTTGTCTTTCTCTGACTAATTTATGGCTGAGTAATATTCTATTGTATGTATACACCACTTCTTTACCCTTTCATCATCCAAGGGACACTTGGGCTGTTCTCATAATTTGGTATATATCTTTGAATATATATATCAAATATTTATCATAATTCATATATATCTTTGAATCATTATTATTTTTTTTTTACTCTTTGGGTAAATACCTAGTAGTGATATTGCTGGATCATAGGGTAGTTCTATTTTTAACTTTCTGAGGAAATTCCATACTGTTTTCCACAGTGCCTGCACCAGTTTGCATTCCCACCAACAGTGCAAGAGGGTTCTCCTTTGTCCACATCCTTGACAACACCTGTTGTTTCTTGTGTTGTTGATTTTAGCCATTCTGACAGGTGTGAGGTGATAACTCATTGTAGTTTTGATTTGTATTTCCCTGATGATGAGTGAAGTTGAGCATCTTTTCATGCGTCTATTTGCCACCTGTATGCCTTTAGAAAAATATCTAATTATGTCTTCTGCCCATTTCTTAACTGGATTATTTGTTTTTTGGGTGTTGAGTTTTATAAGTTCTTTGTAGATTTTGGATACTAACCCTTTGTCTGATAGGTCATTTGAAAATATCTTCTCCCATTCTGTCGGTTGCTTTTTGGTTTTGTTGATTATTTCCTTCACATGCAGAAGCTTTTTATCTTGATGAACTTCCAATAGTTCATTTTTGTTTTTGTTTTCCTTGCCTCTGGAGACATATCTAGAAAGAAGTTGCTATGGCCAACGTTAATGAAATTACTGCCTGTACTCTCCTATAGGATTTTTATGGTTTCTGGTCTCACATTTAGGTCTTTAATCCATTTTGAATTTATTTTTGTGTATGATGTAATAAAGTGGTCCAGTTTTATTCTTTTGCATGTTGCTGTCCAGTTTTCTCAACACCATTTGTTGAAGAGACTGTCTTTTTCCAATTGGATATTCTTTCCTGCTTTGTTGAAGATTAATTGACCATATAGTTGTGGGTTCCTTTCTGGGTTTTCTATTCTGTTCCATTGATCTATGTATAAGAAGACAAATCTTGATCTATAGTTTTTAGAGAATCATTATTGTATTTTCAAGGTTACCTGGAGTCAAGTCCAAGCTTTACCATTTATTACCTGCAAGTTATTTCAGCTGCTGCTGCCGCCTTGACTTCATGTGTAAATGTGTAAATATCTTCTTCACAGAGCTACAGGGAAGATTCAGTGAGTTAGTGGATATAAAGCACATAAAACAGTAGTTGAAACTTAATGTGTCATTGAGAGGATGTAGAAATAATATGGACTTCAATCAGATGGGCTTGTGTTTGAATCCTGACTCTGCTCCTTAATAGGTGTGTGACCTGGGCTGAAATTCTAGACTCTCTGTGCCCAATACATGGCTTGTGTTAATAAATGGGTTTTAAGAACATGACCTGCTATTAATACTGTGTCTGCAGCATTTCCTCTTCTTCTATACTCATTTGTCTTATTTTGATAAGTCCGATTGATGACAGATGACTAAAATCAAGCTGATGCTGCTTGGACTATAGTAGCTCAGACTCCTCCGCCTTAAAGATAACTAGTCCTCAGGATAGTATCTGAAATTAACATCTGGCCGAAAGGGTGCCACAAGTAAAAGAGGGCACTAAAAGAAGAGGGAAACATTAGGAAAAGTGATAATAGTTATCTGCTAGGTATTTTATTTTCTTAACTTCTCAGCAGAGGAATCTGGATTCTAGGTAGGAGGCAAAGATATATGACTACCTGCTGTTGCTGCTTGTAATAAACATCCTGAAGCAGAATGGCTGTTCCTATGGTGCACTGGACAATCCTCTAAGTGTTCCAATACTTCTTCCAAAATTATTCCTCCTCTCTCTCTTCAATAGATATATAAGAGATGATTACCCACAGAAAAGGAAAACACAAATTCAAAAAATTATATGCACCCCTATGTTTAATGTGGCATCATGTACAATAGCTAGGATATGGGAGCAACTCAAGCATCCACGAATAGATAAATGGATAGAAACAAAAACATACATATTCCATCGTACAATTGTGTATATACAATGTAGGGCTCTGTGCTGACAGCTCGGAGCCTGGAGCCTGCTTTGGACTCTGTGTCTCCCCCTCTCTCTGTCCCTCCCCATCTTGTGCTCTCTCTCTCTCTCTCAAAAATAAATAAACTTAAAAAAATAAAAAATAAAAATAAATAAAATATTTAAAAAGTACGAACTTCCAGTTGTAAAATAAATTAAGTCACACAGATGAAAAGTAAAGCATAGGAAATATAATCAATAATATTGTAATAATGTTGCATGGTGATACACTTTTCATGGTGTAATGTATAGAGTATAGAATTGTCGAATGATATGTTGTACACATGAAACTAATATAACATTGTAGGTTAATTATAATTGAATAAAAACAGAAAAGAGTTTGTGATTTCTTTAGGGCCCTGTTCTTAACCAGATGCTACAGAAGAGGGAAATGTGACAAAAGGATTCACCCAAGAGTGTTAGAGACCACTGTGACTGCAGTATACAATGAGCAACCAGAAAGAACTGCAATTTACAAAATAAGATAAAGAAATGCATTTCTAACCTGAGTTTAGGCTGGTAGGCGATTTTCTAAGGCTTCCCACATCTCATGTGGTCTGTTTTTCTCTCAGAAGCCCCAGTAGATTAGGCTTTGTAAATGCACCAGGTGATGCCAGAGCAGGCTAAGTGCAAGGTAGGACTCCAAGGGGTGTGCAGAGATTCACTTCTTTTGGCTTTATGTCTCCATTTGGCACAGGGTCTTTTCCTTAGACACAAACCAACCACATTTAATAGCTTGAGACCAAAATAATATGTTTTAACCTGAATAATGTGAACAGTTATAGCCATGATCTTCTCTTACAATTATTATTTTTTCTGTTCACCAAGGTTAGGCCTGCTTGGTACTGAAGACAGAAAGTTGTTATCCTGTGAAATTTTTGTTATAACAGACCCAAACTCCAAATAACTCAGGCCAAAAGACAAATTTTTGTCTTGAAATTTCTCAAGCCATTGCCCAAATGTCCACTTCCCTTTGAGTTTTATGGAGATGAATGAAAAATATTTCCACTTTGGTGGGTATCAGGGGTTCAGATGAGGGCATATAGAAATCATGATTTGCTGGACTGCCATTCTGCTTTCTGGGATAAAATGTAATCAATTTTAAAGCCTAAGACTTTTTACAATGGAACTGACAGGCCAAAAGCAATTTTCAGTTTTTCACAAGGATCCAGGATGTAGAACTCCCTACCATGCTATTAAACATTTCTTGGCAGGGCCTTGCTAGATGTGCCTGAGAGCTCTTGGCAGAAGCTATAATGGAATCATCCTTTTTCCCTTTATCACCCTAGCAATTCACAGTTGATTTATAATGCTTTCTGTGAAAGGCAATTCTCAGTCCTAAGGGACATCAAAATGAAAAGCCCACCAAATGAAATGTTTAATTTCATCAACCCAAGGATTAAGTAAAAAGTCTTTTTCTCCTTAGGGCTTACAATAGCAAAATAGCCTCTGTTAGAGAGACTTGCTTACACGAACACTTGTAAAATAAACTTCTGGCATAGATTATGTGTCATTTAAAATTATAGCAGAGAAAAATATGGGAATGTAAACCTGTTCTATTCATTCTTTATGGGACCACTTGCATTTTTTTCTTTTACTGTAACAAAGAGACTCTGTAGTAGGTCTCAGTATGATAAAAGTTTATTTCTTTTAATTTTTTTTAAATTAATAGACTATTTTTAGAGCAGTTTTAGGTTTACAGAAGAATCAAGCAGAAAGTAGAGAGTTATCATATATCTCCCTTCTTCCTACTCCCTCCCTCACTGCCTCCCCTCCCCACCCCCCCACCATTTCTCCTATTATTAGCATTTTGCATTAGTGTGGCAAATTTATTACAATTGATGAACCAATATTGATCTATTATTATTAAACTTCATAGAATACATTAGGGTTCACTCTTTGTGTTGTACATTCTATGGATTGAACAAGTGTATCATTACATGTATCCACCATTACAGTATCATACAGAATAGTTTCATTGTCCTAAAGATCCCTGTTCTCCACCTATTCATTCCCCCCTCTCCCTTAATCACTGGCAACCACTGAACTTTTTCTGTCTCCATAGTTTTGCCTTTTCCAGAGTGTCATATAGTTGGGATTACACAGTATGTACCCTTTTCAGAGTGGCTTCTTTATTTTTTTTTTATTTTTTTTATTGGTAAATTGCTTTAATCAAAAAGTTTTCTGCATATTGAGGCAAACTTCACTACATTTATGACCCATATATATATATACATATATATATATACATATATATGTATATATACATATATATGTATATATATATACGTATATATGTATATAGATACTATATATACATTTTTTTTTTAATATATGAAATTTACTGTCAAATTGGTTTCCATACAACACCCAGTGCTCATCCCAAAAGGTGCCCTCCTCAATACCAATCACCCACCCTGCCCTCCCTCCCACCCCCCATCAACCCTCAGTTTGTTCTCAGTTTTTAACAGTCTCTTACGCTTTGGCTCTCTCCCACTCTAATCTCTTTTTTTTGTTTTCCTTCCCCTCCCCCATGGGTTTCTGTTATGTTTCTCAGGATCCACATAAGAGTGAAACCATATGGTATCTGTCTTTCTCTGTATGGCTTATTTCACTTAGCATCATACTCTCCAGTTCCATCCACGTTGCTACAAAAGGCCATATTTCATTTTTTCTCACTGCCACGTAGTATTCCATTGTGTATATAAACCACAATTTCTTTATCCATTCATCAGTTGATGGACATTTAGGCTCTTTCCATAATTTGGCTATTGTTGAGAGTGCTGCTATAAACATTGGGGTACAAGTGCCCCTATGCATCAGTACTCCTGTATCCCTTGGATAAATTCCTAGCAGTGCTATTGCTAGGTCATAGGGTAGGTCTATTTTTAATTTTCTCAGGAACGTCCACACTGCTTTCCAGAGCGGCTGCACCAATTTGCATTCCCACCAATAGTGCAAGAGGGTTCCTGTTTCTCCACATCCTCTCCAGCATCTACAGTCTCCTGATTTCTTCATTTTGGCCATTCTGACTGGTGTGAGGTGATATATGAGTGTGGTTTTGATTTGTATTTCCCTGATAAGGAGCGACGTTGAACATCTTTTCATGTGCCTGTTGGCCACCCGGATGTCTTCTTTAGAGAAGTGTCTATTCATGTTTTCTGCCCATTTCTTCACTGGGTTATTTGTTTTTCGGGTGTGGAGTTTGGTGAGCTCTTTATAGATTTTGGATACTAGCCCTTTGTCCGATATGTCATTTGCAAATATCTTTTCCCATTCCGTTGGTTGCCTTTTAGTTTTGTTGGTTGTTTCCTTTGCTGTGCAGAAGCTTTTTATCTTCATAAGGTCCCAGTAATTCACTTTTGCTTTTAATTCCCTTGCCTTTGGGGATGTGCCGAGTAAGAGATTGCTACGGCTGAGGTCAGAGAGGTCTTTTCCTGCTTTCTCCTCTAAGGTTTTGATGGTTTCCTGTCTCACATTCAGGTCCTTCATCCATTTTGAGTTTATTTTTGTGAATGGTGTGAGAAAGTGGTCTAGTTTCAACCTTCTGCATGTTGCTGTCCAGTTCTCCCAGCACCATTTGTTAAAGAGACTGTCTTTTTTCCATTGGATGTTCTTTCCTGCTTTGTCAAAGATGAGTTGGCCATACGTTTGTGGGTCTAGTTCTGGGGTTTCTATTCTATTCCATTGGTCTATGTGTCTGTTTTTATGCCAATACCATGCTGTCTTGATGATGACAGCTTTGTAGTAGAGGCTAAAGTCTGGGATTGTGATGCCTCCTGCTTTGGTCTTCTTCTTCAAAATTACTTTGGCTATCCGGGGCCTTTTGTGGTTCCATATGAATTTTAGGATTGCTTGTTCTAGTTTCGAGAAGAATGCTGGTGCAATTTTGATTGGGATTGCACTGAATGTGTAGATAGCTTTGGGTAGTATTGACATTTTGACAATATTTATTCTTCCAATCCATGAGCAGGGAATGTCTTTCCATTTCTTTATATCTTCTTCAATTTCCTTCATAAGCTTTCTATAGTTTTCAGCATACAGATCTTTTACATCTTTGGTTAGATTTATTCCTAGGTATTTTATGCTTCTTGGTGCAATTGTGAACGGGATCAGTTTCTTTGTCTTTCTGTTGCTTCATTGTTAGTGTCTAAGAATGCAACTGATTTCTGTACATTGATTTTGTATCCTGCAACTTTGCTGAATGCATGTATCAGTTCTAGCAGACTTTTGGTGGAGTCTATCGGATTTTCCATGTATAATATCATGTCATCTGCAAAAAGCGAAAGCTTGACTTCATCTTTGCCAATTTTTATGCCTTTGATTTCCTTTTGTTGTCTGATTGCTGATGCTAGAACTTCCAGCACTATGTTAAACAACAGCAGTGAGAGTGGGCATCCCTGTCATGTTCCTGATCTCACGGAAAAAGCTCTCAGTTTTTCCCCGTTGAGGATGATGTTAGCTGTGGGCTTTTCATAAATGGCTTTTATGATCTTTAAGTATGTTCTTTCTATCCCGACTTTCTCAAGGGTTTTTATTAAGAAAGGGTGCTGGATTTTGTCAAAGGCCTTTTCTGCATCGATTGACAGGATCATATGGTTCTTCTCTTTTTTTTTTTTATGTGATGTATCACGTTGATTGATTTGCGAATGTTGAACCAGCCCTGCATCCCAGGAATGAATCCCACTTGATCATGGTGAATAATTCTTTTTATATGCTGTTGAATTCGATTTGCTAGTATCTTATTGAGAATTTTTGCATCCATATTCATCAGAGATATTGGCCTGTAGTTCTCTTTTTTTACTGGGTCTCTGTCTGGTTTAGGATTCAAAGTAATACTGGCTTCATAGAATGAGTCTGGAAGTTTTCCTTCCCTTTCTATTTCTTGGAATAGCTTGAGAAGGATAGGTATTATCTCTGCTTTAAACGTCTGGTAGAACTCCCCTGGGAAGCCATCTGGTCCTGGACTCTAATTTGTTGGGAGATTTTTGATAACCGATTCAATTTCTTCGCTGGTTATGGGTCTGTTCAAGCTTTCTATTTCCTCCTGATTGAGTTTTGGAAGAGTGTGGGTGTTTAGGAATTTGTCCATTTCTTCCAGGTTGTCCAATTTGTTGGCATATAATTTTTCATAGTATTCCCTGATAATTGTTTGTATCTCTGAGGGATTGGTTGTAATCATTCCATTTTCATTCATGATTTTATCTATTTGGGTCATCTCCCTTTTCTTTTTGAGAAGCCTGGCTAGAGGTTTGTCAATTTTGTTTATTTTTCAAAAAACCAACTCTTGGTTTCGTTGATATGCTCTACAGTTTTTTTTAGATTCGATATTGTTTATTTCTGCTCTGATCTTTATTATTTCTCTTCTTCTGCTGGGTTTAGGCTGCCTTTGCTGTTCTGCTTCTATTTCCTTTAGGTGTGCTGTTAGATTTTGTATTTGGGATTTTTCTTGTTTCTTGAGATAGGCCTGGATTGCAATGTTTTTTCCTCTCAGGACTGCCTTCGCTGCGTCCCAAAGCGTTTGGATTGTTGTATTTTCATTTTCGTTTGTTTCCATATATTTTTTAATTTCTTCTCTAATTGCCTGGTTGACCCACTCATTCGTTAGTAGGGTGTTCTTTAACCTCCATGCTTTTGGAGGTTTTCCAGACTTTTTCCTGTGGTTGATTTCAAGCTTCATAGCATTGTGGTCTGAAAGTATGCATGGTATAATTTCAATTCTTGTAAACTTATGAAGGGCTGTTTTGTGACCCAGTATATGATCTATCTTGGAGAATGTTCCATGTGCACTCGAGAAGAAAGTATATTCTGTTGCTTTGGGATGCAGAGTTCTAAATATATCTGTCAAGTCCATCTGATCCAATGTATCATTCAGGGCCCTTGTTGCTTTATTGACTGTGTGTCTAGATGATCTATCCATTTCTGTAAGTGGGGTGTTAAAGTCCCCTGCAATGACCACATTCTTATCAATAAGGTTGCTTATGTTTATGAGTAATTGTTTTATATATCTGGGGGCTCCGGTATTCGGCGCATAGACATTTATAATTGTTAGCTCTTCCTGATGGATAGACCCTGTAATTATTATATAATGCCCTTCTTCATCTCTTGTTACAGCCTTTAATTTAAAGTCTAGTTTGTCTGATATAAGTATGGCTACTCCAGCTTTCTTTTGGCTTCCAGGAGCATGATAAATAGTTCTCCATCCCCTCACTCTCAATCTAAAGGTGTCCTCAGATCTAAAATGAGTCTCTTGTAGACAGCAAATAGATGGGTCTTGTTTTTTAATCCATTCTGATACCCTATGTCTTTTGGTTGGCGCATTTAATCCATTTACATTCAGTGTTATTATAGAAAGATACGGGTTTAGAGTCATTGTGATGTCTGTATGTTTTATGCTTGTAGGGATGTCTCTGGTACTTTGTCTCACAGGATCCCCCTTAGGATCCCTTGTAGGGCTGGTTTAGTGGTGATGAATTCCTTCAGTTTTTGTTTGTTTGGGAAGACCTTTATCTCTCCTTCTATTCTAAATGACAGACTTGCTGGATAAAGGGTTCTCGGCTGCATATTTTTTCTGTTTAGCACACTGAAGATATCGTGCCAAGCCTTTCTGGCCTGCCAAGTTTCAAAGGAGAGATCAGTCACGAGTCTTATAGGTCTCCCTTTATATGTGAGGGCACGTTTATCCCTTGCTGCTTTCAGAATTTTCTCTTTATCCTTGTATTTTGCCAGTTTCACTATGATATGTCGTGCAGAAGATCGATTCAAGTTACGTCTGAAGGGAGTTCTCTGTGCCTCTGGATTTCAATGCCTTTTTCCTTCCCCAGTTCAGGGAAGTTCTCAGCTATAATTTCTTCAAGCATCCCTTCAGCACCTTTCCCTCTCTCTTCCTCCTCTGGGATACCAATTATGCGTATATTATTTCTTTTTAGTGTATCATTTAGTTCTCTAATTTTTCCCTCATACTCCTGGATTTTTTTATCTCTCTTTCTCTCAGCTTCCTCTTTTTCCATAAATTTATCTTCTAGTTCACCTATTCTCTCCTCTGCCTCTTCAATCCGAGCTGTCATCGTTTCCATTTTGTTTTGCATTTCGTTTAAAGCGCTTTTCAGCTCCTCGTGACTGTTCCTTAGTCCCTTGATCTCTGTGGCAAGAGATTCTCTGCTGTCCTGTATACTGTTTTCAAGCCCAGCGATTAATTTTATGACTATTATTCTGAATTCACTTTCTGTTATATTATTTAAATCCTTTTTGATCAGTTCATTAGCTGTTGTTATTTCCTGGAGATTCTTCTGAGGGGAGTTCTTCCGTTTGGTCATTTTGGATAGTCCCTGGAGTGGTGAGGACCTGCAGGGCACTTCCCCCGTGCTGTGGTGTATAACTGGAGTTGGTGGGCGGGGCCGCAGTCCGACCTGATGTCTGCCTCCAGCCCACGGCTGGGGCCACAGTCAGACTGGTGTGTGCCTTCTCTTCCCCTCTCCTAGGGGCGGGATTCACTGTGGGGTGGCGTGGCCCGTCTGGGCTACTTGCACACTGCCAGGCTTGTGGTGCTGGGGATCTGGCGTATTAGCTGGGGTGGGTAGGCAAGGTGCACGGGGGCAGGAGGGGCTCGCTTCTCCTTAGGTGATCCACTTCAGGAGGGGCCCTGTGGCAGCGGGAGGGAGTCAGATCCGCTGCCGGAGGTTTGGCTCTGCAGAAGCACAGAGTTGGGTGTTTGTGCGGAGCGAGCAAGTTCCCTGGCAGGAACTGGTTCTCTTTGGGATTTTGGCTGGGGGATGGGCGAGGGAGATGGTGCTGGCGAGCGCCTTTGTTCCCCGCCAAGCTGAGCTCTGCCCTCTGGGGGCTCAGCAGCAATCCCTCCCTTTGTCCTCCAGCCTTCCCGCTTTCTGAGCAGAGCTGTTAACTTATGACCTCCCAGACGCTAAGTCGCGCTTGCTGTCGGAACACAGTCCGTCCGGCCCCTCCGCTTTTGCCAGCCAGATTCGGGGGCTCTGCTTGGCCGGTGAGCCGCCCCTCCGCCCCGGCTCCCTCCCACCAGTCCGTGGAGCGTGCACCGCCTCGCCACCCTTCCTACCCTCTTCCGTGGGCCTCTCGTCTGCGCTTGGCTCCGGAGACTCCGTTCTGCTAATCCTCTGGCGGTTTTCTGGGTTCTTTAGGCAGGTGTAGGTGGAATCTAAGTGATCAGCAGGACGTGTGGTGAGCCCAGCGTCCTCCTACGCCACCATCTTCCCTCCTCCAGTGTTAAGTCTAGTGCACGGATTTCTGTCATATGGCTCTTGCTGTCAGGTCTGTTGTGGACTGCTGGGGTTCGTCCTTCTAGTGACGGTTTACCAGAGAAGTGCCACAAGACTAAGATTCCACTCTGTCTTTGTGGCTCTGCCCTTGTCCTTCTTTATTTTTTTTTAGTTAAAAAAAATTTAAGAGAGAAACAGCACGAGTGGGGGAGAAGGGCAGAGGTAGAGAGAGAGAATTAAGTAGGCTCTATGCTCAGCACAGAGCCTGATGTGGGGCTCAATCCCATTACCCTGGGATCGTGACCTGAGCCAAAATCAAGTCAGATGGTCAACAGACTGAGCCACCCAGGTGCCCCACAGACTGGCTTCTTTCATTTAGTGATACGCATTTAAGGTTCATTCATCTTCTTGTGACCTGAGTTTATTTAATTTTTTAAAGATTTTTAAAAAAATTTATTTATTTTGAGAGCAAAAGCCTATGTGCATGAGTTGGGGACGGGTAGAGAGAGAGGGAGAGAGAGAATCCCAAGCAGATTCCGTGCTGTCAGTGCAGAGCCTGACTCAGGGCTTGATCCCACAAACCATGAGATCAAAACCTGAGCTGAAATCAAGAATTGCCGCTTAACCACCTGGGCCACCCAGGTCCCCTATTTAAGATTTTATTTTTAAGTAATCTTGGTATCCAACATGGGGCTTAAACTCACAACCCTGAGCTCAAGAGTTGCATGCTTTACTGACTGAACCAGCCAGGTGTCCCCAGTTTATTTTTATTGCTGAATAATGTTTCATAGTGTTTCATAGTGTTCATAACAGTTTGTTTATCTGTTCACCTACTAAAGGATGTCTTGGTGGCTTTCAAGTTTTGGCAATTATGAATAAAGCTGCTATCAACATTTGCATGCAGATTTTTGTGTGGACATAAGTTTTCAACTCATTTGGGTAGATATCAAGGAGTGTGAGTGCTTGATCACACAGGAGACATGTTTGGTTTTACAAGGTCCTGTCAAACTGTCTTCTAAAGTGACTGTAATGTTTCACTACCCACCAACGAGTAAGAGTTCCTGTTGTTCCACATCTTGGCATCCTTTGGTGTTGTTAATGTGTTTAGACTTTAGCCATTCCAGTAGGTACATAGTGACATCTCACTATTGTCTTAATTTGTGTACATGCATTTTAAAGTGTCTTAAAATATATTGCTACCTTTTGATCAACAATGCTTAACCTGAAGTTGACAGATCAGATTTAGGACCTTTGTGCAATTGTGTGTAAAGTTGCGTGTGATTTTTTTGGGAACATGGGACTTATATTTATTGTTGGAATTTAAGGGAAGCTTATCAACCACAAAGACAATCCATTTTAGAGCATTGTACTATTATTATTTTTTAATCCAATTAACTCTTAGATTATTTCTCAGATTCCAGGCTTTTTAAAAGATTAGATCATGGGCAATTGTGTTCATTATCATCCAACATGTTTTAGAGCATCTTTAAGGTGACAAGCACAAATATTAGATACTAGAGATATAGAGCTCAACAACTCATGATGTCTGTTCTTAAGAAATTCAGGCTGGTGTAATTCATGCTATCATTAATCATAGAGGAAGACTCAAATCGCTCTGTCATGTTGAAGATTAACTCTGGGTGCTCAGTCCTGGTTGTGCCAGTAGATGTCATTATAGTGTAGGCCAACTAACTGATCTGCTAACATGAAGGCATGGAATTGAGAAAGGTCTTTTTTGTGTGTGTGTCCTGATGCATGGTGTACATACATATTAAAAAAGCATCATGTGGACTTTTTTCTCCTACTGACACAGACATAGAGCTGCCATGAGTTTAAATCATGGTTATTTTGAAAGTTAAAGGAGATTTTGAAGATTAAATAAAAAAATATTTATGCAAAGGGAATATGTATAACCAACAATATAACTCCTAATATATAGTGTAGTTGGCAAGTTGAGCCTATTAAACTTTCAACATGATCTTGAGGTTTATTAAAGCCTCCATGTGAAGAAAACCCAATAATAATCATTACAATAATAATCATTTAACAACATTGGCTTTTCTCCTATAAAACCCAGAGACAAATTGAATGCTTCTAGTAGCAGTGAAAGATTTAAATTTTAGTGGTTATGTCATATATGTTGTTTCAGAGAGTATTCAATGGTGAAATAAGAATTTTTTACAAGGAAAAGATGAACTAAAAATCAGAAGTCTTGTTTTAATTTTTAGAGTGCTCATTCATTGATTAAATAAATTATGCTAATGCCCAAGATTTTCCAAGCCTTTTACAAGCATTGCAAACACAAAGGTGAATAAATTATATACCCTGCCTATAAGGAGATTTTATTCTAGTGAAAGTGAATTCTGTTTTTATCTTTGAAAACAAAAATTAGATTAGCAATTACATAGACCCAGACTCAATCCGATTTAATATGTGTTTTAGCTAGTAAGCCATTAAGAAATCAGTAAGATACACTAATACACAATTCTGCGGCTTAGAATTTTTCTTTAATATTAAGGGGTTAAGGTTCTGGATTCAGTTACTAAACCAATAAATACGTCTAACTTACTGCTGGGCATCCATATCCTAAAGAGGTGTTTTTTTTTTTTTTTTTTTTTTAATATTTATTTATTTTTGGGAGACAGAGAGACAGAGTGGAGGAGAGGCAGAGAGAGAGGGACACGAGGATCTGAGGCAGGCTCCAGGCTCTGATCCGTCAGCACAGAGCCTGACGTGGGGCTCAAACCCACGAACCACAGGATCATGACCTGGGCTGAAGTCGGATGCTCAACTGACTAAGCCACCCAGGCACCCCCCTTTTTTCTCCCCATATCCTAAAGAGGTTTTGCCAATGCACACTCTTTTTCATGTTGGGAGTCACCTTGAAGAGGCCACTTTGTGTTGGGGCACCTGGGTGGCTCAGTAGGTTAAGCATCCGACTTCGGCTCAGGTCATGATCTCATGGTTTGTGGGTTTGAGCCCCACGTTGGACTCTGTGCTGATGGCTCAGAGCCTGGAGTCTGCTTCAGATTTTGTGTCTCCCTCTCTCTCTGCCCCTCCCCTGCTCGTGCTCTGTCTCTCTCTGTCTTTCAAAACTAAATAAATGTTTAAAAAATTAAAAAAAAAAGAGGCTACTTTGTTTCAACGTGTTCATCAAGTAAGTGGGTGAAAATCAAAAAGCTGTCTAATTTGTAGTGGGAAGGTTGACATAGGAAACTAATTTGGTGAGGTCAGCATTATCCTGATACTGAAACCAGACAAAACTATTGCAAGAAAATAAAACTAACAACCAATATCCTGCATAAACATAGACCCCCCAAGTTCCCAACAAAGTATTAGCAAATCAAATCCAGCAATATATCAAAAAGATAATGTATCTTGAGCAAAAGAAGTCAGGGTGGCTCAGTCAAGCTAAATCACTGCAATTCACCATATCAATGGACTAAAGAAAGAAAACTTAAGTGATCATCTCAATAGATGCAGAAAAACATTGGGTAAAATTCAGTATTTATTCATGATAAATACTCAAAGTAGAGTAGAAATAGAAAGGAACTTCCTCAATATAATAAAGGACATCTATGAAAAACTTATAGCTAGCATCATACTTAGTGGTGAAAGACTGAATGCTTTCCTTTAAGATCAAGAACAAAGGAGAATATATACTCTTTACCACTGGTATTTAACACCTCACTGGTGGTTGTAGCCAGTACAATAAGGAAAGAAAAAAAATGCAAAGAGATTGAAAAGGAAGAAATAATACTGTCTCTACATACAGGTAATGATTGTCTAGAAAAGAAATCCCAAGGAATTTATAAATTAGCTATTGGAACTAATAAGTGAATTTAGCAGGCTTGCAGGATACATGCTTAATACATAAAAATCAATTGTATTTCTATATGTTAGCTAAGAACAATTGAAATTGAAATAAATTTCAATTTACTTAACAATAGAACTAAAATCATTAAATACTTATGTATAAATCTAACAAAATATGTATAAGATTTGTATATTGAAAATTATAAAACATTGATAATAGAATAAAATCTCTAAAGAGAGAAGTATCTGTGTTCATAGTTTGGAAGAATCACTATTGTTAAGATGCCAATTCTTCCCAAATTGATTATTGATTCGGTACAATCCTAATAAAAGTTCTTACAATAATCCAGTTAAAAAATAGGCAGTAAATAGACATTCTTCCAAAGAAGACATACAGATGGCCAACAGACACGTGAAATGATGCTCAACATCAGTCATCATCAGGGAAATATAAATCAAAACTATAATGAGATATCACGTCACACCTGTCAGAATGGCTAAAATTAACAACACAGGAAACAGCAGCTATTGGCAAGGATGTGGAGAAAAGGAAGCCCTCTTACTCTGTTGGTGGAAATACAAATTGGTGCAGCCATTCTGAAAACACTGTGGAGGTTCCTCATAAAGTTAAAAGTAGAACAATTCTATGACCCAGCAATTACACTACTAGGTATTTACCTAAAGGATACAAAAATAATGATTTGAATGGATACATGCATCCCAATGTTTACAGCAGTATCTTCAAGAGCCAAATTATGGAAAGACCCCAAATGTCCATCGACTGGTGAATGGATAAAGAAGAAGTGTATACACACACACACGCACGCACACCCACCCACCCATCCACCCCCCCCCCACACACACACTGGAATATTATTCAGCTATAAAAAGGAATGAAATCTTGCCATTTGCAATGATGTTGTCGGAGCTAGAGTGCATTATGCTCAGTGAAATAGGTCAATCAGAGAAAGACAAATACCATATGGTTTTCAGTCATATGTGGAATTTAAAAAATGTAAAAGATGAACATGGGGGGTGGGTGGAAGAGAGAGGCAAACCCTAAAACAGACTCTTCACTACAGAGAACACACTGAGGGTTGCTAGAGAGGAGGTGAGTGAGGAGACGGGTTAAATGGGTGATGGGTATTAAGGAGGGCACTTGTTGTGATGAGTACTGGGTGTATGTAAGTGATGAATCACTAAATCCTATGCCTGAAACTAATATCACACTGTATGTTAACTAACCGGAATTTAAATAAAAACGTGGCAGAAAAAAAGAAAAATAAAACAAAACAAAAAATCCTTACAAGCCATAGTAATCAAGATAGCGTGGTATTGATAAACGGATAGACACAGATCAATGAAACAGACTGCAGCAAGAATTGTCAGACTACAGCTTGAAGGCCTAATCTAGCTTGCTGCCTATTTTGTAAGTAAAGTTTTATTGAAATATAGCCAGATTCATTTGTTCACATGTTGTCTTTGGCTATTGAGTAGTTACAGCAGAGACTGTATGGCCTGCAAAATCTAAAATATTTCTTATCTGTCCCTTTACAGGAAAGGTTGTCTAACTCCTAAAATAGAATCCAGATATAGAATCTCATATATGGTCAGTTGGTTTTTGACAAATGTCCTGAAGCAATTCAATAGAGAAAGTACAGACTTTAAATACATGCAGCTGCAACAATAAATGCTAGACATATATGTATAAAAATAGGAACCTTGACCCATATCTTACAGCCTTTTAAAAACTTAACTCAAAATAGATCATAGATCTAAATGTACATCTTAAACTATAAATCTCTAGAAGAAAACATGTGAAAATTTGCGCTAGGCAAACAGTTCTCAATTAGCATCCAAAAAGTACAAACTAGGAAAGAAAAAGTTGATATACTGGACTTGATTAAAATTTTAAAAAAAGGAATTCTTCAAAAGAGACTGCTAAGAAAGTAAAAAAGAAGCCACTGGGGAAAAAAAAATTTACAAACACTATCTAATAAAAGACTGATTTCTTTAATATGTAAAGAACTCTCACAACTCAATAATAAGAAAACAGACAACCTGATTTAAAAAATCGACAACTTATTTGAACAAACATTTCACAAAATGAGATACAGATGGCAAATAAACACTGAAAATATGTTTAGTCATAAGGGAAATGTAAATTAAAATCACAGTGAGATATTACTACAGACTTCTTGTGCTGCCAACGATGCTGTGCCTCTGGATCTGTCATACATTGTGGGTGGAATATAAAATGGTGCAGACACTTTGAAAAAACTGTGTGATGGTTTCTTATAAAATCAAACATGTACTTACTACACAACCTAACTTACCTTCTAGGTCTTTACCCAAAAGAAATAAACACATAGGTCCACACAAAAACCTGTACATGAATATTTATAGCAGCTTTATTCGTAACCATCCCAAACTGCAAACAACCCAAATGGTCATCAACTTGTAAAGGGATAAGTATAAACTATGGTATATCTGTACTGTGTACACATATACTGTGATACATCCCATACCATGAATTCCATGCAATGCAATACTACTCCACAACAAAAAGGACAAACCTTAATTGCATTATGCTAACCAAAGAAAAGCTAGCCTTATAAGGCCACACACTATCTGTTTTAATTTATATGGTACCCTGGAAAAGTTAAAACCATAGGACAGCCATAGGCTAGGGATTGACCATAAAGGGGCACCTGGGAAATTTTTTAAGTGGTAAAGATGTTTTATGTCTTTTTCAAATATTTATTTATTTATTTTGAGAGAGAGAGACAGAGAGAGAGAGAGAGAGAGAGAGAGAGAGTGCAAGCAGGGGAAAGGCAGAGAGAGAGAGAGAGAGAGTGCAAGCAGGGGAAAGGCAGAGAGAGAGAGAGAGAGAGCGAGAGAGCGAGCATCTGAAGCAGGCTCCGCACCACCAGCATAGAGCCCCACATGGGGCTCAAACTCACAAACCATGAGATCATGATCTGAGCTGAAACCAAGAGTTTGATGCTTAACCATCTGAGACACCCAGGCACCCTGAAATGTTTTATATCTTAATTGTAGTGGTGGTTATATGGCTGAATGTATTTATCAGAATTCATAAAATTATTCATCTGAAAAAGGTGCATTTTACTCTATGCAAATTATATCCCAGTAAACTTTATTTAAAAATGGCTACCAGGTAAGAAAAAAGATTTTGAGTAAACATTGAAAAGCTGGCTAACTGCTGCTGGGAGGAAACTCAAAACAGATGAAGCTAATTCAAGCTAGAAATTTAGAAGAAATTCAGAATCCCACATAAACATTTTCATGTTCAAACATTTGGATCTATGAGGTCTCAGGGAATAGTAAGGGTCTATGGTGTATATCATAAAGTGCAAGAGTCTAATAATCTATTTTTCACGTAAGAGACTTGCAGGCATCCAAGGGAGTAGGTAAGTAGCTCTGCCTAGAGGCTCAGGCAAGCTGAACAGAGATAATGATGTTACCTGCTGAGTAGCTTCTTCAAGGATGAGACAAGAATAAAAATGGGCACCTCGGTAGCTCAGTTAGTTAAGCATCCAACTTCAGCTCAGGTCATGATCTCATGGTTCATGAGTTGGAGCTCCACGTTGGGCTCTGTGCTGACAGCTCGATCCTGGAGCCTACTTCGGATTCTGTGCCTCCTTCTCTCTCTGCCCCTTTCCCACTTGCACTCTGTTTCTCTCTCTCTCTCAAAAATAAATAAACATTAAAAAAAAGAATAAAATTGAAGAGACAGACATTGTAGAAGAAGGAACAACCTAAGATATTAAGACATGAGAGAGTAAGATATCTTCTAGGAAAGGTAATAAGCATTTTTGAAAGTTCAAAATGCAGTTATTCATTGTATTACACAATTATTACTTTTATCTTGCTTAATTTGTTCCATTCATTTATTCCACACATTCTTGATTATCTACTTTGTGCCGGGTACCAGGTACAGCTTAGGGAGATAAAGATAAATAAGATATAATTTCTGTTCTCCAGGAGCTTATGGGCAAGTAGTTCTCCCCCCATCTCCACTCCCCCCAAAGTGTTACAAGATTTTTAAATAGGGGCATGTGCATGCATATGCAAGTTTCTCAGAGAATAGAGGATCTAACTCAAATGGTGGCTGTGAGCAACCAGTAGTGAAAGAGTAAACTTGACAAAAAAAAAGGATTTTCAAGCTGACTCTTGAAGTATGATGAATGTCTGTCAAATAGACTTGCAAGGTGGAAGGAATAGCATATGTAAAAACATAGCAGCAGAACAGAACATGGCACTTGGAGAAGATGATGAGTTGTTAAATATGGCTAGAGAGCAAAGGGCAAGGTGCATTTGAATGCATAGACAAAGAAATGTGACTAGAAAAGTGGACAAAAGTGTTTGCATGCCAAGCTAAGGAATTTGGACTTCTCCTACAGACAGTTGGGAGCTACTGAAATATTCTACTCAAAGTAATGACGTGATCAGATTCAAGTGTTAAAATACAATTTTTCCAGCTTTTTGGAATGTGATTCAAAAATAGAAGAAGGTAGAAATGGGGAAACCAGTTTTACAATTGCTGCAAAATGTAATTGTGGGATGCTGGAGACCTGGCGAGTGACCCTGCAAGTATAGATTAAGGGGAACTTTCAAAAGATATCTGAGAGAACAAACTGATGGACTTGTGAATCACCTGCAGGTGCATGGGGGAGAGGAGCAGTGAGGGAGAAATGGAATTCAGTATGTCTACCACAGCTCTGGTTTGAGTGGTGGGATGGTGAAGCCATTAACTGGGTTAAGTTATAGAAGGAAGAACAAATTCTCTCTCTCTCTCTCTCTTTTGTTTTAATTTGAGATACAGAGAGGGAGAGTGAGAGAGCGCATACATAAGTGAGGCAGGGACAGAGAGAGAGAGAGAGAGAGAGAGAGAGAGAGAGAGAATCTCAAGCAGGCTCCATGGTCAGCTCAACTTGGAGCCTGATGTGGGGTCAATCTCATGACCTGAACGAGATCATGAACTGAACTGAAGAGTTGGATGCTTAACTGACTGAGCTGCCCAGGCACCCTAGAAAGAGAAAATTATTATTATTTTTTTAAGTTTGTTTATTTTTGAAGGGGAGAGAGACAGAGCATGAGTGGGGGAAGAGCAGAGAGAGAGGAAGACACAGAATCCGAAGCAGGCTCCAGGCTCTGAGCTGTCATCACAGAGCCTGACGTGGTGCTCGAACTCACGAACTGCGAGATCATGACTTGAGCCGAAGTCAGATGCTTAACCGACTCAGCCACCCAGGTGCCCCAAAAAAGCATATTCTAAACATGGTTGTTTAATAAAATCAATTTTCTCACATAGGAGGTCTAAAAACAGTATAAATTTAAATTAGAGAATAATGTAAAAAAATATTCTGGATCCTATTCTCCTCTTTCCCAGCTAAGGACATATTTCTTTGCTCCTTCACATTCAAATACATACTGACATACAAAAACAGAACAGAATCTAAGACCTTGCAAACCATGTCCAATTACTCCTGAACTGTTTCACTAGTGATACAATGGTTACCTTAGAAATGAGATAAATAGAAAGTTGTTTCCTTTTGTGTTTTGAGTAATTGTCTTGTTGCCTAGGATGATAAGTTCTAGCCTTGAGCTCTCTGTGAAACGGTATCAACTTTTTCTTTGTTGGTTCACTTCATTCTTCATTTCAAAAGAAATCTCAAAACACTTTGTTCCAAGTTTCTTTTCAATGCCTCTGTCTTCAACATCTTCTATAGCAATAGTTATAGAATGTCTAGTACGTGTCAGGCATAGTGCTAGGTGCTTCAGAGGTAGTATTTCTTTTGATTCTCAGTAGCACTAGGAGGTACAAGTTATTTATTTAAAAGATGAAGAAACTCTGTGAGTTTAAGAATCTTGTCCCAGGGGCACCTGGGTGGCTCAGTTGGTTAAGCATCCAACTGTTGGTTTAGGCTCAGATCATGATCTCATGGTTTTGTGAGTTGAAGCCCCACATCAGGCTCTGTGCTGGCAGCTCGGAGTCTGCTTGGGATTCTCGCTTTCCCTCTCTCTCTCTGCCCCTCCCACATTCACGTTGTCTCTGTCTCTCTCAAAATAAATAAATAAAATTAAACAATTAAAAAAAAAAGAAGAATCTTGCCCCAAATTCCCTAACTGGTTAGTGAAATGAACCAGTATTTGCACTTGGGTCTGGCTGACTCTAAAGCCCTTGAAATTTCCATTATGTCACACTGATTAGTGTGATGTATACAGAAAATAATATATATCTTCTATATATAGAAAAATAAAATTTTTTTATTTTATTTTATTTTTTTTATTTGAGAGAGAGTGCACGTAAGTTGGGGAGAGAGATGGAGGGAGAGAGAGAGAGGGAGAGAGAGGGAGAGAGACAGAGAGAGAGAATCCTAAGCAGGCTTCATGCTTAGTGTGGAGCCTGATGTGTAGCTTGATCCCACAACAATGGGATCATGACCTGAGCTGAAATCAAGAGTCAGCCGCTCAACAAACTGACCCAACCAGAATCCTGAAAAATAAAAACTTTTTAATGGAAAATTTTAAACAGAAACAATAGATTAGGGGATGGTATAATGAACCTCCCTGTACCATTCACCCAACTTCTCCAAATATTAACTCATAGCCAACCTTGTTTCATCTTTACACACTTACTTTTTCTCCACTCTCTCCCTCTACCACTGAATTATTTTATACCAAATCCCAGACATCATATCATTTCATCTGTAGATATTTTTGTATGTAGGTTTAAAAGATAAATATTCTTTAAAAAAAAAACAATCACAATACCATTATTACATCAAAAGAAATAGGCAATAAATTCCTTAACATCATGAAATCTGCAGTCAGTGTCTCTATTTCCCTGATTGTCTTATACATTGTTTTAAATAGCTGGTTGTTTGTATTAGGGTCATTGGAACTAATTTTTACTTGAGGTACATAGGTTAAATTAGTTAAAACACCAGCTCATTTTGGTCTATCATCACATCCACATGCATGGGAGCTAGGAGGAACTCAGTGTCAAATTGTAGATGAACTACTGTATCAGTGAGTGATTTGTAGGTCTCTATTTCTTTTTAAATTGAGATGTAATTGACATTGTATTAGTTTCATGCATACAACATAATGACTTGACATTAGTATATATTGTGAAACGATCCCCACAGTAAGTCTAGTTAACATTTAGCATCACACAGCTACAACTTTTTCCTTGTGCTGAAAACTTATAAGATCTACTCTCTTAGTAACTTTTACATATATAGTACGGTATTATTAACCATAGTAATCATGCTGCACATTACATCCTCAGGGCTTATTTATTTTATAACTGGAAAATTGAACCTTTTGACCCCCTTTACCTATTTCTGATATAGACCAGGGCAGACATGTGCAGAAGTCAAATCCTCTTTGTGATCTGTGTGAAGTGAATCATTATTTTGACACCTTAACCAATATGCAAAGTTTCATGGTGTTTGACCACCTATGACAAATGAAATTATCTTCATTTCTTTTGCTAACTGCTTTAAAAACAAGATGAGGAATTAACCAAGGGCAGAATGTTAATGTAGATTTTCTATCAGATTAAAATGTCACACAATAAAAAAATGTAAAAGCTGTACATATGTAGTTTTTCCACAACATCTAGTGATGCCCAGGTATTAGAATCTGTCTCATGGTGGTCAAGTTTTTGGCTTACGTAATGTTTGTCTCTAATGCCCTCCTTCTCTTTGTCCTTCTTCCCCAGCTCCCTTTTGGCTGGGGTCCATGTTTACCTATGTCTTCCTAGAGACTCCCCTACTAAAAACACCTAGTTAGTCTTGATCTGATTCCAAATTCACCCATTGTCTAAATTGCCCATCCTTTACTTCATCCTCCAGTACAAAGCCCTTTTCCCAAAGATAAGCAAATGTAATGGAAAGCCTGTAGGCTTTGGAGTCAGACAGGAATGAAGTGGAATCCCATCTCTACTACTCTGTGACCTTGTCCAAGTTGATTAACTTTCTAAACATTGGTTTTGAGATTAACTAGTGGGTTGTTGGCAGCAATAGAATAGTTATGCACCCTTTAACTTTCAGGTAGCACCTTCAACCAAACCTTCTTTTGTATGACGAATCAAAAAGATCAGTCCAGGTTCCAAGGTCTGGATGGGTGGCTCCGTGTGTACATAGAGTAGTGGTAGAGACTCAGAGGTGGGCAGAGAGAAGACATGCTGTCAACTAGCCCTTCTTCATTTTGTTTTGTTTTTTAAAAAGACCGAGACTCATATGCCACCTTCCCACAGCTACTGCCTCAAATCACCAAAGCAAAATGCCCTCCTTTTCTCTACACACCCCTTTCATAACTTGTATTCCCTTTTCAGATTCCTTGAGAAGTTCTCTGAGACCTGATTTGGAGGTGGGAGGTTTGCTTCATTTCATCAACCACTAGAAAAGGCCTTGCATAGGGCCTTCATATCAGGAATTGGAGGAAAAAAAATCTTTTAAATATTCAGTTATTGGTATTTCATAGCATGGCCATAGGCAAGCAGAGGTGAATCCAGGACTGCCTGAGTGGAGTTGCTTATTGTATGATTCAGTAGATTGTTCTGGGGTCCTTCCTGTCACATTTGAAATAAGCCTTCTTCTGGCAGCCACTAAGTGAGAACCCAATTCTCTAGCCTCTTCAAGGCAGATTTTAAAATGGTGCTGTGGGAAGCCCTTGGGTTCCAATGATGATGGAGAAGAGGGTAGGACACCAGAGGGTCTAGAGGCACTCCATTTTTGTTCTGTAAGTTCTACTTTGTTCTTTGAGTCTAATGGAAATATTTGGAAAAAGGACACAGTTTTGCTACTACACACACACACACACACACACACACACACACAGAACACACTGGCAAACCACTGTTTTGGATATTCTGCTCAAGGGAAAGTTAACGAAGGAGAATGGGGAGAGGAAGCAGGCAAGGAAGAGGCAGCAAGACCCGTGAACTTGTCCTTACTATGACATTATATTACTAGTATTAGGTGTTCCCAATGAAGTTAAGAAAATATATGTGTTCACGTTCATGTGTGGTTGGTAGAACCTTTTCAGTGGTTCTCAACTCTGCTTGCACATTGTAATTATCTGAGGAGTTTTATAAAAAATATCAGTGCCTGGGTTTCACCCTACAGAGGTCTGACAATGCTTTGTTATTAACCCACCTCTGGTATCTTAATTAAAAACATATATCCACATTGTAACATTTGAACAATTATGTATTATATAAATATACATATATAAAATATGTGTATATTATATATAAAAATTATATAGGGAAACTTGACACAATTCTAGAGTTGAATTATTAAGAATGACTGCTGATAGTGACATTTTTGGATGTTTTCTCAATTTTATATTCTTCTCTGCTCATGAAGACCCAAGATAAATGGCCATAGGCTTCCCTGGCATTGTGTTAGATAAGGAGGGGCCATAAAACAAACTTTTATCATTTTGTGTTTTCTTTATCAACCCGAGGGATAATAACATACATTTATCTGCATGATCTATTCCTGCCTCCTGGTTACAATAAAGGCATTTTAGAGAGTTATCCTCTGGGCAAATTGTCTGATGTCAAACATTTGCTTCAAAATATAACTATAAAGGGTATTGGTCATGGTCTTAGAACCCACAAGCCCATAAATGTCCACTCTGCTTGAATAATGTTGCAGGAAGGTACAAGCATTAAATAAATTCAGAAGCCATTTACTGTAAATTTATTCCAAAAGTCTCTGTTGTTTTCAAGATGACACAATTAAACAGCCCACAATGAACTATAGCATTTGAAGATAGGTGCTTCTTGCTTTTCAAGTATTTGAAAGGGCTGTGTTTCTTAATTTTATTAATTCTCACAGTTAAAAATGATGTGATGATAGAGCCACAAATCAATTTGTTCTAAAGAATCCTTTAAACCTCATGGAAGTGAATCATGAAATATTTACAATACACACTTTCTGAGCTCAGAGAGTAAAATTCTTCTCTCCATAATGTAGATGCTTTAAAGGGAGCATTCTTTCCTTGGAATCCAGGGCCTTTGTTGTCAAGTAACTCTTCCCAAACTCTGTCTGTGTTTCCATTGCAAAGGGTGAGCTCTGAAAGGAAAGAGTGGGCTCTTCACCCTGTAGAGATGGGTCTATTTTGAGATTAGCACAGGTTAAGAGAAATACTTCTGAAATTTGACATGCTCTTTTAAATTCAAATATGGACCTGCATAACGCACTTGAAAAGGCTCAGGGAAGAGATTGTTAGGAAACCATGGATATGGAGTTGCTGATGGAAGGTCTAGGGTTGTTCTTGTACTAGACAAGTTCGCCTATCTGGGTTCTTATATTTAGAAAAGTTTTAGTCAAGACATCACAGACAGAATTTTTCCATTCTTGGTGCTACTTAATATTATTAGTAAGGTCACTTGTGAATGAAAATATTGGGGGAAATAAAAAAAGAGTAAAGGTATGTTCCAAAATATTTCCCTCTCATTCAGCAAATAACAGTTTCTATCAAACAGTGGCAGGGGAGAAAATGAACATTTGTTGAATACTTATTGTAGTCCAGGCATGGTGCTCAGCACTATGATATGTATTACTCCTTCAGTCCTTACAAATGTCATGAAAAATGTTACCTTGCAGATTATAAATTAAAGTTTCAGAGAAGCTTTCCCAAAGTTGTAGATCAGGAGAATGGTGAAGCCAAGATTCAAATTACAGCCTGAATTCGAAGTCCACATTCTTTTCATTATACTGAGCTGCATCTTTCTTAAAAAGCACAATGAACTAAACCATATGAAAGTGAAACTGTTATGAGTAGTGGCTTAGCAAAACAACTGTGGGGTCAGATAGACTTGAAGCCCAGATTCTTATTTCAGCAGTCTGGAGTTTGGGCAAGTTATATAGTTCATAGGGGGTATTCTTAGGATTAAATGATAAGTGTGTTAAATAAAATCATTGGCAGTGCATGACACATAAGTGTTCAATAAATTCTAGCTACAATTGTTTTCATTTTCAGGAATTTAAAGACCCCCATTCCTATACCTTTAAAGAAGTAAAAGCTGGGGTTCTGAGTCTCAGTGAATTTCTCAAGGACATAAAGTTCATCAGAGGCAAAACTAGTATTGGAACTCCACTCTTTGGAGTCCTGTTTATCCTTGTTGTCTTTCCAAGATGTAGCACATTCACAAGAGGATGTTAAGAAAGTGTGTGAGTTATCTTAATGATGACCACATTTCTCAAACCCGAGGGAACAGAATGTTTGAAATATAAGAAACTACTTGAGATCTTTTCTTAAAACACCCCGGATACGGATACTATTAGTATCTGAAAAGACCTATCTTCCTCTTCCTCCTTCCTAACACAACCCCAAATTGGTTCAGGTGTCCACCCCTTTCTCATCTCTAGGGGAGAATTCTATAGAGTTTAAGGCAGTGGACGTGGACTACATGGAAGATGTATAGTACATGGAAGGCTTGTTAAAACTCATCACTGGACCCCATCTCCAGCATTTCTGATTCAGTAAAGCTGGAGTGAAGTATAAGAATTTGCATTTCTACAGAGTTCCACATTCTCAGAAGTGTCAACTGTTGATCTGGGGACTAGTTTAAGAATCACTGGTTGAGGACAATCAATGTCATTCCTCTGTTCTGGGGCTGGGCGAGTGTAGTGAGTTGGTCCAATCTGACTAAAAGCAATGATTCATACTCCTTGGTTGGGGATTTACTTTCTTCTGTTGCAGATGAATAATGAACGATTATTAGTTGCTGGCAGCCATCTTACTACCATGAGGACAGAGCCAGCCTCAGCAAAAAGGCAGTATGTAGATGGCAGAACAGAGAGAGGGGGAGAGCCCAAGCTTTTGATCACATTGAGCACCTGAATCAGCCAAACCAGGGGCTTTATCTTCCTCTGTACCTCCTGGTATGTGAAGTTGTACAGATTTTCCTTGTTTAAGCTACACCAGATCAGAGCTTGTTACTTTGGCCAGATACCGGTACTTAATGTCAGATACATTCCTAAAACTCAATAAAATGAAAGTAAATGTATTTGAAGTAAGTAACATTTTTATTTGATTCCAGCATTTTCTTTTCCAAATAACTGACCACTTTAACTTTCATTAATGTGATCATAAATACAAAAATAAAATCTCTTTCTGTGTTTTAAATCACAGAAAATGCTCGGGGCGCCTGGGTGGCTCAGTCGGTTAAGCGGCTGACTTCGGCTCAGGTCATGATCTCGCGGTCCGTGAGTTCGAGCCCCGCGTCAGGCTCTGGGCTGACAGCTCAGAGCCTGGAGCCTGTTTCAGATTCTGTGTCTCCCTCTCTCTGACCCTCCCCCGTTCATGCTCTGTCTCTCTCTGTCTCAAAAATAAATAAAAGTTAAAAAAAAAATTAAAAAAAAAATAAATCACAGAAAATGCTCAAAAAAAAGCACAGCCCTATTCTTAATGCTTTCGTGATATACCATGGACAGGAAAACCAATTTTCTTTCAAAAGATTTGATGTGATTAGTTAGTAGTGTTCAGTAAGAAACATACTCCAGTACATTACTAAATTAGGAAACACTTGAAATTTTTAGACAAGATAAATTCCTCCTAAGGAAGTTGATCCACATAACCTTAATAATTGCAGTTTGTTATAGTTTCCATTCTGTTTCATAAGTCCAGAAAGGAGCACAAGTGACATAAATCACTTCACCTCTTCATGTTTTATACTTTTACTGCAACCACAACTATGATAAGCATATTATAAAACATAAAGCAAAACTCTCAATAACATATTAGCTCTTCCTTTTAAAAAGGATCACAGAACAGATTTTTTTTTTTACCCAGCTTATTTCTTCCTTGTAAAAACATGCCATTTGTTGTGTGTGACTATAAGCAAACATTTTTGTCTGTGATTTTGTTACATTTCCATGTAAGTCTTCTCTGTGTGGAAGGTTATTTTATTGTAGCATAATCAGCTGGTTCTCTTTCAGACACTGTATGTTAGCTGGGGACAGAGCCTAAGTCTTGAAGTTATTTTGAAAGTGGCCAACAACAAGTTTTGAGTTTTTCTGTTTCCTCTAAACCAAAGATCATGATGAGTAGTAATAATAGTATTTATTGCTACTTACTCCGGGTTACACGTTGTGCTAAGTGCTCTACCGGGATTTTCTCATTTCATTCAATCATTAATTCATTCAACAAACTTTTGCAGAACACCTAACATTTGCTACTCTGGTACTACAGACCATTTTCAGCTAGAATGTTCATCAGGATGGAAAAAAGCAGAAGTATGATTTTGGATCCCAGGGCAAGAGCCGCATTGCTCAGGAGGCAGGAGATGGAGATGATAGAAATCGTATTCTTTCCTTTTTATTCACTGAGTTTCTACTTCCACTGTGATATACTGTGTTTCTCAAAGTTTGTGCCTTGATATTTCCACAAGAGAATTATAAATAGGTATTACTTTAGAAGTCTTCATGACTAAAAATTTTGAGGGGAAATAGGGGATTCAATCATGAAACACAATTCTTGACTACAGGCATTCTCTGTGCCTTTAATATATTTTGGGGCTTTCTAAGAAGGTGCCACATTTTTTTAATCTTTTTTTTTTAACATTTTTTTATTTTTTGAGAGACAGAGACAGAGCATGAGTGGGGGAGGGGCAGAGAGAGAGGGAGACACAGAATCAGAAGCAGGCTCCAGGCTCTGAGCTGTCAACACAGAGTTGGACGCGGGTCTCGAACCCACAAACCGCGAGATCATGACCTGAGCCAAAGTTGGACACTTATGTGACTGAGCCACCCAGGTGCCCCAAAAGGTGCTGCATTATTTGCATGATGTCCCAAACTTATTTGACCGTAACCCCCTCCCACCTTTACCCCCACATGACATATAGTGTTAGGGTTCCGTGGCACATACTTCAGGAAAGGCTGGTCCAAACTATTTTTGGTTTCAAAAGTTTTTTTCATTCCTCCCTCCATATCAAAGCTCTCTAGTGCTGAAAAGCCCCACAACTGCAAACTTCCCACCCCCTGCCAATCTTCTACACCTTCAACACATCTGGTTTCCAGAACCCACAGACATGTCTGGTTAAATTTGAAATATCTGTAACAGACATTTCACTTCTCAGATTCTTTCCTTCCTGGATGATATAGTGGCCTTGATCCACAGCGACAAGGGGAGGAGGGAAGAAGAAGACATAGGGAGGAAGGTTACAACCAGGAAGGGAAAAATGTATATTTCAGTAAATAAGTGAAACTTGGCATGGTTCTTCTGAAAAACTGCCAACTCCCGACTGAAACCAAAATGTATAAAAATTAAAGTCATGAATCGTGTTTATCCTGGACGCAAAATGAAAGGGAAAACTTGGAAACTGCCTGCTTTATCTTGACATGTTTCAAAGCCAAGTCCGATAATTCTTGTCAGAGGAGGTGTGGAGAGGGAAGAAATGGTCTTTGGAACTTGGATCGTTTAATTTGGCATTCATGTTAGCGAAATAACTTAATCATTTCAAAACCCGGATTTCTGCTGTGTGAAGTGTATAGCTGCATATTGTTGTGAGTTGCTGCACTAATGAAGCCCAGTTGGGAAACAATAGTGTCGGTAATTAAAAAAAAAAAAAACCCAAAAGGAAACCTATTAACTCTGGACACCTGTCCCTCTTCCAAGTAAATACATCCATCAGATCTCTGGAAATCAGAAAAAGAGTAATAGCATCAAGTCTGGGAGAGGGGGACTTGTGGAATTCTGTAATCCATACCTTCCTTTTCAAAGAGAAAGGTTTTGCATGAGCAAGGATCCTGGTAGGAAACTGAATTCCCCATTCCAAATTGTTTATTGGAAGAGGTTTTAGTAAAGGGACTATTTACAGAGATGAGGGAATGGTTAAGGGAGCCAGCAAGGATGTTGAAATACCCAGGAATTAGCAACAGTGGGAAGCTATTACCATTAGTTGCCCTGAAGGGGCAAGGAAAACAAAGGTGTTACCAGTTTGAGGAGGGACCACCCCATAGAAGCTGGACTGGTAAATGCAGGAACCAAAACAAAAAGGAGGCAGGAAAGAAATCTCTCTCTCTCTCTCTCTCTCTCTCTCTCTCTCTCAGTCTGTTCTTTCTCTCTTTCAGCCCTCAGTTTTCTCCTGCAGGTATCTTCCACTGTCCAAACCTAGAAAGAAATAGAACCAGAAAACAAGAGAGTCCAGGAGATGTGGTGTGAATAGTGAGACCACTCGGATACCATGGAAGGAAAGGCTCTGGGGAGGAAATGGAGAATAACAGGCCTCTTTTACCAAAGAGGTAAACCAAAAGAGGTTTAACCTCTGGGTAAAAACTTTGAGCGAGACCGAAATATGTCAATAAAGAGGAAATTTTACTTTTGGATCAGAGTCCAACCCCCTCATTTTATAGATGAGAAAACTGAGATCCACAAAGCTTAGTCAAAGTCAGACATCTTATGAGAT
The DNA here is from genome assembly GCF_024362965.1 of Panthera pardus. Taxonomy (NCBI): domain Eukaryota; kingdom Metazoa; phylum Chordata; class Mammalia; order Carnivora; family Felidae; genus Panthera; species Panthera pardus. The sequence continues at coordinate 114,791,684 of NW_026527013.1, read as the reverse complement.
CAATGTAAGGTTTCAGCCCAGTCCTGACTTCTAGCTTTGCAAGGGGTCTTTTCCACTCTCCCACTCTCATATTTCAGACCCTCTGTGTCTACTCATTATTTTACTTCTGCCTCAAATTTCAGTTCTCAGATCTCTTGTGTCTTTTAGGGAAGGAAAAATAGAGATGAAGCTTTCTTCTCCAGGCAGACATATGCCGCAAACACTGGGCTATTCATCTGAATAAGGTGCACAATGCACAGAAATGAAAATGTGCTTTTGTTAATGTGCAGCTACATCTCTTTGGGCAAGCTGGATGGATAAGCAAAAACTGGCTTACCAGGAGAGGTCAACTGGATCCTTTCAAATGCATCACAGGTGTGTTGTGTGACAATCTGGACGGTTAATTAATGTGGTCAAAATGCTGCATCTATTATTAGGTTAGGTGGCGGCTTTGTCCTCCCAAGGAAGGCAAGGCACTTTAAGTTTCAGTATTTTAGGGTCTGCCTTAGAGAAAATTGGGAAATGTTGATCTTTGCCTTAAGTCTCCTGATACCCATTCCTTCCAAGGTTCCTTTCTTCCCTGTCATGAAGAGCTAGTTCCCGGCTTACCCAGGAGCTGGTCTTCTCCCCTCCCCCACACACGTTGAGTATGACTTCCTTGAACGTGGCCCAGCCTTTCAGACTGTCCTTGGCCCTTTGCTCAGTCAAAGCCCATCTGTCCTTTAGGGTTTCTCTCTCAGGAGATTTCAACAGGAGATCTGCTAAAAAAAAAAAAAAAACCTGTGTCTAACTGTCCAAAGTTGTTACTTAGTGTGTTAATGTGTTACCCTTCCCAAATACTCTCCCCACTTTCTCATTCCTGGCCACTGCCTCTCCATTTACAGATTCTCTACATTTAGATAGAGCCCATGAAGGGGTATCTGAGACTCCAGGCAACCTGTGACAGAGGCAGCAGAGGGAAGATCATCTAGCCACCACCTCTTTGTTGAGATGCAGCGAATGGTAATTTGCAGCCTCTTTAATGTTTACTTATTGTTGAGAGAGACAGAGACAGAATGAGAGTGGGTTAGGGGCAGAGAGAGGGAGACACAGTATCTGAAGCAGGCTCCAGGCTCCGAGCTGTCAGCACAGAGTCCGGTGCGGTACTTGAACTCATGAGCTGTGAGATCATGACCTGAGCCGAAGTCGGTCGCTCAACCGACTGAGCCACCGAGGTGCCCCTGCAGCCTCTTTATAAAGCAAAAATAGCTTCTCATTGACTCCTGTTGCCAGCAATGGAAAAACAAACCTCTGCCAGGTAGAGTTGGAGGTCAAGTAAACTCTTCTTTGGCCATCTAAGAAACATCATGTTACTGGAGGTTCACATACATTTTTCAGAGAACATGTTGTGTCTATGGGTCATTCTAAGAAAGAACTTTCTGAGAGATTTTTATTTCACAGTGACCAAACACCTGTCAAAGTTCACTATTTCCTTGCTTATAAGAACTAATATTATCTGTAACAGCATTAATCATCATCATATTTTATGGCTGATGGTTAAATTAGTTGGAGAAACTGCCATCACCTATTTTCAAGCTATAAAATTTGAAAGCTCAGCTGTTTTTCACTCTTTGTACTTAACCTCTTTCCCTACCCCTCTGCCCTAGCCTCTGTTGGCACATCCTTCTCCCAGAAAGTGTTATCTCAATAATGTTAGTGATAATACACTGGAGCTGAACAGCAGGACTGACCAGAAATTACCTAGTCCAGAATTTCTCACTGCTACCTTCAGGCCATGTACATGTAGGTAACTAACACATGCAGTCTTTGGTTTACAGTAGGGAGTTAATAACTGATTATTGATCTTGCAACTGGTAGACAAGTAGGTCCTGGAGATCTGATGCACAGTATAGTGAATATAGACAACAACGTTGTATTATGATCATCAAACATGCTAAGAGTCTAGATTGTAATTATTCTAATCACAAACAAGAAATGATAAGTATGTGACATGATGGAGGTGCTACTATAGCTACAATGGTCATCATATTACAATATGTAAATACATCAAATCAACATGGTGTACATCATAATTTACATGACGTTATATGTCAAATATATTTCAATTTAAAAAGGGTTGTTATGAAGCAAAATGTGGCTGAGCAGTGATCTGCAATGAAACAGATATGCAGAAATGCTTCAAAATTGCAGAGCATGGAAAGGTCTGCATTAGTCATGAGGGAAATGCAAATTAAAACCACAGTGAGATGCCTTTACATGCCCACCAGGATGGCTAGAATTTAACAGACTGGTAATGCAGATATTGACAAGGATGTGGAGCAACCGGAACTTTTATATTTCACTGACAGGTGTGTAAATGATACCATTACTTGAAACTTGTTTGGCAGCATGCAAAGAACAGTGTGTGCTGGCCTTACACTCAATAATTCCCCTCTTGAGTGTATACCACAAAAGTGCACATACATGTATTCTGAGAGTCATGTACAAGACTGCTCCAGAAGCATTATTCGTAATTAGTTGCCCTCCTCTGAAAACAACCCAAATGTCATCAGTTGTACAACTGTCAGATACCTTGTAGCATGTTCATATTTTAGAATATCATACAACAATGAAAAGAATACAATTACAATAAGAAATATGGATGGACTCAACAAACATAATATGCAGAGAAAAAAGTCAGGCTCAAAATATATGTTCTGTATTACTCCACGTATATAAAATGTAGTAGGCATAGGTACATTAAAGCAATAGGAGTCAAAACTGAAGCTGCCTTTGGAAAAGAGGAAGGGAGTGGTAATTGGAAACAGGCCCCATGGAGCTCCTGGATTGTTGCCAATATTCTTTGTCTTGTGCAGTGGTTGCAGTGTTCACCTGTAACAATCTGCTGATGTAATCATATTTTTGCTTTATCTATTTTTCTATACGTACTGCTATGCTTCAGTTAAAAAAAAAAATAGAGGTTCCTGGATGGCTCAGGCAGTTGAGCGTCCACTCTTGATTTTGGCTCTGGTCATAATCCCAGGGTTGTGGGATCAAGCCCCGTGCTGAACATACTTAAGATTCTCTCTCTGTCCCTCTGTTCCTTTCTGCTGCTCATGCTCTTTCTCTCTCTCTTAAATATAAATAAATGAGTAAATAAAATAAAATAAAATAAAATAAAATAAAATATAATTGCAGAGCTGGAGGACTGATCCAAGTTAATACAGCCTGCTGCTTCTTGGCCTTTTTAGCATATCTTATTTCCTTCAGTAGACCCTCTGTTTTCAGCTCCTGATAGTGTCAGGAGCCCATGACCTGCAGAATGAGAGACTCCTAGATACTGTCCCAGGCTCAGATATCTACATCCTGCCCTCTGCCCTCCCCATTATCTTTCCTAAAACCCTGCATTTTCTTAGGGACATGATCAAGTAGTCTCTGCTAATTTTCTGATGACGATAACGACTTTTCTTCCTGGGGAAATTCAAATTTGAAAAAAATCCTTAAGAGTGACTTTAGGGATTAGTACCATGGTTCAGCCCATAGAAGTAATCATATGGCTCAGCCCATAGAAGTAGAGGTTTTTTGGGAGGTGACACCCTCTAAATGACACAGGGTAAATGGGCCTGGACACATACCCCAAGCCTGTGCTTAGGACTTGCCTCAGGTAAGCAGAGAAGTCCAGACACGGTGTTCCTTTCCTGGGTTCTGCTGGCACAACAGGTATCGAGAAAGACCAGCTTGATGGTGGGCTGGGTCACTTCAACATGGTGGTGGAGGAAACAGGTGCTGGGCTTGTCTTTACTGAACAGCAGTGATGATGTTGAATTTGCTCACTGGCATTTTTTTCTTTTTGGCATAAATATCAGGGCGTGGTGATGATGACTAAGTAGATGAGAACAAAATTGAAAAATGGAAGTATTACTCATACATTGGACTTTCTGAACCCAGGAGTTACAGACCAGAGTGAATGGGCTGGCAGAATTTTGGGGGGATGTGCTTCTTCCTGCCATTCCTTTTTGTTCCTCTCCTTGCAGCTGGGCTTCAAGGTCCCAGGCTTATTTACCCTTCAACCAGTACTTGAGCTTGTTGAATTGCTTCAGGGGTACCACTTGGCAAGAAAACCTAGAAAGCATGTGGCCCAAGAGCCGTTTCTGTTCTCTGGGTGAGAGGTTAACACATGGGAAACAATTTTGGGAGGATTCAAGGTGATACACAGTGAAATGTTACACTGAATATTACTGAAGTAATTTGCATCCAATGAATGCAGTGAGTGGTCAGAAAGGGAAGAAATCATGTTTCCATTTGGCCTATGGAACCTGAAAATGATTCATAAACCAAACCCAGACTGTGGAGAAAAACTGCCAGTTCTTCATGTTCTCCTTTTACCTGTGTTTCTGAAGTTCCTCCTTGGGCCCAGCAATTTCACTATTGTAGGAGAGCCAGAAATGACAAAACACAGTTCCTCTTCCCCTGGGGTGGGGGTGGGAGCAAAGGGAGAGTGTCACTGTTTATCACAGTCATCTATAGATTTTTTTTTGTGTGTTTTCTGTTCTCTGGGTCTCCCTTTGGAAGAGAAAAATCTACATACAAGTTTGTGCTCTTATACTAAATACTAGTGAGGTCTTTTGTTTGTCAACGGTAATAAGATCTCTGTGGAATTTATGACAGCACTTTAAAGAATTTTGAATAATGCATTGGACACAAGTAACAGGAAGAATGTTTCACTGAGGTTCACTTGGGCAGAATTAACAATAAGCTGTGTACAGTGTGTTGCCTATTCATCTTAAAAAATAATGTGCACTTCTTTTTTTGGTTATAGAGCTCTATCTGCTTTATTGTAGAATATTTGGTAAATCAAAAACATATATGAAGAAGAAAATGAAATCCTCCCATGATTTCTTCAAGCTTACATGTTGTTGATATATCCTCCTGGCACGAACATGTGATTCATGTTGTGGTCATGTAATATATGCAGTTTTTACCATGTTTTTCATCTTTTTCCCATGTCATAAAATATTTTTACAACAATAATATTGATAAAAGCTATATAACAAGAATCTCCCAACAATAATTCTTCTAGAAGACATTGGTGAATAAAATGTCTTAGGAGATACATGTGGACATTTTACATTTCCAATCACTTGAGTGTAGTAACTACTCATTAGGTTTTCCATCCTTACTACCTCTATGGCTTTCTCATACATAGGAGCCAGATTGGCTCCACTAGTAAGAGATAAGAGAAAGACTCTTCCCCCTTAAAACATCTGTTTTAAAGATATTGAAATTTTAATTTATGAATCTTTAAAAAAATTTTTTATTTTAGAGAGACAGAAGGAGAGAGATAGAGCACGAGTAAGGGAGAGGGGCAGAGGGAGAGAGAATGAGAGGAAGAGAGAGAGAGAGAGAGAGAGAGAGAGAGAGAAAATCCCAAGCTGGCTCCATGCTCACTGCAGAGCCTGATGTGGGGCTCAGTCACATGACCCTGGGATCATGACCTGAGCTGAAATCAAGAGTCAGACGCTCAACTGACTGAGCCACCCAGGCACCTCTATGAATCTTTTTTTTAAGATGTGAAGAATGTCTTTTTTTCCCTTCTAAGATGTTATTTCTTTTTTTTTTTAATTTTTTTTAACGTTTATTTATTTTTGAGACAGAGAGAGACACAGCATGAACGGGGGAGGGGCAGAGAGAGAGGGAGACACAGAATCGGAAGCAGGCTCCAGGCTCTGAGCCATCAGCCCAGAGCCCGATGCGGGGCTGGAACACGCGGACCGCGAGATCGTGACCTGAGCTGAAGTCAGACGCTTAACCAACTGAGCCACCCAGGCGCCCCTCTAAGATGTTATTTCTAGAAAAATTCATAATCAACCTTGAAGGATAAAGTTCTCTTTGCAAAATACAATTGATCCAGCTTCTTTCGCTTGGTCCGCAAATCTGGGAGTCTACTTACTGGTCTATACAGGAGTGAAAGGTACAATTTACTTAGAATACCAATACCTTAAATGATGCAGATGGGAATCTTATAGGACTCTGGGAACAGCTGGGACCTCACAGATGTTGAACACAGGTGAGAATTGGTGTGATTCAGTGCAGCTGTAGGAATGGGTTATCTTATTTTTCCCTCGACAGCAGGATTTCATTGATCTCTATCTTTATACAGTGACTCATTCTGCTCTGTCTCTACTTCTATGTTTCCTTTGTTACCAATTACTTCATTCTCTACTTTATATGTCTCTTCTCTGCCTAATGGCTTCAGTTTACTCATAACTTGCCCTTCTCAGGGCTTCTCGGGCTGTCTTTCCCAATACATGATTGATTTTGTCTTCACATTCCAGTTCAAATTCTTGAAAGAGAATGGGTGTAGTTAGTCATTGCCATCCTTGTTTGGCTAGAGTGTTCACATCAGGTCACATTTTAGGCCTGGCTGCCTCAGGTTATATGTTTCTATGAAGGGGGTTGTCTGATATAGATCATGCCTCAGCCTGCTGCCTCACCTGGGGACACTGGCTGGAGTAAAACTCTTAAAGGGTAATCTGAATCTGGCACAGCAGCACAGAATGACCTCTTAGGCCCATTCTTTTTGTTTTGGGTTTAAAGACAAAAATTTTAATATACCACTAAAGTAATATATTTTTCATGCTTTTTTTTTTTTTTTTTCCCGGAGACAAAATTCTCCCAACTCTTTCATTTAATATAGTCATGTTAGGGGCACCTGGGTGGCTCAGTCGGTTGAGCGTCTGACTTCTGCTCAGGTCATGATCTCACAGTCTGTGGGTTCAAGCCCCGTGACTGGCTCTGTGCTGACAGTTTGGAGTCTGGAGCCTGCTTCTGATTCTGCGTCTCTCTCTCTTTCTCTCTCTCTGCCCCTCCCCCACTCATGCTCGGTCTCTCTCTCTCTCTCTCTCTCTGTCAAAAATAAACACTAAAAAAAATTAAAAAAATAAAATAGTCATGTTACATAGAAACAATAAGTAGATTTGTGTGGTTGCCAAGGGCTAGAGGTTGGATGGAAATGGGGAGATGTTGGTAAAAAGGTACAAATTCCCAGTTGTACAATGAATACGTTTTGGGGATATAATATATAGCATGGTGACTACAGTTAACAATACTGAGCTATATTCTTGAAAGTTGCTGAGAGAATAGATTTCAGGTGTTTTCACCACAAGAAAAAAAAAAAAAGGTAACCCTGTGAGGTGAAGGATGTGTTAACTAATCTTATTGTGGTAATCATTTCACAATATATTTGTATCTTAAATCATCATGTAGTACATCTTGAACATATACAATCTTATATGTCAATTATATATCAATGAAGCTGGAAAAAAATAGTCAGGTTACCTTGCTATTTTTCAGCTGACTCTAATAGAAATATATTTGAGCTAAATATTTCTTAAAGTTCCTAAATTTTAATATTATGGAGAAAATGTTCATGCTCTATAATGTTCAACTGGCATTTTAATAAGCTTATTTGCTTATTAAAGAAAGTAAATGCATTTTAATAGTTAATATAGAATTGTGCCTACAGATATCAGAGAATAGCAAAGATGGGTAGGGAAGGTCTGGAATATGCTGACTTTCGTAAAGTAGGTTAAAAACATTTCCCTTTTGAAACAGAATGTTCTCAGGCATTTTCCTGGCCCTTGGCTGCTAAAATATAAATGGTTATGTGTAATGGTTAACTGCAGACTGTTATTGTTGGAAATTATTTTTATATGCACAAATTATGATGGAGAGTGAATTGCAAACATAAATTTGTTTTTGGTTTTATTCTGATTTAGAAGGATGACTTAAATTGCCTTCAATATCATCTTACCACTGTAAAACGGGAAGTGAAGTCAGGCAAAGAACTGCTTCCTGTCTTCTTGCAGAGAGGAAACAAATATATAAATATGCATAGGCAGCCTTCAGTCTTTCTCTCTACTCAGTCTATCCCATGCACAGTCTTGATTTAGCATTAGTAAAATATAATGTCGTTCCCCTATTCTCAACTCTGGCTGTATGTTAGAATCACTTGGAAAGCTTTTAAAAGAAAACCTATTTCTAGGCCCCACTCCCCAATTTTCTGATTTATTTGGTGTGGGTGCAGTTTGGGCATTGATGCTTTTGAGAGGCATCCTAAGTAATTCTAAGGAGCAGATAGGAAGCCACTAGGCAAAAAGACAGAGTGTGAACATTTGCATTTGCCTTCAAGACAAATTTTCTATCCCCAGTTTAACTTATCAGGCAGTGGACAGCTCAACTAGCCTCTCATACCCTCTGTACAGGTATTACCTCTGTAAAGCTTCTAGCATTACTTTGTATCTTTGACAAGCTGAGTGCCTTGCACAGTGTAGGAAGTCAATAAATATTCTCCCCTCCCTTCCATCCTCACTTCCACAGGTATGGTTCAGGTCTTCATTTCTCCTGGAGTTTTGCCCTGGTCCTACTGTGCCTTCCTGACTCCAGAGTCTTTGGCTTTTTTAAGTCAGGCCAATGCATCAGTGGATCACATGGCTAGTGTCCAGTAAGACTAATTGTATCTTGTACTCTGCTCATTCTTGCTTTCTTCCTATTTTATGAGCTAGGTGACCCTTTGGCTTTCTACATCCCCCCCCCACCCCCCCGCCCTTCTGTTCCCTCACTCTTTTACTCCCTATCCTGCCAGGACTTGATGACAAAATTCAATTTCTCAGGTTTTGACCTCTTGTGCTAAGATGTCAGAGTATAATATACTTTCTGGGGCTTCTTGTCCCTATTCCTTTGGGCAAACACTTCCCCTGCCAGGCTCTGGCCCAGCTGACCTAAATTATTTTGTCAGTACCCTTGTCTGATCTGTCAAGATTCCCCTCAAAGAGAACACTCTCTATACTGTCTTTAGATTCTCATTCTTTAAAAGAAAACTGATTGAGTTGTCTACATGATTAAAAACTTCTGTTGGTCCCTTATTGCCTGAAGAATAAAGTTTAAACCTGAGATGTCCAAGATGGGAGTAATTAAGACTCAATAAAAAAGTGAGTTCCTGATGTGAGAACGATCTGGCTGTGGTATCTGTCACCCCATTGATTGCCAAGGTTGATTTGGTTGATCTGTCTGGCAGGTGGGTATCCATTTTCTCCCTCACCATTCTACGTGTTCTCTCCTGAAGCTGAACATAGCTCCAAGAAGACAACTTGTCCTGATAGAGGACCATTTTTCAGGTAGCTGAGCTCCCCTGCTAGATCCTATAAACAAGCTCTCCAGGTCCATTTGTAGGAGAAGGTAGACTAATAAAGCTTCCAAGACTCCAGACACATCCAAATGAGGTGCTGCAGGTGGCAGTCTGCCTTTATTAAAAAAAAAAAAAAAAAAAAAAGAGTTCTTCAGCTATGCCATATAAGTGGCTAGTGGTTATTGCACTGGACAACAAAAATACAGAGCATTTCCATCATTGCAGAAAGTTCTGCTGAACAGTGCTCTTCTAAATACCTTAATGTAGCTCATGAGGCCGTTTATAATCTCATCTCAATCTTTTGCTCTAAATTTTTGGCTGCTACTCACTTTCAGTCCCACCGACTTTCTCAGTGGGTGCCCTTTTACAACTCCATGCCTTTGACAATGATGTTTCCCTTTTACTGAAATCCTCTTTGACTTTCTTCTCTGGCAAATTCCTATTTACCTTTTAAGATCCAGCTCAAACATTACCTTCCTTGTGAAGTTCCCTGACATTCCTAAACACGATGATTTCTTCCTCTGTTTCCCTTGCTCATTGAACATAGCTCTATTGCCCTTATTACTGTATATTGTTATTTGCTTATAAAGTCAGCTATGTTCTTGGAAGGGGGATGCTGACTGTTCTAGAGATCTGCTCTAATGGTTATCTAAAATTGTTTGCTTGATGCCTGTTTGAAATCATGTATTTTCTTATTTATGTGTTTGGCATGTTTGAAAGGATCATTTAGAGCTTTAGAAGTCCTTCCCCTTTCTGGTGTAAACCTAGAATGACTTCTTGTCTTCCAGACTGAAGTCCATTTCTCTTCTAATTAGCTCTGACTGGACTTGAGAGGGATGTGAGAGGAGGAATTGACAAAGTCCAAAACAGAGGGACTGTATGTAGGAGCTGGTTCAGATGTGCTCAGGTTCCAGGGGCCACACAAAATAGTATGTGTTTGGGAAAGAGTAGGGAGGGAATATGGAGAAAATAAAAACAGCCCATGGAAAGAAGTTGGGGATTTATGTTTGACTTTTTCCAGGCCAAGGACAAAAGCAATTAAGATGATAAGAATTTTTATGACCATTTTGCAAAAACGTACATATTTTTCCCTCCTGGTATTTGATGAGATTTTAATAAATTCTTGTGACTCGAATTACTGGGAAGTAAATGCTCCTGACCAAGAAATTAAAGTATCAGTTAGTTTATCTTCTGCGATCATGGTTAACATCACTCTGAAAGGCTTATTTCCTTCTGAGAGGGCTATAAATCCTATTGGCTCCGATCTGAGAGACCTTCGCCGATCACTGTAATCTAGCCGTGCCGCAAATCGTACAATCATCTTCCCCTTGGCGCCCCGATCACGCCCATTGATTAGACCACGCCTACCTAAAAGTCTCCCTCCCTCCCACCTTATGGCTCCGCCCCAGGCCTAGCAGAGGAAGATTCTTATTGGTGAAGAAGTTGTCCTGGTTCCGCCCCGGGGCACGGCGATAGGCCGAGCCGGAGTGGGGCGGTGGTGGTTGGCTGCCTGGGGACGGGTCGGTAGCCGTGCCTGTCAGAGTGGCTGGCGGCAGTGGCGGCTCTCCCGGCTGGGTTGTCAGTCAGTGAGCAGAGGGGGAAGATGGCTCGCTGGGACCCGTTCTGTTAGGAAGAAGGGGGGGCAGGTGGTGCTTCTACTCCGGAGAAAGCAGAGCAGCCGCCGTCGCTGTCGCTGGGAGTCAAACTAGCCGAGGTTCTGGAGGTGGAGCTCGGGAAGCCGCTCTGGTGAGTACGACCCAGCGACCCACGCCGGGCCCCCAGGGCAGCCGGCGACCGATAACTTTTTTGTCAGGGAGGAGCCGGAGCGAGGCGGCGGCGGGGAGGGGACCGGGACTTTGTCCCCGGGGCGGCGCCTTCGTTGGGGGGTAACGGCTCCCTCGCGAGGCGCCGCGGGTGGGCGCGAGAAGGCGCTGGGCTCTAGGGGCGTCCGAGGGGCCGGAGCAGCGGGGTCGGGTGAGTGGGCTGCGGCCGGCGGCTTCTCGCCCCGAAGTTGGGCGCAGCCCGTGTGCTGCCTGGGCGGCGGCAGCTTTGTGCGCGTGGACTCGGGTCTTTCTCTTTTCCAGCAAGGAGCAGCCCAGACTCCGGGCGTGCCTAGGGGGCAGCCGCCTGGGCGGGACCCGCCGCCCCTCTGCGGGGAGCCCCCCACCCCCACCCAGCCGCAGCTGATGCTCGGGCCTGGGCCTCTCCCACTCCGGGGAGGCTACAGCTGTACGTCCAGTCTAGTGGCTAAAATGGTCACCGTCAACTCTCCACCCCCCCCCCCCCCCCCATCTTTAAAAGCAGCGTTCGCCCTGGTCTTTGGTGTCCCCCGCAGGGCAGTGAGATTCAGAAAGCAGCTACGATTCCTTCCTTGGTTATTACACCGGAGATCCCCTCTTCAGCACTTGCTCCCTTCTTTGTAGGAGTTATTCCGCTCTTGAGGCTGCTTTTAACGTGCTCGAGAATCGTCGGGGTTTTGTCTGAATATGGTTGCATTGGAAGACCCCAAGTTTGCACGCTTCAGCAAAACTGCGTATCCGCCCTTGAGCGTGCACAGTTGTGCTCTTGTGCCCTCCAAGTTCAGGCATTCCTGAAAGATTTTAATTTTGCCCTAGTGGTTTCGTGCTGCACTGGATCGGGTCTCTGATAAATACGCTGTCACACACCCCGCAGCGGCTCCGCTCTTCAGGCAGGGGGAGTTTGTTCACAGGCAGCTACTAATTTCAGAGACCACATGACAGGCAGTAGGACCAAGCTGTCCTTTTGCAAATTGTGTGTCCTTTGGGTCACACAGTAGTTTTTGGAGCCGATATGCCACCCCTTTGGTTCATGTAACACTTGACAGTTTGAAATTTTCGGCTTTTAAAATCTTATCTGCATAAAGTCATGAGGATCGGTGTAACCTTGAGTCAATGTGATAGACCCGGGAGGGTTGTTTTCCATAAGAACATTTTCCTAAAATCCACAGGCTACCCCTCCCCTCCAGTTTCTAAGCATCTTTTCTTGGGTTAATACATTTTTAAGGTTTACGAGATGCATGTTGGTTCCAAACACCATTTTTTTGAAGTACAGGGAAAGGCAAGAAAGAAAGAAAGAAAAAAAAAAGGATCTGCTGGGCCAATAGTAGCTTTAAAGTCAGTTATTCAAATAATTCATTTAAATAAAGTGGCTCAGGGGAAAACCATCACATATTTAGATTAAAAATATTCTGGATTGGCTTATTTTATCCCCTTTTGACTTACTATAGTTATTACCATAGAGGGATTATAAAACCTTTTAGTTATCGACATTAACAGCACCTGGATATAGACACCCAGATAAGGTGTTGGTTGGGTCAGTATGTTATTCCTACTATGCTTTCTTTCTTTGTTGTGTTTCTATTTTATGAAATCTGCTCTTGATTGCATTTCTCAGAGTGGTGTCGTTTTGACAGTCAGAGTTTAAACATGTCTTATAGTCAACTGTTTTATTCAGGATCCTGTGGCATGATATTTATTTTATAATGAAACTGTAAAAACTTTGAAAAATGTTAATATCAGTACCATTTTGGGGGTATCATATTTACATTTTGTAAATAACTGAAATTATGCCAAACATAAATTTATTTTGCACTGCCCCAGGCTGAATAGGTTCTATGGCAGAAGTGAATGGCATAACTCTTGTCATCAAGGAAAATACTGTCTGATGTACAAGACAGATAAGTAACAATTATAATACCATGTGATAAATGTGAATAGAGATATGCCTAGTGTAGGAAGGTAGCAGAGTAGGAGATGGCTAACTCAGCTTGGATGTAGGTAGAATCAGGAGCACACAGTACAGTTTGGAGATCTGATATAATTTAGCCAAGTGCAGGAGGTCACTAACTTTCCAAGAGAAGAATATAAGTGAGAAGGCAAGGAGGCATGAGAAACTATGGCAATTTAGAGAAGTCATTGTCAATGACAAGTCCGAAGTCAATAACATTGACATTAACATGACTTGAATGCTGGGGTTAGATAAGGAAATGGTGGAAGATGAAAATAGTGAGGGTGGTAGAACTCCAGATCAGGGCATTGTATCCTTGGCTATGGGGATTGGATTGGCGGTGATGAGTAAGAAGCCATTTAATGAATTTTTGTTTTAGATCCTCACTCTAGTAGAGTGTAGTAGAATCTGACAGGTACTGTTACCTTTGGGAAGAAAGAAGGAAGAATCAGGACCCTGAGGATTTGACTTGGTTCTAGTGATTGGAAGTGAGGGAAGATGGAGGGAAGATGATAATTTCTATTTTGGGTTTTCTGAATCTGAGGAAGCTGTGGAGCATTCGGGTGAAGATGTCATTAGATGTTTGGATCCATGGATGTGGAACTTATAAAAAAAATCAGGATTGCAGGGCAGATCGGCAGTTGAATTGAAGCCGTATTGATTTGGTGATATTGAAATGATTCAGGGAAAGGTTTTAGTGTGGTAAAAGCAGCGGCTAGAGAACAGTCTGTTAAAAAGCAGAAATGGGAAGAAGAATAGTGTGAAGGAGAGAAGAGTGCTAGTTAGAAAGGTAGGAGGAACATCAGGAGAGATGCTAAGGATGGAGAGAATTTCAAATAGAGGGGAATGGGTCAACAAGTTTGAATGTTGTAAAGAGGTGTCAAGGAAGGAGAGGATTCCAGGGACCTAAGGATCAGGATTCCATAGGTGGCTTGAACAGGTACAGTTTTAACTGAGTAGTGGTTCAGAAACCAGTCTTTGGAAGATTGAGAAAGAATGGGTGATGAGAAAGTAGACATGCTTGAGTGAGGCATTTCAAGAAAACTGAAGAAGGGAGACGATGATAGCTAAAGAGCAGTGGTTCCCATCCTTAGCTGCACATTTCCAACCATCTGAGGAGCTTTTAAGAATCTTGGTTTCCAGGGGAAAGCCCATACCAATCTGAGGTTGAGGTAGTACCCCAGGCATTAGTATTTATTTCAGCAGCTTTGTTGAAATTAATTGGCATTTAATAAACCACACATATTTAAAGTGTGCAATTTAATGTTTGCCATAGATTTACACTTGTAAAATCATCACCACAGTCCGAATAATGAACATATCCATCACCTACAAAAGTTTTCTTGTGTCCCTTTGTAATTTCTCCCTCTCATCCTCAGGAAACCACTGATCTACTTTCTGTTACTATAGATTAGTTGGACAGGTATTTTAAAGTTCCCTGGGTAATTCCAATGTTCAGGCAAGGTTGAAAACCACTGAAGAGGGATACAAGGTGAAGGAATGTTATGTTTGTTTCTTTACATGCATAAGTAAGGTGAGGAGTAAGAAGTAGGAAAGATGAGATATTTACTGGAATTGAGTCCCCAAGGAGATGGAAGTGGTTGAAATTCAGAGCTTTGACAAATAAGAAAGGAAGACAATTTGGAAGCAACAAAGAATCTGATGTTAAAGACAGCACATGTCTTTGTTATCAGCATCCAAGTTGTCATCGTGTAGTATCAAGACTGATTTTCTAAAGTATTCAAACAAAGTTAGAGAGCATATTAATATTGTGAAAATGGATGCCGCTCAGGAAATCTCCCTAAATGGAGCCTGGGACCCCTGGCACCACCATGTAATGCTTTGTCATTTTTTGGAGGGGAGCAGATGGAACTAACAGTTTGACTATTGCTTGTTATTGAGAGCCAAGTATTGCCAGAGTCTTTTTGGCCCTGTTGGAGTTAGGCTGCATATCTGCACTGAGGAAAGAGAATATTTAACATTTGAAAATCTTCTGTTTAAAACATCTTTTTGCTCAGAAGAAATTCTGTTTGCTTGCCCTTTGGATATATGCCTTTTAAATACTTTGGAGGATGAAATCATTTCTATGTCTCCCAAATGAGACCAGGAAGAGTTGTGATTAGGGAGTTGTCAAAGGCCCATACTTCCTATCCTGAGAAAGGTAATATTTATATCCCCACCCCCTCCTCTTTTTTTCTTTTCTTTTTCCTTTCTTTTATTTTCTTTCTGTCTTTCTTTCTTTCTTTCTTTCTTTCTTTCTTTCTTTTTAAATTTTCTAAATCTTTTCAGATTACCTTAAAAATTTTTTTTAAGGTTTTATTTATTTTTGAGATAGAGACAAAGCATGACTGAGGGAGGGGCAGAGAGAGAGGGAGACACAGAATCTGAAGCAGGCTCCAGGCTCTGAGCTGTCAGCACAGATCCCGACGTGGGGCTTGAACTCACAGACTGCGAGATCATGACCTGAGCCCAAGTCAGATGCTTAACCAACTGAGCCACTCAGGCACCCCTTCAGATTACCTTTAATTCAATTTATTGAGATCTCAAAAGAGCCCCAGTGGAATTTCAAATTAATTTTTTTGAGATAGTTGTGATACCTTTACAATACTTTCATCATTTCGTCAAGTCATTTAAAAAAAAAAAATTAGTATTATTTTTATTAGTAAACTCTACCCCAATGTAAGGCTTGAACTCGTGACTCCAGGACCAAGAGTCACATGTTCTACTAACTGAACCAGCCAGGTGCCCCCAAGTCATTTTTTAATGACTCAGTGTTTTATAGTTTTCCTGATGTGGTTCTGCCTATTTTTAAAGTAAATTTTTGGTATTTTAAAACATGTTGCTATTGCGAATGGAATTTTTTTCATTGTATTTTTTTTTTATTTAAAAAAAAAATTTTTTTTAACATTTATTTATTTTTGAGACAGAGAGAGAGCATGAACAGGGGAGGGTCAGAGAAAGAGGGAGACTCAGAATCTGAAGCAGGCTCCAGGCTCTGAGCTGTCAGCACAGAGCCCGACGTGGGGCTTGAACTCACAGACTGTGAGATCATGACTTGAGCTGAAGTCAGAGGCTTAACTGACTGAGCCACCCAGCTGCCCCTCATTGTATTTTAATGAGGATTGCATATTCTCAGTGGAATATAGAAAAGTTGGTAATTTAGGTATACTGTTTTCTAACTGGTCATTTTATGAAATTCTTTTTTTTTTTAAACTCCCAAATAAGGGCTTGAACTCATGACCCTGAGAGCAAGACCTGAGCTGAGATCAAGAGTCAGATGCTGAACCAACTGACCCACCCAGGCACCCCCATTTATAAAATTCTTAATTTCATTTTTTTAAGTGTATTTATTTTGAGAAAAAGAGAAAGCGTGTGTGCTTGTGCATGTAAACAGGAGGGGGGCAGAGAGAGAGAGAGAGAGAGAGAGAGAGAGAGAGGGAGAGAGAATCCCAAGCAGGCTCTGTGTTGTCAGTGAGAGAGGTAGAGAGAGTATCACAAGTAGGCTCCATGCTGTCAGTGTGGCGCCCAATGCAGGTCTTGATCTCATGACCTTGATCTCATGACCTGAGCAGAAATCAAGAGTGGATGCTTAACCAACTGAATGAACACCCAGGTGCCCCTAAAATTCTTAATTTCTTATAGTTTTTATTGGATTTTGTGATACAGCAGTTATAGCATTTGTAAATGATGGTAATTTTGCCTTCTTGCCAATATCTAATCCTTATTTCATTTTTGACATTAAATGTCTGGAGTGATGTTAAATTATATTAGTGAATAGTGAGCATCTTTGGCTCACTTCTCATTTGAGTGAGAATGCCTTTAGGGTTTCACAGTTGTGTATTCTTTCTGGCAACTTTTGTTTTTAGCATGTTAAGGAAATAATCTTCCTTAATTCCTTTTTGGAATTGAGATTTAATTGGAAAAGATATTAAATTTGATCACATACCCTTGTAATGTACACTGAGATGATCATATAGTTTTTCTTCTTTTACCTACTGGCTGATGAATTATATTAGAGGACTTCCTAGTAGATTTCACCAAACAATTGCTGGTAAAGGCAACTTGGTAGTAGCATACCTCTTTAAAGTAGTGCTAGATTTGATTGCTATGTAAGATTGATCTTTAGTATTCTTCTTATATTACCTTATATATTACTAGCTTCGCAAAATAAAAAAGAAAGAGAAACCTTCCATTTTTCTTTTATATCCCCTGGCAATTCATCTCTTCCTTAAGGTCAGAAATAGTTTAGCTATAAAAATGTCTAGGCCTTTTGGATTAAATACAGTTTATGTACATGCACAATTTTGAGACATAAGTAGTATTGTCCTTACTCTACAGATTAACTGAGACTCAACGAGGTTTAAAATACTTGTTCAAGATCAACAACTAGTTAGTGGTAGAGAGTTTAAGTTGAATTCCTATCTGATGCCATAGATCATGTGTTTTTATCAGTACCCTAATTTTTTCTTAATCAGACTTTTCCCTTATTCTCTATTATTGAGAAGTTAATTTAATCACTTTATTTGAGTGTCTTATTGTTTTCCTTTCTGCCCAATTAGTCTCAGTTTTTGGTAACCCTATCATAATTATTACTGGTCACTCTATGTAATATCATATCTCCTGCTATTTTAATAAATACATCCAAGTGTGGTTATGGTAGAAGATCCCAGAATTGAAATACAATAAATGTATAATGTACTTTATATAATTTACATTTTAATTTAATGCAGGTTCAAGATCAATTTGCATTCCTGAATCCTGTTTGTACCTTGTAAAGAATGTTAAGTGCAACACAGATAAAGGATCAAGGAGTTTTGGAAAATAGTACTTTTCCACTGTAGTTTAAACATTTGTCATTGTTGAAGCTTGCACCAGAGTAGACTTTTAGTAGTAAATGTTAAGTGATATTTGTTTGGTGTGTGTTTTCCTGAACAAAGAGTCTTTGATTAGCTGATGAACATTAGTTGCTTTCTCATGTAAATGCTTAAGGATTCATTCAGTTATTTGTACTTGACTTAATGAAAACATTGTATATGAGTTCTTAAACTGTACTATGAAAGTTATTTGAGGCATCAGCTATTGGAAGATTTGCATTTATTCTTTTATAGAATGATGTTTAGGCTTGGAAATTTAAAAGAATAATGTAAGCCTTAAAACTGCCTAAATTGGGCAAGCAATTACGAACTCTATTTTAATCTTTTGGAGCTTGCCTGGTTTTATTTGTTTGTTTTTTCCCTTTTGAATGTAAAGAACATTTAACTAATTTAATTAGGGGATTAGTTCTAAGCAACATACACATACTGTACTCCCCTGCTTCTGCCTATGGGGGCATAGAAAGTTGCCAGTCTGACCTCTTTATACTTGCCAGATATATACATTCCCTTTTCAACTTAAAGTTCAAGGTTCCTGCTGACTTGTTAATCCATAGATATTACTGTGGTGGATGGAGTGGCAACATAGCCCCCCAGGCAGTGCGCACTTTTGTAGTGGAAAAGCAGGGGAGACTATTTTGGGAAATTATGAACCTTCAAGTGGGTCCTGATAAGAGAATAGAGAGGAAGGTGGAAGTGTTTTAGGAATCAGGAGGGGAGGGGAGAAGTGTCAAACTAAGAAAGGAAGTAGAAATGTGCATATGGAATGGACTATTCAAGAAGTACAGAAAATCAGAATGGTTATATGGGTGATAGAACCAGAATATTGAGGTCAGTGAAGTCTTCTTAGAGTTTCAGAAAGGAATATGCGTGTGGCAAGGTTAAAGGGAAAGAATATTGAGAAAAAAATCAGTAGATTTTCATTTCTAAGTTGATGGAAAGTATACGATGAGAACCAAATACATACTGTAAAGGGGGTTAAGGAATAAATTGGTGGGGAAATAATTGGAGGCAGTAGCAGTAGATGAGGCTACTAAATCAGAAAGTTAATCGGTGAAGAATAAGTAAGTACGGAAGTAGCTAGAGAGCATAAGAATCTAATGAAGCCTCCCTTCCATCACCCCTCTCCCTTCTTTTCAGAAACTGTAAGCTTCTGAGATGCATTCTCAATTGTCCAATTGATAAATATTTTGTTAGTGACAATTAGAGCTATTGTTATTGAACATCTATGGTGTGCTAGTGTATTATTTTTAATCCCTAAAACATTCCTGTGATATAGATGTAATCACTACTTTTCACGTTGGAGGAAATTGAGACTTAGAGAGTTTAAGTAATTTGCTGGAAATTGGGCATGAGTTTTTGGACTCTTTTTATTGTGCCATGTTGCTTTTTCTATTTGTTGAATTGTGTCAAAACACTAGAGGGGAAGGGTGTAAAAGGACTATAAGGTATGATAGTCTTCTAATAGAAAGCAGTGGAAGAGAAATTTTAGCTATGTTTGCTATAATTTGTCTTAGCTATATTTTGTATTTAAAATATTAAACAAATTTTTTAAATGTTTTTATTTATTTTTGAGACAGAGAGAGACAGAGCATGAGCAGGGGAGGGGCAGAGAGAGGGGGAGACACAGAATCTGAAGCGGGCTCCAGGCTCTGAGCTGTCAGCACAGAGCCCGACTCGGGGCTCGAACTCATGGAGAGTGAGATCATGACCTGAGCTGAAGTTGGACGCTCGACCGACGAGCCACCCAGGCGCCCCTTAAAATATTTTATAAAAGGATTCCTTTCAACACACTTCTCTGCCATATATATATATGACATTTATTAAAACAATTTTTTTAATGTTTATTTATTTTTGAGAGAGAGAGAGAGAGAGAGACAAAGTGTGAGCAGGGGAGGGGTGGAGAGAGAGAGGGAACCACAGAATTCGAAGCAGGCTCCAGGCTCTGAGCTGTCAGCACAGAGCCCAACGCAGGGCTCGAACTCACAAACCACAAGATCATGACCTGAGCTGAAGTCAGACGCTTAGTCGACTGAGCCACCCAGGCGATCCAACATTTAATTTTTAACAAGCCCTTTTTTGGGGGAGCTGATATGCTTTTTTTTTTTTTTTTAAATCCATGATAATGATAGGTTGAGGGGAAAGGAAAGGCAGGCTAAGAAAGGTGATGTCAAGAAAAGTAAGAGTAAAACTTAATTCTTTTCACTATGAGAACTTCAAATATGTTATACAGGTGTATGTTATACTCAGGAAGGCCAGCCTCTTTGTGGAAATGGTGTTGAGCTTGTTGCTGATGTAATCAGGGCAGATACTTTTCATGTCAACAGATTATAAAGCTCCAGAGTTTACAGTAATATTATGTGATTTATGGCACTCGGATTCCATCAGTCAGGAATTGGTTATTGGCAAAAGGGTCCAAACAGATGTTCTATTTTCTGTTATAAACCCTTTTTTCAGAAACAATGCATAATTGAAAAAGAAATGCTTAAACTACTTTAGGGATTTTAAACATTCTTACAGGACTTTGAAGTACTTGGGGGAGGAATCAAGATAGAAATTTTTGTTGTACTACTTTTAGTTTCATATTCAGCTGCAAAGCAACATCTAAGTTATATTTTGTTATACTCATATAAAAGTTAATATTATTGAAAACTTTATTTAAAGAAAAAATGTAATGTTTATTTTTGAGAGAGAGTGAGAGACAGAGAGAGAGCATGCACACAAGCAGGGGAGGGTCAGAGAGAGAGGGGCACAAGAGGATCCATAGTGGGCTCTGTGCTGAGAGCAGGGAACCCAATATGGAGCTTGAATTTGCAAACTGCGAGATCATGTCCTGAGCCAAAGTCTGAAGCTTAACCAACAGAGCCTCCCAGGTGCCCCTTGAAAACTTTATTTAAAAAAATTTTTAATTCAGTCTCTGCTAAAACAAATTGACTCTTACCCCAGTTAATATGCATCAGCATGATCATACTGAACTATTTATTGCTGCTTTGCTTTCTATAAGTTTTAAACAAAGATAAACAACTATTTTAATAAGATCCACCAAGTTTCTGATTGAGAAGAACCGAGTAGAATTTTGTAGTACAGTCAAGATCTGTTGCTTTTATTATTATGGCTCTGCTAGTACACATTGCCATCATTAACTATGTTTACTTGCATTTTCTCATTGCACCTTCCCTTTGCCCCCATCATTTTTTAATTGAACATTGGAGCCTCTATTGGTGGACTTTATTTATTTTAAATGATTATTTATTTATTTTGAGAGAGAGAGAGAGCACAGAGGGGCATAGAGAGAGGGAGAGAGAGAATCCCATGCAGGCTCCATACTGTCAGCTCAGAGCCCCAGGCGGGTCTCGAACTCCTGA
Organism: Panthera pardus; assembly: GCF_024362965.1. Classification (NCBI taxonomy): domain Eukaryota; kingdom Metazoa; phylum Chordata; class Mammalia; order Carnivora; family Felidae; genus Panthera; species Panthera pardus. Next base: position 114,770,556 of record NW_026527013.1, on the reverse strand, counting down.
ACTGCGAGATCATGACCTAAGCTGAAATCCACAGTGGGATGCTTAACTGACTGAGCCACCCAGGCCCCCCTCAGACTTTATTAACGGTTGAGAGTTTCATTCCAATATACGAAAGGGCAGTGACTCACTCTAAAACATCAACCCAACCCACAAGTCAACTGGAATTTGGCTCCCTTAACATTTCTCTCTTCCTTTGTCCTCAACACTAGAGCAGATAAAACTGCCACTTAGAATGCAAAAAGCTTTAAAGAAATTAAAGTAGAGCTGTGCCTCGGAAAGTGTATTTCTGTACGCTGTAATTTTGGGGAAAGAGAGAGGAAAAAGGACCAAATGGTAACAAAATGATTCCAAGACAATATTTACATTGGGCTTTCTTTTATATTCCTCCCCATTTTCCTCATAGCATTTGTTATTATTATTTTATTTTATTTGCCTATACCCTGATTTGCCTTGCTTTGTTTCAAAAGGGATTAAAGGACACTCGCTTCCACATTTACTTGTCTCCTACAGTGGACTGAGAATCCCTCAGGTCAGGGGCTATGTCGTATTCAGCTTTGTAAACTTAGCATCTAGGACATACAGACATTCAATAGTTTATTAATAAATGGGTGATATTTAAAAACCTCTAGTACAAGAAAAGAGAGTCAGATTACTTTCTACAGCCCTACTTTATTGCAGCTTTGAAAGTGTTAATGGGCTGAATCGTGTCTTCTGTCCCCCTTTTTATATGTTGAAATCCTAATACTCAGGACCTCAGAATATAACCATAATTTGAGATAGGGTCTTTGCAGAGTTAATTAAGTTAAAATGAGATAATTAAGGTGGGCCCTAATCCAATATGACTGATGTCCTTATAAGAGGAAGTTGGGACATGACTTCTACTGACAGAAGATGATATGAAGACATAGGGAGAAGATACAAGCCAAGAAGAAAGGCCTGGAACAGAGCCTTTCCTCTCAGTAGAAGCCAACCCTGCTGACTCCTTGATTTTGGACTTTTAGTCTCCAGAAATGTGAGAAAATAGATTTCTGTTGTTTAGGCCACAGTCTATGGTACTTGGTTACAGCAACCCTAACAAACTAATATGGGTGACTTGTCTGCTTGGATTTAGTGAAATCCCAAATACCCCTAATTTGCCTATCCCCAAGGATCAATTTGCAATGCCGAATGCCAGAACCTTAAAACTTTGACTCTTCCCTCAGGCAAGACAAACAAGGTAGAGAGAAATTTGGATGGCTCAATGTAGAAAGTAATAACTATTTGTCTATTTTCACCTCCCCCCACGTACGGTCAATGGCAAGCAGCTGGCTGATTCTTTAGTTCAATTGGATTTATTTGGTTTGGCAAGGAAAAAGTGTTTATGGGTATTTTGTGTTCTTAAGTGTTCAAGAGCCTCTGCCAATAGACCTGGTTGCTTTTTCAGAGTAGAAACTGTAAGAGGAAGACTGAATAAAATGCTTTTTAATTTAATATTAATTTGAACTAATTGCTTGTACATAATCTTAGCAACATTACTTTGCTTGTGTTATGATCAATAGGGGCAGAGTAATGTATCTTTTGGCTCATGCCTATTGCTTTGATAGTTGTCATAACCCCTGATCAGCAACCAGTCATACTGAGTTGTCTCAGTTATTGTCAGCACTTTGTCATCACACGCTTTAGCCATAAGCTAAATATATATGCATTTTTTGCCACTTATTTCTTGTTTTTTAATTGGACTATATATTAAATCGTGATTTGTTTAGTCAACTCTTTTATAGTGTTTTGAGATACTTTGCTGAAAGGGAAAAATTTGAACATATACAAAAGTAGAACACTTGCCCTTTCATCATTTGGAAGCAGATATCAGAGTTCTGAGAATAGGGTAAACTAAATTAACTAGTGAACTCTGTGTCACCCTGCTAAAGATGATCTTGCTTAGTATCCCATAATGCTGTGTGTCCATCAATCTTAAAATTCTGGCCAGTGAGCTATATGTGTAAGTTAAAAGGGGCACAGGGAAGGAAGTCTCCCTTAAAAGAAAGGAGGACGTTCTTTTGCCTGCTTAACTTCTTTCCTGGAATGTGGGCAGGATGGCTATGGTAGCCATCTTGGAATGTGAAGTAGCCTTGAGGATAGCAATTTTGCTAGTGTAGTAGAGCAAAACAGGCAGCTGCCACCATACTAGCCCTGGACTGCCACCCTCTTCCCATTCATTTTTGATAAGAAGGAAATAAACTTTATCTTGTTTAAGTCATTGTTACTTTGGATTTTACTATAATATACACTTAATTAAATTTCTAAAAAAAATGTCATTTATAGTAGTTAAAATAGTGTGGTACAGATGCAGGAATAATCAAAAAGATCATTGAAATAAAATAGAGTCCAGAAACAGACCCAAGTATATGATAATTTAATATATATTAAATGTATCAATTCTTACCTCTGGGAAATGGTTCAATAAATGGTGCTGGTATAACTGGTTATTCACTTGGGGAGAATAAGTTACATTCACACTGTGTGTATGTATTTTAAAAAATCCAGAAATATTAATGATTTATCACATAGAAAATAAAACTCTGGTTACTCTAGAGGAAAACTCTGGAGAAAAATTTTATGAAGCAAAATTCAGTATTAATAAAAGAAACGATTATCAGACTTGAGTACATAAAAATGTAAAACTTTCTATACAATGAAAATACCAAAAACAAAGCCAAAAAGCAAATGACAGAACTGGGGAAATATTTGCAACATTTAGAAAGGATAGTCTGTGATAAGCTCTACAAAATTTGAAGGAAAAAAATAGGCAGAGTATATGAGTAGGCAATTCACAGAAGAAGAAATAATAAACATTTGAAAAGATTTTAAAAGAAATGCAAATAGATGTTTGCAATGTGGCATTTTTGGCCCATAAAAATGGCAATAATTAAGAAGATTAATAATGTCTATAATTGGTTAGGGTGTAGGGAAATGACACTTCCATCTATTCTTAATGGAAGTATAGCATGATATAATCTTTTTGGAAGGCAATTTTAACCACAAGTAACCTTTGATCCAGCATCCTGAGTCTATCCTGTAGAAATACTTGGACAGATTCAGGAAAGTTTATCATAGCATTGTTCAGATAGTGGAAACTGGAAACCGCCATTTTAAAGGGCTGGAAAAAAATTTCAAAAATGGGAAATACCCCTAACTTAATAGATTTAGTTAAAATTGTAATATTCAGAAGGTTTTTTTCTCCAAAAGACCGATTTCTCTATATGTGTTCTGAGGTATATTAGTTATCTGTTGCTGTGTGACAAATTACCCCAAAACTTAGTAGCTTAAAAATAACAAAGATTGGGGCACCTGGGTGGCTCAGTCGGTTAAGCGGCCGACTTTGGCCCAGGTCATGATCTCACGGTCTGTGAGTTCGAGCCCCACTTCGGGCTCTGTGCTGATGGCTCAGAGCCTGGAGCCTGTTTTGGATTCTGTGTCTCCTTCTCTCTGACCCTCCCCTGTTCATGCTTTGTCTCTCTCTGTCTCAAAAATAAATAAACGTTAAAAACAAAAACAAAAACAAAAAAAAACCCCAAAGATTTATTATTCTCATGATTTTATGGGCAGTTCTGCCTTTGTGTAGCTAAAAGCAATCTAGTTGAAATCACTTGTGCAGCTGCATTCTTCTGGGGGCTTACATGAGGTTGAAATCCCCAGGATGGCCTCTCATCTTCCAAGATCTTTCTCCATGTGGCTTCTCAACCACATGCCTATCCCTGAGATTTTGTAGAATGGTGGCTACTTTCTAAGAGAAAGTATTTCAAGAGGACATTCCTCAGGTGCAAGCACTTATTGAGCCTCTGCTGGCATCATGCTTCCTAAAGTCCATTCACCAAAACAGGTCACATTGCCAAGCCCAGTACCAGTGTGGAAGAGGACTGCACAAAAGTATACAGACTGTTGAAGGCCATAAATATAATGGTAATAGTCTATCACACATGGATTAAAACATCACCACCACCACCACCAACAACAACAAAAAAAACGAAGTCCAGGTCCAGAATATATTAGGTAAAAAAAATCAAGTCGTGGAGAGAGTGATTCTATTTTTTTTTTTTGGTGAAAAAATCAAAACACAATTTGACTATCATATCATATCAGTTTGAATGCAGGTGCAGTTTGAAGATTCAGCTGTGTCCTATTAAGCCAAGACATTAAAGAAATTTATGAAAATATGAAACAAAACCATTCTTCTCAATAACTTTTTTGTTTGTGGGAAAATTTTTACATTTATTTATTTATGATTATTTTTTATTTGAGTATAGCTGACACATAATGTAACATTAGTTTCAGGTGTGTAACTTAGTGATTTGACAAGTTTATACACTATGCTGTGTTCACTGCAACTGTAGCTACCATCTGTCCCTTACATTGCTATTACAGTGTCATTGACTATATTCCTTATGGCCTGGTTTTTATTCCTGTGACTTATTCATGGAGTATTGTTATTTTAAATAAAAACGTGTGGGGCACCTGGGTGGCTCAGTCGGTTGAGTGTCCAGCTTTGGCTCAGGTCATGATCTTGCAGTTCGTGAGTTCGAGCCCAGCATCGGGCTCTGTGCTGACAGCTCAGAAACTGGAGCCTGCTTTGGATTCTGTGTTTCCCTCTCTCTGCCCCTTCCCTGCTCATGCTCTATCTCTCTCTGTCTCTCAAAGATGAATAAATGCTAAAAAAAAAAAAAAAAAAAAAAAGTGTTATGTTGACATGTACTGGATTTATTGTAACAAATGTTTAAAGTTTTGTCATAAAAATTTCAAACATGATAACCATCAGTAAATATAACTACCACCATAACAAAAGCTATTTGGGATTCTCAATAATTTTTAAGAGTAAAGAATTTTCAGAATTGCTGATTATATAGTATATGCATGGAAAAGAGTTTGAAATAATACACAATGGTACAACAGTGCTTTCTTATGAAGAGTGGGATAGCAACAGTGAGAAGGATGAACATTTCTTTTAATTACGTGGGAAAGATCTAAGAATAGCAATAAAAAAATCTCTAATATAGAAAAATATTGATGAAGGTGGGAGATCAATGTTTTACCAAAGTGTTTATATTTTTTTGTTTTCTTTTTTACTGGAAAATTTGTAATTTGTTGTAATTGCATAATAAACAGAACCCTTCTTTTACATTCTACATTGCTGATTTTGTGTAATTCTGATGATCTTATCATGATTCTAGCACTTGCAATTATTCCTTTGGAAAATAAAGGTGCTACCTTGTTTCAATTTTTCCCTCACTTATTTTCCTCACTTCCTTTGCTATCTGGATTATAGGCTCCCATAGACACAGAGCATATCTTACTGTTCTTTTGCTATTAGTACAAAGTAATAGGCATAGTTTGCATTATACTCAGTAGGCACTCAAGGGCTTGTTGAATTATTAATGTTGCAATTTGAATGCATAGTAATGTTTACTTTTTGTATAAGTAAAAACATTGTGTGAGTTATCCACATAACTTCCCATCCTATGTCTGTTTTTGCCTGGTCTTGTTCTCTTTCTTTGTTCCCACTCTGTCCCTGCCTGGCCTATAGTCTGGATAAATTGTATGAGCTAGACAGGGGATGAATAAAAATTTGCCATCTTGAGGTTCTGGTTTACTGAATCCATAAAAGCCTTACTAAGCACCATACTACTTACTACTTATGCAATATCTTGAATATTGTTATTGAATGCTCAGTGAATGGTATTGAGGTAATTTTTATCCTTTGAAATGTTTATACTTATCTTAAAATCTTTAAGTTCAAGGTTGTTTTCTCTGGTGAAGCCAATGACATGAAGTATGTATGCATCCACTCCCAAGAGCCACATTAATTATTCTTATAAGATAAAAGAGCATTTTCTTTAAGTAATGTAGATAATACGTAATAGTTTGCATGTTGGAATATGAACATAAGGGCAAAGTGAGACAATGGAGGTAAATCATTGTGTTATAAATAATTTACCTCTACTTTGCTGATGGGGAGGTCAGACTTGAAAATTTCAACTTAATGGTATTGTCTTCATTTACAACAAGCAAATACTTTTGTCTTGTTACCTTCATAACTTTAAATTACACTGCCTACACCACTGCTTTTATATTTCTCTCCATTAGATCCCAATGAAAGCCCTGGTGTTCAATGATTTCATTCCATTGGAATTGTTTCCGGTTTTGTTTTCCTGAACATTCATCAGATTCTTTGTTGTAATTCTTGTATACTTTTATTGCTTTCCTCTTCGATATTTCTCCTGTTTCCTGTTTCATTGAGTTCTATTTCATTGGCCCATTTGGAACCTTTCTCAGCCTAGACCTGTATTCCTTCTCTATACTAAACATTAAAAATGACTTTTCACTGTGAATATTTACTTAGTTTGGGGCCTCCTATACTTAGTGTATGTCCACTTTGGGAAAAGTCATTTATTGTTATTGCACTCATAATTAATACGTGGGTAGCTTTTCAAGAGATCTCCAGCTCCGATTCCTTACTTTTTTTGTAGTATAAAATTTCTTGCATTCAGGGTGACTTACTGCATACCATGATGTCAACTACCATGGAGGGCTAATAATAAGGTAAACATTACATTAAAAATTCTGAGTAGAATTCAGGGCCCAAACTATAAAGATTCAAAGATTTATTCTTATTTATTCAATGGCTCATGAACCTGTTATGTGTGAGCCAATTTAAAAAGGCCGATTGTAACTTAGATTTTTTTTTTTTTCTTTCCAAGATTTTATGTTCATTCAAGTTGGCTAACATATAGTGTAGTATTGGTTTCAGGAGTAGAATTTAGTGATTCATCACTTACATTATAATACCCAGTGCCTATCACAACAAGTGCCCTCTTTAATGCCCATCACTCATTTAGCCCATCCCCCCACTTCCCTTCCCCTCCAGCAACCTTAACTTAGATTAAAAAAAAACAATTTTTTTTTTAACATTTATTGATTTTTGAGAGACAGAGCAGGAGCAGGGGAGGGGCAGAGAGAGAGGGAGATGCAGAATCTGAAGCAGGCTCCAGGCTCTTAGCTGTCAGCACACAGCCTGACATGGGGCTTGAACTCAGGAACTGTGAGATCATGACCTGAGCTGAAGTCAGACGCTTAACCGACTGAATCACCCAGGTGCCCTGATCCTAACTTAGATTTTTACAAATTGATTGGGTCAGAATGAAAAAGGTGTTGGGATTTAGCTGAGTTTAAGCATAAAATGAGCTATTTCTGTGAGGCTTGATTGTTAAGGAAAGTTAAAAGTGTTTAGGTTTCCCAGATTAAAATGTGCCTCATAATCAGTTTGTTAGATTTCTTCTGGGGTGTTATATTTATAGTAGATACTAGATATGTTTACCATTCTACCCATGCACAGCCCCTTCTAAAAAACCAGTCTCTACATGAGTCTATATCAGTGATCTTAACTGTTGGACCCAGGGGAGATATCTTCCCATGCATGGCCAATCTCCAGCCTGGCTAGTAAGTTGTAGTCAGGATCAAAGTAAGGATCTGTCACAGATTTATTTAAAGAATTTAGATTGTGGAAATTAAGAAATATAGATTTGGTTTGAGGAGAGTGTGCGCCTAGAGCAAAAAGACCATGATAGTTAGGACTAGAATAACCATAACGGGCCATAGGTAGGATGAGTAAGTTAGGAAGCCATTCAGCAAATAAAGAATGGCACCGAGAGAATGAGAGGAATTAAAATAGACTGATTGCCTTTAGAAGATAAGGATTTAAGTTCTAGTTTCTGGTTTTTTAGGTTCAATTTCTTTAAGCCCCTTCTGTGCTACAGTTCTCGCCTTGGATTTCTGCAAGATTCTTTGCAAATATTATTTTTTTTAAGCTAGCATTCAAGTAGCCTTGACTAAAATAATGTGCAGTTTATTGACAAATTAGATTTCTTTTAGGTAAGAGCAGCTAGGATGGTGAGATCTCTGGGAACCCCATCACTAAGATGAGCCACTCCTTTTTTACATTAACATAACATATGCCTCAGTGGTTCAACATATTCTTAAGTGCTCTATTTTATACTGTGATTTGTGATGGGTTTTATGAACTGTGGCTTCCTGGTGAAAATGTGTTTCTTGATGGTTTTATTATATAGTTAACCATCTGTAGTCTTTATCTTTCCCCCCACCTTTTGTAGAATGGTAGAGTTTATAAGCTCCAATATTCAGGATTATTCAGGTTAAAGGTATTTTACAAAGAATTATGCTCTGTATTTTGCCATCAGATTAATAAAAATTATCCCTTTGGAAAACATCAACACTTTGAAAGCAACCTATATTCATCCTATGCTTTGAGATATGGGTATTGGACATGTGGGTTCTGTGGTCTTCTACGTATATCCTTATCTAACATTAAGATAGTGTATTGTCTGAAAATGTCTAACAGTATAATAACATTTTATGAAACTTTGTTTTGAATAACTTATTTTTATATATGGATGTAGGATGAGGAGGCACTTTAAGAATCTTTTAATTTATTCCCTAATTTTCACGGGGGTTTTACTTAAAAATTTGTAGACAGATGTGTAGAGAAATCTATCACAGTCTTAAAGGATTTTGGAAATTGTATGTTTTCTCTCAGGTGCCTGTTTTATATTGAAGTTCCCAGTAATAAGAGTTATTAATTATTCTATCAAACCTGAATCCCTTATTGTATCATTTGACTTTTAAAAATTTATATTATATTAATTGTCTAAAAAATTGCAAATATCTTATACTATAAAGCAGAAAGATCAGATGAAACCTCATTTTTTCTTAACTGAAAGTTTAAATGGAATCATTGACCTCTCAGGAGAATTTTGAGGTGTTGGCATCAGGATATATGCAAAATAAGGTTGTTTATATCTAATGAATAAAAGTAATTTTTATGTAGTATAGTGGCAAATGTGATGGTTACTGTGGTATTTTGGTTTCATTGATTAAGCGTAGCACTTATGATAGGGTGATTATTAGTGAGTTTTTTTCCTCTAGACTTTGAATTGTATCCAACCAGTGCACAATATCTGCCATTATTAACAATAGGATCAGACAAAAAAGTATACATATGCAGAATATAATTACATTTATTGAACATTCATAGATTATGTCATAGTTGCAATGGGTTTTACTATGAGTTTTGATGGAAAAATCTAATTCCTTGATGGCAGGGACCATGTTTTGCTCAACCTAATATTCTCTGATGTGAGTTAGCACAATGCATTGCACTCAAAAGGTATACCCTAAATGTTTGATTAAGACAGTATTGTGGTTATCCATTGCTACCTACCAAACCAACCTCAAACTTAGTGCATTCAAACAGCACATATATTTTATGTCTCACAAATCTGAGGTTGACTAAATTTAGCTTGGCAGGTCTTCTGCTCCATGTTGTCAGCTGAAGCTGCGTTCATCCGGAGACTTGACTTGGCTGGAATGTCCAAAATGGCCCAGTCACATGGCTGGTACTTAGTGCTAACTCTCAGCTCATAGCTTAGCAGTGGCCTCTGTTCTTTTCCATGCAGACTTTCTTGGTAGTTTGGGCTTCTTACAGTGTGGTAGCCTGATTCCAAATGCCTGGAAGTGGAAGCTGCAGGTTTCTTAAGGCCTAGCCTTAGAAGTTTTACAGAATTTAGTTCACTGCATTTTCTTGGTCAAAGCAATTCATAGGGCCAGTCCAGATATCAAAATGGTTGTTGACAAATAATTTTTTTTTAACTTTGTTATTTCAGTTTAAATCAAATATCCTTTCCCTAGATAAAATATTCTTCTGAAGTCCTGAAGGATTTGAGAAGAATAGGAAGATAGAAATAGGAAATGAGAAGAGGGATTGCTGTATTTTTTCTAATTGCCCTATCTTTTCCAATAGAAACACACTGGCCTGGTTGCCATAGCACACTGATATCCTAATATGATTATAGTTGTTCTTGGGGTAGACAAAAGATGCTTTAGTCAAATACCATTTCCCATAGTAAAAATTTCTGCTCTATTTTTGATAACCAGATACTTGTTTTATGATTTACAGGGAGAATAGGCCTAGGTTACAGGTCTTTGGATTGACTTCCCACATCAGGTTCTATAAGTTTCTATTTCTTCTCTCTGTGCCTTGAGAGGAAGCTTTATTCACTTGAGGACACAGGTAAGTAGTGAGGCCATGAGCAACACTTATTTTCAAACAATAGCACAGATACCCTATTCTTTCATAGGATTTTCCAGTTGATTGGTCAGTTTCTAAGCAGTGAAATCCTTAAAATTAAATTAATTTTATTCTGTAACATAATCTGAGCATTTCCTTCTACACTGTTTTCCTGTAATTCAGCTAAGAATCTTTTTTTCTTTTTACTGTCTCACTGAGTTTTTTTTTTTAATTTTTAATTTTTTAAAATTTACATCCAAATTAGTTAGCACATAGTGCAACAATGATTTCAGGAGTAGATTCCTTAGTGCCCCTTACCCATTTAGCCCATCCCCTCTCCCACAATCCCTCCAGCCACCTTCAGTTTGTTCTCCATATTTATGAGTCTCTTCTGTTTTGTCCCCCTCCCTGTTTTTATATCAGTTTTGTTTCCCTTCCCTTAAGTTCATCTGTTTTGTCTCTTAAAGTCCTCATATGACTGAAGTTATATGATTTTGTCTTTCTCTGACTAATTTCACTTAGCATAATACCCTGTAGTTCCATCCACGTATTTGCAAATGTCAAGATTTCATTCTTTTTGATTGCCGAGTAATACTCCCTTGTATATATATACCACATCTTCTTTATCCATTCATCCTTCGATGGACATCAATGGGCTCTTTCCATACTTGACTATTGTTGATAGTGCTGCTATAAACATGGGGGTGCATGTGCCCCTTCGAAACAGCACACCTGTATCCCGTGGATAAATGCCTAGTAGTGTAATAGCTAGGTCGTAGGGTAGTTCTATTTTTAGTTTTTTGAGGAACCTCCATACTGTTTTCCAGAGTGGCTGCACCAGCTTGCATTGCCACCAACAATGCAAAAGAGATCCTCTTTCTCTGCATCCTCACCAACATCTGTTGTTGCCTGAGTTGTTAATGTTAGCCATTCTGACAGGTGTCAGGTGGTATCTCATGGTGGTTTTGATTTGTATTTCCCTGATGATGAGTGATGTTGAGCATTTTTTCATGTGTCGGTTGGCCATCTGGATGTCTTCTTTGGAGAAGTGTCTAATCATGTCTTTTGCCCATTTCTTCACTGGATTATTTGTTTTTTGGGTGTTGAGTTTAATAAGTTCTTTATAGATTTTGGATACTAACCCTTTATCTGATATGTCATTTGCAAATATCTTCTCCCATTCCATCGGTTGTCTTTTAGTTTTGCTGATTGTTTCCTTTGTTGTGCAGAAGCTTTTTATTTTGATGAGGTCCCAGTAGTTCATTTTTGCATTTGTTTCCTTTGCCTCTGGAGACGAGTTGAGTAAGAAGTTGCTGTGGCCAAGATCAAAGATGTTTTTGCCTGGTTTCTCCTCGAGGATTTTGATGGCTTCCTGTCTTACATTTAGGTCTTTCATCCATTTTGAGTTTATTTTTGTGTATGGTGTAAGAAAGTGGTCCAGGTTCATTTTTCTGCATGTCACTGTCCAGTTTTCCCAGCACCGCTTGCTGAAGAGACTGTCTTTATTCCATTGGATATTCCTCCCTGCTTTGTCAAAGATGAGTTGGCCATACGTTTGTGGGTCCATTTTTGGGTTGTCTTTTCTGTTCCATTGATCTGAGTGTCTGTTTTTGTGCCAGTACCATACTGTCTTGATGATTACAGCTTTGTAATATAACTTGAAGCCCGGGATTGTGATGCCTCCTGCTTTGGTTTTCTTTTTCAAGATCGGTTTGCCTATTCGGGGTCTTTTCTGGTTCCATACAAATTTTAGGATTATTTGTTCTAGCTCTGTGAAGAATACTGGTGTTACTTTGAAAGGGATTGCATTGAATATGTAGATTGCTTTGATTAGTGCCGACATTTTAACAATACTTGTTGTTCCTATCCTGGAGCATGGAATCTTTTTCCATTTTTTGGTGTCCCCTTCAATTTATTTCATAAGCTTTCTATAGTTCTCAGTGTATAGATTTTTCACCTCTTTGGTTAGATTTATTCCTAGGTATTTTATGGTTTTTGGTGCAACTGTAAATGGGATCGATTCCTTGATTTCTCTTTCTGTCGCTTCATTGTTGGTGTATAGGAATGCAACCGATTTCTGTGCATTGATTTTATATCCTGCAACTTTGCTGAATTCATGAATCAGTTCTAGCAGTTTTTTGGTGGCATCTTTTGGGTTTTCCATATAGAGTATCACGTCATCTGAGAAGAGTGAAAGTTTGACCTCCTCCTGGCCGATTGGGATGCCTTTTATTTCTTTGTGTTGTCTGATTGCAGAGGCTAAGACTTCCAATACTATGTTGAATAACAGTGGCAAGAGTGGATATCCCTGTCTTGTTCCTGACCTTAGGGGGAAAGCTCTCAGTTTTCCCCCATTGAGGATAATGTTAGCATTGGGTCGTTCATATATGGCTTTTATGATCTTGAGGTATGCTCCTTCTATCCCTACTTTCTTGAGGATTTTTGTCAAGAAATGTTGCTGTATTTTGTCAAATGCTTTCTCTTCATCTGTTGAGAGGATCATATGGTTCTTGTCCTTTCTCTGATTGATGTGATGAATCACGTGAATTGTTTTGTGGATATTGAACCAGCCCTGCATCCCAGGTATAAATCCCACTTGGTTGTGGTGAATAATTGTTTTAATGTATCGTTGGATCTGGTTGGCTAATATCTTGTTGAGGATTTTTGCATCCATGTTCATCAGGGAAATTGGTCTATAGTTCTCCTTTTTAGTGGGGTCTCTGTCTGGTTTTGGAATCAAGGTAATGCTGGCTTCATAGAAAGAGTTTGGACGTTTTCCTTCCATTTCTATTTTTTTGGAACAGTTTCAAGAGAATAGGTGTTAACTTTTCCTTAAATGTTTGGTAGAAATCCCCTGGAAAGCCATCTGGCCCTGGACTTTTGTTTTTTGGCAGATTTTTGATTACTAATTCAATTTCCTTACTGGTTATGGGTCTGTTCAAATTTTCTCTTTTATCCTGTTTCAGTTTTGGTAGTGTATATGTTTCTAGGAATTTGTCCATTTCTTCTAGATTACCCATTTTATTGGCATATAATTGCTCATAATATTCCTTATTATTTTTTTTATTTCTGTTATGTTGGTTGTGATCTCTCCTCTTTCATTCTTGATTTTATTTATTTGGGTCCTTTCCTTTTTCTTCTTGATCAAACTGGCTAGTGGTTTATCAATTTTGTTAATTCTTTCAAAGAACCAGCTTCTGGTTTCATTGATCTGTTCTACTGTGGTTTTTTTTTTTGCTTTCGGTAGCATTAATTTCTGCTCTAATCTTTATTATTTCCTGTCTTCTGGTGGTTTTGGTTTTATTTGCTGTTCTTTTTCCAGCTCCTTAAGGCATAAGGTTAGGTTGTGTTTCTGAGCTCTTTCTTCCTTCTTTAGGAAGGCCTGGATTGCTATATACTTTCCTCTTATGACCACCTTTACTGTGTCTGAGAGGTTTTGGTTTGTGGTGTTAACATTTTTATTGACTTCCATATACTTTTTAATTTCCTCTTTAACTGCTTAGTTAGCCCATTCATTCTTTAGTAGGACGTTCTTCAGTCTCCAAGTATTTGTTACCTTTCCAGTTTTTTTCTTGTGGTTGATTTCGAGTTTCATAGCATTGTGGTCTGAAAATATACATGGTATGATCTTGACCTTTTTGTACTTACTTAGGGCTGATTTGTGTCCCAGTATATGGTCTATTCTGGAGAACGTTCCATGTGCACTGGAGAAGAATGTATATTCTGCTGCTTTAGGATGAAATGTTCTGAATATATCTGTTAAGTCCATCTGGTCCGGTGTGTCATTCAAAGCCATTGTTTCCTTGTTGATTTTTTGACTAGGTGATCTGTCCATTGGTGTGAGTGGGGTAAGAATCTTGATAATCTTCTTGTGGCCCTTAATTTATTGCTATGGCTCCATTTCATAAAACAGAAGTTTAAAACTTCATGATGTGTCACAATCCACTTATAGAAATTTACTTCTATAGATTTATAGAAGCTTGATTTTCATAATGACATTAAAAAACAAATGGTTATGATGGGGCGCCTGAGTGGCTCAGTTGGTTGAGTGTCCCACTTCAGCTCAGGTCATGATCTTGTGGTTTGTGGGTTCGAGCCCCGCATCAGGCTCTGTGCTGACAGCTCGGAGCCTGGAGCCTGCTTCGGATTCTGTGTCTCCTTCTTTCTCTGCCCCCACCCACTTATACTGTGTCTCTGTCTATCAAAAATAAATAAATGTAAAAAAAATTAAAAAAAAACCCAAATGGTTATGAATGAGTTGGTAGTAATTTTTGGTTAAAACTTCATGATGAAGAGGATGATGTAAAGTAATAGCAAAAATCAAGAAATTTTTAGAGTTTTTTAGTAAACATTGTAAATACATTTTTCTTTCTATTTTTCACTTGAAGCATAGTTGACATATAATGAGATATTAGTTGACATATAATAAGATATTAGATATGTAACAGTGATTCAACAATTATATACATTACAAAATGCTCACCATGATGAGTGTAATTATCCTCTGTCATCATATAAAGATATTGCAATATTATTGACTGTATTCCCTGTGCTGTATTTTTTGTCCCCAGACTTATTTATTTTATAACTGGAAGTTTGTATCTGTTAGTCCCCTTCATCTATTTTGCCTGTCCTCCTTCACCCCCCTCCCCTCTGGCAACCACTAATTTATTCTCTTATTTATCTGCCTGTTTCTTTTTAATTTGTTTATTTGTTTTATCTTTTGATTCTCTATATAAAAGAAATCATGATATTTATCTTTCTCTGTCTGATTTATTTCACTTAGCATAATACCCTCTAGGTCCATCTATGTTGTTGTAAATGGCAAGATTTCATTCTTTTTCTGACTGAGTTATATTCCATTGTATATATGTACACCACATCTCCTTATCCATTCATCTATTGATGAACACTTAGGTTGCTTCCATATTTTGGCTATTGTAAATAATGCTGCAATAAACATAGTGATACATAAAAGTTTACAAATTAGTGTTTTCATTTTCTTTGGATAAATGCCCAGATGTAGAATTATTTATTGGGTTTCGTGTTATTTCTATTTTTAGTTTTTTGAGGAATTTCTATACTGTTTTCTATGTGGCTGCACCAATTGATGATCCTCCCAACAATGCACAAGCGTTCCTTTTTCCCCACAATCTTACCAACACCTGTTATGTACTATCTTTTTGTACATTTTTTCTTTTAATTTTCTTCCCGAATTGGAGAATAATAAAACAATTACAATAAATTGTGTGTCTCTGATGACAACACTTTTATGGTATGCTTTCTGGAAAACTTCTTGAGGAATTCAGGAATTGTTGTTAAAATAAGAATATAATGCCCACATTATAGAAAGGTCCTATTATATACTAAAAAATATAAAAAAATTAATTTCACACAGATGAAGTCTGCTTGTGAAATACAACATAGAATCCTAGCAAGCTTTCTAATATAACTTTAAATATTCTATTTCAAGATATTTTTGAGAAAGATAGGAAGTTAGTTACACAGCAGAAAGCATCTGTGTTAGTTTTGTTCCTTCTGCCTTTGAGAAGAATAAAGATACTTTATTTGTTTCTTAAAAATTTTAATGTTTTTATTTTTGAAAGAGAGAGAGAGAGAGACAGAGCAAGTGGGGGAAGGGCAGAGAGAGAGAAAGAGAGAGAGGGAGAGTCTGAAGCAGGCTCCAGGCTCTGAGCTGTCAGCACACAGCCTGATGCAGGGCTTGAACTCATGAGCCATGAGATCATGGCCTGAGCCAAAGTCGGATGCTCAACTGACTGAGCCATCTAGGTGCCCCAGAATAAAGATATTTTAAATGTGAGACTGTATTTTGAATATTACTTGAGGTGTCTAATTAGGTTTAAAAAGCTACAAAGTTACATAATCAAGACTGCCATAAATGTTAATGGGCTACATGTTAAATATGAAATGTAGGGGTGTAGAGAATCTCTTTGCTGAGTGTTGGTAGAAACAGTTTTTTAAATCATAGTTTCTATTTTGTGGTCACTTTGCTTTTTGCCCTACCTAGTCTCTAGTGGTACCTTTAGTCATTACTGTTATTCATCTTGGAGCCCAGGGCTAATGGAGAGAACATTTTTAAAAAAAATAACATTATAATGTGTGGTTAGGACAAAGAAAAGGTTCTGTCAACTGGAAAACACTTGGCTTTTCACTTCCTATTTCTTTAAATGCCTATCCTACACTTTGTAAAATTCTATTGTTCTCTTTCTCATATAATACATTAATATTTCAGGTCACATTTTTAAAAAACTTTTTAAATGTTTATTTATTTTTGAGATAGAGACAGAGCACGAGCAGGGGAGGGACAGAGAGAGAGGGAGACACAGAATATGAAGCAGGCTCCAGGCTCTGAGCTGTCAGCACAGAGCCCAATGCGGGGCTCGAACCCACAAACTGTGAGATCATGGCCTGAGCCGAAGTCGGATGCTTAACTGACTGAGCCACCCAGGTACCCCCCACATTTTTAATATTTATACGTTTTATGTTTTTCTTAAGATGCTTCTCCTTTTTATAAAGTTTCAAAAACTTGCCATTTGAAAGGATTTTTGTTAAGTTTTACCATATTTAGATTTGCTTTGAACTACCTTGATTTGGTAATCTAAAACTATATGAATACCATTTGAATTTGTCAATTATTAGCATTTTATGGCAGTTTAATATTTCTATGAAATTATAGATTTAATTTAAAATATTTCAACATTAGGGGAAAGTGGGTGATGGGCATTGAGGAGGGCACTTGGGATGAGCACTGGGTATTGTATGGAAACCAATTTGACAATAAATTTCATATTAAAAAAACAAAAAACAAAATAAAAATAAAATATTTCTACATTGTACTGAACCTTTTTTATTATAAAGACAAAAGGCTTAAGTATGTTGCTGTTCTTTTCATTTTTAACATTTATTTATTTTTGAGAGAGAGAGAGAGACAGACAGACAGAATGCGAGCAAGGGAAGGGGAAAAAGAGAGGGAGACACAGAGTCTGAAGCAAGTTCCAGGCTCGAGCTGTCAACACAGAGTCCAATGCATGGCTCAAACTCACAAACTGCAAGATCATGACCTGAACTGAAGTTGATTGCTTAACTAACTGAGCCACCCAGGTGCCCCTGGAAGGTGCTTTCAAATTACATTTGTGGCAGATAATATGCTATATTATTCTATGTTTAATAAAATAAACTTACCAGGCACCTGGGTGGCTCAGTTGTTTGAGCATCCTACTCTTGATTTCAGCTCAGGATGTGAGATCAAGTCTTGGGATCAAGTCTTGCATTGGGCTCAGCATGGAGCCTGCTTGAGATTCTCTCTCTTCCTCTTTGCTGCTCCTTGGCTTGTGCACACTGTCTCTCTCCCTCTCTGTCTTTCTCTCAAAGTAAATAAACTTTAAAGTAAAATAAAATAAATTTGCCTTTAAAAATTAGAAATATCCAGGGCGCCTGGGTGGCTCAGTCGGTTAAGCATCCAACTTCGGCTCAGGTCATGATCTCGCAGTTTGTGAGCTCAAGCCCTGCGTCATGGTCTGTGCTGACAGCTCGGAGCCTGGAGCTTGCTTCGGATTCTGTGACTCCCTCTCTCTCTGCTCCTCTCCCACTCACACTCTGTCTCTCTCTCTTTCTCTGTCTCTCAAAAAAAAAAAACAAAAAACAAAAAACAAAAAACCAAAAAAGAATAAATGTTTAAAAAAATTAGAAATATCTGTACTAATTTTCATTTCAGATCTGCCCTATATGTGACTAATGTCTTTCTACAGATTTGGAAATGAAGTTCTTGAGTGTACTCTTGCAGTTAAAACATTATGCAGACATTGCACATCAACTAGTCATTAGGGAAATGCAAATTAGGACTGTAGTGAGATCAACCACACACCCATTAGAACAAGTAAAATAAAAAGTAGTGACTACCACATGCTGACAAAGATGTGGAGAAACTGAATTTTTACACATTGTTGGTGAGAATATAAAATGGTATAGCCTGGAAGACAGTATATCTGGAAAATAGTTTGGCAGTATCTTAAAAAACTAAACCTGTAACTATCACATGAACCAACAATCACAACAATTTCCTGGATATTTATTTATGTCAGACAGTTAAAAAAATTTTTTTTTAATGTTTTATTTATTTTGAGAGAGAGCAAGAGAGAGCAAGAAAGAGCATATGCAGGGGAGGGGCAGAGACATAGGGTGAGAGACAATCCCAGATGGGCTCTGTATTGTCAGCTTGGAGCTCGATGCAGAACTTGAACTCATGAACCGTGAGATCATGGCCTGAGCTGAAATCAAGAGTCAAGACTTAACTGACTGAGCTACCTAGATACCCTGAGAAATGAAAACTTGTATTTGCAAGAAAACCTGTATAAGAATATTCATGGCAGCAGTAATAATAAAAAATCGGAAACAACCCAAATGTCCCTCAGCAGGTAAATGATTAAATGGTATATTCATACCATAGAATACTAGTTTGCAATAAAAAGGAACAAAGTATTGATACATGTAACAACTTGGATGGATCTTAGGGACATTATGCTGAGTGGAAAAAAGACCATCTCAAAAGGTCATATAGTATATGATTGTATCTATATAACAGTCTTAGAAAGAGAAAATTGTAGAGATAGAGAGCAGATTAGGGGTTACCAGGAATTAGGGATGATGAAGATGAAGAGGATAAGTGTGACTTAAGGGAGTATCACTAGATAGATCTTTGTGGTGATGGAATAGTTCTATATCTTGATTGTGCTGGAGGTTATACTAATCTACACATGTGATAAAATGGCATAGAATGAAACATTCTCTTTGTACCAGTATCAATTTCCTAGCTTTGATATCATATCAAATTTACCTATGGTGTAATGATTAAGAGAAACTAGAATAAAGAGTACATTGATCTCTTGTATTATTATTTTTTTAAGTTTATCTGTTTATTTTGAGAGAGAGAGAGCAGGGGAGGGGCAGAGAGAGGGAAAGAGAGAATCCCAAGCAGGCTCCACAGTCAGTGCAGAGCCTGACCTGGGGCTCGATCTCAAGACCCTGTGAGATCATGACCTGAGCCGAAATCAAGAGTCGGATGCTTAACTGACTGAGCAATGCAGGCGCCCCTGTACTATTTTTTAATGGGGTAAAATTCACATAAAATTAACCATTTTACACTGTACAATTCAGAGGTATTTGGTACATTTACATTGTTGTGCAACCCTTGCCTCTATCCAATATGAAAACATTTTCATCATCCCAAAAGGAAACCCCATACCCATTAGGCCTTTCTGCCCCCACCTTCCTTCCAGGCCCTGACAACCACTAAACTGCTTTCTATCTTTATGGATTTACCTATTCTGAATACTTCATCTGAATGGAATCATATAGTACGTGATTTTTTTTGGTTTGAATTTTTCTATTTACATAATATTTTTATTTATTTTTTAAATTTTTATTTTTTTAACATTTATTTATTTTTGAGACAGAGAGAGACAGAGCATGAATGGGGGAGGGGCAGAGAGAGAGGGAGACACAGAATCTGATGCAGGCTTCAGGCTCTGAGCTGTCAGCCCAGAGCCCGACACGGGGCTCGAACTCATGGACCGCGAGATCATGACCTGAACTGAAGTTGGACGCTTAACCGACTGAGCCACCCAGGCGCCCCCATAATATTTTTAAAGTATATTCATGTTGCTCATGAATCAATCTTTCATTTCTTTTTATGACTAAATAATATGGCACATTTGGTTTCTCATTTCACCAGTTGATGGATCATTACACCTTTTGGTTATCGTGGATGGTGCTGCTCTGGACATTCATGTGCAAGTTTTTGAACATCTACTTTTAATTCTTTGGGGTCTATTCCTAAGAGTGGAATTGCTAGGTCATATGGTAATTCTATGTTTAAAATTTTGAGAACTGCTTGGGGGACCTGGGTGACTCAGTTGGTTGAGTGTCCGACTTCAGCTCAGGTCATGATCTCACAGTTCGTGGGTTCAAGCCCCACGTCAGGCTCTGTGCTGACAGCTCAGACCCTGGAGCCTGTTTCAGATTCTGTGTCTCCTTCTCTCTCTGCCCCTCCCCTGTTCATGCTCTGTCTCTGTCTTAAGAATAAATAAACATTAAAAAAAAATAAAATTTTGAGAACTGCTAAACTGTTGGTCCATAGTGGCTAAACCCTTTTACTTTCCCCGGCAGTGTACAAGGGTTACTGTTTCTTTACATGCTTGCCAACATGTGTTATTTTCCTTTTTGAAAGAAAAGTTGTTGCATATTTGAAAGTTGCTAAGAGAGTAGATTTTAAAAGTTCTCATGACAAGAAAAAAATTTTTTTGTACCTATTAATGGTGTTGGATGTTAACTAGACTTATTTGGTGATCATTTCACAATATATACAGATATTGAGTCATTATATTGTATACCTGAAACTAACATAATGCTATATGTCGATTATACCTCAAAAAATTATTATAGCCATCCTATTGGATATGAAGTGGATTTCCTCTCATGGAGGAAATTTGCATTTCCCCAAAGACTAAAGCATCTTTTCATATGCTTGTTGGCCGTTTGTGTATTCTATTTAGAGAAATGTCTATTCAAGTCTTTTTCCATTTTTAAATTTGGTTGTCTGTCTTTTTTATTGTTATTGAGATGTAAGAGTTTAAAAAAAATTTTTTTAATGTTTATTTTTGAGCAGTGGCAGGGGGGAGGGGCAGAGAGAGAGGGAGACAGAATCTAAAGCAGGCTTCAGGCTCTGAGCTGTCAGCACAGAGCCCTACGTGGGGCTTGAACTCATGAACCATGAAATCATGCATGACCTGAAGCAAAGTTGGATGCTTAACTGACTGAACCACACAGGCACCCAGAGTTGTAAGAGTTTTTTTTATATCTTCTTATAGTAGATCTTTATCTGATACATGATTTGCAAATATTTTCTCCCATTCTTTGTGTTTTCTTTTCACTTTCTTGATGATATCCTTTGATGCACAAAAATTTTAAATTTTGATGAAGTCTATTTTTTCTTTGTTTGCTCTTACTTTTAGTGTCATATATAAGAAACTATTGCCAAACACAAGGTAATGAAGATTAACCCTTATGTTTTCTTTCAAGAGTTTTACAGTTTTAGCTTTTATATTTAGATCTTCAAATCATTTTGAGTTAATTTTTTTATTTGGTGTGAAGTATGGGTCCAATTTCATTCTTTTTCATGTAGATATCCAGTTGTTCCAGCACCTTTGTTGAAGAGATTGTTCCTTACCCATTGCATGATCTTGACATCTTTGTTGAAAATCAGTTGAACTCTTGATTCTACTTTATTGATCTATGTATCTATCCTTACACCAGTACCACGGTGGTTTGGTTACTGTAGCTTTGTAATATGTTTTGAAATTGGGATGTGTGAGTCCTCCAATTCCATTTTTCTTTTTCAGGATTGTTTTGACTATTGAGTTCTTGAAATTCCATAGGAATTTAGGATCAGCTTGTCAATTTCTGTAAAAAGGCATTTGGAATTTTGAGAGGAATTACATTGAATCTGACAGAGGTCTGCAAGAGTTGATTTGACAGCTTTTGTTAGCTTATTAGTTGCTTCTGTGGAGAAATAGAGCTCTGGAATGCTCTACTCCATTTTTGTCGACATTACTCCTGTACTAGTTTTTGCATCTTCCTATAAATTTATGAGTATTTCAAAATTAGAAGTTTAAAAACTTATCCCAATTTTCTGACCTTCTAAGGAATGAGCTATTATAAATTCATAGAAAAATAGTCTTTGTGGTTGTGTGCAGACTTTAACTATAGAAAGTATTTTCTTTCTCCTGAATAATTTGGTTTAGAATATGGCAGACAGCAAGAGAGGAATTGGAAGAAAGAGGTAGAGATTATTACCCTAATTTGAAGATCTCTAAGTTTCTGTTCTTGAGTCCCCAGTTCTTAACATAGTCACATCTCATTTTGGTAAGATCAGTGACAGTTTTGTGTTAATTCAAGCGTCACCTGGATAATACCCTTTTGTGGATATTGAAGAGGTAGGTATGATATGGTAAAGTGGAATTTGAAGGACATTTTATGGATATCTTCTATATTGAAAGGTGGGTAAATAGATATGAATAGCAAGTAAGGCAGGTACAATTAGGATTTAATTAATACCCAGCTTAATTACTTTTCTTTTTTGTAAAGTTTATTTATTTATTTTTGAGAGTGGGGGATGTGGGGCAGAGAGAGAGGGAGAGAGAATCCCAAGCAGGCTCTGCAATGTCAGCACAGAGCCTGACATGGGGCTTGATTTTAGAAACCATGAGATCATGACCTGAGCTGAGATCTAGAGTCAGATGCTTAACCGACTAAGCCAGGCATCCCTTAATTACTTTTCACTAGTGGTTATTGACGTTTTTTATTGATTCCCTTCCCCCTTAACACTTGTCACTTCTTTGTAGAGAATAAAATAAAAATCTATAGTTATATACTACTATATATATAATACTTTAGAATTAGCTTTCAAATTCTTGGTTCAGGTCAGAGTCAAGAAATCTAAGCAGTTTTGAAAATTTGTTGAACTTGCTTAACCAATATGCGTCAGCTTTATTATACTGACATTAGCTATAATATACGTATAAAATATGCTAGATTTGTTTTTAAAAAGGGCTTACAGTGTATATAAATAGGGGCCATTTATTAACTTAAGAGATCTTTCTTTTTTTTTTTTTTTTTTTTTTAATTTTTTTTTTTTTTTTTTAACGTTTATTTATTTTTGAGACAGAGAGAGACAGAGCATGAACAGGGGAGGGGCAGAGAGAGAGGGAGACACAGAATCTGAAATAGGCTCCAGGCTCTGAGCGGTCAGCACAGAGCCCGACGCGGGGCTCGAACTCACGGACTGTGAGATCATGACCTGAGCCGAAGTCGGACGCTTAACCGACCGAGCCACCCAGGCGCCCCAGAGATCTTTCTTGAATATCTCCTATCTGATAGTTACTGGATTAGGTACCGAGAATAGAATGTGGGCAAAACCAGTTTTAGTTCCTGCTCCTAAGGCAGAGTACATCTACTTGGTATATTATTCACCTATGCAAAAACAGACTGACCATTATATCTCCAGAGCAGCAATTTATTTCTTGCCTACATTACCTGTAGGTGATTGTTAATTAGTTGTGGCTTTGCCTACATGTCTCTCATTCCAGGATAAAGGAGCAACCTTTATCTGGGACATTTAGGTTTCCCCCTCCCTCTCTGCACTCTAGCCATACAGACTTCTTTCTTTTCCTTGAACAAACCCAATGGTTCATTTCCAGGGTCTTTTCCTATAAGATGCAGTTTGCTTGGCACACTACACACCACACCTTCTCATCATGTCCTAGTTAACTCACACTTAGTTAAATCTCAGCTGAAGTTCAGTTATTAGGGAAAATTTTCCTGATCCCCCAAGTCTATGTCAGTTTACACCAATTCAAAGTGATCAGCCAGTAATTGAATTGATTACTAAAACAAAAGTCAACACTCTTTAGAGAATTATAAAAGGAACCAGAATACATTTTGTCATCAATAATGTCCAACATATAATCAGAGTTCATAGTCACGTAAAGGAGAAGGAAAATGGAACTCAAGAAAAATGAGTGGTCAATAGAGATCAACCCTAAGATGGTTCATAAATTGGACTTAGCTGAGAAAGGTTTCAAAGCAGCTATGATAAATATACTCAAAAATTAAAATAAAATATGTTTAAAGAGTTAAAGGAAAATGAAACCTTAATGAATTAATAGATAGGGAATATCAGAGAAAAATGGAAAGTGTAATAAGAAAACCAAATGGAAATCCTAGGTCTGAGGAGAAATAAATAAATAAATAAATAAATAAATAAATAAATATTTCTTTTATGGATGTGAGGGCTATCTGGCTGTGACATCTTTCACCCCATTGATCACTAGGGTTGATTTGGCTGATCTGGCTGGCTAGGCGGGTGTCCCTTTCCTCCCTCACTACTTCATGTGTGTTCCTCACAAAGCTGTGTGCTCTGTCAAAGAGGGCGACCTTCCCCAACGAAGGAGTATAGTTCTCTGTCAAGGGTATACAAGTAGCTGTGCTCCCCTGCTAGAACCCCCAAACAAGCTCTCAAGGTCCATTTATAGGAGAACAGGGTAGTCAAAATTCCAAGATTCCAGACACATCCAAATGAGGTGCTGCATGTGGCAGTCTGCCTTTCTTAAAAAAAGGAAGGAAGGAAGGAAGGAAGGAAGAAAAAAGATAAAAGAAAATTTTCCTGTATGAAATTTTTACAGCAGATTGGAGATAGAAGAATAAAGAGGACATCAGTAGAATTATCCAATCTAAGAAACACAGAGAAAAAAAGATTGAAGGAAAATGAACAGAGCTTCCAGGATCAGTGGGAAAATATCAGTCTTACATATGTGTAATTAGAGTCCCAGAAGAGGAGAGTGACAATGGTAGGAGGCCTATTTGAAGATACAGTGGGTGAGATTTTCTCAAATTTGATCAAAAACATTGATTTATTGATCTAGGAAACTCAGCTACCCCAAACAGGATAAATTCAAAGAAAAACACACATAATCTTATCGTAGCTAAACTGCTGAAAACCAAAAATAAAGAGAAATCTTGATAGTAGTCAATTTCAGATGTTCCATGGCATACACATGTTAGAAGATTCACTGGAACTCACAGGACTCAGAAGCAGTTATACTTACTATGCTCTGTTACAATGAAAGTATATAAAGCTGGATTAGGTAAAGGAAAAAGATGTATCAGCTAGAATCAAGAGGAAACCAGGCACAAGCTTTCAAAGTCCTCCCTCATGGTGGTCTCATGGGAGACACGTTTTCCTCCTGCACAGAGCTCTAGCAACATATATGAAGTGTTTATGTCCAACGCACCAAAACTGACCCAAAAAGAAATAGAAAATTTTAAACAGCTCTACATCTATTAAAGAAATTGAATTCTTTCAGTAGGCAATAATGTTTTAGATAGGACACAGAAAATACTAACCATGAAAGAAAAAAAAAAACATATTGGACTTCATCACAATAAAACCTTCTGCTATTTGAAAAATACCATTAAGAAAATAAAAAGGCAAGTCACAAATTAGGAGAAAATGTTTGCAAAATAAATATTAATTCAGAACACATTAAGAACACTTACAACTCAATAAGAAGACCTATAACCTGATTAACAATGGGCAAACAACCTAAAGAAACACTTCACAAAAGAAGATACATGAATAGTCAATAGGTACATGAAAAAGTATTTAATGTTAGTCATCATAGAACTATAAATTAAAACTATGAAATACTACTACATACTCAACTACAATGGTTAAAATTTTAAAACCAAATGTTGATGAGGATTAGAGATAAGATTGAAAATCTTACAGATTGTTGCTGGAAGTGTAAAATGGCTGCTGCTGTTGTTGTGTATGTGTACATGAAGTTAAAACAGGAGGTTAGGAGAAGAAGATAGCGGCATAGGAGGGCGCTGGGCTCACCTCGTCCTGCTGATCACTTAGATTCCACCCACACCTCCCTAAATAACCCAGAAAACCACCAGAAGACTAGCAGAATGGACTCTCTGGAGCCAAGCGTAGACAAGAGGCCCACAGAAGAGGGTAGGAAGGGTGGAGAGGTGGTGCGTGCTACATGGACTGGTGTGGGGGAGCTGGGGCAGTGGAGCGGCAGCCCGCCAGGCAAGGCAGAGCCCCTGAAGTCTGGCTTGCAAAAGCAGAGGGGCGGACTCCATGAGTTTTGACAGCCAGTGGGACTTAACATCTGGAATGTTAAAATCAACAGCTCTGCTTGGAGAGTGGGAGGGTGAGGGGACAGTGGGAGGGAGAGTTGTTGAGTCCCGGAAGACAGAACTCAGCTCAGGACAAAGGCGCTGGTAAGCGCCATCTCCCTCTCCCATCCCCCAGCCGTAATCCCAAAGGGAACCAGTTCCCATCACTGAACTTGCTTGCACCACGCAAACACCCAACACTGTGCTTATGTGGATCCATCCCTGCGATGGGTCTGCCTCCCTCTCGGTGCTGCAGGGCCCCTCCTGCAGGGGACCACCGATGGCAAAGCGAGTTAAGCCTGCCCCTCCTGCCGCTGTGCACCTTGCAGATCCACTCTGGCTAATACGCCAGATCCCATCGAAGCAGCACCACAAGCCTGGCAGTGTGCAAGTAGCCTGGACAGGGGCCATGCCACTCCACAGTGAGTCCTGCCCCTGGGAGAGGGGAAGATAAGGTACACACCAGTCTGACTGTGGCCCCAGCGGTGGGCTGGGGACAGGCATCAGGTCTGACTGTGGCCCTGCCCACCAACCCAAGTTACTCCAGACAGCACAGGGGAAGTGCCCTGCAGTTTGGCACCACCCCAGGGACTACCCAAAATGACAACACGGAAGAACTCTCCTCAAGAGAAACTCCAGGAAGTAGTGACAGCTAACGAATTGATCAAAAATGATTTAAGCAATATAATGGAACAAGAATTTAGAATAATAGTCATAAAATTAATCGCTGGGCTTGAAAAAAGTATAGAGGACAGCAGAGAATCTATTGCTACAGAGATCAAGGGACTAAGAAATAGTCATGAGGAGCTAAAAAATGCTATAAATGAGGTGCAAAATAAAATGGAGGCGACCACATCTCGGATTGAAGAGGCAGAGGAGAGAATAGGTGAATTAGAAGATAAAATTATGGAAAAAGAGGAAGCTGAGAAAAAGAGAGATAAAAAACCCCAGGAGTATGAGGGGAGAATTAGAGAACGAAGTGATGCAATCAAACGGAACAATATCCGTATAATAGGAATTCCAGAAGAGGAAGAGAGGGAGAAAGGGGCTGAAGGTGTACTTGAACAAATCATAGCTGAGAACTTCCCTGATCTGGGAAAGGAAAAAGGCATTGATATCCAAGAGGCACAGAGAACTTGCTTCAGATGTAACTTAAATCGATCTTCTGCACGACATATCATAGTGAAACTGGCAAAATACAAGGATAAAGAGAAAATTCTGAAAGCAGCTAGGGATAAACATGCTATAACTTATAAAGGGAGACCGATAAGACTAGTAGCAGACCTATCTACTGAAACTTGGCAGTCCAGAAAGGAATGGCAGGAAATCTTCAATGTGATGAACAGAAAAAAATATGCAGCTGAGATTCCTTTATCCAGCAAGTCTGTCATTCAGAATAGAAGGAGAGATAAAGGTCTTCCCAAACAAACAAAGACCGAAGGAATTCATCACCACTAAACCAACCCTACAAGAGATCCTAAGGGGGATTCTGTAAGTGAAATGTTGCAAGGACCACAAAGTACCAGAGACATCACTACAAGCATGAAACCTACAGACATCACAATGACTCTAAACCCATACTTTTCTATAATAACACTGAATGTAAATGGACAAAATGCTCCAACCAAAAGACATAGGGTATCAGAATGGAACAAAAAACAAGATCCATCTATTTGCTGTCTACAAGAGACTCATTTTAGACCTGAGGACACCTTCAGATTGAAAGTGAGGGGATGGAGAACTATCTATCACGCTACTGGAAGTCAAAAGAAAGCTGGAGTAGCCATACTTATATCAGACAAACTAGACTTTAAATTAGAGGCTGTAACAAGAGATGAAGAAGGGCATTATATAATGATTACAGGGTCTATCCATCAGGAAGAGCTAACAATTATAAATATGCACCGAATAGGGGAGCCCCCAAATATATAAAACAATTACTCCCAAACATAAGCAACCTAATTGATAAGAATGTGGTAATTGCAGGGGTCTTTAATCCTCCACCCACAACAATGGATAGATCATCTAGACACAAGATCAGTAAAGAAACAAGGGCCCTGAATGATACATTGGACCAGATGGACTTGACAGATATATTTAGAACTCTGCATCCCAAAGCCACAGAATATACTTTCTTCTCGAGTGCACATGGAACATTCTCCAAGATAGATCACATACTGGGTCACAAAACAGCCCTTCATAAGTGTAAAAGAATTGAGATCATACCATGCATACCTAAGACCACAATGCTATGAAGTTTGAAATCAATGACAGGAAAAAGTCTGGAAAACCTCCAAAAGCATGGAGGTTAAAGAACACCCTACTAAAGAATGAGTGGGTCAACCAGGCAATTAGAGAGGAAATTAAAAAATATATGGAAACAAATGGAAATGAAAATACAACAATCCAAACGCTTTGGGATGCAGCGAAGGCAGTCCTGAGAGGAAAAAACATTGCAATCCAGGCCTATGTCAAGAAACAACAAAAATTCCAAATACAAAATCTAACAGCACACCTAAAGGAAATAGAAGCAGAACAGCAAAGACACTCCAAACCCAGCAGAAGAGAAATAATAAAGATCAGAGCAGAAATAAACAATATAGAATCTAAAAAAACTGTAGAGCAGATCAATGAAACCAAGAGTTGGTTTTTTGAAAAAAATAAACAAAATTGATAAACCTCTAGCCAGGCTTCTCAAAAAGAAAAGGGAGATGACCCAAATAGATAAAATCATGAATGAAAATGGAATTATTACAACCAATCCTCAGAAATACAAGCAATTATTAGGGAATACTATGAAAAATTATATGCCAACAAACTGGACAACCTGAAAGAAATGGACAAAATCCTAAGCACCCGTGCACTTCCAAAACTCAAAGAGGAAGAAATAGAGAACTTGAACAGGCCCATAACTAGCGAAGAAATTGAATCAGTTATCAAAAATCTCATAATCTTGAGAGATACTACCTATCCTTCTCAAGCTGTTCCAAAAAATAGAAAGGGAAGGAAAACTTCCAGACTCATTCTTTGAAGCCAGCATTACTTTGATTCCTAAACCAGACAGAGACCCAGCAAAAAAAGAGAACTACAGGCCAATATCCCCAATGAATATGGACGCAAAAATTCTCAACAAGATACTAGCAAATCGAATTCAACAGCATATAAAAGGAATTACTCACCATGATCAAGTGGGATTCATTCCTGGGCTGCAGGGCTGGTTCAACACTTGCAAATCAATCAATGTGATACATCACATTAACAAAAGAAAAGATAAGAACCATATGATCCTGTCTATCGATGCAGAAAAAGCATTTGACAAAATTCAGCATCCTTTCTTAATAAAAACCCTCGAGAAAGTAGGGATAGAAGGAACATACTTAAAGATCATAAAAGCCATTTATGAAAAGCCCACAGCTAACATCATCCTCAATGGGGAAAAACTGAGAGCTTTTTCCCTGAGATCAGGAACACGACAGGGATGCCCACTCTCACTGCTGTTGTTTAACATAGTGCTGGAAGTTCTAGCATCAGCAATCAGACCACAAAAGGAAATCGAAGGCATGAAAATTGGCAATGATGATGTCAAGCTTTCACTTTTTGCAGATGACATGATATTATACGTGGAAAACCCGATAGACTCCACCAAAAGTCTGCTAGAACTGGTACAAGAATTCAGCAAAGTCGCAGCATACAAAATCAATGTACAGAAGTCACTTGCATTCTTATACACTAATAATGAAGCAACAGAAAGAGAAAGAAACTGATCCCATTCACAATTGCACCAAGAAGCATAAAATACCTAGGAATAAACCTAACCAAAGATGTAAAAGATCTGTATGCTGAAAACTATAGAAAGCTTATGAAGGAAATTGAAGGAGACATAAAGAAATGGAAAAACATTCCATGCTCATGGATTGGAAGAATGAATATTGTTAAAATGTCAATACTACCCAAAGCTATCTACACATTCAATGCAATCC
This sequence comes from Panthera pardus, assembly GCF_024362965.1. Taxonomy (NCBI): domain Eukaryota; kingdom Metazoa; phylum Chordata; class Mammalia; order Carnivora; family Felidae; genus Panthera; species Panthera pardus. The sequence continues at coordinate 114,740,700 of NW_026527013.1, read as the reverse complement.
CAATCAAAACTGCACCAGCATTTTTCTCAAAGCTAGAACAAGCAATCCTAAAATTCATATGGAACCACAAAAGACCCCGAATAGCCAAAGTAATTTTGAAGAAGAAGACCAAAGTGGGAGGCATCAGAATCCCAGACTTTAGCCTCTACTACAAAGCTGTCATCATCAAGACAGTATGGTATTGGCACAAAAACAGACACATAGACCAATGGAATAGTATAGAAACCCCAGAATTAGACCCACAAAAGTATGGCCAACTAACTTTGACAAAGCAGGAAAGAATATCCAATGGAAAAAAGACAATCTCTTTAACAAATGGTGCTGGGAGAACTAGACAGCAACATGCAGAAAGGTAAAACTATACTACTTTCTTACACCATTCACAAAAATAAACTCAAAATGGATAAAGGACCTGAATGTGAGACAGAAAACCATCAAATTCCTAGAGGAGAAAGCAGGAAAAAAACCTCTCTGACCTCAGCCGCAGTGATTTCTTACTTGACATATCCCCAAAGGCAAGGGAATAAAAGCAAAAATGAACTATTGGGACCTCATAAAGATAAAACGCTTCTGCACTGCAAAGGAAACAATCAAGAAAACTAAAAGGCAACCAACGGAATGGGAAAAGATATTTGCAAATGACATATTGGGCAAAGGGCTAGTATCCAAAATCTATAAAAAACTCACCAAACTCTACACCCGAAAAACAAATGTCCAGTGAAGAAATGGGCAGAAAACATGAATAGACACTTCTCTAAAAAAGACATCCAGATGGCCAACAGTTACATGAAAAGATGCTCAATGTCGCTTCTCATCAGGAAAATACCTCAAAACCTCACTGAGATATCACCTCACGCCAGTCAGAGGAGCTAAAGTGAACAAATCAGGAGACTATAGATGCTGGTGAGGATGTGCACTGTTGGTGGGAATGCAAACTGGTGCAGTTGCTCTGGAAAACAGTGTGGAGGTTCCTCAAAAAATGAAAAATAGATCTACCCTATGACCCAGCAATAGCACTGCTAGGAATTTACTCAAGGGATACAGGAGTGCTGATGCATAGGGGCACTTGTACCCCAATGTTTATAGCAGCACTTCCAACAACAGCCAAATTATGGAAAGAGTCTAAATGTCCATCAATTAATGAATGGATAAAGAAATTGTGGTTTATATACACCGTGGGATACATGGCAATGAGAAAGAATGAAATATGGCCTTTTGTAGCAATGTGGATGGAACTGGAGAGTGTTATGCTAAGTGAAATAAGTCAGGCAGAGAAAGACAGATACCATATGTTTTCACTCCTATGTGGATCCTGAGACACTTAACAGAAGACCATGGGGGAGGGGAAGGAAAAAAAAGAAAAGAAAAAAAAAGGGTTAGAGAGGGAGGGAGCCAAAACATAATAGACTCTTAAAAACTGAGAACAAACTGAGGGTTGATGGGGGGTGCAAGGGAGGGGAGGGTGGGTGAGGGGTATTGAGGAGGGCACCTGTTGGGATGAGCACTGGGTGTTGTATGGAAACCAATTTGACAATAGATTTCATATCAAAAAATAATAAAAAAAATAAAAAGAAAAAAATTTAAAACATTTTGTTATTACATGACCTAGCAATTCTACTCATAGGTGTTTTACCAAGATAAATAAAAATGTGCCCATAAGATTTGTATACATATTGTTCCAGTTGCTATTGCTGCATAACCATCCCAAATTTAGTAGCATGGATAAAGCCATTTTATCATGCTTATGGATTCTATAGTTAAGGATTTGAGAAAAGACAGGTAAGATGACTTTTCTGTTTTGTCTATGTTTATGGCCTTAGCTGAGACGGCTCAAAGGCTAGGGGTGACTGGGGGCTGGAATTATCTGAAGACTCGTGTGCTCATAGGTCTGCTGGTTGATGTTGACTATTAGTGGGGACTCAGTAAGATTGTCAATGGAGAACACCTACATGTGGCCTCTCCATGTTAGTCCTTGGGCATTTTCATAATACAGTGGATAGGTTTCGAGAATGATGGTCCCACAGAGAATCAAGTGGAAACTATATCACTTGTGTGACCTAGCCATGGTAACAAGCTTACCTACATTGAAAGGGAGGTTACATTGATTCCACTTCTTGATGAGACAGATGTGTCCAAATTATCTTGTAAGGAGATTATGTTGTGGTCATCTTCAGATAGTAGTCTGCCAGGTGAATGTGTATAGCAGCTTGATTCATAATAGGTCCAAACTAGACCTAGTTTGACAATCCGTATGTCAATCAACAGGTAAACAGGTAAATACATTGTGGTATATTCATAAAAGTTAGCAATAAGAAAGAACAAACTATTGATATACTCAACAGTGTTAATAAATTTGAAAAACATTATGCTGAGAAGATGAAGCCAGAAACACACGTACATAATATATGACTCCATTTATATGAAGCTCTTGTGCAGACTGAAATAATCTATAGTGATAGAAATCAAATCAGTAGTTGCCTGAGATAGGGGATTGGAGGATTGACTGGAAAGGTTGGATATATAGAACTGAACTTTTAAAATGTGTACATTTTATTGTATATAAATTGTACCTTAAAGTTGATTTTTAAAAACTAAAAAAAAAAAAAAAAAAAAAAAAAAAAAAAAAGTAAAGGCAGATAGAAATTAGAAACAAGCATACAACTCTTTTGAGAAGTTTTAATGTAAAACTGGAACAGGAAATGTGAAGATAGCTAAAGAGGAAATGAGGTTAAGAGCTTTTTGGGGTGAATGAATTAGTAGCGAGGGACAAATTTAATTAGGAAGAGACGGAGACTTGTTAAAGTGATTTTGTTAGGTAGGCAAGAGAGGATAATTGTAGTGCATTATTCAAAGGATTGGCCTCAAATAGGTTCATGGACAATTCATTTATAGTTACCAGAAGGAAAGATGGAATATATAGATACAGATGCTTTAGGTATGTAGACATTTGTGAATATGTGGTAATTTTCTTGTGATTGTTCAGTGAAGTAGGAATTAAGATTATCAGCCAAGAGTTAGAATGGGGAGAAGGTTTTGGGGTTTTGAGGATCAGATACAATACATGAAACAATTAAGTAGGAGAGTGGGAAAGTGAGTAGACTATAGGGGAACTCTGCAGGATTGCCAGGTAGCCTTAAGGGCATGCTTAAGGTTCTTGGTCATAACTTTTAAGTGTTGTTTTAGTCATTTTCTCCACTTTGTTCAGCTGAGTGGTGCTGACATGGACCATGTAGAGAGTTGGATTTTACCAGGGCTGTATTTTTCCAGAGGAATAAACAATTAAAGGCAAAATAGCTGAGAAAGTATATTCAAAATGGTGATTAGAATTGACTAATAATTTAAATGGGCAAGGAGAGGGGCGCCTGGGTGGCGCAGTCGGTTAAGCGTCCGACTTCAGCCAGGTCACGATCTCACGGTCCGTGAGTTCCAGCCCCGCGTCAGGCTCTGGGCTGATGGCTCGGAGCCTGGAGCCTGTTTCAGATTCTGTGTCTCCCTCTCTCTCTGCCCCTCCCCCGTTCATGCTCTGTCTCTCTCTGTCCCAAAAATAAATAAAAAACGTTGAAAAAAAATTAAAAAAAAAATAAAAAAATAAATGGGCAAGGAGAGGAAGAATATTGGGATATGACATTACGTCCAGTAGGGTTGAAAGGTTTTGGGGTTTGAGTGCATAAAAGGGTGTGCTGAAAAGATATAAGAGATCAAAGTGGGTAATGAGAAGGACTAGAGCAGTAGCTCTCAAAGGATCATTTGGGGATCTCTTGGGAGTCCCTAAGACCCTTTCATGTAGTCTACAAGTTTAAAACTATTTTCATAATAATAGTAGGGCTTCTATTTGTCTTTTTCATTCCCATTGATAAATAAACAGTGGTTCTTTCCAGAGGCTAAGTGTAAGTATATATATATAACTATATATAACTATATAACTATATAACTAAAGGTAAGTGATAACTAATGGGATGTGTGCTTATGTGTTCTTGTTTTTTAAAAATTTCTGTTTTGTTTTTAAATATAGTAAATATCAATAGATATTAACCTACATAAATAGACAACTTTTTGAGAGCCTCAATTTTTAAAAATAATTTTATGAACAATTTTAGATTTATAGAAAAGTTACAGAGATAGTATAGAGTATTCCCAAATATCACACACCCAGCTTCAGTTTCTCTCTTTTTTTTATTTAATTTTTTATTTTTAAAAATTAGTTAGCATATAGTGCAACAGTGATTTCAGGAGTAGATTCCTTAGTGCCCCTTACCCATTTAGCCCACCCCGCCTCCCACAACCCCTCTAGTAACCCTCAGTTTGTTCTCCATATTTATGAGTCTCTTCTGTTTTGTCCCCCTCCCTGTTTTTATTAGTTTTGTTTCCCTTCCCTTATGTTCATCTGTTTTGTCTCTTACAGTCCTCGTATGAGTGAAGTCATATGATTTTTGTCTTTCTCTGACTGAGTCATTTCACTTAGCATAATACCCTGTAGTTCCATCCACGTAGTTGCAAATGGCAAGATTTCATTCTTTTTGATTGCCGAGTAATACTCCATAGTGTGTGTGTGTGTGTGTGTGTGTGTATATATATATATATATATATATATATATATATATATATATATATATATATATCACATCTTCTTTATCCATTCATCCATCGATGGACTTTGGGGTCTTTCCATACTTTGGCTATTGTTGATAGTGCTGCTATAAACATGGGGGTGCATGTGTCCCTTTGAAACAGCACACCTGTATCATGTGGATAAATGCCTAGTAGTGCAATAGCTGGGTCGTAGGGTAGTTCTATTTTTATTCAGTTTCTCTTAATGTCATTTTAGGATTGTACATTTGTCATTACTATTACATTTCTATTAACTAAATTCCAGACTTTATTGGGATCTCATCAGTTTTTTCATCACTGTCCTTTTTCTGTTCTAGGATCTGTTCCAGGATACCATATTGTATTTAGTTGTCATGTCACCTTAGTCTCTCTGGTCTCTAAGAGTTTCCTGGTCTTTTTTGTTTTTTTATGACCATGTTACCTTTGAGGAGTACAGATTGGAAATTTTGTAGAACATCCCTTAAATTGAGTTTTCTCTAATGTTTTCCTCATTATTATACTGGGTTTATGGGTTTTTGGAAAGAATACCACAGTGGTTAAGTGCCCTTCTCATCATATCATATCAGGGGTGCGTGATATTCACATGACATCATGGCTGAGGTTAATCTTGATCAAGTCAGTGTTTGACAGATTTCTCTTATAAAGTTACTATTTTCCCCTTTCTATATCCTATTCTTTGGAAACAAATCACTATATACAGCACATTCTCAATAGGGAGGCAGGGACTAAACTCCTCCTGGATATATCATTTGGAATTCTTATGAAAGGAAGCCTTGTCTCTTGCTCTCTAAATTTTATGTATTTATGTATGTATGTCTTGTCTTTCCATATGGATGCATGTATGCTTATTTTATACTTTGGGTAATAATTCAGTACTAAGTTATTTGTTTCATTGCTGAAATTGTTCCAGCTTTGGCCATTGGATATTCCTTTAGGTTGGCCCAATATTTTGAAGTGTAAAATGGCTCTGACCAAATGTTTGAGAATAGCTCGTCTAGGTTATGATCATAGGATTGAGTAGCTGAGGCAGGGAAGAAGACAGTGTTGTTGGAGATTTTTAGGGATTAAGAGTTCAGGGTGTGAGAAAATAATCACCAAGAATTTAAGTCTGAGTAGTTTGAAAGAGGGACAGTGAGCCAGAGCTAAGGTCATTTACAAATGAAGGGGAGGGATAGTGATGGGATTGATTGATAGATGGCAGCTACAGGAGTTTCAGGGTAATGTTGGGTGGATTTTTTAAAAAGTGAGAGGGAGAATGATCTAGAATGATAATAAGGAGGAAGAAGGACACTTATTTTACCTCTAGGCCCAGTGGTTTCTTCCAGGGCTACGTGAGGAAAAGCAGCCACTCTGAGAAGATCACAGGGAAAGCAGTGTCTTTAGAGAAGAACGAGGCTTCGTGTTAGAATAAGAAGAAAGAGACATACAGAGAATTGTTGAAGATGTAGAGGATTTTGCTGCTAACGGATTGTTAATTTCAGAAGGCACAGTGAAAGAACCTCCTTCCAGAATTAAGATGAGATGGGAGATGACGGTAAAACAGAGTGTGCAAGAGTTATAAACCTTAGTGTGTGAAGGCAGAGTGTAACCTGGGAGTGGTAGCTTCTTGCGGTTCCCAATTTAAACAGGAATCAGGGATGAAGGGAATAATGACTTTGGTTTTGGTAGACCAGAGGCAGATAGTGGTGGTGAGGCTGTGAAAGTTTCAAGGATAAGGAGGTATTTTGAGACCTCTCTTTTGAGTTCTACAGAAGAAGGCTCAAGTTTTACTTGAGCTTGCATGCCTGTGAAACACATGAGGATACAGATGAACTCAGGTATGCAGTTGAGGTCTCCCATTTGATCTCTTGTCAAGTGGAAGATAAGAGGTCTGGCTATTTGGTGTTACTATTGTATAATATACACACAGAAAAATGTGCAAATCAGTGTTAAGCTTGGTGAATTTTCACTAAATGAACACACCTGTGTAACTGGCCCATACATCAAGAAGCAGAATATTACTAGAACCCAAGAAATAACTCCCTCAGGGGAACCGTTATCCTAACTTTTTTTTTTTTTTTAATTTACATCCAAGTTAGTTAGCATATAGTACAACAATGATTTCGGGGGTAGATTCCTTAATGCCCCTTACCCATTTAGTCCATCCCCCCTCCCACAACCCCTCCAGCAATCCTCTGTTTGTTCTCCATATGTAAGAGTCTCTTATGTTTTGTCCCCCTCCCTGTTTTTATATTATTTTTGCTTCCCTTCCCTTGGGTTCATCTGTTCTGTGTCTTAAAGTCCTCATATGAGTGAAGTCATATGATTTTTGTCTTTCTCTAATTTCGCTTAGCATAATACCCTGTAGTTCCATCCACGTAGTTGCAAATGGCAAGATTTCATTCTTTTTGATTGCCGAGTAATACTCCATTGTATATATGTACCATATCTTCTTTATCCATTCATCCATCAATGGACTTTGGGCTCTTTCCATACTTTCGCTATTGTTGATAGTGCTGCTATAAACATTGGAGTGCATGTGCCCCTTCGAAACAGCATACCTGTATCCCTTGGATAAATACCTAGTAGTGCGATTGCTGAATCATAGGGTAGTTCTATTTTTAGTTTTTTGAGGAACCTCCATACTGTTTTCCAGAGTGCATTATCCTAACTTTTAACACAATCGATTAGTTTTGCCTGTTTTTGAAGTGTATGTAAATGTAGTTACAGAGCATGTACTCTTTCATCTGCCTTCTTTTCCCCAACATTGTGACACTGATATAATTATAGTTTTCTTATTGTCATTGTTGTATAGAACTCCATGTGGTATATTTATCCATTCTACTCTTGATGAACATTTGGTTTGTTTCTAGTTTTTAACTGTTTACAAAAACTGCTGCTCTGAGAATTCCTAACTAAACACATCTTTCAGAAAACATATATCCACATTTCTCTAGGGTATATTTTTATGAGTGGAATTGTTGGTCTATGGAAGATGCATTTGTTCAAGTTCAGAAGATATTGTCAAAGAGTTTTCCAAGATATTGTACCAATTTATATCCATACCAGCTCTTATGAATATTCTGTTTGCTCCATATCTTTTTTCAACACTTGGGATTTTTGTTTTTCATTCTAGCCACACTTGCAAGTGTGTGTGTGTATGTGTGTGTGTGTGTGTGTGTTGAACACCTTTCATATGTTAGGTTTTTCATTTGGGTAACTGTTATGCTTGTTTTTCCTATTGAATTATCTGCCTTTTTCTTACTAATTTGAGTTCTGTATATGAGACTTCTGTTAGATATATGAAATGCAAATATCATCTCCCACCCTTTGGCTTTGTCTTTTCATTCTCTTAGTGGTAACTTGATGAACAGAAGTTCTTCCCTTCCCCCCATCCCCAAACCCCACCAGCTTTATTGAAGTGTGATTGACAAATAAAAGTTGTATGTATTTAAGGTATCAATATTTTGATATGCCACAATCAAGCTAATTAATATATCCATTACCTCACTTAGTTATCTTTGTGTGTGTGTGTGGTGAGAGCACTTAAGAGCTACTCTCTCAGCAAATTTCAAATATACATTTTCAACTGTAGTTAACATGCTGTATGTACATTAGATCCCCAGGAATTATCTTGTGACTGAAAATGTACATCTTTTGACCAACATCTCCCCATTGCCCCCACCTCCATAGCCCCTGGATACCATCATTTTACTCTGTGTTAACTATGAGTTTGACTTTTTTAGCCTTTACATATAAGTGAGATATTGGAGTATTTATCTTTCTGTGCCTGATTTATTTCACCTAGCATAATGTCCTCCAGGTTCACCCATGTTGTCACAAATGGCAGGATTGCCTTTTTAAGGCTGAATAGTATTTCATTGTACACTGCATTTTTTTATTCATTCATTTGTTGACAAACAGAAGTTCTTAATTTAATGAAGTCCAATTTATTTTTGAATTGCTTTATGAACAGTGCTTTTGTGCTTCTTGTTTAAGAAACCTTTGCCTACTCTAAGGTTATGAATGTATTCTCTTATGTTTTTCTCCAAATGCTTTTTGTTTTACCTTTTTCACTTAAATCTAAGATCCAACTGGAACTGATATTTGCATGTGGTATGAACTACTAGGTCATGGTTCTCCATATGTATGTGTGTGTGTGTGTGTGTGTATATATATATATATATATATGTATATATATATACATATATATATATATATATATATATATATATATATGGAATGAAACAGGGTGGCCAGAAAAATATTATAATTATATAATTATATAATATAATATATATATAATTATGTAATATTATATATTATATTATTTAATATATATATATTTTTTCTGGCCACCCTGTTTCATTCCATTGATTCTTTTTGGCCCTTTTGATAATACACACTGGCTTAACTACTATAATGTTTGTTAGATTTTCTAGTAAACCTTGATGTTTAGAAGTTCAAGTCCTGTAGCTCTGTTGTTCTTCAAGATTGCTTGAGTATTCTTGATAGTCAAATCCCTCTTGATTCCTTTCAACCTTTTAAAAATTAATTTTAACTAGGGAGTTGTTTTGAATTTTTGTAAAAATTTCACCTCCCCAATTCTCTGTAATTTGATGTAACATCGTTTTATTTGTGATAATTTTCTATCTTAATTTACTAAGTAAACAGTGAATCGATACAAAAGAAAACATGCGTATTTAAATTTACTTTCCTTCATTTTGCTTCACAAATAAGTATAATGTAACAAGATAAAAATAAAAATGCAGAAATAAAATAAGGATAAGAGTATAATATAAAACGACAGATAAGATTAATTCAGGCCTGCTTTTTTGTATACAGAGTTAGGGCAGAAACTGTAACTCCCATTTTATTAGAGTCAAAGCAAAGAGAATCAGTTATGAGATTCACAGTATCCATATGTAAAAGCAAACCAGTTACTCTAAAGGAGAGTTTTTCCTGGTCGTAAAAACTGAAGATGTGAATTTTCTCCTTTTTTGGATTTTAAAGGTGATAACATGTGAGATAGCAGTGTTTTTGGTAACATTTGGGACATAATTCCAAAGCCCAATTTATCTGAATGGACAGTTCTATAAAATCAGTAATATGGTACAAATTTTGCATAGTATTTAAAGCCTTATTGCCAGGTACTGTAATAAGTGCTTTTATTTGCATTTTTAATTTAATCATAACCCTTGACTGTAGGTGCTATGGTTATCTGTATTTCACAGATGAAAAAATTAAGGTAAATAACTTGCCTAAGTTTCTACTACAAATAAGTAATAGAATCAAGATTAAGTTTTGGGCAATTATACCTCTATTTCTACTACATGATTATGCTGATAAAAATTAAGTCTCATGCAGGATTTGTGCCTGAATTAGGGGTTTAGGAAATTCAGATAGAGCTAAGGTTTTCTTCAAGAAACAGTTTCTAGGTCTACGTTCATATAGATGGGTGAAGAAAACAACATTGTATTTTCACAGCAATTTTGCTTGAGCTAAATTTGTTTTGCATGTTCTTTAGCTTTTTTCCCTTATTTTTACTTAACTAAATCCCAGTCTGAATAACTATTGTTGAATGTGATCATTATCTTGAATATTATCACTTTTACTCTTGTTTTATGAGTATTAAGCTTTCAGGGAGCCAATTGGCTTGCCTAAATAGATCGTAAAGAATCAAAATATAAGCAAATTAAATTACTAAACTGCTTTGTACAAAGTCAGTTTTGTAGCATGTCTTTTTATATTTTTGCAGTTTTAAATTATTTTCTGAAATTTTCTTAAGATGCATGATATTTTGGAATTATTTCGTTGAAACTGGGGGAAAGTGTTCAGTATGTTTTGCAGCTGGCATTCCTAAAAGCTGAATGAACATTGCAGAGCCAATTTAATTATGTTGTGATATTTATACTTTTGTTATAATTCTTGCATTTGAATACTTGTTTGTGCACATTGTTTTGAAGTGAGCCTGCTAATTTATGTTTGAATCTGCCTTAATTTCACAAAGAAGAAGTAACACAATTTTATAGGATTAGTTCTATTCATAATAATCTAAAAATAAAATATATTACAAATTTTAACATTTTCTGTGTTAACTTCCAGGTTGGAGGTCTAGAACAGATGTGGAAAGATGTTCACTTCAGAGAAAGGGGTAGTGGAGGAATGGTTGTCAGAATTTAAGGTAATATTTACTGTCTCAATATAATAATTATACTCCAAAGAAGTTTTGTCTGGGGTTTAAATCACAGTGGCTTTTTAAAAAAATATTTTATTTTACTTCTTGTAATTTTTATTCTTTTTAATGACTGAAAGGCTAAATATCTATGGAAGCAGAAATATGTTCCAACAAATCTTAATAGGGAATTATTTATACATAGTTTTTTCTAGGAAATCAATTCCTTTTTTTCTCCCAAGTGGTTAAAAGATTTTATTTTCTCCTTTTCACAGCAACACCACAAAGAATGGTTAAAGTTTCTGATTATTAATGTTACCCTTTCTAACCACCATTAAAAATTCAATGTTTAAATGTTTCTCCCAGTTTAGAGGGCAAAGGGAGTGGGCATGATCAACAATGAGGAGAAGATGGAAAGATATTTGCCCACCTTTCTACCAATGGATTCTTCTCTAGCTGGTTAACTTTTGTTTTCTTGTCTTACGAAGTTTTCTCTATAATTGCTAAAATTGTGTTCTTTAACCAGTTAATTACCTTCTCCTTGTCCTCTGGGTCTTGTTACACATAATTACGTGAACTTCATGATCATGAACCAGAGGAATGAAGAGTTTGTAATGCAACTATCAATATTTTGTCTAGCCTAATGAGCCCACCACTTTCTGGGACAGATGTATTGTCTGACAAAGTCAGACTTAATTGGCTTGTTTCAGTGAAGGAGACTACAACAGACACTATATGGCCAACTTACCAAACAAAGGAAAAGACAAAATTATTATAGTGTTTGGAGGAAGGGTGAAATTCAGATGAAAAATTAAAAAAAAAATTTTTTTTAATGTTTATTTATTTTTGAGAGAGACAGAGAGAGGGAGAGAGCAGGAACAGGGGAGGAGCAGAGAGAGGGGAGACACAGAATCTGAAGCAGGCTCCAGGCTCTTAGCTGTCAGCATGGAGTCTGACACGCGGCTTGAACTCACAAACCGTGAGATCGTGACCTGAGCTGAAGTCGGACACTTAACCGACTAAGCCACCCAGGTGCCCCTAGATGAAATTTAAATGGAGTAGTATTTTGATGGGCTTAACACAAAGCAGAGCTGTGTGTAATGGAGTTAAAATCTGGTATGGACTTCAGAGTAGACCCAGGATAATGTTGTCTTGGAAACTACACAGTTAACATCCATGTGGAATGTTGTGTTCAGAAACCCCTTATATGAAGCTCTGCACCTTGACTGGAAATCAAGGCTGCTTCTCTGTTTCAAGGTGACTTAGATCCTTCAGGAAAGAGTGGGATGTTTCATTCTTACTGATATATGTTTAAACAGCAAAGTTTTTGATATCTATGATTTTAGATAACAAGGCTTCTCAGTGAATAAGGATATAGCTAGTCACTCAAAAAAGGGAGGTTGTTATGACACTTTAGCTGCAGTGTGTCCTTGAGAGAAGTGGTGTTTCCTGTTAATTTTGCAGCTGGTCTTATCAGTCATTATTATCTTATCCTGACAAATGTCTGGGCAGATTTTTACTCTGTAATTTATTATAGTCATGAGTTGAGTATCCTTCTACAGATCCCCTAAATCATCATAACATGAGGTAGAATCTTATAAAAGTGCACTGTATATAGTGCCTTCTACATATTTTAATAATTTGATTACATTTTGTATGTGCTTTTTTTCCCTGCATATGTTGTTTTTGTGAGTAAGTATTCAAGGTTTTAAGCTTTTTTTTGCTTTAAGAGTATTTAATTTGGTTCATTATACCATGATTTTTTTTTTTGACAGTTGATGGAAATCGTCAAATTTAAAAGTTGAGTACTATTAAGGATTCTTATGTTTGATAGTGAAGTCAAATTTGCAAAAGCAGATATAGCCAGTTAGCCATTTTTTAATATGGAAGTTGTGGAAAGAGGGCCTGTTAAAGGATGGTATAGGGGAGGGGTCAACTGTTAAGGCAAGTAATTGAAAATCATGACTGATTCCTTACCTTCCTGCCTGTTTGTTTATTCCCTTCCCCTCCTGGCTTGGATACATAGCACCCTAGCAAGTGTAGCAGTGAAGGGTAAGGTAAAGGGGCAGTGCAGCAGTATGGGCAACACTATGCCCTAGTGCTTGAAGAAGTGGGTAGCTAGGGTGGAGGGTTGCAGAGGTGACATGTAGAAGACTCAGCCAGAGGGGTTACATTGGTAGGTTGGTTACTCTGAGTAAATAAATAAATATATGGAGGATAATGGGAGTTAGGTTTCTCAGTGTCTGAGAAAGGAATTAGAAACATGGAATGGGGAATGGCAAGAAAGAACCTTAAGGTGTTAGACTGGAATTGTAAGAATCAGTATGACTCATGGATCTAAATATGTATGTGATATCATTATACATGTATATCCGTATGTAAATGCATACATATATTTCCCAGGTTTGTTCACTGGGAGGGCTGAGAAACAATGACAGTTACACCCCAGTAGTAATGAGTATATTATGCACCCAGATCTTATTTTCTAAGTACCATTTTCCACTAAAAGAAAGTAGGATGTGAATAAAGTATTATCTAAATAATATTTTGTCTATAGTGTATTAGTGAGTAGTGCTATTTTATCAAAATTTTTATAAGTTTAATTCAAGGATAAAGAAACTTTTCCATTGGGAGGATGGGAGTAAAATCCTGGGCCCTATGAATTAAAAAGTAATTTAATTTAATTTTCTTCTAACCCCCAAGATTAAATTTACCCAATTTCCAGTCAATTTAACTCAGTTAATGTTTTAAATTATTGTTAAGTCTGTATTATAGCTAGTTAAGAAGACATTTTCTGTTTCTTGGTTAATTTGGTAAGCATTCCTGAAAATTATTTTGAATGTTATTCTGAATTGTGTTCATGTATGTTGAATTCAGCTCTGTTTATGTCTAATGAAGAGATTAAGGTTATCAGGCAAAATCAGCAGCATATTAAAGGTAATAAAAGGTAGAAAAGTACTTGAGAACGTATCTCTTAAAAGTATTTTGTCTTTTGAAATGATTTGTAATGTTAATTACATATTTTGGTTAAAATAAGAAAGGAAGTTTGGATGTGCACATATATATCTATATAGATATAGATATAGATATAGATATAGATATAGATATAGATAGAGAGGGAGAGGGAGAGGCAAAGAGAGAGGGAGAGAACGAGAGGGAAAAGGAGGGGGGTATTGAGGGAGAGAAGGGGTTGGAGGAGAAAGCCTTTGCTTGGTTGTTGAATTTAACAACCATGGTACTATTAAAGCTAAGATCATCAGATTAATAAAGTAGTTCAAAGCGCATTGGGCTGAGAAGTCAGAAACCGTTTGATCTAATCATAAGTATTCTGCTATGTGGTTTTAGGATGTTGGAAAAATCACATAACTTTTTTGGGTTTCAATATCCTCATCAGAAAGAGTGAGTGGGTGGTCTGTGAAGATGATTTTAGTTTTACATTGTTCCATGGCCACAGTTTGAACTCCCAACCTAACTTCATTCACTATGCTCTCAAATGCACAAAGACAACACAATTTGTTGTGTGAAAAAAAAAATTTTTTTTGCCTTTGGAAAAACTTTTCAGTATATACTCTAGCTATAGGCCCTCATTAGTATTCTCTTTATATACCAACAAAGTGATTCGATTTGAGACTTCATTATTTTAATATTTTCTGAATCATTCAGTTTTTATCTTTTCAAAGATTGATTTGTAAAGTATTAACTTTCAGATTGTATTGTGTTTTCCTTAATGCTATGTGTAGATTTATCTAGCAGAATTCTAGACTGCTAATTTTTCAATTTTCTGGTAGTCACTGAATCTCAAAATCTAGTCTTATGTGTAATGTTGTTGAACAGAGTTGTTTTATTTATTGGCTCTCCATCCATCTGTCTATCTTCATTAATTCTCTTCTACCCAACCCATATCACCTCCTTACGTTTTTAAAAAGCCATCTGCCAAATGATACTTTAGTATGAAGCATCTGTCTTCTTCAACTTTTGCCAAGACTAATTTCCCATTACTTTTTTTTTTTTTTTTTTTGTCTTCTGACAAAAATTCTGCCTTCTGAAAAGTGAGAAAGCTTAGCTGGTATTTAAGAAGGCCAGTACCTTTGAACTAGTACAGTGCAAGAAAATTCAAAGGTTTGCTATAGTAGTACTTAAGTCCACTAGGCATGGTTAGATTTTAAGTTTTTCAAAACACTGTTTATAAAAACAGAAATTATATTTTCTCCCCTTCTATAGACAAAAGTAGCTTTTCCCACATTCACAAAATGGAATAACGACAGACTTGTGCACTAAGTTTTAGAAGACACTTCCTCTCAGTTAGCAGCACAGTGTCCTCGGTCCAGGATATTTTCTGGAATTTGTCTCTTCAGAGAAGAGCTATCCTTTTGTCTTTGGCTGTTTCACAGACAATGTTTTATTTCATAAAGGTTAATTGGTACATAAATTGAAAATTATAATGAACATTTTTAATGAATGTTCCAGTTTTAGCCTAAATAGTATATGTAACATTACAATAATCTTTCTATTTACTAATCATTTTTAAAATTTAAATTTCAATTCACTCCATTTTAGATTTTATAGTTAGACATACACATCTATATAATAGTGTATTTTATATATATAGTTCAGGTTCATTTCCATTCAGGGGGTTAGAAATCTGTTATTTATAGGGATGCCTGGGTGGCTCATTCGTTTAAGCATCTGACTTCTGCTCAGGTCAGGATCTCATGGTTAATGGTTTCAGCCCCACACTTGGCTCTGTGCTGACAGTTCAGAGCCTGGAGCCTACTTTGGATTCTGTGTCTTCCTCTTTCTCTGCCCTCCCCCGCTCACACTCTGTCTCTCTCAAAAATGAATAAACATATTAAAAAAACTTAAAAAAAAAGAAATCTGTTGTTTATTTGACCGTTATTCCCTTTTATATAAATTCCCCTAGTGTAAGGTTACTCTTGATCAAATAACGGAAATGGAATGTTGCCTGGAAATCTTTTGTTACTTGCTTTTGAAATATTGAAGAATGCCCTAATCTCCTCTTTATGTAAGCAATTGCAGTGAAACTTTCTTTTTTTACTCTGGAGAATGGTGGAAGGTTTCCAGACAGTTCATATTTACTTACTGTTCTGGTAAACAAAACCATCTTATTGAATTAAAAAAAGAATCTATTCATTTATATATCTTAAGATGTAATGTGACCTATTTTTAAAGAATCTACTGAAGTGTAAATAGTGGCAGTGTTTATTCTCATTTTGTTCATCTATACTAAATCCCTTCAGCGGAGGTTTGAATATGAGGCCTTGTGCTGAGTGCTGTGGATGGAGTGATAATAAGATAGTTTTTGCCCTTAAGGAACTCATGGTAAAGTAAAAATGAATCATATATCCTTAGTACAAACATTTATGCTGTTTAATTTTCAGTGTCTGTTTATGAACATGTACATGTATATGCACTAATCATAACTTTTAAATTATTAAATACTAGGAGATGGGACAAATAAGAAATAGTATATACCGTGGAATGACTATTAGCAATATCCTGAGACACTGTATCTACTGCAAGATTAACATTTGTTGACTGATTAATTGAGGTAATTTGCATGAGAAAAAATAATGACTTAGAGACAGATATTAAGGAAGAGGTATACTCTAGAAGGGTAGGTTTTTGTCATTTGTTATAATGAAGTGTTTTGTTTTTGTTTTGTTTTGTTTTTTTTCAGATTTCCCTAGTACTTTTACCCCAAACCGTCTGATACTGGAGTTTGATCTCTTCCCATTCCTCTCTGGTCATGGTGTCTTTTCTGAATGGGTGGTACTGGCAAGTTGTAATTAGTTGTCCATATTTTATTTTATTTTATTTTATTTTTATTTTATTTTTTTTAATGTTTTTATTTATTTTTGAGACAGAGAGAGACAGAGAGTGAGCAGGGGAGGGGCAGAGAGAGAGGGAGACACAGAATCCCAAGCAGGCTCCGGGATCTGAGCTGTCAGCACAGAGCCCGACGTGGGGCTCGAACCCACGGATTGCAAGATCATGACCTGAGCCGAAGTCAGACGCTTAACTGACTAAGCCACCCAGGTGCCCCTAGTTATCCATATTTTAAATGGCATTAGGAAAATTAGTTTGCTGGTAGTATGGCTATCTTTTTCACCAGTTCTGAGAAGTCTAAAATTTGCCCCCAACTCTGTTAATTGAACAGCCTTATCTAAGTTAACGGTCACCATATATAACTCAGGGGTTACTTTGGTAGATAATCTGTGGCTTTAAGGTTTGAAACATTAGATCCATATACAACGTGTTTATTAAGAGGTAGGATCAATACCACTAATGAGATTTTGAATTTGTATGATATTACAAAAAATATATCTCTAGCTTTACATGTTTTGTATTCTCATTTCTAACCCCAAACTGTTCAATCAAAGATGAAGTGTTAATGTTAATTTTTATCCTTGTTGATGACAAGAAAATTAAATATGTTTTTTGTTGAGATATATTTCACATAACATAAAATTCATTGTTTTAGGCTGAAAATATAGTGGTTTTTAGTATAGTCACAATGTTATGCAACTAACACCAGCATCTAATTCCACCACCCCAAAAGGAAATTCCATACCTGTCAGTCACTCCAAATCTCCCCCACCCCCCAACCTCTGGTAACAAGTAATGTACTTTCTATTTATGGATTTGCCTATTACGGATATTTCATAAAAATAAATTTTTTTAAATTTGTTTAGACACTACCAGAAACATCTTTACCAAATTATGCCACAAATTTGAAAGACAAGAGTTCTTTAGTTTCATCTCTGTATAAAGTTATCCAGGAGCCACAAAGTGAGGTAAGTACTCTTATAGTTTATTGTGCTTGTAGTATTCAATTGATTGATTTTTAATTTTTTATTGTGAAATATCACATATATATAAAAGAATTAGAAAAAGTATATGTTTAAAGAACTTTAATATATATTATGGATTGTTTATCTGATTACATTTGGGAAGTGGTGTAGAGGGGATGAGAGTAGAATACTGTATTTTCAAAAAAATGGTTGAATAATAAAAAAAAAAAGAACTATAATAAAATGAACTTCACTGTACCATCCCCTAGGCCAAGAAGTAGATTATTACTATATTCTAAAAGCCATCTCTGAACATATTCCTCCTCTTCTTTCTTTCTTTCTATCTATCTATCTATCTATCTATCTATCTATCTATCTTGCTAGAGGCAGCCTAGAAAGTCAGTGTCATTATATGTCTTTGTTCATTCAGCAAATATTTGTATGCCCACTATAAACCAGCTTTAATGCTAGGCAATAGAAAATCAAAGAATAGTAACACATGGTCTTTATCTTGAAAGAGGAAAAGGAGAGAAAATAAGTAAATACATGCTTTCAAGGGAATGCTTAGATGCATATGCATAAGTTTTCCAGATATGTAATGTGAAAGGACATTCTAAGCTGTTGGAATAGTATATGGAGGTCTGAGAAAATGCAAAACACTCAAGGAATGGCAAGCAGTTTTGTCTGGCTGATGTTTCTCTGTGCTTACTTCTTTTCTCTTGCCCCCACTCCCCGCCCCCATTTCCTTCTCTTTTTTTAGAAAGAAAATTTAGTTTGAAGGTGATAAAATGATTTATACTTCAGATTCTGGTGCTTGTAAATCCCACTATTCATAATAGAATAGAAAAGGATTGGAAGTAGTGTGGACAATAAAAGGCATGGCATTTGGAAAATAGCAAATAGGCTAATGCAATAGTAAACAAGAGAATAAGACTGGTACTGAACTGAAGCTGGAAAGATTGGTTTAGGTCGTAACCATGGTGAGCCTTGAACTCCATCATAAGCAATTTAGACTTTTGTACTGAAGGTATGACTTGATCAGATTATTGTTTCAGGAAGGTGGCTATGTGGAGGATAGATAGGAGAATGGAAAAATTGAAAGCAAGGCTAGGTACTAGGATAATAGCCTAGGAGGAAGCTATTAAGAATGGAAAGAGGTGGAATAGAGGGGAGGGATACGAGGAATGTAATTCTTTTTGTACACAAGTTTGGTAGATGACATGGCAGCTCTGACACCACTAGTCTTATTACTTGATGGTAAAATAACTTATACCCTGGAGTCCAGTCCTGTGTGGATCTATGTGCCTTTTGGATTAACCTTCCAAAACTAGAGCCTGTTGTTATTTGAGTAGTTAACCTCTTCAGGAAGGAGGTCTGGAAAACCCAGCTTCTACTGATTATGCTATAAAGTGCATCATGACTGTTATGTGCAAAAGACAAGACTAGGGGTGAAATTGACAAACCCCAAACTTGACCTGGAAAACTGAATAGAATAATCACATTTTGCTTGTTCTTTCCTTTTCGCCAAAGCTCTTTAATTTGTATAACATGTATAGGTAGCTTGTTTTCTTGAAGGGTTTTAGTTTTCAAAGTATTTCGGTGGATGCTATTTTAAGGTTTTCCATGTGTAAGAATTATTTCACCAAACAGAGTAAGTATAGGTATAGCTTTATTATTTTTTTAATAAATGAAATCTTGTTTCTAATTTACTGCTTTATATTTTGAAATTACCCTGTGATGAAGGTTGATTTAACCAGCCTATGTTGGATATAGTTTGTAAGGTAAATTTCTGATAGACTAGTTTGGTTCATAGCATTTCTTTTATTCAAAGTAAATACAACTCTTATGGTTCAGAGCAGTATTTCTCAAAGTATTTGTGGTGAAGGACCAGTTTTTAAAAAAATTTCAGTCTGTTGCAGACTAATAAGTGTACCTAGTGCACATGATTAACATGAAACTCACATCATATGTGAGGTACCACATAAATTTGATAACCCCTAACTGATCTATACTATATCCTGTTAAGTAAGTTTGCTGATCACCAACTTGGATGGTGAAGCAATATCAAGTTGCTATAAAAGTCTTTTAATGTTTCCTCTCAATTTCGGTATTTACATTGTTTCCTCTCAATTACTGATAACATTTGTGGCTGGTCTTCAGTCCATGGGCCATGCTTTTAGAATCACTAATTTAGGAGATTTTGCATTTAAGTTTGTTTTATGTTTTTAGCCAGATTTATGTGGTGAAGATAGTGTGTATTCTGTATTCTTAAAACCCAACTCAATCTTAAAAAAATATACTTAGAAGGGCTTCTAAAATATAACAGTGTAATCTATTTGAACATCATAACCCTCCTTTTTCTCTTTAGAATATTTTGTATCCTAATTTGGAAATATCCCAAAATGTTGATATCATTCATTGTCTTTTGGCATTTTTGAAATTTGGGACATTGGTTTGGGTGTTATTTGAAGTTTAGCAAATTTGGTATTTGGATTTTAGTAATAGTACTTTTTCATTATTTAGTTTAATTCATTAAGTATTTTTTGAACCCATAAATGTTCCAGAAATCACTTAGAAATGTAGCAGTGAACAAAATGGACCAAATTCTTTTTTTTAAGTTTATTTATTTTGAGAG